>NC_069141.1:37402260-38129615 GCF_943734755.1 Anopheles moucheti | reverse complement strand
GTCACAGCCATCGCACCCGGCACCCGTACGCTCCTGCTGTCACCAGCGAGATGACACGGTCACAACAGTCGTGACCGAAGTGGGCGCACTGCAAGATCCTTCCGGTGAAAACTTTACCTCACGCGCTGCACAGTAAGGACATGGGGAGGGATGGAACACTGCGCCGCATGGACAATTCCTCCTTCCGCCGATCCTCTGCTCACTTTTTCACACCACCACACCGCTTTCGAATGGAGCAATTGCTTCGCGGAAATTGCCAGCCCTGTTGAACGAATAATCCTTGAACGGCGTAAACATATGTGAGCTCTCAACAATTTCCTTCCATTGGCCTTTAAGCCGGATCCTTACGATGTCGTTGTCGAACAGTGCTCGAAGTCAGTAAGAAGTACCAGAACTGGTTGCTTCTATTCTTGATGTTGGGCGGGTTGGAAATTTTCTGGAAATAAAAAAGAAACAGACGAGTTCATTAGAACGACTACATTAACGTTGGATTAGGAGGATTTATTCAATGAGGAGTACGGTATCATGTTTGCATAGGCTTGGAGGTGAAGTTGTGAGGATTTTAAAAATCCCTTCATAAAATCAATTTCACGTTAAAGGATAAAGTGGAATACTCCATACGTTAAAGGATGGAGTGGAGGATTAAATCGCACTGTTTAATTTGACGCAACAATCGGCAGTCGTAGTCAAGGTGATTACATAATATGGTACTTATAATAAATAACCTTGAGTTATATAACAAAGCTCCAGCATTAGATCCTTCAGATCTTTGCCTTTTGCTCACTCCAAGACGATAGCGCTGATCGTGAGTAAACGATTCATATGCCGTACTTTAGCGTGTATGTAACAGCGACCCCTTTTTTTGGGGGAAAAATGACCAAAGTCCAATTAAGGGGGGTCATTATACACGGGTAGTAACTTTTCCGTACTAGCCTAAAGGATTAAAGGTCGTTTTTTTGAAGAAAAAGGATGGATTGATAAGACAGGGATGAATCTGTGGTTTCAAAATGCTCAGAACCAAAGGCCTGGAGCTCTTATGAAAAACCAGCAATGCTAGTACTGGATGTGTTACGAACGCGAAAAGAACTCATGAATGAGCATGCTAGCACCCAAGGCGAGGGCGTAAATCATAACAGTTGACAGAACCGCGAGCTCATTAGTAAACAACGTCCGGAGACCCGTTCGAAAGGCGCATAAACAATAAGAGACCTCCCCGTTTCATATGATAAACAAATACGATCAACGATACGGTTAAGAAATAATTATCGCAAATAAACTGACACATTACGATCGCCAACGGGCGAGTACACCCTCACAATGCAAGATATGCTAACGTAAGAAGAATGATTCGATCTTTCAACATAAGATTTGCCAACGTAAGGAGAATGATTCTATCGTTCATCTCGCTTTCGCCTTCAAATCTCAAGACACATTGTTAGTATATAAGCAGGAGAAATTGCCAATAAACTTCACTTGTACTTCAAACCTAACCACGGTATCTTCAAGTCGCTGGCAAACGAATTGAACGGAGGTCCACACTAGATACTTACTCTGATTATTCAGAACAACAGGCTAGTGTCCGACCCGAACAATACCGAGCGCCTTCACTTCTACGGCCCTTCCAGTGAAAGCAGAGGTCCACCGTTAGAAATTCACCCTGGGAAACCCAGTTACGAAGCCTAACGTCCGATCCGAGCAGATCTGAAAGGTGAACGAGACTTGCGCGAGAGTTTCAGGGTAGGCCAATCTTCGCGTGGTCAACCTACGGCGGCGGATCCAGCAATCCGAACTTTTGTTCCCGCAGTAACAGGCTGCATGTAGACGTCATCTACTAGCAGAATTTATACAAATTGTTCCTCAAAACAAAACGTTTCTGGAAGTCATTCCTGGAGGTTTAACCAGTCTACCGTTTAAGGGTTTGGGGCAGATTCGAATTCAACTCCTTCAGGAAGAACCAAAAATCAATTATTCCAGATGTATGTCAATGGGTCCTTACTGCATGGAGACGTGTCAGTGAAGCGATTGTCATTAAATCCTTTAAAAAATGCGGAATCAGTAGCGGAATCTTAATGAAACTGAGGATGATGACAATGAAAATGTGTATGAAAACACCATAGTGAGGAAGACATAAAAGAGTATTATGAGCTGTAATGTTCAAAATTAATTGTAACAATAAAATTGTACCAATTGTTTAAAAGAAAGAAAAAATCTTTTTTTCTAAAAATCTTAGATAACTCATCTAAGGGGTCGTTATACACGCTAAAATACGGTACTTATTATTCACAGAAATGCCATAAAATCTAACACGCGATGCATACACCTTCAACAGTAAGCGTAATGTGACAACAGTCAGAGCTTAACTTGTAAGTAATGAGTAATTTAATCAACTGCTGATTACCGGCATAAGTATCTTGCAGCTAATTTGCCGAGTAGACGCTAGATTCCCTTGCAATACTTGTATTCTTCAAAACAAGTACTTTCCTTCGCTAATCATTGCCCCTTTTTGTCCTGCACAAGCACAACATCTTCTCGGTACATACGACGTAATTGGAAATGAAGTGTGTTTAGTTATCAGCCCGTTTCAGTTAAACAGATGGTGTTTCGTTAGGTGAAGCACTCTGCTCCAAACGGACAGTGTAGTTCCGGCGCAACCCTTAAGCACCCCGGCACAGTGCATACGGACGCAGGGGAAGTTGCAATGCGCTGTCTGTTTACTTTTAGTGTACACGACGACGACGACGAACGAGCCTCTTCGCCGAGCCGCCTACTCAGCCAGTGCAAACACACGTGCCACACGACATCCCGCTTCCCGTCGGCAACGTGCGGGCCGTGCAACCAACCTGCCCGATGCAACCAATCTTGGCCGTCAGATGCACCGGCGCTGCCACCGACAGATGGACGTCCGATAGTGGGCTGTAAAACTTATTTTTTTTTGCTTCACCATTGTTTCGTTCAATAAATCAGTGCGACGTAATTCACTAGGAAAGCGGGTTGCCTCTTTGCTGCACTAGGGACGGGTTCCCTGGGTCTTTTTTTTCTTCGCTCCAGCCAACCGGTTCCACTTCCAGCGAGCGGCGAAGTGACTGACGAGAGGACGAATAAAATATCCCAGACAAACGGACGACAATAAACGACTTCATTGTATTACAATAGACAACCCATCTGTCACTGCACCGGGAGAACCCGTGGCCATGCGCTCACTGTGGGGCTTCTGGGGTTTTTCTGCGGTAAAGAAACGTTGACGAACAAGGGTCTACTTTTTTGTAGCCGTCGCACTATTTATTTGAAGAACACATCCAGCGCACACTGTAGCGCCCATCCGGAGCCGCTTGTTCAGGAATGATAATTTTTCAATTTATTTCCACCGCAGCTCGGCTCGCAAACGGAGAGTTGTACACAGAGATGCCGCCGTACCGGTAGGGGGTGGTGCAAAAATGCAATTCAATTTGCAATTGTATTAATATCATAGCGGACGGCAGCGAACTGCACCGTGATGGTACGTGCGGAAGTGTAAAGATGAAGCCTTCGAATGGTTCTTATTTGTTTTTTCATAATAGCGTTTAAACACAGAAACGTTTGATGCAGTATACAGCTTAATGTTAATTAAATTCGATTCATTACAAGCAGAAGTTGCTGCTGATAATTTAACATTTTTTTCATTCATGAAATAATAAGGGCAGTTAAAGTTCAAAATTTATAGACACAGGTTAATCAAATATAATCACAAAAGCAACCCACACATCCGATAACCCCCAGTACAGATAAGGTTCGTAACACATCCCAATGAATTCCAGAATATCGACTTTCTGCTTCGATACTTTCCGGTTATTTATAAATTTCTACTTATTGCGATACATCATCCCCGATGACGTCCGTCTGTCGACAGGGAAACCGATTAGAATCTACCTGATTGATTCACGACAAGGTGTGGAACGACCGAACGGACAGGTGTGTTGCCAACGTTGTGGACATTTCGACTCTTCCCATCTTCCATATCCGTTTCCCGGCGGATAAGCAAATCACCTGAATCACCGATCGGACTGTATTCGAAACTCATTAGCAGGTATGTGTTGTGAGAAAAACCACCTAGCGAAACCGAAACCAAGTCTCGTTCACAAGCGAACATTACATTGTAGTTCGTGGTTTAACAAAAATACACAACACCACCGAACAATAGGAGAATTCTTGTTGATGATACTAAGTTCATGGCAAACAATCGTAATTGATGTTAATCAGCTGGAATGCTGATTAATTTAGGCAATCAGTCCATAAACTTTCTATAGCGATACTGCAAAGCTTTGAACTTTCGGTGGATCAAGTCGATTTGTTTACATTTTTATTTTAATTTCAATTATCAGACTTCAAATCAACCCTCATCAAAATGTTTTAACTATCAAGATTACAAGAAAACATTGAATATATTTTGGTTGTTTTAGACAATCCATTTTTGCCATGACACAAAGCGGATTAAAACCGCAAGATCAGATCACTTACTACAATAATGACTTCTATCGCTAAATACCGCGCGCATGGCGCCACCACACAACTCAACCTCACTCGGGTAAAACTGCAACAATATCTTCGCCTTATCGCACTCCGTTTATCCCGATTAGGGACACTGAACGTGTCTACAAACAAATGATGCCCGGACGCAACTGTGCAAATGATTTAGACATCGACTTCTTGGGCCGCGTGTGAAGATGCCGAGCTGCACATTATGCACACTCGCTGCAGTCACGGTCACGCTGCATCGAACCGAGCAAAACAAACCTACGCTACAATACGAATAGTTCCACGTTCCACTGTCCGGAGAGTTCGAATTCCAAACGAAATGGAACTCGAACGGGAACGCGCAAAAGGGGGAACCTGTTTTGGGGCTATGCCCATCCTCCCCGTTCACAATATGCCGGTCACGTGCTGATAACTTTTTCAAACTCTCCCACTTTCCGGTTTCTCCTTCCCGCATCTCTTCATCAACCGCAAGATCAAGGTCAGCGCCACGGCATATTTTCTTTCGCTTCTCTGCTGTGGGCTCACAATCTCAAGTGCAACCACTTCACCCAGACCTTTGTGCAACGGTTTCTTAGTAGCGGAGAGAATATGAAGGCACGATTACGATTTTGACAAACGCTCAAACATAATCGATCGTTAGCTGGTGAGATTGCCCGAATCTGAGCTAACATTGCAAAAAGAAACATTTGCTAGATGCCCTCCACTGTATCGAGCAGAGCAGACAAAGTATTAGACCTTGCCGGCAAACGTAACCGGCCGACAGAAATGGAATGTTTGCGAAATACGTTACAAAACCACAGTTACTTCGTACGTTCCAGAGAGAGGCGTGTTTGATGATAAGCATCAACCCTTTACAGTGTACAGAATACTGCCATTCAGCGCGACCACGTCCGGAAGTTGATAACGATTCGGAGTGCTTTTTCGCATCAGCAACATAATGCATCTGATGGCGGGCAAATAGATTGTGGTGTGGACAGAAAAACTTGTCTCAAACAACAAACAAGAGCACTGGAACGTATGTAGGCCTGATGTTTTTGATGTCGAACTTCGGTGACATCGGTCTGTTGGTATGTGAAGAGTCACATAAAAATAAAAACAACAAATCTATGAATCAACTGAGCCGTAAGTCATAAACGGCCATTCCGTTAATCAGGCATTCGGTACAGTGACGCATTTCACAGCGCATGAGAATTAATCGGAATAACTTCCATTTCGTTGGCCGTCGTCACTCAAGACAGTGGCGCCAAATTGACTTGAATTCGTTTACATTTGAATGACTCCGTTGCCGGGTGTTTATAGCTTTGACGTTGGCCGTTACATAGGCAGCAACTACATCCACTTAAAGCGGATCGATCAGAAATGAGTGCAATGAGCGTGCTCCTACACGGGGAACACCCTGTTCCACTGTATATAAGAAGCAATAATAATAAAAACCGATCATTATCCAACCCAGGACATTGCTCTGTGCTTTCCTTGCACAAAATGTCTTTCCATCTACGGGATTCTTGCTGGTCGAGAACACGATCGATAGAACAGCTGCATCTACTGATAATATTGTACATTTCTCAAACACCACCCTGTACCACCAAACTGCTCGAAAAACAACAGCAAAACAGAAAACACTACTGACTTTTTTCACGACTTTAGTTTGTCCCGTCCCAAACGCTTTTCAAGTGAGCATCACTAAATCTCCATGCATTGGAAGCCCGTGGCTTCCATTATGCAAAACAAACACACTGATGTAACTAGAATGTAAATTGTAATCTTAATGCTGCACACATACATTCTGCTGAAAATTGAAGAAAGAAAGATTCACCAAAAGTAAGCGTCTGTGAACGGGGACAATGCCAAAAACGTGATGTTATACGAGGTCTTGTCTCGAAAAAACAAAACTACGCAAAAAAACAAAACCCTATGGTGGCCGGCTAGCATGAAAAAGTTCCCACCGGTACTGAGTTAAATCATGGCACTCGAATACCCATTCGCAAGACGTGTCTCATGCCACGACGTCTGCACTGTCTGCTGCTCATTTACCGTCTTATGGCTCCGGCCGTAATTGGGTTGTTCGAAGGAAATGAACTCGCACAAAAAGACGGCGATAATTTGATCCAGCTGCTGCCGGTATCAGCTGGTCGGTGTCGGTCAATTTCCAGATTACGCTCCGCAACCGACGTACCGGGCCAGATTGGACCAGATTACAAAGCACCGGCCATATCCTGCGGCCATATCCAAGGAAGCCGAGTGATTCTTTGGCGTACTTTTGCATAAACTACACGCATGTACGTCAAAGATGATAGATTTGTTACATTTGCAGCTTGTTAGCTTCTTATCTTCTCTCGAAACCTGAATGGACTTTCGATAATCCACCACAATGGCACAAACATTAAATTACTTTCCTTTCCATTTCGAAGTTCCTTAGCTATTCCTCAACTCCCCTTTAAACACATCTCCATGAAAAACGTGCAGATCACCGCTTATCCCGCACGTCCTACAATGCCATTCGGTTCACGGTCACAGCTAAATGGGATCGCCATGTATCCCCAAAGTGCCCTGCAGTCGTTAATCAATACCACCAAGGTTCAATTCTGGTCTAGCACCAACCCATTTCCCTCGGGGTGCTTCGATCGAACCATTTTCTACCACGAAAACCACATTGCGTGACGGCACGTGATAAGGCTTGGTGTGGTGTAAATATGTTTAATCATAAGCAGCACCACCAGCAACGGCTTTTCGGTTGGGAGGCCACCACACTGGAAGTAACAGAACCGAGGCAACAACGTTATTAATTAACTGTTTACATTCTCGCATGCAGTAAATTGGAAAGTTTTATAAAATAAGCACTTCCGAAGTTTAGCTTTAGCTTCACAAATCATAGTTACGAATGTGAAGAAAATCGACAATAAAATTTTAATCATTTTTCCGATTTAAACCCTTTTGAACCCCTTCTACAAGAAACAGCTCCTAATTAAGCTTCGCCTTAGCACTCCCGCAGCAAAGTCAATTTAATAGAGTTAGCACGTGTGTGGAATCAAAACCGTACAACTTTGTCCCGAACGGTTCAACTTAGACGAGAGGATGGGAATTTTCACAACTTTCTATCACACACATTCCGGAGCGCAAGTTCCGCGAGCAAAACTGCGATGCAAAAATGTAGTGCTTCCATTAACTTAACCACCAAGAACCAAGTTTTGCGACACGACCTACATTCGGTGAACTTTTCAATGCAAATACACGCCATCGGCGGTTTAAATTAGTTTAGGATAGAATGCAAACGAACAAATCCCGAGTGCGGCAGGTTTAGACGAGTGGAAATTATGAGACGCCATCGGAGTCCTCGGAGAACCCGGTGCGACAGTCGACACCCGGGCCTACTTGCGGCTTGCGGAATAATTCTGTTCTGCACGTTTCAAACCAATCAGCTGTTAGCCCCCTCAGATACACCTGCAGTGTCGGGTCATGCTGCGGCTCTAGACTGTATAGTCCCCTCGTGCAAAGACCCCATTAGGGTTCCCTTCGTGTCCACCCATCTGAAACTGAAAAAACTGAAACTTAACACTACCTCCGCTTGTTGTCACCACCGTCACGTGGAGCCGCATTCAAAGAGTGGACGATAAAAAATGCATAAATCTCCCCTATTTCTTCCTGCCACGGTAGTCCGAGCGACCTTTACGGGACTGACACTGAAAACCGTCTGTTCCTGCCAGGGTCATCGTCGCAGCCTGCTCGAGGGAAGGTTAGCTATAAGGTATTTGACGCACCAAAAACGTAGCAGCAACAAAAAAACACACAGGGTAGACGGATTTTGCCATCTTTTTATCAACATTCCACACCACACCTTGCCGGAACCGGTCGTTTTGAACCGTGAGAGCCAAAGTCTAAACTTTGATGCACAAGATCACCGAAAGGCAGTGAGGTCCGTAAGTGTTGTTTTCGTTTTCTCTTAGAGTTCCGCACACCGTTGCCGTTGAGGGTGGCGGGATTTTTCTTCTCTTGCACCAACCAAGGCAGGTTAGTGTTTGTTTGTTTTTTTGTTCAGGTATTACTCCCTCAAAGGAGTGTCACATTTCAGTCGGCGCCGGGGCATTACTCATGTTTCGGCGAGACGCACGAAAATTTGCTAATCGTTCACTTTTATCAAACCGGTAAAAATGAGGCGTTACGGTCGATGCTTTCCAGAAAGCGTTAGAAACCGATCCGGAAAGTTTGCTCATTACAGGGAATTTGTTTTTTGCACCGCTGAGTATGTAACCAACACCATGAATGTGAACAGGTATGCATGATGTCATTACGTGCAGATCCGGTGCTCGTTTGTTATAGGGAAGGGAACGTCCCAGCCATATTGCCTGGCAATGCTAGAAGTCGACATCTTAAAGATATTCAAAAGAGCTATCAGACACATTTTACCAGGACACCAAGGTACAAAATTAAGACAGAGATACAGATGTTAAGGATTTGAAGTGAATGTTCAAAGTTTCTACAAATAATCTAAATACACATTAAGAATTATCGGAAGTATGTAAGACATATAAGACATATAAGATATAATAATGTGCTCCGTTAATCGGGAAGATTATCTTCTGTTATTTTCTTTAGTAATTCAGCTTACCAACACCGTTCATTTAAGAACAAAAACAATCTCTTTTAACCGACAACAATAATCAATCAGCTTTGTAAGGCAAGGTACAGGCCAGGCGAGAAAGATTGCATCTGGCAGGCGATTAAAATTAAGCTGCCGCGAAGGGATCAGCTGCTGGGAAGTCAATGTTTTCACCACGGAACGTCCAACGCACACAGCGAGTGCATCCATCTTCGGCTGGCGTTAACACAGAACAAATGAAAACTTCTCCATGCTCTACTAGGAATCAAACCCCCCCCCAGTTCAAAAGGGGATATAATTAATCTGCGTCGAAATGGTTAGAAACGAAAAACATAAATTTGACGGAAAAACGTACTTGAAAACAAGTCCGGTTTACGATGCCTGACGGTGGATTTCCACCACTTTTCCAACGCCAACCCGAGCTTCAAGCAGGTCGGAAAATAGTCAGTGGTGGAGGTTAGCGCGTTGACGCAAAAGGGTAGGTTTGGGACTATTTTTAGAAGAAACAGATCCGTGCCATAAACTACGCGAAGGCCATCGGCCAC
This sequence comes from Anopheles moucheti, assembly GCF_943734755.1. Taxonomy (NCBI): domain Eukaryota; kingdom Metazoa; phylum Arthropoda; class Insecta; order Diptera; family Culicidae; genus Anopheles; species Anopheles moucheti. Next base: position 38,119,961 of record NC_069141.1, on the reverse strand, counting down.
CGGCCAGACTATAGTGGTTGGGATTCGATTTTCTTCCAAATCTTCGAACCCGATAGTGGCAAAACAGTTGCAATACATTTGCTGAAAAGGTATCCAAACACTGCCCAAAGACTGGAGCAGGGAGGTGGAGCAATTTTGTTAGAGGACAATCCGATTCTGGTTCTGAGATTTGTTTAAATTAATTTTTAAATCCCACACACCAACGATCGGCTGTGTGCTGTGTGTGTATGCAAATATCTTCGAGGTTTGAATTTTTCTTCATTAGCAGTTTTTGGCCAACGATCAAAAAGTGCTATTGCATGGCAGCAGCGTATCGATCGACAATAGTGAACACGTTCGGTAAAGCCAAACACAACCATGCTTTTAATGTCGCGTCATTGCATGTTGTTTTTCGCCGTGGAAGCGTTCCCTCACACCGGCATGGCAATCGCTGACGGCAAACGGTCTGTTAAAGACCCGATTTCTACCGCTCGAAACGTAAACACGGGCCGACTTTTAATTACTGAAACTGCTGACGATTGCAAAAGCGTGTGAAGTACCCAAAAGGAGAATGAGATTTTAACGGTTAGCGCCATTGAAGGAGCAACAATATTGCCAAAGTACAATGGCAAGAAGCTTAAAAACTGTGTGTATTTGAGGTGCGAGTTGCTACGCATTAGGAATGCTATCATAAAGATTTTCCCTTCATCTAGAAGAATATTGTAGTCTGTAGCTAAAAGGCAGATAACGCTCAATTGCAATCATTTCTTCAACAAAAATCAAAGGCAAATCATATTTTTGTCCCCATTTCGTTCCACACAATTGGACGACTGTTCCCAAATAAAACCGAAAAGATACACCAACTATCGTCTTAGTGAGTTTTCATCGCCACTTTCCTACTTCGAGCGCGATTTGCTCGTCCAACGACCTCTATCTCCCGTTCCGGTGCATATTAAGTGCACTGAAATGTTCAGTCGCCCCGTTCCCCGAATACGACAAGAGCTCAATCTCATACAGGGTGCCCATTTTGAGCGTTTGCCTCATTAATTATTGAACATTTCTTCGCGGCGTTGTGTGACGGTACGTCGGACGCAAACGGCCAGAAGGAAGGTGTTGGGCTGGTACCGCCCAACTCGAGATGGGCACTTTTGCGCTGAATTGCAAATGACGGCCTGACTGGCGCGACTAGGATGAAGTCACAACGGAAGATGGGAAGCTGATCGGATCACTCGGAACCGTCTGGATTTGATGCATCGTTAATTCCGCTATCGCAAACGCCCATTAAACATTGAAACTCAAAGATTGCAAACTCAACAAACTGACACCTTCATTCCATCCACCAGGCCATCCATCAAAAATCAGACGACAAATCGCTATTAATGTGCGGCACAAATATCAACTCAAAAGCAATTATTTGATAACAGCTTAACATCTTCCACCAAAAAAAACGAGTTTGCTCTCCAGCCGTCGATGCCGAGTCGGCGAATTCTGATTGGACACAGGCAAAAGCCAAGGGGAGGGAGGAATTATTGCAAAAGATGTTAAAACCAAACAGAAATACAAAACGATTGTATAGCGTTTCGTCACCACTTGATTAGTGGGTCAAAGATGGAAGAGATGAATAAACACACGATTGGCGAGACCGCACACACTCGCATGCCTTTGGACGACACCATTTTGCCAGATACGCAAACGTGTTTGTGTTGCTTTAGCACCGAAAAATGTACTGTTTGCCCTTCCTTTTCATTCGTACTGCAATCGTGACGCATGATGATAGAAGATGGTCTTTTCTTTCTATTTGGTACGCCAGGTTTTGGTACGCTTTCTCTTGGGGACCTTGACATTTGTTCTTGTTTGAATGGTTAATAAAAAGATGCGAAAAAGGGGAAAAAATCGATCGAGAACCAGAGGATTTCTCAATATGCAAAAGTTGACTACAGACTGATTGCTGCTGACGACGGAGCACAGTTTAGTGAATGTTAGACATCGACGAGTTCAAGAGTCGAAATATAAATTGTGTTGTTCGATTAGTTGGTAAGAAAATTGATCATACTTATAAGTTATACCAATCAAACTGTTAATTTTATGTATGCTCTTGGCTGGTTGAAGGTTTATCCTCTTTCTCACAAACATAGCCTATGGATCAACTTCAAGAAATAACTCCAAGACTCTGGAATTACATAAAAGCAGATCCATACAAGATGATACATTGATAGAGCGGAACGAGACAAATCTTTCAGCATGATACAAACTACAATCAACTGTCAGTTCGATATTTGCTTGGATATTGTTTCGCAGATACCATCTTAAAACATAAGCGTTCTAACTTAAGGTATGATTGACCCCGTTCTAAACTTATGAACACAAATTATATGAATACTAATTAGCTTTGTTATTGATTTTTCCCATACACAGAACTGACCTTTCAACTGCGGGTAAAATAAGCCAAAGATAACTAAAAATGGCAGACTAAACCTTTTGAGACTAAACTATTGCTTTGAGTATAAAGATGAAGTTGTTAATTTATTAGAATACGTTTATTTAAAATTTTGTAAGACACGAGAATTTATAAAACAATTCTAGAACCCATCGTATATAACAGTCACTTAATAGTGCACACGATTCTATGTCTAATTTTACTTTTCAATATCAATTGCTTGTTTTTTACTATCAACTGCTGAGATTATCATATTTGCTTACGCTATTGAGTTTATTGCGGTTCATTCTATTATATCTATTATGGAATGCTAACTTCTAAACGTTTTTCTATTATGTTATGTTATGTTTCTACTTGAAAGTTATAGTTTGACCATTCTCGTATTAAGTCCGACCCATTGTTTTCGAGAGGCTTTGTTAAACTAAAAATGTTTTATCTAATTGGAATAATTGGTGCATAATAAACTCACTGAGCTGTCAAAAAATTTCAAAAACCACTTATATCAAACATCGCGTATAACTCAGAAACCACTTGTACAGGCCAGGATCTAGGCTTCAAACAAAAACAAATGACACATCGCACCAGATCAAAGACAATTACGACAAGGCAGACAATAGCAGATGGAGGGCAGATTCAATTACCGACATTCCATGGCGTTTGCTGTTTTCACACGTATGCTTCTATTTCGTTTTGTTTTTTTTTTTTTCCTGAAGCCAAGCGATCGAAACATAAACTACCGATACCGATACCGTTTTTATCGTTGTTTCCAGCACCGTATTGCAAAGCACATCGAGGTGAGATAAAGTGAAGCATGTACAGCCGGCACTTTGGTTCAAAAAGCCGCCTGCTTTTCGTTTTCCGTTTTCTTTTTTGCTCTGCGGTGGTGCTTTTTCCTTTTCACTCTCATGTTTATTAATGGTTCACCTTTTCTTTTCTTCTTCCACTGTCATTCCGGGTGCGTTCGGCTCCATAAACGATTCCATTCATTCCAGCGGAACCGAACCAAATTTGGGCCACAGCAGTCAGGGCACCGGTGTGTATGAGCATTAGATTTGTATTTTATGTTTTGTCTTTAAAACAATTGATTTTACGGCTGAAAGTATCACTCCAGCGTGAGTTTTAAAACATTTTCTAATTTATTATAAAAAAGCCGCGTAAAACTCAATTTACCAAGCAAACTACTCTCCAACGCACCGGAAACTAGACGCATTGTCAAGCATGGTATCGCATGACTCGTTCGCATGATGCCCTTCCTATTCCTTCGCCCTACCAGGCTACGATTCCCATTATGCGGGCTGGGCAACAGCAGAAAAAGGGACCAAATCAACCAGGGACAGGTAAGGAAGCTACGTCGACCAGGACGGAGACAAAAGCAAGGACAGAAGCAAACAGACGACACAGGAATAGAAATTTAACGAAATTTCCATAACGATTCTGTGATTCATCGTCACATAATGGTGTGGTTTTTTTTTGTGCGCGTAGTTGTTTTCGATACGAAATTATTGCTCACAGATGAGCGCAAAAAACAGGTGGGCTTGAATTTTGGTTTTACCCAACGAAGTCGATCGAATGTATCCAGCTTGTCTTTTGCTTTTTGCTTGTCTTGTTTGTCCTGTTTCGCTCAACAACCAACACACGGCATGATGATCATCCGCGATGAAACTTACATTGAGTCCGCACTACGCCAGAGATGGTTTTGTTTAAACCGAAACCGTTTGGAACAGCACCAAAAACACAAAAACACGGTTCAACTCATACACCTGAACAACAAAAAATACAGACGGCTTGAAGCTTCACTTTTACTGCTTGTTCTCCGTCACACTTTGGTAGCACTTCCTCAATATTATTGCCCTCGTTTCCGGCACATTGTTAAGCTGATCGCGAAGCGGAATCTGATCATTTTCCGGCGAAACGCAACTTCCATTCGCTCACTACACGAGGACACGCTTGTTTCACTTCACACAAAAAAAAAACCGATCCGTGGTGCATAAAACCTTACACGTTTGCAAAACACTGCGGCTCACTATAGCGCCCCGGGTTCAATCACAAACTTTTGATCGATTCACACTCAACATCTGGCACTCGGGGCACGATCTGCGCGATGTGAAACGCGGCGGTACAATCACACTCGGTCGACCGTACGAGAACCGTCGGAAACAGCGCAAACAGCCTGAACGACACAGCCACGTTAGCCGGGCATTATGTTACGTTATGCGCCACGACTGTGCGGTGCTATTCAACACGCCGGTCCTCATTCAACTCATCTTGACAAAGCGGCGTTCTCATTCAACGTTCGTTTGCGTCTCACACTAGTAGGCAGCGCGGGAACGGATCGCTCTCACACGCGCTGAGGCGGTGGTCTGGTAGATGAAACACAACAAAACCTTCTCACTCCTATTCGAAACAATTCGCTCATCATAATTTTATACGGAACATTTCAAAAACATATTGTTGCTGGTGTTTTTGAACGAAATAATGTTTATTTGATATTTCTCGTCTAAATAATTCCATTCTTAGAAAACAGTCCCAAACACCGATGAAGTACATTGTTTCACATGTTGCTAGAGCGCTGCCTAAGGCTCACATGATATTGGCTTAGTGTTAGTGAAGTCACGATCAAACTTCAGAGAGGGAAAAATATTCTCTCTCCCTCTCTTATTTTTTTGTTTTGTTTTTTTGTAACAAACATTCAAACCTGGGTAAAGCGTGTGGCAGCGGTTAACATGGAAGTACAAATTCAAATTGCTCGTTAGGTTTCTTCTAATCAACTTATCAATAAGTAACATACGGATTGATGTACGTGTACGTCGTATTGCATGTTTAAATGTAATACGGTACATACAACTTTTTGAACATGTTTATTAAATTGTTGTTTTCATCTCTATCAATGGCTAACAGGTTTTCTAATGTTTTGATAGTGATGATCAGAGAAGGAAATGAACTATGCAACTTTGAAGCATAAACGGTTTTACTCCCAGTTTTAACTTACGCGGAAATTTGAGATACGCGGATTTTCCCGGGTTATAGCTGTTTGCTATAATAGCGTACATCGGGGACTGCCTGTGCTACTAATAGATGCTGGTTCATTAGTTCCTCGAGCGCCACTGCTTAAAATTTGGCAATTTCCTGCGCCCCAGAAAAAAAGAACCGTACGTATCTGTCACCATATTATATTAAAATATTGTGTTTTGATTAACACATTTTATATAATGATTTTTTTTCATATTAACTCATTACATAAATAGGTAGGTACAAAATATTAATCAAAATGGGATGAAAATGGCGGTCCATAATAACTAAAGGGAGTCTTACATTACCACTTGGTGTCGTTTAAAACCAAGCTGGACACTTCAGTTAGACAAGTACATCATTTCCCAAAAAGGGATTTTGAATATAAAAATAAAATCACAATATTGTTGCATATAAAATTTCATACCTTGGGTAGTAATGGATTGAAACAAGAATAGTGTAAAACACAATTCTGCATATATTAGTTATTTTTCTTCTATTTCACATTTTGATTGCGCTCCGACCTTATGTAACTTCATATGAGATACGTTATGTTCGTGCAATAACATTTGTTTCATAACCCAATACAGTAACGAATATCAAGACATTATTACGCGGGCAAAGACATGTCATAAAAATGTCAGTAGCTAGTTTTATGATACGTTTTGTTTTTATTCATATCTCGCTTTGTCGACGCGTACTACAGATATGGATGCTAATCAACAACAACAACGCGAAGTTGTTGATTAAAACAGTAAGCTTAGCGAGCAAAAAGCGAGTATCGATTAATGTGATCCTTGCATCGTACGAAAGAAAGTAAGGACCAAGGGTCCTCTTCTTGTAAGACAACTCGTAATGTAATGAAGCAAACACGCAGAGAGAAATGTTACTATAATCTGTCTACTCAACTGTTTATGGTTGATTTTTTCTACCCTGTGTTCTAATAGCAGTTCTTCGAAGGACGCGAAGGACAAACCCGTGGCAGGGCTATGAAACGGACAGACAAATAGCTCCGGTCGGACGCCAAGGTTATGACACATGCAGGACCAGCTTTTTGGCGCCTGGTAATCGTCCGGAATGTGGAAGCGGATAAATTTTCCCCCAATCTTACCCGACGCTACCCGTGCTCGATATGGTGACCACATGGTTGCGACAACCGCTTGGCTACTGCGGTCAAGTATTCCTGGTGTGTGTCTATGTGCCTGTGCCTTTTATTGACACTCAGAAGCTTGCCCCACACATTAGACACACGCGACTATCCTGCCCGTGCGATGGGCAATGGGGTTGAACGTGGCATCGACTGGCTGTAGGTCAAAGAAAATCGATACGGACAACGACTGCCGTACGATCCATTGCAATTATATCCGTGCTCGTTAAGAAGCTCGAGTGCCGTAAAGAACATACACAACATGTATGCATTTGTATCAAATGATCATCCAAGGATAATTGATCTCTGCCGGGAAGCGTTTAATGTTAGAACTGTAACTGCTTAATGGAACGCACTAGAAGACTCTGTTTTATTTCCTTTTTTTTTTAGAGTACTACAAGCCATAAGTATGAAGATCCATACTATTAGCGTAATCAAACATCGATTATGTAAACCGAATTGATAATACGGCAAAGCCGTTATTTCGGAAAAAATAAAAAATATATAAATCAAATTCCTACACAATTATCCTACACATTTTAGCTTAAACTTTATGTTGTATTAATATTTCATAAACAAATTTTCCAATATTTAACTAAATAACTAATAATTTAACTAAATTTGTAAACCTCTCAAGCCTGATATAATTAACAAACGATCGGAATACACAAGTACCAAACACATATGTGCTGTTCTTTCGCCGTAAATTCGAATTGGCATGTTGTCAAAGCGACACGATGATCCATCCCCACTGGGCAGAGCCCCCAAGGACAAGGACCTTGTCTTTACCGGGGCACGCTCGGTCGTTGGAGGATGGAAATTTGAAGGTTAAAAATTACATAACCTTCACAACAAACGCTGCAAACCGAGCAACAACAAAAAACCCTCCCGAAACCCACCGGGCGGGCGCGGGCACATACGGAGCTGCCGTGTACGTGAAGGAGCCGCCAGGTGGCTCTTGACGGTGCGACCGAAGGGCGCATGTTGCGGGTTTTTTTTTTGGCCGATGTGTTATTGTACGCGTTTTGTGCGGGATTCCGTTTACCTGATGGAACGTTCGTGGTGCATAGTGAAAGATTCAACCGAGGATTGATTCCCTCGATAAACACTCCGAAGCACAACGTCCACGTGGAAAAACTAACGCGCCAGCAAGCACAATATGGGAAAAATTTGTAAAGCACTCGCAACACTTGTACATTTAGATTGAAGAACAAATAATTCACAGCTGAAATTGCACAACAACAACCAAAAAAACCAAAAAAAAAACCTTCAAATCACAATCCAATTTTGTGCATCCGCGAGTACGGTTAGCATGATTCACGACCTACTGTGTGATGTAAACGAAACGGAAGGTACGATAACACCGCCGACGCATACAAACTCGCGCACCTTCCTTTCTGCGGGCTTTTCCAAACGTCAAACGGTGGCGTGTTTTTCTTTTGCTTTTTGGGAAAACATTTCTTGTCTCTCTTCAAAAATAAAGAGGGGAGCCAGGAGACCAAGAAACACAATAGAACAGAATGCTTAAATGAAGCGTTGAAGATATCACACCGTACAAAAATATACAATTTCGTACACAACACACACACACACACTTCTGTAGACACAAAACACACACCTCCAACAAACACACAAACAAACAGCACACGGGTACAACACACAGGAACACTGTTGCTCTCGGGCTGGGGGCGACCGATTCGCTTTCTCTCGGTGCGCTTTTCCAGGCTGGCCCGGTTCTACACACTGCTATTGCATCTTCCCGATGGAGTGCCTGCTGGTACTGCACGATACCGCGCTTGAGCCCTTGCCCTTGTGCACTGTGCTACACTTATGTAACGTGGCTAAAAATTTTCCTCCGACCAGCAAACGCGAAGATGCGACGAATGTTTTGCCACGATCGGGGCATCCGTTTTGTAGATGGAAAACTTACCTATTGCAGTTGGTTGTGAAGATCTTATCGTTGCCCACACATCTGTAAACCATTTCTTCTGCTAGCAAAGAGGAGCACAGGCACAGATGATGTCCGAATCCGTGTGGTCGTGCCTTGGTTTGTTGTTATGAAATTCTAGCAATTTGGAGGAAAACCACTCCAGAGGATGCTATACGTGGTGGTCAGCACCGTTTGGAGTATTGCTATTACGCATTCAACGAGCGAAACAACTCCACAATGTCTTTGTGACCATTTTTGTCCCACTCTCGCTCTCTTCTCTCTCTTTCTCTCTATCTCTCTCTCGCACCCACCGGGAGGAAAACTGTTTGTCTTAATGTGGCGAAGGCGAACGGGGTTGTTCAATTTGCGTTGTAAACATCTATTTCCGATCCGATTTGCCAGGCGCAATAAATCGATAGTTTATTCGCAATAGCACACACGCTTCTTTGTTGGCCGAAAAAAAACCCTTCCAACAGGGTGATACTTTCACGTAACTGTTACGGCAAAATAAACCGAAATGTACACACACATAGACACAAAACCACACACGAACAGTGTGGAGACGCTGGAGAATGATATCCGGCGGGCAGCAATCGGATCAAAACACACTGCAGTCGATAGTGGAAATGGGATGCCGAACGGCCGATATCGAACCGCGTGCGGACAACGCTGCCCCCACTCGCACACCCACTCCAGCAGGTCGGCTTGTTTTGGGGGGTGGAACAGTTTTCACACCGCCCGTGTTGGTGGTGGCCAGCTGTGCACGGCAAACGTTGCTGGCACCAGACACAACCGACACAATCGACCGTCCCGCGCAGGGACACCGCGGGCGCTGCTGCTGTTCCGTTCGCTGCACCGTACTAGTAGTAGCTGACCGGGGACGACGGTTGACGTGGCCGCCATTGCTTAGCTCACCGACTGGAATGAACCCAGACGAGGGTTTGACGTTTTGCGTCCGGCACGAAGAGAACGATTTTTGATTCACGTCTGGCGCTGGGCGCTTTTCCTTTTCTCGGTTTTTCGCGAGTGTTTTTCTCTGCACCGTTTTCAGCTGTCAGTTTTGCCCCCACCCCCTTCTCCAAAAATCAAGTGAGCGCACCATGGAAAATGAGAACGCGCGCGCGAGAACATTCGCATCACGCGCTATAACCGCATCCGTCCCGTTCGAACGCAGTATGCTGAAAGGAGGAAAATCGATGTGTTTTTCCTTATCCCGTGCACTGTTTGATGCGTTTGACAGCTGCCTATTTTCTCTCTCTCTCTCTCTCTCTCTCGGTAGCATCACCGTCGCAACGGGGAAATGATGCTCTCTCGTTTTGCTCTCTCGCACTCTCTAGTCTCGTACATTTGCATACGTGTTTTCCGTTCATTTTGCCCAAATGGTTGTGTCACCTCACGGCTTTGTGCGTGTTTGTGAGCTTGTGTTTTGTTTTGTTTGTTTTTTTTCCTCTCCCTTTGATTGCTTGAGGAAAAGTCATTCCTCACTCTCTGTGACATGTGACTCATTTGTGGAGGTATTGGTTGGTATTAATCAAGAATTGAGTTTTCCGGAAAAAGGGATTACAAAATGACAGTTTAAACGCCTTCTTTCGCGTGAAAGTCCCTAATTCCAAAGAGAATGCTTTCGATAATCAAATGTTTTCCAATAAACGAACTTCTTGTTCTAGAGTGCCTTCGCGTATTGCACTTCTACCAATACCAATCAACCTACCAATACCAATGCAAGCAGTGTTTTACATGTAACAAACCAAACAGCTGATTCGTTGTTTGATGGAAAACGCGCAGAATCGCTTTCCCGCTGTGCTGCCCATAGATAAGATTGGGATGTACAGTGCTGTTTCGAACCGCTTTTCACCGGTCATCTTAGATCTGTGATCCAGTATGCTTTTTAATTTACATAACAAGGTGTATCAAATGCTCCCGACACAATAGCGTCGTTAGGTACAGAAATATTTAATAAGCTTATCAGTGCTTTACAACTACCGAAACTACCGAAAAGCGCCCCCGGCAGCTTGTTTGGCTCGTTGTCTTCCAGAAGACAAATTGGCAATGTCCTTTTGTCGACACTCATCAATCATCATGGGGGTACATGATACTACTGATAAGCTCATCGCGCATCTGCCGGCCGACCGCCATAAGTTCTGACGTTCGTCGACGATACACCGGGGGCCAAATAAAGCTCCACAGTGCTCGTTTCTTTTTTTGTCGCGCGATAACGGGTAATTTACAAGATTCCGCACACTAATTAAATACCTTTCGAAATTCGCCAACAACCGATTGCTTACAGCTGAAAACCCCTGTGACGTACGTCTACTATTGCGGACGGGAAAACTAATTGCGGTCTGTGGGATAACATGTGTCGCCTCTGTATCCAATCGACTGCGCTTATATGGCTGCGCAATCGCTATATTTTACACCACGGAGCACCGACAGCCAATCCACTTCGATTATGATTGATGTCTGCAAAACGGAACAGTGTCCATGTTGTGTGTATGGCTCTATTTCTGGCAATGTGTTGTTTATTGCTTCCAAATTGCGTTTCCAGCCAGGTAGCACTAGTCACACGATGTTCATACCCATCAATTGCACACGGATCTGTTCTATAAAAATGGACAAACTAGCAAAATTGTTACATTCTTGCTCAGGCACTACTTTAGATAAGTCAGCGCCGCGTGGCTGACAGGATGATATATAATTGCACCTGTCAGCTGGCTCATCTCCTACCGATGGGTTAGGATTGAGTTCTTCCATTATCTTGCCACAGTGTATCTTGCCAGTGCAAAGATTGACCCCCTTAATTTTAAGTTCTGTAAAGATTGAGTAGCAGCAGCCCCTCGTTATCAGCCGACCATCTCTTGTACCTCAACTGCCCAACGGAGTGTGGACACCAAAGCTAACAAACCGAGCAGCTCTTGTGCGAATGACAGTCAGCACCAGCACCACACTTGGCAAATTAGTTTTCCGCCTTATCAGAGACCCTCGCCATAAAGGTACATGTCACCATACTAAAGCACCAACATTTATCTAGTCCATGCACTCACAGGCGCAACAAGTGCTATTACGGTACGCAGCGGGTTGAAATAGTAAATGGTATTACACAAAATTGACACTGATCCACATACGTCGACGATTTACAAGTGGCCGTTGAGCGCACTACACATCTGCACACAGGGCGTGTGACTGCCGGGAGGATCTCGTGACGTCCGGTGTGATCAGTTGTCTAGAAGCAATCAAAATGGGTTCGGATTTGGTACGTTTATGACACACTTTGATTGGTTTTTCGTTTCAAGACTCTCGAGTGCATTAGAGCCTAAGCTCGATGTGGAGGGCTTTAACAATGGCCAGTCGTTTTACGCAAGGTGCACAATTATTTCACAATTACCTTAACAATTACTACTTAACCAAGAGTTGTGCCAATTTCAATAAAGAACAATTAATGTACTTTTTTTTACTTTACACACTGTGTACATTCCCATCGCGTTGTAATTTAGTCTTTCAAACTTTAAAATTCTGCTCCTCACTCTGTAGCTGTGATTGGATTCGTATTAAGCACTGCGGCAACACTACCCCATAAAACACGCAACGTAGAATATGCTTAAACTTACCAAAAATTCTTCTAATTTGCGGTAAATCACACAGCACACAAGGCCACCACAGTTCGGTTGGACAATCGCAACAACCTCGACCAGTTCGGGACGAAACCGTCCCGGGGAACGATGAGTGCACGACTGAACGTGGCCAGCATAGACGAGCGCCACTACCTTCGGTGGCCAAGAACTCGAAAGCTTAATCAAACAAAAACCACTAGGCTACCGTAACTACGTTCAAAAGCTGGTCACGGTACGCCCGGACACCCGTGCCAGGTAAGGGTCGATTCATTTTTTCTGTCTAGTATTATCATTTTAATTAGGTATCCGGTTGTCATTGACACACACTCCCGCTGTGTGGCCGTCAACGGGCATGAGGATATCCTCAGGAAACGACATTGAGTTGAATTGAAATTTCAACCTCCAAACTACGTCCAATTTGATGGTTCTGTGTTGTGCTGAAGGAAGCAGAAGTATTCGTTATCACACAAATGACCAAATTGCAGGTGATAAAAGGTTATCTTATAACACGAGATGAGTCCGATAAACAAATTAAAAACGTATGTAGATCGGTATATTACATTGCTTGAGGAAAGGCTGTAACGGTAACAGATCGAGTAGCGCTGAGCTCCTGGAATTTTATATAATAATTGTAGACCCGTGCCTGACGTCATGTTCATGAAAATGGTCTTCATAACTTTTTTGGTATCGAAAGATATTAACAAGAATATGTAACAGATTTGGATAACAATTCAGCATCCTTCAACACGAGCTCGCTTCCTTTAGGAGTTGTGAGAGAAATTTGTTTCGTTATTTTTCCACCAAATTTATTGCTCAATGTTCGATGACCACATATTATATCATCCTTTCTAGTAAAAAACAACAAAATCGATTCTACGCTCTAAGATCAGAATAAATTGCAAGCAACAGAAAGTTGTAACGGCTATTTTAAATAAACCCGAGTAGAACTGAACCCGGATGCATAACCCATATAGAGGCAAGAAGCTTTCGTTAGTCACCACCGTAGCGCTTCGGCGTTAAGGAGAAATTTCAAAATCTGTGAAAATAACACAACACAGTTCGCTGTTATCAATCCGCCCAGCCAACCTAACGATTCGATCGTAAATTTGATTAGATAATTTTAATTCACTTTACAATGTATGCAAATAGGGAGCATCTTTACACAATGTTTATTACTAATGAAAGAAAAGGAACGGAATCTAACATGTAAATTAAAGCCAATTCACTTTTTGTTACGCTGCCTTAACAATAATCTTTCCCAATGTTTCTTTTTTCGTGATACGATTGTCTACGTTCGGATCATTGTTGCCTGCCACCGGGTGCACGGCAAGTGAAACCCGATGTTTCAGCATTTTCATACACAACACACGCATACGCAAGCTACCTCACAATGCACACGCTGTTTTATCTAGCAAAACGTGACGCAACATTACATTTTACTTATATACACAATTACATTTACGATTTTCTTTAGTATTCCCTACTAATTGCTAAGTGCTACAGTGCAATTTGCAATGCGCGGCTCGATCATGCACATACACACACACACACACACTCATTTGCCTTTCCTAACCTAAGAATTGTGATTTTGTATGACAGGTTCCGTAAAAACGGGAACACATTCTGCTTTTGCTATCCCTCAATTATCAGCTTACAACGAGAAAGACCGTTAGCCATATACATCCTTACCAGATGCTTTTGAGATCGCTAACCTTTCTCACGGCTTTTTACTTGTTTTAGATTGTTTTCTGTTTCAAATCGGTTTATGTAGAGGTGCTTATTTGTTTGATATTTGACCGGATTTTTACTTAAAACGGGGACATCTCTTCTCGAAGAGAAACGCAAATACATTCATAGTAATTCTACCTTCTATGTAGTACGACGACATTGAACCACCGATTTCTTCCACGATGTTGTCTGCCTCTTGAACAAAACATACGTAAAGGGGAGCACAAATTCTACTGATAAAATGTTTTAAAGTGCATTGAAGTTTTCAACGTTAAAAACGATTCCAAAACCTGCGTATTATTCTTTGTTAATTTCGCAGAAAAATTATAAACCTAATACCATACGGGTCTGGAAACTAACAATTAACTCTATTTGCGTAATTGAACGTACGTTTAAATTAATCGTATAGCGAACTTATGCGCCCGTGCGCCATAAGCTTTGCTACGTATGTAAAACCACATTTTAACGCCAATGTGTCTCATTGCCTTTTCCCATATTTCTCTGTAAGCATAATTTCATAAAACCGAGCTTACCATCTAACTATACAGGTAGTTAGAGGAAAATAGTAGTCATCAACACTCGCAACACACACGGTGATTGCAAAAAACAGCTGATGCAAATCAGCGATGATTCGTCTTAACACACAAACACACGAGTCGCGATTGTTCTTATCCGAAGTGTTAAGAAACCGTAGATCGTGAGACGCTCGACACATCTCAACCAAAACACAAAAACAGAATCAAGCTTTCTAGCAGAACTTCCAACGGTGGCCACACTCGTTGCACATGACGAAAGTGGTCATAGGTTCGTCAGCGCTTCTCGTCTGCAGCTGGTTGTACGTGCAGTTGCGCTTCTTGCACTTGCCACACTTGAGCAGATCGGTCTTGGTGCCCTGCACCGTTGCCAACTGTGCATCGTTGATCGCCTCCTTCACGAAACGATCGCGCAAATGCTTCATCTCATCGCTCGCCATCTCCTCCGAGGTCATTTTGGCAAGCCGCTGGGCAGTGATAGCGCCGCTTATGAAGTTTGCCCGTAGACTCGGATTCTTCGGATCCTTTAGGTTAGCGACGCGCGATCTAACACGGTTCTTGTAGCGCATGTCCGTATTTTTGAACTCGACAAAAATGGCCTCCTCCAGCTCTTCACCGAGCTCTTCCGGTGACTGACAGCCCTCCGGCGGTTCACCATCGACGCGCAGCGCGTTCGCCAACATTTCACGACACTTCAACCTCACCGCATCGGTCGTATTGCTGCTGGACTGCGACGACATACCGCCGGAGGGAGGTGCTTTCGATTTACTTTCCTTCTCTCGATCGTAGTCCTTCTTGTTGCCACCAACACCGCCAGCTCCACCGCTTCCACTGTTTGCTTTCTCACCATTAGCTCCACCGCCCCCTGTACCAGTGCTGCCACCGTCGGACGATTTGCTGCTCGATTTGCTCGATGATTTGCCGGACGACTTGGACGAATCCTTCGCACCGTCTTTCGAAGGTGGCGTACCGGCGAGAAAACGTTTCCAGCTCTTGATAAGCGATTTGGCCAAGCTGATCACTTCATCGTCCTTGCTGCACTTACGCAACTCGTTCACCGTCATGCCGATGCGCGTTTTCGTCAGTATATCCAGATCAATATTTAACCGTTGCAGCTCGCGCAACAAATCAAGCGCTTGCTCTTGGCCCTAAAATAGAACATGCAGAAGAATGTGAGTATTAAGGTGTGGAAAATCTACATCAAATATGGACTTAGACAAATGGAAAAACTGCACAACATGCGCCTGTCTAATGCCTCACATATGCATGCATCCACAGACCCCATTCGTGAAAAACCGCATGTTTTCTTTTCGATTCACCCTACTGCACTTGGATGCGCTTCTCGTTGCACATCTGTATGCGTGTATCTTGGGTTGTTTGGGTGTTGTTTTGTTTTGGATGCAAAACCGGTTACTCTCATATTCGCTCTTTTCAAGAGCTGCATTCGGTGAGCGTTGTTCTCAATTTTCATGGCAAGTGCGTGCGCGCGCGCGTTTTCGTGCCGGTTTCCGAAGAGACCATTCCCTTCGCCCAGCCAATGCAATACAAACAGAGTTGGCCCGCGCGATGGGCTTCACTACCAAGAGCGATGCTATGATGCTCCTCTCAATTGCAAACCACGGTGACCAAATTTACACACAGCCTCCTTTATATGCGAGGCATTTTAGCACCGCAGCACATACACACTTGCCGACAATGCCGCACACTACGATCAGAATCGATTGGAACTTTATACAGGGGGGGGACAAAAAAAACAACTCAGCTTCAATCGACGAGAGTCGCGAGGTTTGCCTCGCTAAACACCACGGGACATATTTTTCGCGCGCGCACTCGTATAGTGCAGAACAAAAACACACGTCTCATCGTACATCGTTGTGCAGGCGACCGAAAAGGCAGTGTGTGGGTTTTAGGAGAAACATCTCGCCCCTAAGTTTTGACAAAGATTACGCAAAAACGAAACGTGGAAACTACTGGGCGCACGTTATCGCAAAGGTCCACAAAAAAACAACAACATAAGGGACTAAACAAGGAAACAACCCCCTAACGCAGCTATAATACTTTTCCAGGAACAGCATGTAACACACAGAGATATGTATATTTTTTGCGAACATTTACACAAGGGTGTATTTGCCAGTAACAGTATTATTTTAGAATTAAAAAAACGACACAACTGCCAAAGCCTTCGAAGCAGAACGCCCCGGGGGAATAAAACTGGATAGAACTGAGTCGTAAGCACAAAAAAACACTTCCATTAGCTGTATCGGTACTGCGCTTCGCCGTCCTCTCATTCCTTTGCATCATCATCTCAGTGAGCCATGGAAATCATTTTACATATCAACCAACTGAGCGGGAAATGAGATGCACACCCAAGAGGGGTGCACCATGGTTATTATTTCCATCATGATGCTCATTCCACAACAGGATAATACGCTTTGGTGTTCAAAATGCACCATATGACTGCTGAACCAGAAGTGCAAAAGAATTACAGCAGCAACTCCGGGCGCCCTACGGGAATAGAATAAGACATTTCTTTTGCCCTCCCTTTCCTCCGAAAAGGTAAACACCCACTCTTACCGATCCATCCGACTGGGAAGTCATTTTGCCCAGCTTTTTCTGAATGCGAAACACCTCTTCCTCGACGTTCATCTTTTCGCCAGCACCACCGGTATTAAGGCAATTCGCTATCCAATCGGAAGAATCGCAGAATCTACCAAGCACAAGATGCCGCACGTTCTGTGTTTGCTCCTGGTTCTCTAACCCAAGCTCGGAACCCACGCCTAAACGATGGCTTTGACAATGCTGCTGCAGGATCGAAACACTTGATTTTTGCACTGTTCGCAAATACGCTTCACGAAGATGTGTGATAGATTACACTAGAATTTGTCTTTGCGAGAGAAAAACGCGGTTTTCGGTGTCCCGGGCGGAGTAAAACGTTGTCGCTGTGTGAAAAAGCTACAGAAAACAACGAAGGATGGATAACGCAAGGTTGGATCATTGCTGTTAAGCTTGTGGGAAGCCATATTGAATTGAGCTTTGACAGCTAGCACAAGGAAGGCTGGTGGCATTTCGAAACATTTTAAAGGGATGGGGTCTCCTCATTGCAAGACAAAAAATACTTTCAAGAGCTTTTTTAAACTTTGATGCTAAATCAACGAACGCAGTAATAGTAGTAGCAGTAATTATAGTTAGTAACCGATGTTCAGATTTAAGTTAAAGCAAGCGCGATAAATGGTTGAACCTTTTATTAATATACCTTCGCCATCCGAATGGCCCAACGTACATGTGAACAAGTGAAATTGTTCTCTTTTTCTTTCTTTATCAGCACAAACACCTTTTAGAGGTCTAGGCCTGTCATTTCTTTAGCTGTATTTACCCGTAGCCAGATAATCAATTCTGCGTACTGAGGATTGATCCGGGTGGGATTTTGGTCCGGTCCTATCGTGTCTAAATCGGCGATGCTGCTAATACAACACCGGTCCGCCCTTGTAAAATTGTTCGCTGTAGCTGTATAAACAACGTGAAATTGCTTTCGTAGTAATCACTTTTTCATCTTTCTTACGATAGTATAATTAATTAATGTTTAAAGTTTGTACGTACACTTCTAACGTAATTCTTGTTGACAATTGCAACGTTGTCATCATACGGACCAACCGTCAATCACGTATAAGACAGTTGCGAAATAATGTTATTTATATTTTATGTCGAATGATTTGTAAATTAATGAAAACTAATCGTACATTATATTTATAACCGTACTGCGTGTTTTTGTCCTCCTTTCAGCAGAGTCCGTCAGTTGTCAGTAAACTTATCGTGTAGCTTTCATTCAGCTGTCAAACCGAGAAAATCACTTTTCGCCATTTGTCAACAAAGTTCGAATTGCCTTAGCCTGCCATCGTGCACTTTTACGCCACCCATCGCACAAAATCCCATTGTTGCTGCAGCACCAAAGCTGGTTGAACGGTGGGATCGCAATCGCTCTGATTGGGAAGCTAGCTCAGAAGAAAAAAAAACAGAGGAAATAATGCATTTTCTCACAGTGTAGTGTTTTGTTGCCGTCTGTTGCACGCATTGGTCGGTGTTTGCGCGAACGGATGCACTGAGCTGAGCGCCATTCATCCTTTATCCCACCGACGACACGAAACCACTACGAGCCAACCCCAACCGACAACTTCCCATTCGCGGATCGTTTTGTGGCAAATTGTCACTGGCCCATCATCATCGTTCCGTGTTGTGTGCTGTGCTGTCCAGTCCGGGAGGCGTTTGTTTCTCCTAGGCTGTGCATTTTTTTTTATTTGTGTCCCGTCAAAGTGTGTTCAATGTAAAGTGCATTTGTGCATTTGTTTGTTCAAATCTAAATCGTGTGCTTTTTGTGTGTGTATTGCCGGAAAGGAAAGAAAAATGTTCGCTTAAAATGAATGCGTGTGTGTGCGTACGTGTGTGAATCGGTAAAGTGTTCTGTGTTCCCGTTTGGCTCACCTGTATCTGCTGGAAAAGAAGTGCGTTCAAATATAATCTTCCCAAGCCACAATTGTATAGAGAAAACGGTGTTTGGTGTTCGATCAAGTGTTTCGCGTATGTACCGTTACCGTTTTACTCCGTGTCGGTAACTCCCGACTGTGAACGGCCAACAGCAGCAGCAGCTCCCGTCGTGCGGTGTTGGGGCGTTGGATGTTGACGTCGTCGGTGTTGCATTATTAATTAATCCCGAGCACTTCTGTATGTCTGCCTGGTGTTCCAGCCTCAGCGCAGGTAAGAATTGGCTGCAATGTTAAAGGATAATAAGGAGCTTTTCTTTATCAACAATTCCTAAATATATTTGTAGAGAGTCTAGCCTGGTTATTGCCCAAAAAGAGGATCTTTGCGATAGGAGGATACAAAAAGGAAAAAGAAAATACAGTTAAGCAGGAAAATCCATTTTGTACGTTTATGTATGCCGAAGGCGCTAGCATTTGTGTGTGCGTACGAGCGTATGTTTACGATGCTGATTGTAAAAAAAGGAAAAGCGTAAAGAAGCGTAAAGAGGCCTCCATGGTTGGATGTTGGCGAAATCTCATAAAGGGAAAGATTAAACCAACAGTCAGTGGGCGGAATTGAAGGAATGAATAGCACCCGTGGGGCAAAAGCGAAATCTCTAAGGGAAGAACGAGGGTTGACCAATGCCGCGTTAAAGACTCTGAAGTATCAGTGTCAAGAGCATGTGCGCGCATCCAGCATATTCCGCGTAACCATTTTTGGCACGGCACGTATTGAAAATATGCTTTGTTAATGCATCTTACAAACACAAAAACCTCAAATCCAAACCTTCGTAGAGATACATTTCGTTGGGAATCTCACCCATCACAGAAGGCTATGCGCGGCGTGGGGTTTTTTGGCGTTGGTGCGGTTTTGTTGTTTTCGTAAGAATGACACCGTAAGCAAACATTCGCAATAGGGCGTTCGCTCTCTCCCGCTCACTAGTCTCAAGGCAATCCGTGGCCGCATCGCAGTAAAAAGGTTTCGAAACGATTGGATTAAGGACATGAATTTATAGCTCGGTCGGACGGGCTGACATTTAAGAAGCATTGATATTCGAGCGAAATGGGTTGTGCCGGTGTGCCAGTATTCGAAAATCAGCATCGTAGCAGTCCTTTGCTGGGAATGTGGAGTCTCGCAATTGCCGAAATTGGCAAAACATGCTGAAATAGAAAGGCTCTCCCCAAATGTGGGGCGGTTCGTCATCTTCTGAAAGGCCATATATTTTCCCATGCGAGAGTGTTGAGTGGAAACGGCGAAAAGAAAGTTGTGTCTGACCACTTTGTACCCAATTTGCAAGCATCCATCGAACCCATCATTGGTTGCTATGACACGCATATACGCACACACAAGCGCGATTTGGCACTTTCCTGTAAGCAACCTGTGCGTTATGCTCTTGCAGACTGGAGCATCCACTATTCGGCTTCATTCCACACACATACAACCACCACTACTACCAGTCGACCGGATATCCGGCATGCGAACGGGCGC
This sequence comes from Anopheles moucheti, assembly GCF_943734755.1. Taxonomy (NCBI): domain Eukaryota; kingdom Metazoa; phylum Arthropoda; class Insecta; order Diptera; family Culicidae; genus Anopheles; species Anopheles moucheti. The sequence continues at coordinate 38,099,587 of NC_069141.1, read as the reverse complement.
GCGCGTGTGTATGTGTGTGGAATATTTTCATTGAGGAAAAGCACCGCGACAAAAGTCACTCACCGTACTCTTCCCGCACAATGGGCCGAGCGCTGGAATTCGAAGCACTCCCTTAGCACCGGGGCAGACGACAAAAGCACGCGCTTTAACTGTAACAAAAAGTCACCCCACTCATCACCAACACTCCGGCATCGCCGGCAGCCGGAGGGTGTACTGTGCCACCCTATTTGGCATTGGGAGAAAACGCACCACCACCACGCTTCTACGGCGGTCGACGACGTTGCCGAAGTGTCGATGTCAAGGAGATTCTAAAAATGAACCTTACCCCCCTAAACCGGTGTACACGCGACTGTATGCCGCGTCCACACCCTAACTCCTTTTCCGAAGCATTTTTCCTCCGCTTGGTCGACTTCGCCGTCGCGGCGGGGCACTTGCGTTCTTCAGATATTGTTATACTGCATCTATTTCATGTTCCCGTGCAAAAGGGGAACTGTTTGGTTGTTTGGAGCCATTTTCATCCAGCAGCATCCATTTTGCTCACCGGGAGTTTTGTTTGGCTGATTACGAATGGCCTACTCTAGATCATGTGTGCCTCCACTTTCCGGTCGAGATGATGAAGATGGAGTAAGGTTGTTTACTGGCCGCCGGTCGGAGATTGGCCGGAAAGAATATCTTTGGCAATGCTTGTTGCTTTTAAAAGGCTGCTAGACTAATTATTTCATTACAGGTCCATTTACTGTTGGGCATAGCGCACAACGCCAGCATTGGTTCAAACCATGCTGTGCCTCTGAGTGGCTGGCGCTTGTGTGTCTTTGGATTTCATTCCTCACAATGGAAACATTTTAACTACGAGAAGTATGGCTTGAGATGATATTTATGAGCCACATTCTAGCGGTGACGTAGAGATTTATGAGTTGCATTGGGAATTCTGTACAGTGCGTAACATAACTATAGCATTCTTAAATTTTTATATGATCTGGTTTTAGTCCTAGACGAGAAAGACCTCTGGAATTCTTGAGGAAAGATAACAATCAAGAGGAAAGATTGACAGTTGATTTTCATTTGTTTAATAACGAGTTTAATACTATTCGACAAATTACTGGAAGGTGCGTTTGCCAGCGGAGGGGACCTTTGTTGACAGCCTGGAAAATCCCTCAGAAATGGTGGCAATTTGAATTTCTACGGTGTTGACCTTTCCGATTAAAATCATTCCCTTATAATGTGTCCTTATTTTGAATTTACACAAAATTTTGCACTTAATATGGAATGAACGATAATAACTGAAAAGAGAATGTACGTTGCAAAAACTATCGCAAATCAAGCAAAACTACGGAAAAATCCGGAACTCGAATTTCCGCGTAAGCCACAGAGTCGACTTCCTTCTCTACACTTATTTTTTTTAACAAATTAGACGACTTTTTGAAAGAATACATCAAAATGAAATAAAAACAATTGTTTGTATGGCCAAGGAAGGTATTTTCGATCAATTTTTCACCTTTTTGCTTAGATGTTTAAACTAACTCTGCTGTAAAAATTCCAAATAATTAAATGAATCATATGTTAAACAAATAATTATGCATCCTCCCTCCCGAAATGACACACTCTAGGCTTTAACCGCTTCAACTGGAGTTATAAACGTATGACCCCTCAAACGCTTACGTCAAATAACTGGAAGAAAAATCGCTGAAGGAAATCGCTAATATTCAACCTTGCCTCCCACAATAGCCTTGGCCAAGCAAAGATGTTTGCTAATATTTTCTTTCGTGTCATTTATTTATTATAAATTGTTTGCCGTAGTTTCCCAATATAAGCTTATGTAACTTACATAAACCTAATACTTAAGTCTAATTTAGGCCGAGGAAAGCCAGCTTTTAAAAAGAAGTAGAAATAAATTTGGAATGTCCATCAGGCGGGAATGAGAGGACCATGACGATAGATGAAATTAAAAAAGATGGGATAAAGAGCATGAAATGCAGTAGAGGATCGCTACGCCCTACTGCAGTGCGACGATTAGGTAAGGGTAGAGGGAGACGAGAACGGCGTGGAACATGTGTAAAACCCACATCATATGCTTGGAGACCTTTAGAATGTCAGTCTAAGGTACATCAGTAAAATGTATATCGACATCAGCAACTCCAAAAGTTCTCTGTGAACTTCCAGGAAGGGAATAGTCCTTCCTTATGCTCCGAGTAGAACGCTTGTTGTTTTCAATTCTCAATTCTGGCTACGTCAAATGTTAAATAAGGATTGGTTCCCTGGTAGCATTAATTTGAGCTTCTTCTGAAAATGTTATATTAGGTCAAAGTATCTTCAATGCACTAAGCAGGAAAAAAAGAATTCCGTGATCTCGCTCTCCAAAAATATAATGTAGCACACATGTTTGGAGTTGTATATTTGGGGTTGATAATAGAGTGCGGGAATTTAAATGATTCATATAGCGCTGGTGGCAATTTCTATCCACGTTTGACAGTGCAGTTATGTTCAGTATTATGGAAACAAGTCTTTGAACAAGTATTCTACCTTTAAACGAGACCAAGATGTGCTTAAGAAGAGTAACATAATTTTGCTAACGTGAATATATTTCACAAATACTTCCAGAATTCACAAAAGAATGATGTATCATTGTAATCTCAAAAATAATTCGCAAATGGCACTAGAATATCCAAACATTTCCCGATTTTTCCCCGATATTTTTTCCTTAACTTGAATATAGTTTAGTATTTAATTATTTTATTGCATTTTGGTTCATGAATATAGAATCATTGTTACAATTGCTTTTTTATTTTAAATGCTTTATTTGAAATCGCTTGAGCTATACATTTCTGCCAAGATCCACGATCTTCCAGCTTACACTATCGTTCGCTCTGCTGGTTCGCATTGTATAAAACGGCAATTCAATAGCTTCGCTCGCGCACTTCTTCGGACCCGGCTCATCTGTCGTTGCTCACCGATGTGTGCCTAATGATTGAACTTTATTGTCTATGCCATCGAATACTCTGCTACCCTGGCGTTGATAGTTTGCCATTAGAGCTCGACACATTGGAGTATGTTTTCTTTTGGACGTACCAACGCATGGCGTGACGTGACTCGAGGAAGACCATCTATTTATAGTCGCGGGTCTTTACGTGCGGATAGAAAATAGTAACATGTGTTCTGGTGACCTACAAAGAAGCTGGAAAAAGGGACACACCATTTTACAAAGCTCGACCACGTCCACATTCCCTGTCCTGTCCCTCCCCCGCTCACAATCCGTTCCGCTTATCTACCGGGATTTTTGTTTTACAAGCCGGTCGGATGATCAGCCGGCATCCGGAAGGGGTTGGGCCACTGGGAAGGGTTTATAGATTGATTTGTTGTACGACTGGGTAGGTTGAAGTAGGTTTTACTACGATACATCTTTCCACGGTAGCTTTAGTGACTTAATGGGGAGTGCCACAGTGGAGTCCGTCCCTTGCGGTTAGACGGTTCCAGATTAGATGACCTTTATCAGGGGTGTTATCTTATGGTTAAACCTTTTTTTTTCGCAGAATAGGAGAAGCTTCTGAGAAGTGAGTAGCATTTGATCGAAAAGTAATATAGCCAACACATTACTGAAAAAAAACAACATACTTACGTTACTACGGTGCATCTTTCTACCATTTATTATCGGAATATTAAAGCATAAATCTAAAGAGTAAGAGAAGGATTTAAAATGAATTAATTTGCACCCCAAAAGTTGAGCTTTGATTTATGTTTCACTGTAAAATTTACGACGTCTGGCATAAATTAAAACCAAAACCCAGTGAACCCCGAAGTAGGAAAAGAAATCGTGCACAAGTGCAACAACTGCTGTACTGTACCGTACCGCGGCGGCAAAAGTGAAATGTAGAAAAACGATATTGATGATAATTTAAGGTGTCATTAAACGATTCCGCTTGAAGCATCCGTTCCTTTCACCTTCATTGCAACACTTTCATATATCGTTATGGTGCGAACGAAAATCAGCCCAATTTCAAGTGGCATTTTTGTACTATTAAAGAGAATTGCCACTTGAAAGCAAAAAAACAACACGAAAATGAATCGACTGCCGGAGTCAATTTTGATGGACGCATTTTATCGCTTCACATTCGATTGCACATGCAGTCCCGAGCGTGTGCTAATGGTGAGTGAATTAAAACGCTTCCAAAATGTAACTCTCAAGAGATGGATGTTAAATTTTAATTGAAGAAAAGGGAACGTGTCGGTATTGGAATTGGTCTCATTTGATCGATGGCTGGAATTTTTTGGAACGAACACCCCATTGGACATGGCTTCACAAATGGCACAAGGCGCTGCAAATCGGAACCTTGGCCTTAGCAGCCAACCTTGCAGCGGTCGCGTCTAAACGTCTTATCTGTTGCCAACATCGGATGCAATGGGATCGCAAATACACAACACCGCACGATAAAGCATGATCGCTATCGTGTGACGTGCGATTGTTTGCCGGTTTTGTCCGCATGTTGAAGCAAATGTACGCGCCCCGCCGGGTTGGCTTATCTCAATAACGATGTGAGCATTGCGGTGGTACTTTTTCTTATTGCTTTATTTCCCACCATGGTCCTTTTGGATTTCTTTCCATAACCCAATACTTCTAGCTAAATGGGCACAAACTTGTATACCTTTATTTAGAACGCACAAGGCAGCAAAGAGCAATGGTTTGCTTTTTTGTGTTTTTCGCTAATCATTTTCCTTACCAACACCGATAAATCGTTAATAATTACGCGTTTTAACCACTAAACCTACCTTACCGAATCGGCAAAACGAACAAAAATAGGAGGCACGCTTCTAAATTAATTCGCTCGATCATTTGCAATCGTGCAAAAACCGTCCGAAGGGATGTTTTATGGATGGAAATACTTTCACCGTTCCATTATTCCAAACAGCGAGCCGTGGCCAATTGGTCGTGAACCGTATGACGATCGGTGCTCTGTGTTTTTTTTTTGTTCAACGAACTTCGTCGCAACAGCGAACGATATTTTCCATATCCGCACGGGAACTTGTGAACTAACGAATAGTGAAAACGTTGCTTGTCGACGTTGGCAACGAAGGGGGCAAAAGTTGGACTGGCAATCGTGCTCCATGATTGATGAAAGATGTCACCGGTGCTGTCGCAAAGCATTGGCAAACTTATGTTTACACGATTTACGCAAATACACCGGCTCGCTCGATGTGTCTTACGGACCCCAGAGAGCAAGTCGTCCTCCCTCCGTCTAGTGTCTAGCCCCGTAGTCTATTTTGCTGCCCTATTCTGGTTATCATACGAACGATCGAATGCTTAATGACTTGCGTCCAATGTTTTCTTTCTTCTCGAAGGGTTTTTTTTTAACTGCCGGGCGTTGTTTATTTCGAGTCAGTTTGTGTCGTTTCGGTGTCCCTTCCATTCGGGTTCTTTCGAGTGTCATATTTCGGTTTAGCTTTGTTGTTGGCGTGCAATTAAAAATCACTGCATTACAAATGCCCCTCCACTCCTTGGACACGTACACTCCAATTACTTGGACACGTGCACAGTTACCGTGCACTGATCGATCTTCGTTATGCGCCAAAAGGATTTGTTTGTTTTTTGTTTTTTATTTGGTCTTCATCTTTTGACTTCACCAGTTGATCCCAATTGCTGAGCGAGCCCAATTACCGACACGCCAAAGTACCTTCTTTCGCCTTCGCCCCGTGAGGCACTTTCAGCTTGGTTTGGACGCTGTTCGTGACGTTGGTCAATATCTTGAGTTGGTTGTGAAATGTTAGACTGGTAGCTATAGGCCAGTTTTCTATTGTCTGTATTGATGGTCGTGCTGGCTGTGGTTGTGCGACCGCTGTCCAACATTCGTTCTGGTGTCAATGTTCTTTATGATTTATGGTTTCGCGTTGTAGCTGACTTTGGCAGAATGGTTGGAGGTCTATTCGGTGTGTTGTTGGTCTTCGATTCCTGTGTGTGTGGGAGTGGACACACGAACTCACGATATTATTCATAGACAAATAACTGTAAAGACAAATGCAATTTCACAATCAAGAATAGTTTGAAGATGGATGCGTTTGAACATGCGACATCAGTTAACGGTGCTTATTTGCTGATTAATAGCCGGAACTTACGCTTTCAAACTTGTGTTTTTGTTAGTGGAAAAGATGTCTAAAAAAGACAATACAAAAGAATTTACAAAATAGAGCAAGGTTGTAGAATTGGGTACAAAATTCTATGGAAAAATGAGATTCAATTGTCGTCCAAAGCAATCCACTTGTAAAAAAAAAAGGTTTGTGTCATATCAAGTTGACCTTTAAGCGGCACTCCTGGCTCCGTATTGAGACTTCGAAATAAATAATATCTAACGAATAAGTTACAAGAGCTAATATTGCCCGACAATCGATACTATATGAAACATTGACAGCCTCAAGACTCGTGTACATCTCTGGGCCATAGACTCCGGATTCCGAATCCGAATCCGACTCAATTCATAACTGACTCTTAGTTGCATTCGAAATTAGAAGGGTTTTTAGTCCTTTATATGTGGAAGGACAATGGACGAGTAACAACTTAAATGACAAGCTTTATAATTTCTATGATGATTTAATTATTCTAAAGACTTTAGTGGGCTCGTTACAACATTAGAATGATACCGGACAACCAGGTCCATAAAGTCATTCGAAACCATCCACATGAGCAGAGGAAGCACAATAGCTAAAGAGTTCTATGCATCAGTCAGAAGAACTGGAATGCGCTTTTAGTAGCCACAGGCACTCAAATTCTAGGAGTTGTGAGGACTCTAGAATAAGGAAAAATAAATGTAGTTTGTTGACTAAAATAATCAGATATTTTTATAAACCTCACAAAGCCTTTTATATTTGGAGCTAACAGAAGCAATGCACTGTCAACCTTCCCAAGATGCTTGGGGAATATTGCTTATAAGGCATGACGCCTTGCCTAAGAATGTTACTCCTGTGCTTCTTCCGAGCTGCTCCTTCTTCAGCGTCTGCTTTGTATCGCTTTTATGAGCTGGCACGATTTGCTTGTTCAGTTGCTGCTTGACGAACATTGTTTGCATGATGAGTCTTATCAAGTGCCATGATGTGCCACCGTAAGGGTTTCTCCATTCGGTTAGCGATATAATCTGTGAAACCATATCGTAAAAAAAAGGAGCTCACCGCAGCAGGGTCTATAATGCAGACCTTAAACCAGTGTTTTAAAATATGGTAATTATGCTACTCACACAATTTTATCTCTTTTCCCGGCTCGTACATACCGCACATACTTGTACTCCCGGGTTTTGTATTGTCCTCTTTGCGATTTGTCCAGTTTGGGTATGTCGGTACGCGCACCAACCGTCACCAACTGTTTCGGCGTGTAGCCTTATGTTGACGTGAAAATATTTCATTTTTATTACGCACACGTTTCCGCACCTGGCGTTTGCCGCTGTGGTGGCGCTTCTATTTCCCTTTCACATTTTTGTCACTCTTTGCGATTGTGTTGATAACAAAAAAAAAACGGTTTCCATTCGCCCCCGTTCCCTAGGCGCCGTTGCCTCTATCAAGAGCACTGAGGGGCCGGTCCCAGCACGGCTCCAGGCAATGTGACCAGGCACGGCTGAACGATAAGTTACATGGGAGCGGTCGTACGCTTTTCAGTTGTCCTACTTTATGCAGGTGTAATCGTCCCAACGTTCTTAAGCTACTTTTGTAAAGGATGGCAACACCACGCCGAACCGGTCACCTAGAACTAGGCTGAGATTGCCTTGTCCGTCCGCTCACCGGATAATGAAGGATGACGAACGGCAGATTGCAATGTGCCGTGTGTGAAGTCATTGCCGTGGACCACACACACGCAAGCACACTTTGATGCCTCTGGTGTGTGTGTTTTTTGTAATGTTCCATTCAAAACAGCAAAACTCCCAACATGGCATCAATGAATCCGGCTCTCGAGTTGTGTAGTACGTGATTCGTGTAATGTAGGTCAATAGTTTTGTTCCTACTTCAAGTCGGTGGAATTATTTCTTATTCTTTAGTGCTCCGTTTCGCCGGCAGAGCAATTAAACGGCACACACCTGTACCGGACCGGGTGTCGTTTTATATGCGCCCTCGGATCTTACGGCAGTATTATGATGAAGTTGGAGTTGTAATTTCAAGATGAAGTAGCCGAGCTATTAAGTTGAAATTAGACAGAATGCCTAGAAGAAGTGGTTAATACAAGTCATTTTTTTCCAACTTCTCCACGATCAAAGAATGTCCTGCATGGCAACAAATGTGAATTCTTATCTTGCTTCCTTTTCCTTGATTGGATCTCGAAATGCTAGCCTAGCCACCGAGGAACTGTAACCCTAACAATGTACGCTTTATGGTTTCTAACGATGGGTTTCTTCCGGTAGGTGCGGCCTGGAGATATGGCCGGACACGGACAAGCTATCGTTCCTCATAGGACGGTACGACGGACGATGAGTCAGAACCGCGTGGTGCAAACACTTGAACATATTGCACTGATCGTCGCAAAACAAAAAACCGCGCACCGAGGTGGAAACATGCTCATGTGAACGATCGTTAGCGATCATCATAGGTGGCAAGTAATCTTAATATGCTGGAAGATGGAGAAGGACAAAAGCAAACACTTCGTTGATGGCTAAAAGTAATTTCTTGCCAACTTCCTGCTTTGAAATGGTGAGGTGTGATATCCATTCATCTCTTGACAGGGAAGCGGCTATTGATTATGCAAAACAAACCGGTTTCCCAGCGCAGGAATGATTCTCGCGGTACGATCTCTCCGGGCTTTGGCGCTGGATGTAGGATTCATTGTCTTTATTTGGTGTGAAGTCGTCTAACCTTCAATCACGCAAGAAAAGCAATGTGTGGAAAACGCAAGTGAAAGAGTCGAACGGGATTTTTTTGATGTACGATTATTGCTGCCCAGGAAGTGTCGTCTGATGATGCCCCCGGTGACTGGTGGAACGAAAGGGAAATTGAATGCTGTTGCATTACACTGTAATGGCACACTTGTTAGTGGGTACTTGGGTGCAGGGAAATATGAACCAATTCATCCCATGGTTTTTATGGCGGACATCGGCACTGTCGATCGGGGAAGAATCGGTCCAGAGACAAATGTGGCAACCAAAGCAAACGTGGCAACATTTACGAGATTCTTATTGTAATGCGATAGCGCACGCCACCCAAAACCGGGTAGACTGGCACCTGACGTCACACAGCTGGGCGCCCGGGCGGTGAGGCATCCTTGCAACTTCCCGGGTGGAAAAGTGCCGAAGATACCGATTCGCCTATGCTAGGGACACGTACAGCAGTCGCGTCGAAATTCCAACCGGCTGAGTCATGAAATATGAAGTGTGGAAAGAAAGAGGGAGTTCTAATAATAAATATTCATGTCACTCTTTCTCCCTGGACGGTGTCAATGTCAGGCGAAGAGTCAATTGTAATGCCGTGGTGCCGTCGCAACAGCTTTGCTTCGAAATATCTGCAAGACTTACATTTGAACCATCGAGTTTATTATTTTGAAAGCAAAACATTTTATGGTAAAAAAGGATTTTGAAGTTTTAAGATTTTTTAAGACAGTCTGGTTAAGATATTGAAGATCTTTTTGGTAAAATTTGTTTAGTACATTTTATGCATTAAATAACTGCAATATTTTTCAAGAAATCATGTTTTTTTTATATAAAAGTCCTTTTTGAACAAAAAAGAGTACTAATTTAATATATTTATTCCAATCAACAATGTGTGGCCATTGGCTGAATGATTTGTGCCGTGTCTGTCTAGAGAGCGATTTGAAATCTGGCCTCGAACATACTTTGCCTTCCATCGCCGTTCTTCCACTCAGCATGTGACGTGAGGAATGTGGTGTACCGATGCGTGTATACCAAGAAAATGGCTAGAAGAAGAACACTGTAGTGGGCCCCCCGCCAGTGAACTTTGGCCGAGTTTCACTCATAAAAGGGTCGTCGTTCAAATGTTTTTCATCCACACCCAGGCTGTGGTGGCTATGTTAGTCTTTAGAATGTACTCAAAGACAGGGCCGTGGTTTCTTTCACTTCCAAACACCCGCTGGGACTGGACGGATGCTCCATGGTCCGAAGGGCACGGTACAATTCGTTCTAATTCGAATTGATTTTTGCTCGGTCAACTCGGTTCCGTTTGGCAAAGAAGCCCCTCCCTTCGTTCGTTTTATTAGCGTAGATGCCTACGACCAGAATGGCCGCAATGAAATAATTAATTTACGGTGGTTAGATATGGTTTTTTGTAAAAGAAGAACCGAGGAATTAATAAGACTCTCTGCGCCCATTCAATCGGCGCGGTCACCCAACAAAAAAGAAGCCCCATTAATTCACGCTGCATCGGCGTGTATGATATTAGTCGTGAAGAACGGCGGAAGATATGATGTACGCATTTTTATCAGCTTCTGGCATCGTGATCAGTGTCAACAACCTTTTCACACATTAGCAAACATTAATGCTCTAATAACTGAACCACCTGGTCCGTGACACACACGCTGTGGTTGGCTGTCAGTGTACGACTTTTAACGATCTTCTTTGGTAAACGTAAAAAGTGCAGAACAGATTTGCTGCTTCTTCTGCTGCTGCTGCTGCAAGGGGGGAAAACGCCGTTAATATGTCGAAAATTAGTTTCTTTCTTTGTAGCGTGTGGATAATGTTTCGCCCCAATTACAATAACTGCTGTACAGTGCGTAACAAAAGTATACGAGCCCTCTTTTTTGTTTTAGTAAAACAGCAGTTTAAAAGCTTCTTCAATAATGTATTCTAATGTGTTGAAGAGTATATCGGTCATTTGATGACGTTTCTATATTTTTTAACCCTATTGAAGTCGATCATAGTTTCAACTATTTTGGAGGCTTATCTGTTGCCTTCTTTACATACAAACCAAGGTGATGTTTAGATTAGGTTTGCAATAAAATATTCTGTAACATGGAATATATTCAACGTAAGTTTACAAGAAATGGACTCGGCGCTTATCTTGGAGAGACCGCAATAACTTATCATTTTATCAGTCACGTTAATTTTGTTCGGGTTAGAGTCCTTAGAAAACAGAGTCCAGGGTATTCCACAACATGTTTGAGCACTTCGATTTTTACGAAGGAATACGAAACACTATTGACTGTAAGTTTCGTTTTTTGTAAATTACGTTTTGTTAAGCCGATAAAAGCAGAAAAGCTTGAATTCTGAAATAAAATGTACTATTCAAAAAATGTCTGAAAACAGCATATTTCTGAACATAGCATTTTAGAACCCAGGAAAAAACCATGTCCCAAATGGGATCATGATTACCATATTTGAGTAATGTAAATAAACAATTTTAACGAACATTTGTTGCAAAAGAAAAATGTTTTAAGAATAGTTAAAGAATAGGTTAACCGTTAGGCCAGATTAGTTTTAAGTTTGTTATTGTCCTGGTGATCTTGCACCGATATTTTGAATGATCATTTGAGACCATCGTAATTTTGAATTTGGAATTTGATGAAAATGATCAAAACGAATTTCAAACAACAAGAATGAATTGTTGCACATTAATCGTACAAATATTTTATACGATTTGTAAAAAATAATACAAACACATGAATTGGTATTTGCATTACATCAAAACTTTTATAAAATATTACTTCTTGTATTTTTTATCTAAAAAAAATGGGAAAGTGATCGTATAGTAATGTCACGTACTGTAGAAGCGTAAAATATAAACGAAATGTTAGGAACGCCAAACCCGGTCGGCGTAACGTACACGTCATAATCAATTTAAGAAGATCACATATCTTTCCCATTTTACAGTGCCATCGCGGCAGTGAGAAGAAATTGCCGTTTGCCTTCGTGCCATCACACATTGTTCCCAGAGTGTTTCTTCTATTTATTTGTGTCACGTGTTTTGTTGAAAAAAAATGTGTCTCTAAAATTATGTTACGTGTAAAACGCCCATTAACCATTCCTGTGCAGTGTGTGTGTGTTTTGGCTATACATTCTTGCGGCATTCGGTTGTTCGTGTAAGATTGTATTATGTAAATTGATGGCCGTTAGAATGGACTATTAGAGGGTAACGGCATTTTTTTTTGGCCGAGAGTTCATTAAATCAGCACCAACGCTTGGCAGAGTTCGTGCAAACAGCTACGTTGTTGTCATGTTTAATTAAAATTCTTCGAGAAGGAATCATCCTACCCATCATATGGTGATCGTTAATAAATTCGTTGAAAAATGGAATTATTTAAAAATTGTTAAACTGCCTTAAACGTTGTTGCAGATTTTTTCATACATTATAGGTTACTACCTATTCCACAAACCTATTTCCTGAAATCATACTGGACAGATCCTCACTTTGCGGCGTCCTACGTCACGCTTCCGACACAGCGACTGGGCGCGAGATTACTATGCTGCACCTCCATAATTTCTTCATTACCGTGAGATTTAATTTATCTCTCCTTGGACAAACAAATAAACACGGCCATTTAACAGATTGTTTTCCCGTTCTCTGGCCCACCGTCTCGCCGTGGTCGCCCGTGGTCGGCGACGTTATGGTTCGTCCATCTAAATGCCAAGCAGCAGTCAAGCACGAACCATAAACAAGAACGCGCCACGGCCGGTCGCTAAATCGTCTAGAACGAGAATCTGGGCATTAACCCAACATTGCTCGAAACGGTTCGGTACCACCGATACCGGTGATGGCTAAGTAGCTCTTTCACTCTTGCTGTGTGCGGTTACGGGTGTGTGTTTGTGTGACTTTTCGTTGCTTTTCGGACACTTCCGGTCCTGTGGCACGAGGAACCGCGGTATGCGTGATAGGAGGAGCACAGGAAGAACGCGGCCTGAACGAATAAATGGCGAAATTTTCGTTATCGATCCACCCGAACGGATGAAAACCTCATTTCGACTGGTGCTTAGGAAGATGAAATTGAGCCTTTGCCAAACCAGCCGGATCTGCCTGTCACCTCTTACCTGCCGGTGAACTGATGTTGTCGGGCTTTAACTCCTGCATCAATTGAAAATATGCAAAAAAGGACTTCTAGTCCGTGTCTCGAATTTAGAAAAATAAATACGATTGAACGAAAAATACTTCAGGTCAATGACTGGTTAGAATAGAATTTGGCAAAAGAAAAACGTCCGGGAAACGGGTGTTACACCTCTAAAACGCAGCAGTAAAGTTGGGAAATATTTCCTGTGAAACAGCTGGAAATGGAGTCTTCGAGCACTGTACCGATGGTTCGGTGTAAAGAAGCGCATATTTCCACCCAGGGCGAGGTGTGCGTATCCCGTAAATCCCTCAGGTGGAACGTTTATTAATATTTTGATATTTAGCCCACACCCTAGGGAAGGGAAGGCAAAATAACTGCCGTGTATAAGACCATGTTCCATGTTTTTGGGGTTTGGTAAGGAGATGTTAATCTTTTTCGGATTTGTGAAGCTAAAAACTTGAGCCATTTGCTAGTAATCAACCCCTGCTTAGTGAATAATGTGAGAAGAGACGACAAAAATAATCATTACAACGTACAAAATGCACACACACAGGCAGCGTTTTGTGATGAGTTGAGTCAGTTGTTTGCCGGCTGCTCTTATTTGCCCAGGCACGACTGCCGACGACAGTGACATCTTATCAAGACGACTGACCGGCGACAAGGTTAAGGATAGCGCTCGGGTGGCCTAGACCGTCCAACAACGGTTGCGGACCGTTGTTCCTGTATCCGTTCCCGTATCGCTTCGACAGTGACAGGTTATGAATGAATATTGATCAACCCGATAAGGCCCGAGCCTGGAGAGGAGGAAGCTATTAGCGATCGAAATTGCACCCTTATGCTTGCCGTCCCAGTTTGTTTGTGTTTATGTGTTTACTAATTGCTTTTTTCATTATGCTTTGTTGTGTCCAAATTTTTTGCTGAACCTTCCTCAAACGGGACCGAGGGTTCAATAAAATTGGACTGTTTACAAATGTGCTCAAATATCATCAAAAAGCTTTCCCGAAAAGAGAAAAAAATAACCGTTGCTTTACCGTTGCACTCTAAATGGATATTAGCGAAAATTAGTGTTAGATGAGTTTGATTGATATTTTTGCATTTTAATGAATCTTTCAATCGAGTGACTGATTTCTGATCAAATTTCTATTAAGAAGAAACGCGAATCTCTTAAGATTTAACATTAACAGATAAGTGTTTCAAAAATAGTCCCGCAGTCCTTTAGTCTCCAAAGCTCTATAGAATATTTGGACAATTCTCCCAATTGGTTGAAAATTCATATTATTTAATTGTAAATTTACATTTAAAAAAACATTTGAAAAAATATACCGATTTGTTACATCTTATTAAATCTTGTTATTGTTAACCCAATTTGACAGAAGCTAAATTGATAAATCACAACAAAATGATTCTTGAGGAGTGAATAAATCATAAGAGATTCCTTCATTCCCGAAATTGCTGAATCTTCGGAGGTTCTTAAAGTTGAAGAGATTCATGATGATTCTTCTTAGAATGGGTTCGTCGAATAATTAATAATTTCTAATAGACTCTTCCGAAGACATTTTGATTCTGAAAGGATTTTTTTTTGTGAATTTTTGGAGGTTCATAAATCCAAGAATATTGACTCTGCACTGAAGATTCCCTACCCACGAATGAGACTGGATGCTCTCAAATCTGTCATTCGAGTACAACACACGTTAGGATCACACATCTGCTATCATGCTGTTGCGTTCGTGTAACCCAAGCGATAACCTACATTTTAGATTATGAAACATTTGTGATGATAGCAAATTCCAATTTTTTATCAACAGAACTGTTCCTCATATTTGCTGTCGTTGTCGTTCCGTCCTACAAATGAATCTGCCAAATAAGCATTTCCGTCTGCTCTCCGCATACCGGCAAGCACGGTCACAGGGTTTTTTTCTTTCCTCCATATGGTTCCCTGGGGTGAGAGCGGCGTGACTATTGCCGGACTTTATGATCTATCGATTTTTGGTGGCCGTTTTATTTGTTCCCGCCCTTCATAATGGCCAGTAATGGATGATGATACCAACGTTTATGATTGGCAATACCTCATATCATTAAGTTGTGTAAGAAATGCACACGAATACAGGGAGGGGTCCTGTCGTTTGTGCTACTGGTAAGCGTGCGGTCGCTAGTGTTTTCTATTTCCCCTTCTCGCAGTCGATATTACACGCACAAGCCTAATTTTCATGTTCTTTATACCTTCCACTGGCTAAACAGTTTATTGAAGAGATTATTAAGGAGCAGTGTTTTTTTTTGGTTGTTGCCATTACCAGCACACTGCAACGGTGAAGTGTATCTCGGCTGCAAACGACTGGCCATAGCATGACGACGATTTCAGGTCGGTTTTTGTTGTGCTGAGACAGCCCGCTTCTCCCTTTCCCGAGACGGCCACACGAAAGTGGTCTAAAACTAATGGCATTAATGATGGTTTTTGGCTACGCTTTCTCCCAGCGCCACATCGGAAGGCTCCGGAACAGTGGTTCACTTTTCTACGCGGGCATTGGGGTTTAACTTCTCTGCGGAACTGCTGGCGCTGGCTTCAGCTCCACTCTACTGCGCTTGATTTCGTTTTCGAAAGGGAAAGCCAACGCCCGTTCCCATCATCCCCCCTTCATGCAAGCTTTTGCCGATACACGAGCGATTGTAATTGCTACCGGGGGTGCCGCCGTGACGCTGGTGTTACAATTAATTCTAATCGAAGTGCTTGTAAATCATTTGGGGTGGTGGGTTTGGAAAATGGTGCACCTGGCTATCGCTGCTCCACTGTGGGGCCGATCGAAGGGAAAGATGTCTCGGCCGGTTTACGTGCCAGCGAGCCAGTCAAAGCTGGTTTGTCAAACTCATCGCGGAACTTATCAGAACGGATGGAAGCAAATGTTTTGCCAGACCAGGAAAGAAAAAATGCCGTACATCCGCCGTATCGCAATTTATCTTGAACTGGCGTTGCGCATGGGGTGATGGAATGTGCATTAGCTCTCGAGGTTGTTTATATGATCTTCATACAGATTGTTTGCATTGTGCTGGGAACATTCAACATTCAGGCATGCGGGAACATCACCAATCAGATTGCTGACCTAGTTCCTTAACTTTTGATTGAATATCATAAGATTATGATTATGTTACTTGCATGTTAGATTTATATTGAATTGAATATAAATGAAGTTATATTCGCTCTAGGTAAGCCATCTTTTTGGCAGCTGAAAAATAAAGAAATTGTTTTGCAATTTCTGAGATTTTTAAGCTTTCTTTTTGTTAAGCCGGATAATCAATTTTGCCCATGGGGAAATGGATCCGATGAGATCGTTGCTATCGTTCAGCAACTGAACTAGTGAGTTGCAATGATGATTCAGATTGAATGATTTAAATCTTTCTTGAGAAAGCGAGTTAATTTAAATCTGCTAGAAGAATATGTATAACTGCTTTGGAGAATGGAGAATTAAATCATTCAAAAAAACATTGAAGTATCTCTTAACCGCTACTATTAACTTATGATTTAAATCAAGAGTCAACTCAAGATTCAACTCTTCGCAGCGTCCTTCAACTCATGATTTCAATCTTGAATCAAAGTCATGTGTGACGATCTTCAACTAGTAATTTAAATCTGGAATTATCTCATGAGTGAGTTCCCATCTCCTACACTGTACCGTCCAAGATTCTTAATCATATATTCGAGGTTTTATCATATATTTGAACTAAACACAGCTTTGAAATGAAATACAATATTTCTTTCTAAAGGTTAATACTTTACAATAAACTCTGCTGTTAGTTTAAAGCGCAATTACAGCAACTAGGAAATCAATTAAAATGCCCCAACTCCGTTCACCATGCATGGTTGGTAAAAACAATAAACAAAGCTTGCATCAATTTTCTCCACGATCAAGTATGAAATAAAAGCAGACATAACTTCCCGCAGTACATTAAGATAGTTTAGAGGTCAAACAGCGAAACCATGTTTATCTGGCAGTGGATCTACTCCCGTACCCGTACGGTTATCGTTTCTTAACCACTGTGCGCCTGAAGTGTGAAGGACTCGAAAGAAATCGTACGATCGTCGGGGTTTTTGTTGGTGTTGTTGCTACTTTCGCTTCACAATTGCTGCCGCTGCTGCTGCTGCGATGCAGGTGGTCAGCGTAAATTAGCGTGGCGATACAGCACCACCCATGCGAGGAGTGTCCCCCCGATGGTTATGCCGGGTGCGCGCAATACGACGGACGGCAACAAGCGATCGATTCCATTACGCCATCGAGCGAATCCATCAAATCAAATACCCAACTCTATCCACCCTTCTATCGGAAGCTCCGGGTGTAATGTGACGCGTGACTATGCATTGGAAGGTTTTTTTTTGCGCTCCGATTTACTATAATGCCGATTGGGCCGTGGGTGGCAATCCGTATCTTACACGGGATATACAGGTTGGTTGGTGGTTATGTAAAGCGTGTGCGCTAACTAAACCAAGAATCAATTATGACTAGTGTGTGACCCTTCCAACTGTTGAAATGACGCACCAATTATTACTGAATTCTAGTAGCCGTGTTCTTTAGATACACTTAATGCAACAAAGTATTATTGCAAGCGCTCAAAATAGTTTTAGTTCATGTAGTCGAAGCCAGTAGTTAGAAACCAAAAAAAAAACGAGATTATTAATAAATTTTATAAGAACATTTCATTAGCATTTGTGAACTGTCGAGGAAAGCGTATGGTCAGTTGCTCCGATAAACAAACAGCATAATGAAACCACAGTATAAGGGGTGGTGGACATACGCATCAATGTCGCCAATGCACTGATTAGCCGTTGACCTTTGCCGACTTCCAGGCGTCATTGTAGCAATGAAATTTACAATCGTCGGTTTATCGTACTACTCTCGTCCACGATTCATACTGTGTTCCCGTTGTAATACGTTTTACGGGTATGTTGATCCGGCCCAGTCCGTTATTTGCTGCACTTCGGGTATGCTCGTTTTGCCAACAGACACAAGCCCCTTAACGCTTGGTAACGGTTACAAGCCATTATAAGACACCTTGTGCGGGTTTAAAAGTTTTATGAATCCACAAATACCCCGATGCAGTTAGTCGGTTGAATTTTTAATGAAAAGTTTAACTTTATAATTAAATGCTGCATCTTTGGTCGTTACGTTTATCGGGCAATGGTTGTTTGCAAAAATAACAAAAAAAGGAAAAGTATGAATGTTTCATAAGAAACGAACGGGGAAAGTTCCACCACATGCTACATGCTCTGGGTTGGGTCAAGCAAAAAGACAATATTTTCCTCGTTATTTAAGTAGATCAGTAGTCACAATCTTTTACGAACAGACAAAGTTTCACACAGAAAACTGTGTCTCGCGGTACATGTTACTGAATCATGCCTATGTTTACATTTGGGCACGCAATGCTCGAGCACAGGTTCAAGGTTCGTGTGCTACCAACTTTTTAAAGGTTATGGAATTCTTGGTATATTTGTTTTCTTGGTATCCTTTCCTTATGTAAAAAGGGATGTTTATGTAAAATATTTCAATAAAAATGTAGGATTCGAATTGGAGTTTATTATTCAAAGCGATTTGGATGTTTATTGTTCGAATGTCAAATATCTAAAGATCGATATTGGACAACTTTTGGACATATTTTTTTACTTCAAGTATTTAGTAGATGAGTTTTCTTAATAATATTTTTATTTTTCTTAATATTGGTGACAGTGCCGGTCTTCGCACGACAAGACCGGTTCAACATCCCATTCGGGCCAATCCCCTGTAGCAATGGACTGACTATCTAATAAATCTAGTAAGCCAGAAATAGCAATCATGATCTAGTAGGTCTTTACGCCTAGAAGAAGAAGAATAAGAAAAAGGTATACAAAAACTACATGCCTTAGAAATTTACTTCCACGTAAATAACCTCTAATACAAACATTAAAGTTTTGCAAATTGTACAGTTTAAATATGTATGTATTTGCTGGGAATTATCATTAAGCTCCCTGCAAATATAATTATTTTTCGCCATTAATTTGTAACCTGTTTTTTTAACGAAAGTAAGATTAACGATGTTCCATTTTCGATTCGAAACGGTATTCTGAACAGCTTCACAGGTTGTATTTACCAAAGTAGGACGTAGACCTTTCCCGCCGCCGTTCCTGTTGGATTGAGTTTCTATTTTACACACTTTTACATTACCGAGCAATCATATTGATTGTGATGTTGGCGAAGGAAGACGAAGTGCAGCATGGGTGATTGATAATCGCAATGCCTGGCATTGAAAATAATAATGATAGTTATGCGGGTGTGTGATAATGAGAGAGAAGTTTCATTGCGGGATCTTCAAAAATGCGGGTACCTCGCAAATCTTGCTGTTCATAATTTGCACCTGCAAAACGTGCGCAATATTTACTGTGTGTTCTGTTTGCTTGTTCTGATTTACAGAAGCCCGTTAAACACGACGAGTGGCGGCTGGTGTACATTCGTTTTCCACTGAGGTCATACACGCGTACTATCGGGAGGTTAACGTGTGGAAGAATTCCTTACATAAGACTCCCCAGAAGATCAGCACTCGCTCTGGTGACGAAGGAAACGCAGCAGAAAGGGGGCATGGAAGTTAGCACCCATACAACTTCGACGCTCAGTCGAAGCAACAGTCGGACCAGCTCTAATTCGGAGCTTGAAAAGGAACTGATCGATCTCGATATCAGCGGCGGAGGAAACAACAAATCAAACACACTCAAGAAGCGCATCTCGAGCAGTCGGACACCGGCAAAGAAAGCGAAAAGGATACGATTTTTTCGTAATGGTGACAAATTCTATCCCGGGAGCACGATACCGGTGTCGGTGGAACGTTATAGGTAATGACTTCACGATCGATCACGATTTTCCCTCACTGAGGTATATTTCCGGTTTGTTTTCCATTGCAGATCATTTGATAGTTTAACGGAAGATTTGACGAGATTGTTGGAGGACAGCGTAACGCTAACCGGTGCGATACGCGCAATATACACCCTCGAAGGCAAAAAGATCGAAAAGGTGGACGATCTGGAAGATGGCAAATGTTACGTATGTTCCTGCAATAATGAAGGTTTCAAGCGAATAGATTATAACGTATCCAACACAAACACCAAGAACCCCAACAGACTGTCTAGGTATGTCTGAGCGATCGTTAGGTTTTTAGTATTTCAGTACAAAACGTGTATGATTAAATCGACGACTTTTGCAGAATAATACGCCCACTGTCGCCAGTGAAGAACGGTGGCACAAATGGGTCCACGCCGCTGAAAGAGATCGATTCCGTGGTGCATCCTAGGATCGTAACACTCATAAGGAATGGTGTGAAACCTCGAAAGGTAAATATAGCACTTTAAAACCGTCTTGATGCTTGAAGCCCCGTTGATGGATGTGTCCGGACACGTAGGTTGGCTGTGGTGGTATAAGCCGATTAGAGTGACCTTTTTGCTAACCACTGGATTGCTCGGTTTCTTTTCTCCACACGATGTGGCACCTCGTGCCTGCAGATCATGCGATTACTGCTAAACAAACGGAACAGTCCTACCTACGAACACGTGCTGACAGCGATCACGCAATGCGTTAAGCTAGATACGGGCTGCGTGCGGAAGGTATTTACCGTATCCGGTATACCGGTGCAACGATTAGCGCAGTTCTTCGATGAAGATGATGTGTTCTTTGCGTACGGCAATGAACGTGTCGGAATCAATGATTTCGAGCTGGAAGCGGAAGAAAGCAAAGCCATCGCCGCGCATCGGAAAACGCTTCGCAGCAGTACGACTAGGACGGGACCAAAGCCCAAGATGCCTGTGAAGAGTCACAACGATACGTTCGTTTGTGTGGATGAATCTGCGCTCAACGGTGGTATCCTGCCAGATTCGTTACCACTGGAATTACAGGCCAAATACACGCTTGGATCAATCATTGGTGAGTGTTGGGTTTATAGTGGAAACAATGATCCAGAAGTTTATTAATCGTTTTGCCATCTTGTTATCTCTACAATTAGGTGATGGAAATTTCGCCGTAGTACTGAAATTGAAAGAAAAGCAAAAAAATACAGATTACGCACTGAAAATTATTGACAAATCAAAATGCTCAGGAAAGGTAAGCAATGAAACGTTTTATCATGGTGTACATTAGCTTAACTGTTCAACTGTTTCTTCTCCTGCTCTCCTGCACTAGGATCATTATTTAGCAGCAGAAATTCGTGTCATGAAAAAATTAAATCATCCTTACATTATACAGCTAGTGCATGATATTGAAACGATCAAAAATATGTATCTTGTGCTAGAGCTGGTCCGTGGTGGCGATTTGTTCGATGCCATAACGCGTGTGACACGTTTTTCTGAGAATCAATCAAAGATAATGATGAAACATTTAGCTTCAGCGATGGCATATATGCATTCCCTCAGCATCGTTCATCGGGACATTAAGCCGGAAAATTTGCTGGTAAGTAATGTGAACTTCTATCTTCGTTATCATCAACTGATGTGTTGCATTTTATCCCCATATCATTACAGGTGGAGTTGGATAACGATGGCAATGTGGTTCTGTTAAAGCTCGGAGACTTTGGTCTCGCCTGTGAAGTAACAGAGCCATTGCTTTCAATCTGTGGTACACCGACGTACGTTGCACCAGAAATTCTAATGGAATCGGGCTACGGTGTTAAGGTATTTACAATCGGTCCCGTGAAATGAGACTTCAACAACAATTTGATCATTGTTCTTCTACTCATTGTTCAACAGATCGATGTTTGGGCTGCCGGCATTATACTGTACATTTTGCTGTGCGGATTTCCACCATTTGTTTCGCCGGACAATCAGCAGGAACAACTTTTCGATGCTATTCTCAACGGGTTCTTCGACTTTCCCGCTCCGTACTGGAACAACATCGGCGATAGTGTGCGCGATCTAATCATCAACATGTTGCAATCAGATCCGGAACTACGGTTTTCCAGCGAGGACATTCTTGACCACCCATGGTTGACGAGCGACATCGTGGATGATACGCGCGATCCTAATGGGTACCGAATTTTCTCCAATCATGCGTATTAGGGCAATCCATTCGATATTGTTTTTTGTGGTAGACAATTGTGTATAGAAATGTTTTGTTTTGTAGGATTTTGTGCGGGCGCGTGTGTTTCGAATGTTTTATTCGGCATCATTTGTTGTAGGGCTATAGTTCAATACACCCCCGTGCGTAGAAGTACGGGAGGTAGTATGCTGTGATGAAGTGAACATGCGATTTTATGTATGTTTTTTTTTGTTTTGTTCCATTTTTTGTTTACCGAATGGTTTGATTTCAATCGATTCCTTTTCTGTATATTGTAGATTTGTGAAATTATTGGATTAGTATTTTTAGAGAAACGTTGTCCTGCTGCTGGTGCATCATTTAATCGTGCATTTTCTTTGTCTTTTCTTTCCATTCCATAATGCATCACGTCTCCATTCATATGGCTGAACAAAAAATGACAACCATAATGGCAAACCGTAACATACGATAATATGAAAATCGAAACCAACCCAGAATCGTTATCGAAGCAAAGTGTGACGATCCGTTAGAGTCTTTGGTGGGCATTCCCATCAGTACACAGTAGAAGATGTACCCCACACAATCATCTTGCGTTTGAATGTGCAACGAGCATGAGTGAAGCTTTTGATTTTACAGAAAAACGACTACATTGACGAGTTTTATCGGCAGTGGTTAGCTCACACACATCATGAAAACTCAATCTCGTTTGGAACTCGGACCTCATTCAAAATCTCACAAGACACAACCGGTGGTAAATTGCTAAGTGAAATCGGAATACCGGAACAGGTTTGTGTTACTTCACGGTAACAATGTATTTTTATGATATCGCTTTTTATTTTGACGAAACCGCTTCTGAATTTTTTTCTTTTGTAGTTTATCCGTTAGTAGTATATTTGTAGAGAATTTGAAGAGAACGTGTGTTGAAAATACACGAAGTTACGAAGATATGTTCACATGTATTTTTTTTTTGTTTTACACAATTGCACCATCACAGATTACAACAAATAATAACCAACATTAGTTTGTCCCATGTCCCATGCATCCGTTCGAAACGTTCTAAATGGACGAATAGAAGCAAGTCTGTCGCTGTTTTTTTTCTTTGTCATAAGTTTAGTTTGTATACGAAATACAGAGGTAGTAAGAATAAGAAAACTATTTTTACCATCGACGCATACAGCGATTTAATATCTATTTATTTACCATTATTAGACTACTTGTATTGCAAACAAAAAAGGGAAAACCCCGTAAACAGGATTGCTAAGCAAAAATGTTACTCTTATTCAGTCATTATCGAGAAATTGTGGAAATGTTTTTGTTACTTTTGCTGAATGTTTGATATTTTAGTTTAGTAGCAATATTGTGTATCGTTTATAATAAGCACGTTTATGGTTTGTTTCTCTTTGTTTATAAGTACTAGGTAAATATCAAAATGTGTCGCTAGCACTTGTGCTTTCCGTAAACAATTGCAATTGTATGTACTAAATTTTCGACACATATAACGCACAATCCAAATTTTGCCTCTAGAATTACGTTCCATTTACTGTGAAGTGGACGATAGAATGTAAAACTATTCCTAGTATGGTTAGTTTGCAAACCAGTTTACAATATTACCACCCGAAACCCACTGTTGATGGATGGTTCTGTTTCATCTCTGAACATGAAATACACTGTATGCTAAAGTTATGCGATCTCAAATTGTTCTTTTATTTTTTGTTTTTTGTTGTACTACCGTTTACTACACGCTCACTGCTGCTGTATTTAGTTTAATAGTAAAAGTTTATCCCAATGTTTCACTAATCATTCCATGTTTTCTCACATTTGCAGCATTTCCGTACTAAGTACTAAACGATAGTCTGTAAATTATAAACCTCACCACACAAACACACAAATCCTTTAAAGTGTAAGAAATTTATAACCAGCAAAGTAAAAACAGGAGCAGCTTGGATGAGTTAGAATTGTAATACAGAAAACAACAATATTGTTTGATAATCATATCACCTTCACGAAGAAAACAAAACACTGTCTCACCAAGCTGTGTTTTTGTGCATAACTCCGCAAACAAGCGCATCCACAAAAGGACTAATTGTAGTGAATCAATTTTTCGGCGTAAAATATCGAATGGCCTAGATAAAAACAAAAGCACCACACCACTACCGACTGAGCTGAAATGTTAATGACAAACCGATCGCAAACGATCAGGATAATGCTTTCGCTTTGGTTCAGGCGCTCGCTGGGCTAATTCTTGCTGTACACATTTCCATCGTGACGATTTGAAATTCATGCAAAGGGAACAAAATACACGCGGTGCGGAACAGCACATTTCTCAAGACGTGGCTTTTTTTTTTCTAGTGGAACAGTTTAACGTAACGTGCCTCGAAAAAAAAATGATATCATCCATTACGGGCAACCAGGAAAAAATGGCTTAAAGAGAGGGATGATTGCCGATGGTGTGTCAGGCGTGTCAACCGTCAATGCAGATAGAGTACAGTTTTATATATAAATACGATATACAGTTTATAGACAGCTTATTGGCTTTTTAGAATCGTTTACGAACGAAAACCAGAAAGGAACTGGTAACAATAGAACAGGGGAGAGATGAGGAGATTACACCTGTAGGTTTCTCTCGGCCACATAATATCGACGAATTTCTGAAGCTGTAAATCAAGGTACACACTATTTCGATCAAATTCTTAAACTATTCTACTCTTATCACACTCCAAACATCATTAATACAACGAGTACAGCACGTGGTTGGTACGTCAATTAGTCTTGCAAGCGTATTACGCATCTAAACGCGCTGAAGCACACGCGCACACATAACCGTCTTCATAATTCTGTCCAGCGAAAGCTTTTGTTGAACACTGGGGGTTTGCACTGCTTCTCGATATTCCACAGCATCGTTTCCTATCGTTTCCTGCTTGCGGATCGGCTTTTACAAATTATTGGCCAAGAAAACCCCCCTCTGCATGTATGAGACACATAATAATACATAAGCTTAATTCAGCGACAAGCCAGAAGGACAATAAAATATAACAGAGTGTTTACAATTACTGTGAACGTAAAATGAAACATTAAACGATTAGCATTGAATGACACGCTTCCACACCGGATTATAAATAGCCCACTAGCCTCGCAAAACCAGATTGCAAACTGAGCTACAGCAGATGAACTAAGCTTCACGGCGGCAATATCCATCCAATAGAAAAAGCAGCAAGCAATAGGCAATCGAAGCACACGACAAGCGCATTAATAGTTACTTATCCAGGCGGAAAACGTATATTCAATATATTCCGTTAGCAAAAGCAATGCAAGTTAGCGAGATGCGTTTAGTTTAGCTACGCTTCTTTTCACTTCGCTATCCGCCTCGTCCATCGATTAGGGTTGTAAATATGGGATTGAACGAGGAGCATATAGGAAACGGCATATATCTATCGCGCGGAGTCGTACACATAAAGTACACGGATAGTTTACAAATTATGTTTAGCTATGTATATTTGCGTGCTGGTTTGAACAAAACTTTTGGTTAGCTTCTCCAAGTGATACATAACGATAAATATCTGTCATCGAAATCATTAGCATTTAGGCGAGCACTCTCCCCGACCCGGGTACGCCATGCTGGACGAACCATCCTCGACGAATGTAGCATCTAGTGCGCGCATTTGTGGCCGGCTTCTATACGCTTCCGGCTTACGAAAGGTACCGTACAAAACAGGCACAATACAAAGGAGAGTGGATTAATCCAAACAATACATAATGCATACGGCGTTTACAGAGATAAACTCTAAAATCGTCCGCGTAGGACGGAAAGTGAAACCATACTATGAATAAATTATTCTATCGTGAGCTATCGGAACCGATGAGGTGTAGAGATCTCGACAACAGGCCGGACTGGTACATCATTGAGCATCGCATGGAAAGAACTGCATCGCACTGGTTGTTTAAATGGATTCAATGTATTGCTATTGGATGGTTCATACATTACACAGAGCGAAGCCGAAATCAGTTCCGATTTCTTATTTCATCTGCGTAATGAATCAGCGCTTGCGTTATCGTTTTGTTGTTTTCCAATGCCTTGTTTTTACACTAAATTTCCCAACTTCCTTTCTGGTGCACTTCGCTATACCAGCCACACACAAGTGAACGTTAAAATTACTTCGCTGTGCGCGCTAAACGTGGGAAAGAACCGTTAGCGACGTAAACACAGCATTAGAAAACGTAAATAAAGCAAACGCATTAAAACGATGCTCAATATGGCGGCTCTTTAAACGATTCGCGTATGAAAACTGAACCGCAATGCCGGTACCGGTTTTTAATACCGATTTCAACTGACGTACCGACGCCACAACTGGCCGATTCCAGATTGAGGCAGATTCACAACCGGCTTGCAATGAGCTTTGTCCAACTGGATTTTCAATGATCGAACGAATGATCGAAGATTTGTTTGTACGGAAGAGAGCCCGATCATTTGATCACTTTTATTTGTAAAAAAGATATCGCTGAGGGACTGAGCCATTGCAAAGCTGTAAAGCCATATCCTCCATGTACAGAAATTACTATTTATATTCGAGGCTCTATTGGATAAACCATCACTAAACTTAAGCTTTTTTTGTGCAACGAAGTCAATCGTAAGGTCGCTTAATAGCATGCAATTCCCTTTGATGAATCATTTTTTCTTTGGAGCGATAATAGTCTTCCACAATGCAGCCACTATTGTACGGTTTGCGTGTTTTCCAATGTGTGTTTCAACCATGTGCTTCCAACATGATTGTTTTTTCCCATTGGGCACCGCACAATCAAACGACGAGTAGAATTCGCAAACGGCATTCACTGATCGCTGGAAACCGTAACATCAACCGTCATGTACCGGTTTAATTGCGTCCAATTATCCTCTCGCTGGAACGCGGAATCCTTCTCCACCTAGAAGCTGCAAGTGATGAGAACAGATTAGTCCCAAAAGCTCACAAGTTCCGACTGAACCCACCCTCAGGTATGTGATAAAGAATTTTATATTCGCTATTTCGGGACGCTTCGATTCGTTCTTAAAGTCGCATCACGTCCTTCCCGAGTGGAGACTTTCCTTTTTGCGGTCCTCTTCCCGGTCCGCCTCCGGTTGGGGTGTTTGTAGCTGAGTGCGGTGTGTTTCACCGGTTGTCACCGGTGATGATGATGGCCCTTCGCATCGATCAATAATGACGAACGTGTTGACTATTCCGCGAGCGTTCCATCACGCAACGACTAGAACACACGTTGGTCGCGACGATCTTGTTGACGATCGCCACCAATCCCGCCACGCTCAAACGCATGTAGCTGTGCGGATGGCGGAAAGGGAAGCGCGGGAGAGCGCGAAGGGAAAGGCCACACAGCACACACACACACATGAACACTCCGCCACATCGATAAGGCAACGACGTATCGTATGCGGGTCGGAATGGTCAGACGCGCACCCGGAGAAACCGGAGGAGGAGCAGTAGTAGTAGGACCGCACAGTTGTTGTGCGGCCGAACTTGTTTGCGCCATCATCGCGCACGGCGCGAGTTGAAGGAAATGTGATAATGTTTGGAGTAAACAAAACAACCATGCCCATGCGAGAAGATTTAATTCTTCGCTAGCGATCCGACGGAGTGGACGCGCCCGCATTTGCTTGCGCCCTTTCGCGTTCGGGGTGAGTTCGACAGAATTTGTGAAGCCGCGATCGTGTGGTTGTGTTTGTTTTAGAGTGACATTTTAAATTTAATACAACAAAACCGTTAAATCGTGTGAAGATTTTCGATTCAAAATGTGTAAAACTTGGTGCATTGTGGCGCTGTACGTGCTGGGCAGTGTCACGGCAGGCCCCGCAATCGATCAAGTAGATCGCTACGAGCTAGCTCAACCGCTGGTTCAGCGGTTGACCCGTTTCGCGAGCCAACCGAACCTGGAGGACGCACTCGACTACAGTGAGACAATATTTGAAAAATCCAAACGTCTGGAAGGTTCACTAGCGGCCGGTACGCGTGGAAAGGTCGTCAAGGGTGGCTCCACGTACGCACAGATCCTTGATGGGTATCCGACCCCAAGCACCCAGCAGCAAGATCTGCTTGCCCGCAAGGTACTACGAGCGTCCTCATTCTTTGTGAACCGTTTCTGCATCCCGAATGGTGTGTCTTCCTACGAGTGTGGCCTGTATCTCAGCGGTACGCCGATTCCTGCCTCGACCGTGATCGGCGATCAATGTCAGAGTTTGATCGCGGCGAAGGAATACAACGATGAGTACCGTCGGCTGTTGCCAGCGCTATACGACGATGGGGTGTACGCGTTCCGTCGTAGTACGACCGGTGGAGAGTTACCGCACGCCCGGGAGGTTTCTAGCCGATTCCATACCGCCTGGAATAGGGAGGAACCGCTGGACAGTGCGCGTTCGGTTGCGCTCGTCCAGTGGACTCAGTTCATCGAGCACGATCTCGCCAAAACGACCGTCCAGACGATGCACGACGGCACGGACATTGAGTGTTGTACGAGCGATCATGGACAGCTGCTACCCCGCTATCGCCATCCGTCCTGCAAACCGATGCAGGTGCGCGAGGACGACCCGTACTATCGGACGTACCGAGCAACGTGTCTGAGCTACGTTCGCAGCGCACTATCGCTCGGTGGGCACGGTTGTCATCTTGGGCCGGCAAACCAGCTCAACCAGGCCACCAAACGGTTAGATCTGTCGCAACTGTACGGCAGTCTGGCGAACGACACGCAGCAGCTCCGTACCGGGAAAGGTGGACGACTACAGGCGCAGCTGTACGACTCGGCCGAATATCTGCAGGAGACGGCAAACGGGCGATTTTGTGCGGCCGATTCCAATCTCGAAACCGTCTGCTATGATTCGGGCGACACGCGCGTTAACGTGAACCCGTACATAACGCTGCTCCACACACTGTTCCTCAGATCCCACAATCGTCTGGCCAAACATTTGGCCCTGGTGCAGCCGAGCTGGACGGATGAGCAGCTATTCGGCGTGGCACGCACAGTAAACACCAAACTCTACCAAAAGATCGTCCGGGAGTGGTTGACGGTGGTGGCAGGCGGACGGGCAACTGGCGACCCGCCGTCAACCTCCGCACATGATGCTCGCGTCAGTAACGAGTTCGCAACGGCTGCCATTCGCTTCTACACCACGATGATGCCGGGTGAAATCTCCAACGCGCTCAGCTCGTACGATCTGGAGCATCTCTTCTATCGGCCGAAGGATCTGCGCAAACGGGACTATTTCGCTCATCTGGTCGGTTCCGTGCTTGGCCAGAACGCGATGTCACTCGATACGGCGTACGTGGACGATATGGCACATCTGCTGTTCGGTGTGCGCAACGTTGGGCTGGATGTGCTCGCGCTGGACATTCAACGCGGCCGTGATCATGGGCTCGCCCGCTACACGGACTACTACACGCTGTGCAACGGCACCCCGGTCACCGGGTGGTCCGACCTCGAACGCGTGCTGAAACCGAACGATTTGCACATTATACGCGCATCGTACGCAACCGTCCACGATGTGGACCTGATCGTCGGTGCTATCGCTGAATGGCCGGCGCCGGGTGCTACCGTCGGTCCGACATTATCCTGTTTGATCCGTGAACAGATCGATAACTCATTGCAGGCGGATCAGGAACAAACCAACCGACCGTTGATACGGCCACAGCAGCTGGACACGGTGTTGGCGGAGTACAGTGCGGCAAGGTTTATGTGTGATACGGCCCAGGTCGATCGGGTTCAACGTGATATTTTCCGCGTCCCATCGGTCGATAACCCACAGATCCGTTGCGATCAGTTGCCAGCGCTTGATCTTGCACGACTCGTTTAGAGTCGATCGCGTGCGCCCGCGTTTACTGCTGCTCCTTTCGAAAGGCCCATTCCACAGCCGGTTTCAAGCGATGCACGGTGTGCACGTCCGGTTCTAGGGCAGTGTGGAAAATGAGAAAAAAAAAACGCATAAAAACCGTCCGGTGGGGCAACCTTTAGCCACCCGTTAACGATGGAGAAAGGTCAAACCAGGGCGGCGTGTTCGTGAAGGAAGTGACTAGTTTGGGAGGACAATTAATCATGGCTCATGTACGCTTTCAGTGCTCTCTCCCACGTACCCCCACATTCCTCATCCACATCCTCTCGAGCGTTTCATCGCTGCTGTCTCTCTTCGCGATAACATTTTACATGTGTAGGACGACCCTTTTAGTCATGTAAGCAAACCGTTTCTGTGACTCATATGTTAAGTGGCAAATAAATGATTAGAAACTTACCTTGTAACTTGGTTGGACAAATAAACACGTTGGGTCGCAGGCAAGTTCTAATGGCGTTATGCGCTTGCTCGTAAGAGCACTTCGATTCTTACTACCAGATGGCGGTGTAGCATCAGATGCGCCGGAATGAGGTCTCGCAAGGGCAAGATCTCGGTACACAAACACAACGAGATTTGAGAACAAAACGTTATCAACACTGTGTTGCCGTTGCATAGTGTTTGGTCGGTTAGGCAATCAACGCCTGTGGACGACCTCCAACGTGCGGTACACTGAATTGGGCGACGTTTTTTCCAGATTGGAAAGAAAGCTCGTTACGCTATGCTGCCTTCCTACTTATCAGGTGCTATATTCGCTTATCGGTTTTTAGCTTGCTGGAGGAGTCTCTTAAATACGGGCTTACGGTTGAGTGTCGTTGTCTACCAATATGTCGTATCTCCATTTGTGCCTCCTTGTCTACCATCTGGACTGTGCGAGTTGGGTCATCGGGTGTTTTTCTTATGACAACTATGTCCCACGAAGTCTACTCATTGCACGATAGTGAGATCACCTTACTGATGGAACTCGCGATTGTTTTCTGAATATTTTCCTCTAGTCCGGGACCGGGACCATAAAGCCTTCATATTATATGAACATCTGTACTCCTTAAAGTGTAGAAAGAATGATTGGTGGAGACTGACTTTAATTATAAAGTTAAAAGCAACTTCTCAGTTCGTGAATTGCACGGGTAATTAATAAATCACTGCAATGTTTTTTTTCAGGGTGGGTAACCGTTCTTAAAATCTCTTTATTGCTTAGTGCTAAATCAAAGAAAACAAAAGAGCTTACACACGGTTGACTTTACGCTGCCCTTTACCATTCATCGTTTCCATCATCGTCACCCCAACCATGCTCGGTGGTTTCCATATCGTCCACCTTAATTTCTAACCTGCTGCTATTGACGAGCGGGACTTCTTCTTCCTTTTCGCTAAGCTCTTGCGCATAGTCAGTCGCCGGGACTGATTTGGTTTGTTTGTTTGCCAACAACTCCAGCTTGTTCGTACTTTGTTCCACGTTATCATCTTGTTTTACCGGTGCTGCTTCCTCATCGATCAGCAGTACATTTGCCTTCTGGATGACTGGTTCCATGTCTTTGAAGAAATCAAACTCTTCTCCTGCGGATGGATCGGATTTGCGCACTGGTTGCGTTTTGATGTCCAACCGCTCTATGCTTTCCACGGACTGATGATGAGCTCCTTTGGAATGCTTGGTTTTGCTTTCGGTCGAGCTTTCCCTACTCAGCGTGGTAACGACGTTTGACTCCGGTGAATCTTCCAATGTGCCATTTATCCCAACAGCGGTTGCCAACGCTTCCGGTGCAGTGGTATCGATGAGCCGTAAATGATTCACCCCTGGCAGTTCGTTGGCGTCATTTTCCCAATCACTCCACTCATCCACATCCAGCTCTACGTCGGAGTTGGTCTGATAGATGTCTTCCCCTTCGGGTGATAACCGTTCGGGCATGATGTTAAAGTTGACTCCCGGACCCATCAGCACCGATGAGAACGATGTACTATTGTCTCCTCCTGCATCTGGCACCGGACTTCCGGATAGGAACTCGCCCGATCCGATGACCGGTGTTATTGATCGTACTCCACTCCACGGGTTCGTGGCATCCGGTATGCCCTGCGGTCTTCCGTCCGCGAATATTTTGCTACGATTTCCACCTATAACTACGGCCGAGCCGAGAATGGGCACAAGATCCGCGAGACAAAGTAACGTTTTCGCCACCAACACATCGTTTGTGTCCTTTATACCGAGCAAAAGCTGCAAAGAGATCATAAAAAGTGATTGAAAAGAAACCATCCGTGGTTGGGAGAGCGCGCCCATACAAACCTGAGGTAGTATGTGATCTTGCAGATCTTCCTTGGTGAAGAACTCTACATAAGCCGGGAAGTATTCCAACAGGATGAGCCGTATCTGAGCGTCCGGTACACAGAACACTTGCTTCACCTTTGGCAAAATGTATGCAGAAAATATTTTGGGCGTAAACAGTCCCGGTGAAAGATCGTCACTTTTTGGCCGCAGCACGTACGGGGTAACACAAAGCTGCGCCGTCGTGTCAAGCAGCACGATGCGGGATAAGAGCAAGGAGCACATCTGTTCCGCTACCGTTTCCGGGTCGAACGAACGGAGCCGATCGGCAAGGCTGATGAAAAACTCTTGCTTTGCCTGGTTCCCCTTCAGTGGCAGCTCGGTCAGGAAGGAATGTATCAATATGAAGTCATGATTGAAGATCGGATGCAGCAGTACGGCCGACAGGTTCGGTCGCATGGCGGGATTCCCGTGCTTCAGGTGCGTCGCACAGTACGCTTTGAAGTCTTCCACCGAGGGAATGTTGGTGTCCGTTTTGTTGTGCAGTATTTCCTCACACATCACACCGAAGGCATACTGTTCCAAACCTTGACCCTTGCTCGCAAGCTCGCTGGAATCGATCGCTTTGGTGTAGCGGTATGGTTGAGATTTTTCCAGCAGCGTTTGATTAAAATCGCTCGTTCGCCACAGATGCTCAAACCCGGCCAGTTGCCACGCACCGTCCTCCGTTACGTAGATGGATGAAATGCTTATGCTTAAATGCCGGACAGCCGCTTGTTCCAGGAGAAAAATCAACGCACACAATACGTTTCTCAGCCCGAGACAGATCTGTACGTCGCTCGTGATGTTCAGGCACGTCGCCAATGGACGGCACCGTTCCGTTGCGAGCATCTTCAGCGAACCCTTGCTCCATGATGCAAAGTACTTCAGAATATAGGGATGGCGATAAATTTTCAGATTCTTTATCGCGCGCTCCAGTGGATTCTGGTTCGTCCAGAACTGCCCACTGACTAGGGTTTCACCTTGGAAGATGGATATACTGTTCGGTGCACCGTTCGCGTTCGGTAGTTCGCCATTGTACAGTGACCAATAGTCAGTCACCTGGATCGCTTTCTTGCTGATTTCGACTCCTTTCAGTTGCGACTGTTCATTTCCCATATCAGCAACACCGGAAGCAATTGCAGCGGACTCTAATTAGCACATATTTCGCTCGCGTTGCACTGCACAGGCACTCTCCTTGACAGCGGAATTTAATGGACTTTTGTTTTCGTAAGGTACGCACATGTGTGTGTGCAGTTTTTGCAATCGCCGTGGAACAACGTCGTTTATTCGTGTAGCGATTAGTGAGAGAAATCGGATCATCCGTGTGCCGGATGTTTTTGACATTGTCACATCTTTTTCTTTTTTGCAATGAGGGGTCGGTCTCCATACAATAGTGAGTTGGAAATATCTTCTCACTTCTCTTTTTCTATCTTTTCATAATATTTTATCTTTTCATTTCCCCCATATTTTTCTTGCATAAATAACATGATGGTGGGTGAAAAATAAAACTTAAAAAACTAGTGAAAAAAAATAAAACTAGTGAAATTGCAGAATGGTTTCGTATGAAATAGTGATGCATGTTCGAACATAATATTTCCTTTATTTGCAAAATTGTTTAACAAACATGCGTCCCGCAGTCCTCATTCGCACCTCGATGTCTTTCGATGCTGCCTGCAATGGTTCGCGAACTTTGTGGATTGGATGTGGTGCAGCTTTGCGATGAGATATTTTATATTAAACGTAGCCTGCAAGAAGGTTTATAGCTGAAAATCATTCTATGGAACAAAATCAGTTCGAGAAATGTTTAGTGTATTTTGTTCTATTGTTTTTCTACATGTTTTCATCGTTTGTAGGAAAAGTATTAAAACGGTTTTTCGACTGAAGCTGTAGGTGCGAAGATTATGTTTATCTCACTATATTTCTCTCACTTTAATGTCCAACGTCAACGTCAAAGCACTCACAGTGTGAAATTGTTACTTGGACCATGAGCGACTGTCGCTGTCAAAAGGCCATCTTGTTTTTTCGTTCCTTTTTCTTGTAGACACCGACGTGTAGAAAACGTGTTGAGCGTTTCGTGTGTCGAAAATTTCCCAATTTAAATCGAAATGGTAAGCTTTCCGACATAAAATAGTGTTTTTCTGGTGTAATAGCGCACGATGTATTGAGGTGAAGTGTAGTTGGTTGTAAAACTCCCTGTTGCAGTCAGTTTCTGGCAATCACAAATGCAATGGTCCCGTTCAGCATCCCATGGTGGAGACGTGTGTCTGGACTGGTAGAATATCACGGCTGCTGGGGATCTATTTGTGTGACCCAGTGGTTGATCTAGTATGATCAGAGACTTGACCGGAAAGGGAAGCCACGAAAATACACAGCCCAATAAAATCAGGCTCTCCGTAAACAAAATATTTAGGGTTGCACCGACGCTCCCTAACCTCACAAATTCTCGGTACTTATACAGATGTTTCTTTTTCTTTTCTCGTCCGCACAGGGGTTCGTTAAAGTAGTAAAGAACAAGCAGTACTTCAAGCGTTATCAGGTCAGGTTCCGCCGCCGCCGTGAGGGAAAGACCGACTACTATGCCCGCAAGCGCCTGATTTTCCAGGACAAAAACAAATACAATACGCCGAAGTTCCGTCTGATTGTTCGTCTCAGCAATCGCGACATCACCTGTCAGATTGCGTACGCCCGCATCGAGGGAGATCGCATTGTGTGTGCGGCTTACTCGCACGAGCTGCCACGTTATGGTGTGAAGGTTGGTTTGACCAACTATGCCGCCGCGTACTGCACCGGTCTGCTGGCTGCTCGCCGTATTCTGCAGAAGCTGCGCCTGGACACGCTGTATGCCGGTTGTACCGATGTGACCGGTGAGGAGTATCTGGTGGAGGCCATCGACGATGGTCCGGCAGCCTTCCGGTGCTACCTGGATGTGGGTCTGGCCCGCACCACTACCGGTGCCCGTGTGTTCGGCGCGATGAAGGGAGCCGTCGATGGCGGACTGAACATTCCGCACTCCGTCAAGCGTTTCCCGGGATACAGCGCCGAGAACAAGAGCTTCAACGCGGAAATGCATCGTGACCATATCTTCGGTCTGCATGTTGCCAACTACATGCGCACCTTGGAGGAGGAGGATGAGGAGGCATTCAAGCGCCAGTTCAGCAAGTACATTGCCCTGGGCATCAAGGCTGATGATGTAAGTAGTTTTTGGACATGAAGTAATTTTGATTCAGTTGTGTGAAAGCAATGACATCAAATCCACCACGTCCATTCAAATTACTGTCGTCGATCTTTATTGCAAGTGTCGCGCCAGTGTCCGAAAATGGACCACATAAACTGCGACTAAAATAGTTCGGAGTGTGCGGGATCATTCCACCTAGCAAACTTCCTTGTATTTTTCGTACATTTTCATTCTAATATTTACGAAGTTGAGCATCAAATCGGTTAAAATATTTATCTTGGAAGCTAATGAGCGCTTTGTGTAACGATTTTCTCCTTTCGCAGATTGAAACCATCTACAAGAATGCCCACGCCGCCATCCGCAAGGATCCTGCCTTCACGAAGAAACCCGAGAAGAAGGTCACCAAGAAGCGGTGGACGCTGGCCAAACTGCCGCTCGAGGTCCGCAAGGAGAAAATCGCGAAGCACAAGGCCGATTTCCTGGCCAAGATCCAGGCCGACGTCGAAGCCTAAACCGGCTAAACCGTGGTCGATCGTTCTCTTCGTGGTTCTGTCTTCTCCCGAGCAGCGGAAGGCGAGCAACAGAAAAACATTCGTTTATTGTTTGCTTCTTCTATTCGCTGAAGATAAACATTATGTTTAAACAGTAACTGTGGATTTTGTTTGTCGCGTTTTGGTGTCTTACAACGTTAAGGGAAGAATTGTGTTGTGTGGTGCGAGTGCGAAGTTCTGATTCGCATCGATAGCAGTTTCCTGTCGTTTCTCTAGATGATCTGCAACCCCTCGTTGAGTGTTGTGAAGTGAAGGAGAAACCAGATCGCCTAGATTAGGATGAAATGGTAATAAATGTAATGTTTCTATTCAGCCGAATTGGAATCAAATAATTGGCGCGGTTTGAATTTTGTTGTTCATCAACACTCGCTTCGAACAAGAAGAAGAATTTTTGATTAACACTAATTTCTAGATTGTAAGCTTGGTTTGATCTTGAAAGGGGTCAAAAATATATACATCTTTCAAATTTGGTATTTTAAAAAGCCAGATAAATCAGTTCAATGTTCACGATGTATTGGGCAACCTGTTTGAGATACTAAGCCGTCCGAAAATTAGATTAGTACTCAAGCCATCATTGTTATTTTTGGTCATACAATCTCAGGCAGCTAAACAATTGGCAATTATTTGCTATTCTAGCAGTCATCAACAGTGGAGATGTTTGACTGCTAAATTTAATTTGGGGTTTTCGTCTAATACCTTCGGTTACTTGTGACGAAATGAAGTGTAGGATAGGTACATGCGTAGGAAGTTGGTGAACGATTTATTCTATTTTTACGAATACCGCTGACAATTAAACAGGGATTAACAAAACTTGCCGTATTCCATAGCATAGCAATTTGAGAAGTCAGTGCAGCTGTGTTTCCAATGCACCGCAGGCCGATTCAAGTTGCCGGTTGAGGGCCATGAAGTTTTGGAAATGTTCGCCTCACAAAATTAACCATCGGACAATGACAGTGCCATCTATGGGACGCTACGGGATGATGCTTCCCAGTGAAAAAACCATTGCACGCACTGTTGCGCAAACCGGTGGACATAAACACTTTTACTCCAACATCTTTTTACACATTTTGTTTCCACCAAGTTTCGTGCAAATTTATGGATGAATCGAATACAAATGAAATGTTCCACAACATATGAAGAGTCATTTATTTTATTTCATTGTGATTTTAAAATTATGTACTTTTAGAGACAATTACAAGAAAACTTAATTTATAAGGTCCCGCGTTTTTGGTTTTGTTTTCCAAGCTCACAAAATACTAAAGAAGATGCTGTAATTTTGGTATAAGAATTAACAACATTACGGCATTTGCGAAATGGCTAGTGCCAATCGGTTACGATTGTTTCCTTTCAGTTGGTTGGGAGTCGCACCCCCAAGCAAAACAGCACTTGACAGTTGTTCGTACAGGTTTGCGCAAAATTGTTCGCTGGGGAATATCTGCTCGAAATGCTTGCTGGGGAAGTTCCGCAAGAAGTGCTCCAAGTTGCAAGAAGAATAATTCGTAAATGATCAATTGTGCGGCATTTAACGCGATTCAGGAATACGGTGCCAGCATTGCGGATGAAGAAAGGATTGTCGGGAGTGTGTTAAATCGTTTCTCTAGTCGCGCATTGCAAAACAGTACGGTGTGCAAAGTTGAAACAGATCGCATTCGCTGAATGAGCACGGTTCGCGGCCATCTTGAAAGTGAGGCAACACAAACACACTCACTAACGGAGACACGTACGTACGTGCGCCGCGCACATACACACAACGTCGCCTTTGCCGCTGCCCGTAGTAAGAGCTAAAACTTACTGGTTCCTCTGTTTTCGGTCTGAGAAAACGGATCGCTGTGGACGGAATCCGTGTGATTTCGTACCATCCCGAACGCTCAACTTCCTGTGCTGGTAGTCAGTGGAGTTGGTGGCGCCGCTCTTACCGTAACAACGCTTCACTCCATGGCTGGGCATTAGAAGCTGGATCTAGGAAGGCGCAGGAAAAAAAACCCTCAATCACTTATACACCACCAGCTCTCGGTCTCTCGCATACGCATACGACATCGGTTACCTCCACCCCGACCCCAACATTTGTGTGGCCCCTTGTGTTGCAGTGGAAGCAAAGGAAACGGTAGCAGGAAAATCCGAACGGTTGCATCCGAACGCGGGACTACATTATCCG
Source organism: Anopheles moucheti (assembly GCF_943734755.1). Taxonomy (NCBI): domain Eukaryota; kingdom Metazoa; phylum Arthropoda; class Insecta; order Diptera; family Culicidae; genus Anopheles; species Anopheles moucheti. The sequence goes on along the minus strand of NC_069141.1, from coordinate 38,061,571 downwards.
GCGCTCGAACATTCTGGTGCGAAAGGAATAAAGTTGCCAAAGTGTTGTACAGCAGAAGCAGCAGCAGCAAAAGCTGGAGCGAAGCGAACGCAGAGGTCAAGAAGCTTTTGGAGCGCGCGCCAGAACCATTCCGAAGGCCCGTTTTGCATGAGTAGATTATGTATGATATCTGTGAGCAGATGTGTACATAGCCATGGCTGCGACGCGAAAGTTGCAAGGTGAGAAGAATTGAGCGGAATTTCGGTGATGGTTTATTGCATTTGGTGGCCAATAGAAAGTGACAATTGGTGGCGTTTTCGTACAGAACAAGGTGCCGAAGAAGAAGGAGCAATGGCAACAATTATCCTGTATGCCGTTCTTGTGAATGTTCCAAAATGTGTTTGCAACCGATCGAAGACGGCTATGCATTTCTGATTTGAATATGGTGATTGTGCAAATTTGTTTGCAAATAATCTGCACAGATACTGTGCATGATGTTCAGTGAAATGATGCTACTGAAGGCAGCTAAAAAAGGCAAGCTTGAGACGGTGATAATATGGATAAAATGCAAAGGGTGTTTTATAGTGATTGGAATCTAAGATGTTACGAGCATTGGAGCTGGCTTGTTTTAGTGTAAAAAACTTCAATAAAAGCCCATTTTATGAGAGCACCGGTTGCTTCTCGAGACAAATGAGGATCTAATTGGGGGTTTGAATGAATGAAATGAATTGCAACACACAGTCCGCCCGAGAAAGTGGCTCCGGTGATTGTAACGTGTTCTGCGTGGATATGTGTGTGATATCGGACGGCGAGAAATTGATGCTAATGAAGTGTGTCTGTGAGCATGGGAAACACTGTAGCTAACGAATTGACATATGACGGAAGGCACCGGCGACGCTCGTAACACACTGTCAGTTGAAAATGAATCACATGTATTGCTATAAACAAAAGCAGCTACATAAACATGTTCCCTATCATGAATGGAATATCTTTCCGTGCCGACACCACGTACGGCAAACAGAAGCCATTCTTTTATTTTATTAAAAAGAAAGCGTACTTAGAAATGTAGCTAGAAGCTGTTATGCGTGAATTTCACCATATTTTTGATCCTCACTTTTCACATTTGTTCAAAACTTGGCAGCATTTATAATAATCTTGTTCTTGTCTCTATTTTTTAGGTGAAATCGATCGGTGTCTGAAGAAAGTCACCGAGGGTGTAGAAACGTTTGAAGATATTTGGCAGAAAGTTCATAATGCTACAAATAGCAATCAAAAAGTATGTCCACAACGGCAGGTTCCAACAGGATTACGACAACATACTGAACGGCAAATGATCTCTGTTTCTCTCTCTCTCTCTCTCTCTCTCTCTCTCTCTCTCTCTCTCTCTCTCTCTCTCTCTCTCTCTACCTTTCTCTCGAAGGAAAAGTATGAAGCGGATCTCAAGAAGGAAATTAAAAAGTTACAGCGATTACGCGATCAAATCAAATCATGGATCGCTTCCGGCGAGATCAAGGATAAAAGCGCTTTGCTGGAAAACCGCCGGCTCATAGAAACCGTAAGCGTAACACACCGCTGGTGGCGATTTTATAAAAAAATATTAAAATTCTGTATGTTTGTATTTCTAACACCTACCACCTATAGCAAATGGAGCGGTTTAAGGTGGTCGAGCGGGAAACGAAAACGAAAGCATACTCGAAGGAGGGCTTAGGTGCGGCCCAGAAGATGGATCCGGCGCAGCGGGAAAAGGAAGAAATTAGCTCGTGGCTAACGACATCCATTACCTCGCTGCAGATACAGATCGATCAGTTCGAGTGTGAGATCGAGTCACTTTTAGCGGGGAAGAAAAAGAAACTCGATAAGGATAAGCAGGACAAGATGGACGAGCTGAAGGGTAAGCTGGAGAGGCACAAGTTCCATGTCACGAAGCTGGAGACGCTGCTGCGAATGCTCGATAATGACGGTGTCGAGGTGGAGCAGATCAAGAAGATCAAGGAAGACGTCGAATACTACATCGATTCCTCGCAGGAGCCCGACTTTGAGGAGAACGAATACATCTACGACGATATCATCGGACTGGATGACGTGGAAATCTCTGGTATGTTTACGCCTTGTGGCAGATTTAGTGGTTTTAGTCGTGTTCGTTGAAATATGACCGTTTCGTTCGTTTGCTTCCCCTTTTTCCCACAGGCATCCCGGTGTCGACCGGTACGGATAGCAATAACAGCAATGAGACAGCAGGATCGCCAAGCAGTCTAATATCTGGAACTAGTCCGGCGCAGTCACCGGTGCTAAACTACAGTGCCAGCACGTTACACAATCACAGTAGCGATCTGTCTGCCGATAATAACAATCTGAATGAGAAACGTTCGAAGAGCGAGGGCACGAAGATTACGGTAAGTGAATAGTGGAGTGGATGTTTTTTTTTTTAAATTTGCCCCGGCGATGAGATTAAAATATGCGTTTTGTTTTTGTGTCTTTTTGGACCTTGTTTACGGTTCACTAGCCGGTGAAACCGACCGCAATCCGCGCTAGCAAGGTGGACCCGTCCGTCACCGCTGTCAGTAATGCCGTTAACAACAACGGCAGCAGTAATAGCACCAGTAACAGTAGTAGTACTATCAGCAACAACAATACGTCCAAGACCGGGCTGATCAGCTCCACGCCTAGCAAAAATCATACTAATGCTGCCGCGGCGTTACCGAACATGTTGGTGCTACCACAGCCGCCCAACAGTATACCCATCATTGGACCCGCTTTTGCTGCCGTTGCGAAACAACATCCTAGTGAGTATATACGTGAGTAAATCGAAAACAGTGCAGCACATGAAAATGTGCTGTGCGAAAGGATATGCAAAATGTTGCTGTTATGCTCGTCAGCGGCAAGCAGCAACGAGAAACGTTGGTAAAAACAATTAACGATTATTTCCCTGCTTTTAGAAAATGGTTCTATACTCCAGCCCAGCACGCCCACCAGCACGGGGGCAGCGGGCGCGTCACCATCGTCAGCGAGTGGGCCACTGCAAACGCAAGCAACGAATGCATCGAATGTTTTTAGCAGCCTCAGTCAGATAATTAATACATCTCAACCTAAGCTTAGTCAGCAGCAGCAGCAGCAACAAACGCAGAACAGTTTACCGAGCGCTGCGGCCGTTGTCGCTGCAGCGAACAGCAGCAGTGTGCCGGCCACGACACAGTCGAGCGCATCGTCACAGCAGCAAGCACAGCAGCAGGCACAGCCACAACAGCAACAATCCCAGCAGATTCCTCCCGGTCAGAATTCCATGCTACTTCACAATGCCTTGTCGTCGGCATCGAGTACGGAGAGCAACAATCATGTAATGAGTACATCGTCCGCGTCTACCATCAGTAGTAGCGGGGCGAACGTTATTAATAACTGTGTCTCTCCCAGCAATTCCGCAGTCAGTAGCAGGTAAGTGAATCGTTTCGACGTGACCTGGTGTGCCCGTTTGGTCACGACAAATTCTAACGAGTTCTTCTGCCCTTTGTTCCGCGGTTTTGTTTCGTGTCTTTTTTATAGAGCGTCACCCAGTTTGATGTCACCACCGCAGCAACAACAACAGCAGCAGTTGTTGAACGGTCCTACAACACTCGGTAAGCGCAATGGTTGTGTTGTGTATCACCGAACACACTTCACCCCCACCGGGAAGCCGTGTGTTGTGTAACATTTGGCGCATGTAATGATTCATTGATGCTATTTCCGTGTTCTTTCTCTCTCGTTTGTGGTGCACGTTCTATCGCCCTTTGTAGCGCAAGAAGTGATAAATAGAACAGGAGTTCTCGAAACTGGTCCAAGCACCAATCCAAACGCGCTAATGCAGCAGCAGAGCCAACAGCAACAACCTAATCCGCAGGGCACGGCAGCGGCAGCGACGGTGGCATCCACTGCGCAGCAACAGCAAGCAGTGCAAGCGGCGGCCGTAGCAGCACAAGCAGCGGCAGTGGCCGCGGTGGCTGGTCAGCAGCAGCAGCAGCAGCAGCAGCAGCAGCAACAACAACAGCAATCGCAACAGCAGCAACCACAACCACAGCCAGCAGATTCGAGACAGGCTGGGCCAGTTCCTTCGAATCAACCCCCACAAACACAATCGGGCGGCCCGTCGTTTATGGTCGATGCTAGCGGTGTACCAACTGGGGCGAACGCGGGCAACCTACTACCAACATCGTCAGCTACTGCCATCACGAATGGACCGAACACGATCATTAACACAAACTCTAGTATTTCGAACGCCGCCAACGTGAACAGCGGCCCCGGCGGCATGAAGTCTTCTGCCGGTACGCACGAAGCCTGCATACCACCGCTACTTGGCGTGGCACCTTTAGGCACGTCAAAACTGCAGAAGGAGCATCAAATACAAGTAATGATACCGGTGTGATAGGAGATTACGGAGGACTAAAGTACTGACCCGATTGCTTGTTCCGTTGTCTTTTCAGTTCCAACTCATGGAAGCCGCCTACTATCATCTGCCAACACCAAGCGATTCAGAGAGGCTAAGGCCGTACTTGCAACGTCAACCTGTCCAAACTCCACCGCACTTTCCACAGGTTCGTTTTTTTTTCGAGAAGCAGTTTCAATGTTATGTTGTTTATGTTAGTGGCAATGGAGCCCTCAATTTGCAAATCATGAACATGTTAATTGAATGTTCTTTTGATTTGCTTTAATATAGCTCGTAAAAGGCGAGACTTGTAAAGTGAGATCAGAGTGCTTATAATTTATAATTCGCTTTTATTAGTATTAGTTTTCTGTGTTTGTGCTGGTTTAGGCTGTATTGTATAATTATGCAGTAATGCTATACTTGATGCTAATGTCATACTTTTATTGCATTTCAGCAACAACTTCCACATTCTGAAACGGTAGAGTTTTTCCAGCGTCTATCACCCGAAACGCTCTTCTTCGTGTTTTACTACATGGAGGGAACGAAGGCTCAATATCTAGCCGCTAAGGCGCTGAAGAAACAGAGCTGGAGATTTCATACGAAATATATGATGTGGTTCCAGCGCCACGAAGAACCGAAAGTGATCAACGAAGAGTACGAGCAGGTAAGAAATGGGATGAAGTTTTGTAATTAGATTGAATTTGTAATTGAATTCATGGATAGATTATACTAATCATTGATCGATTATCGCGGGGCGCCAGTCCCACACGACATGAAACCCAACCCAACCGGACCGTTTCCCCCGTAGCAAGGACTAACCTATTCGGCAATGTGATAGTCATAAAAAAAGTCTTTTTCATCGGCATAACAACCTCAGGTTGAGGTCTAGCCCTGCCATTTCTGGCTTACTTTTGGAATTTATTTAGCCGTAGTGGGATAATCAGTGCGGCGTATGGTAGATTGGTCTGAATGGGATTTTGGACCGGTCCTGTCGTGTGAAAAGCGGCGTCGCTTCCAATACACTACCGGGCCGTCCCCTATAAAAAAAGTCTGCTAAACCAGAAATTACAGGCATGACCGTGATCTAGTTGGTTGTTTCGCCAAGAATAAAAATCATACTAAAATATTGCTTAATTGCTCTTGTTACTAATCGCACAATGATCTCATCTCATTGAGTATACTTCTAACAATTTATTTCTCTCTATCTCTCTCTCTGCTTTCTAGGGAACCTACATCTATTTTGACTATGAAAAATGGGGCCAGCGTAAAAAGGAAGGGTTTACGTTTGAATACAAGTACTTAGAAGACAGGGACCTGAATTGATCTTTACAGATTACGGAACTCCTTTTTTAAAAAATATGTGGAAAACAAAATGAAACGCAAAAAAATTGATCAATAAAAACTATAAAATGTTCTGAAAACAAAAATCACTCCCCTCCAGGATGGCAAAACTCACAACAACAAAAGAGAGAAACATAAAACGAAAATACAAGTACGGGAAAGACACGAAACAGATATGTGTTTCATGCGGAAGTGATCACTGGACGGAAAATGATGGAAAACGGAGTACATAAACACTCATGCACACACAATGACACAATGTCAATGTATAATTTTCCGGTAGCTTCATTTTACTTCAACCACATACACGGCATCAATCATGCGGTGCGATCGAATGGTGAACAAAAAGACGTACAAATCAACTGGCAAACGGCTTGAAATTGTACACCCACATCGATGGCCACCCGTACATCCCAGAATCATCAGTCCCAACTTTAAGCTAGTTGGGAGAAACGTCGAGAGCCGGCAGAGCTCACTGAAGTCTCATTTGAATTGTGATTTGTTTGTTCTTCGTAAGTCGGACTTTTAAGAAACTCTCCTGTGTACATATATCAGCGGTGCTCTCGTCCCCGGACTGATTCAATCAACTTCTTCAAACACAATTTAGAGCGATCTGGAACATAAAGCGAATCGATGCGAGGGATATGTTGTGCTTTGTATACCGTTTCTCATCGCCATCGTGTCGAACTGCTCGGGAATGTCAATTGCCTGTTGAGCGTAAATTTGTATTACCTCTGGGATAGTGTTGCGAAAAACAAACGAGTACTGTACGATACGATGAATTTTGCAAGTCGGCTACGAGTGTTCCAAAAGAGACGAGAAGCGCGTACATTGTGTAGTAAACATTTAACAGCGTAAGAACCCACTCCCACACACACAACGTAAACACATAAACACCCATGATTGATTGATGATAGAAAATAGATTTTAAAACTTCAAAACGTGAAAACGGAAAAGATGAAGAGATGTAAAATAACGTAAACAAATCAGAAGAAAAAAGGTTAGAGAAAAAAAATCATAAAAAGTATGCAAAACATGAAGCATCCCGTTCGCAATGAGGTAAAAGAATAATAAGCGAGAGTGGGCTATTTTGTAGATCAAATGGTTCGGTCATGCGTTAGTTTCCCATTTTCTGTATTCTGCGTGCAGGAATAAATATCATTTCATCCTCAACACCACATGCTTAGAGGGTTAGTAGGCTTACGGTGATTACACAAACGAACAAAAAAAAAAACCCGAGACGATTTAAAAAGAAATTGCTTCAACATCTTACAACACAGTATCCGGTTCGAGGCGAAAAAGCGAACATGATTTGCAAATGACCATAACAGTTACAACACACACACACATTCAATCATCTGTCCATACAATAATTCTAGTGAGGGATATGTGATGAGCGTTAGAAGATTGCAACAGGCACTGTATATGTTAATTGAAACACTATTTGGTGTGAAATTCTCTCACACAATCTTTTGCCCCTCTTTTTCCGACGTTACTGTTACCTTGTTTGGGTGGTTATTATTGAACTTGCAAAACTGGACTGGTTTGAGTGTAGAAAGCATCTCCCGTTTTTTTAAAAAGGCACATTGTGTTGATCACGCGCGCATTAGTAGGTGCCGATACGCGTGCATGTAGGAAGGTATCGATAATCTCTCAACTCTGTACATGCAGGAAAACAACATGTCCAATAATCCATTCGAATCAAAGAGTCTGTAAAAGAATTGTAAATCATGTAATTGCAGAAAAACAAAAGCTTCAGAGGCGGGGGTGAACAACCTTCTGAGTACTTGAACAAAGCATCAAGACAGAAAAAAAAACAATCGCAACATACGGAATATTCCACCGTGCAAATCATACACACAGTGGCCTGTTGGGTTTGAGTTGCCTGTAGCACGTTGTGCCCTCCGAGTAAAAGCAAGCAATCCTTTACACACCATTCATTAATGCAGGTCGTCATACCCGACGGAGCACGATCCTTTGACGTCTCTTTCAATGACAGATTGGTCGAATGCGAGGCGGGATGTAGATATACGGATAAGGCGAACAAATGTTAAGTGGCCCCTTTGCATCCGCTGGACCTCCAAGGGGGTGTAAAGAAGCGATCAGCTGCCCTCTCCCTAGCGCGCGCCACAAGTTGTTTCACTAGAACGGGTATCTACATCTGTTAGTTGAATTTGTGTGTAAAAAGTAGTCGTCCGACAGTAGGTTCGTTCGTTAGTAAGTGCTGGACGTGTAGGGGTCTAGTTGTGCTGCTCGAGACGGGTTGACGGGTGTTACTGCTGTCGAAATGAATTGATGCCACTGTTCCCGAGAGTCTAGAGATAATCACTCCAAATCGAAAAGGAAATATCGTAACCCTTTTCGAGCGTGCTGCTGCGAACGTTTTGCGTAGTAAAAGAGAGAGAAGAAGAAGAAAAAATATGATCGCTCAGTAGTAAATAACTAAAACAAAAAAAAAGAACTGATTCCGAGTGCAAAACCGACAACAGGAAAACAAAAAAAAGTGGAGGAAATGAGTTCCATAAATCTTCTCCCCCCGCGTAAAGCTGGTGGTCGTGCAGTCGCAGATTTATTTTTAGGCTAAATACTGCCAAGGAAGACGATCTGCTGCTTGGAGTAAGAAATAAAACAAGAAAAAAAAAGATCGGAGAAGAAAACAAAAACAAATAAATGAATATGAATTGAAAAACAACGTAAAAAACGGATAAAGAAACACAAACGCAGACACAAACAAAAGTAAGCAAAAGGAAGGCTAAAACAAAACAACAAGCAAATTGTAGAAAATGAAAAATATAGAAAAAAAACATACAAAAGGAAGTAAAAACGAAGTTGCTAATACAAAGAAAAAAATAAACACCCCTCCGTTAGCAACTGTCGCGATAAATATCCGCGTTCGTGAGCTAAAGCTAAAATCGCTATGCGGTTAGGAAAAAAAACGTTCTTTCCGGAAACGCGTAAACTTTACCGTGGTTCCCGGTTCTTCAAGGCTCGATTAATGAGAGCGGATCGTGAGTGTATGTGTGTGTATGGTGATGTGCAGGGTGCAGCTAGAGGCACCTCAGAATCCTTCTGATTGTCTGCACCTGCACCTATGCTACCCCGTCGGAAGGTTGCCTACGATCACGGATGGGTACACACACCACACGGCACACAATCTCTCCTTTTGAACATGAATGACGATAAATGAATGAACAAAAAGAAAAAAACAACTGCATTAAAATGTGATTTATAATTATAGATAAACTGATTGAGTAATTATTAACGAAATAAAAGCTCTATATATTAATTGGTTTTGGTGTGTCCATTAGTTAAATTTATAGCGTGTTCCTTTAAATATTGTTATAACTTTAATATTTGGAATTATATCTGGACTTGACCGTGAAATTCGCCTCTATAATGTCTTGTTATAAAACATCAAGTAACAGGTTATCAGATCCCAACCATCCCAACTCCATAGTGGGCTGTTGTGTCCCAGTCAAGCAAATTAATAATAATATGTATCTATTATTTGTTTCATACGCCATATACGCGAAGAATGCACGTACTGCGCACGCCCCAAAGCAGTGGCTCACCTGTTGAATGGAGAGTCCATTACGACGGAGCTTCACTCCACAACGATAGAGGACGTCGATGTCACTGCGGCCAATTGTGTGATGCACGATACCCGCACGCCATATGATGCGGCTATTTATAATCCACCGTGAAAGTATTGATCAAATAAGTGGCCAGATCTTGAGCAGCGCCAGGTAGTGAAACGGAAAGTCACACACAGTCGACGATGGAGTTAGCCGACCTTCCGAACGAAGTGAGTATTACACGTTAAATCAATCTACACCAATGTTTCGAAGCCGAGAATTCACTGCACAATTGAATTGTTTCCGTGTTCCACTGTTTATCATTTGCAGCTATTGGAGAAAATCTTCACCTTCCTTCCGGTGAATGAGCTGGTGACGGTTTCGCTTGTCTGTAGCGCCTGGTGTGATGTAATCCGGACCTTCATTCTACCCAAGCATGCCGTGCTGCACGTTCGTCCTGTTCATCCCGTTTCTCATCAGCTGATTGCCATGGAGACGGTGCTTACGGAGCAGTGCACCAAACCTTTTCCCTGGACGAACGTGAAAATAACCATTCCGAACGAGGAGCTTCCTCAGCGGTCGGAGTTTGGGCAGTTTTTCCAACATCAAGGACATGCCCTCAAGTCTCTTACTCTGCAATGCATCCAGCTAACATCGGACATACTGGAAGTGTTCCCAAAGTTGTACAACCTCGAGCGTCTTTCCATCATCAGCGAGTCAGAATCCCTGTATGGTACAGTTCCTGCAAACGTGGAAGTTGCACTAACCTCACTGAAGTCTCTCAAGCATCTCAGACTGCATCTTCCATCGTATACCATCCTCCGGAGCGTCAGCTTCCTGAACGGTGCAAGGCTCGTTTCGCTTTCACTCGAACGGTTCGAAACGGAACTGCATCATCTGAAACCGCTGCTGAACGAGCACCATCGAACTTTGCGCGAGTTAACCGTTCGTGTGGAGGAAATGAAGCCTTTACTTGCGCTGTTGAACTCCTACGACGAGCTCAAGCTGTACCGGCTCAATCTGAAAAGTGCCGGCAATGAGGATGATTTTTCCGACGGATTGATAGCGTTATACGAGCGACAACCACAGCTACGTTCACTTACGATCGGGTCAGAATTATCACTACGGGCGGTTGATGCATTGCCGAAGAAATTGATCTACCTGCAGGAACTGGAAATCATTGCCGAAAGCATCAACAACTGTAAGGCGCTCAGTGAGCTGCGTCACCTGCGACGACTTACGATGTGTCTGTACGATGTCCGTGCCTGGGATGAAACGGTGCAGATTGGTGGTGTGACGGAACTGTCGCTGGCGGTAACATTTCCACTGGTCTCACCGGCCATATTCTGTTCCTTCCCGAACCTGCACCGCTTGTACCTTGAGGATGTAGACGACGATACGCTGATGCGTGACATTGTAGTCGTGCGTACGCTGATGGAGTGTATGCGTAATGTGCGTGTGCTAGATCTGGAAAACTTTGTCTTCAAGGAGCGCGAAATACTAAACGACGGTGTTGTGCGCTTGGAAGAGATGGACAATCTGGAATGTTTGAAGTACAGCTGCCGGGACATGTCTGATGCGTCGCTACTTACCATGAAACTGCCGAACCTGCGGGAACTTTATCTAACGCACTGTCCCAACGTGACGTTCAAGGGGATATCCTTTCTCGTGTGCAGCTGTCCACTTATCGAGCGACTGCATCTCGAGTCGAACAAGCGAGGTTTCGAGGATGATGGGCTGGCGATGATAGCACGAAAGCTCACCCATCTAAGGAGGCTGGTTTTGGTTAACTTGCGTGCACTTACGAATGATTCCTTGAATGAGATCGTGAACAACTGTTTCTATCTTTCGGTACGAGATCGGTAACTAAGGATCAAATTATTTACATCCGTTGTAACGACCTGTTTTGTTTATTTTTAGGATTTAACCATAACACACTGCGCTGGCATCACAATGGAAAAGGTCGATGCCATCAAAAAGCTCTCGGCGGTGAAATCTTTGAAAAATTTAATTTACAGCTAAATACGTTACAACTTTGAAAGTATCATTCCCCATTATGTAAAAGATAAACAGTGCGTTCAAAAAGTATTCGTCTAGTTTGAAAATTTATAACAAAAAAGTTTAATGACACACGTGATAAGGATAGGACAGTTAAATTAACGATCATGGTATGAGCAGCTTATAATAGATATATAGTGAGAGATGATAAGAATGAACAACGTATGCATTCACTCGATCCGACAACATTGATTGCCTTCTGGGCATCTTCCTCCCGAACGCAACAAGGAGAGATTTGTCAATTTTGGACAAAGTTCATGTCTCTGAGGAATGTGAGTACTGAAAGTATATAAGTTCTATAATCCCAGCTTCGTTCATTGTAGATGTTTTTAGAGAAGTTCTGATGGTAGAATGACCGGTTGACAGCCAACACCCTAGTGCATATTTCAACATCATTGTTAGTGTCGCTGCTGACTTTTGTCCCAAGAAACTAAACGCTAACATTTATAATTTGTGTGACGTTTGTTAAGGTTCTTCTAGCTACCGTATGGCCTCCCGATAGGACTTCGAAACATTTTACCGCAAGGAATATTGCACATAGAACTCAATGCAGAATTATTGCATTCCATTACTCCTAATACTTTTTAGCGTCGATTTTTAATGCATCGGTTACATCAATTCATAGTTTTTGCTCAATGTTAATCAAAAGAACATTTTTATTTCCAAAACAGCCTTAATAAAATCTTGAATTGAGATTGATGGAGATTCATGCTCGCTTAAAAGTATTCTGCTATGTGACTTTTGGTGTATTATAAGGATCAAAATGAAATGAAATTGTAAGATTTGTTACGGAAATTGTTATTAATAATTCCGATTATTAATTGCACTGTCGCTAGACGAAACCTTTTTGTACTCACTGTACACTTAACGGCAGATCTTGATAGAGCTTTTAACAAAAGATTACTTTAAGCAGGCGTTATCAAAAGCTTCCAAAACGATCGATAATGCACAAATATACTATTATGCTTAAAATAATTGGTATACATTTATTCTTTCTTTCCTAAAGCCGAAAAATAAAATATAACTCTGAATCTTCAGGCAGACAACATTTTTATCCAGCGGAATTTATTTTTTCGATGCGTTTCAATCAAGTGCAAACATTCAACAAAACAATACACACGCAAGCAGAAAGGTTGCATTTTAATGACATATCTTTATTTACTGCCGTACTTATGCAACGTGTGTCGACAATGCAAATACATCCATAAATTGTGTATTTGTGCGTGCCTTTTTTGTGTATCCTTCGTGTGCCTAGACACGACCACACAACACGCACACACACGACGGGACACCCGTGTTGCAAAACCGTGTCCATTCAATTAACGCTACTTTGCACTGAGCTATAAATTGATTTGCCACCACCAATGAGGGGCCAATATGTATGATTTTGTGTACCATCGTTTACCTTCACCAGTTCCTACCGCTTGCCTTTGCTGCTGGATGACAATTTGCTATCACTTTGTTTGCCGTTTGCGAAAAGAAAACGTGAGGTGGCTGTAAGATTTTTATTGTTACGTTTTAAAAACCCACTATAGAACAAATAGGGCACTGCAAATCTAACAAACACACGATCACGACCACAAACGCCGGTTGTTGCAAGGGAAAAAAGCACTCTAAATGGTTCTTTTGTCGCATATCAGGTCACACCACTTGCCAATCGTGTGAAGTTGGTGGAATGCTAGCTCTTGCATTGTTGTGTTAAAAAATCGCTACATGTTAACAAACTATGTACGGGAAACATTTCATCTGCCTTTTTAACGTAATCGCGGCAAAATTTAATTTTACTCTACCCGCTCTACCAACAAGCAGCGTCCACACGTGATCGTACTAATTGCTATGCGCATGATTCACCTGGCGTCTCCATCGAATGTTTGGGCGAATGAATTGCATAACTGTGTTTTACAGTTTACACTATTTTGTTTCCAAAAACAGAGTCAAGCTACAGTCTAATCAATACAATTTGTAATAAACGTATTACCTTATACATCCTTCATAACCCTTCTGTTTTGTCACTCTTCGAGCATAACACATTCGCTGGTACCGGTACTGCTGATGAAACTAGCTTTACAACTCTATACGATTTGACGTGTATGCAATGTGTGTGGAGCTAAAAATAGTCAAAAACTACCTCAAACGCAAACGTTACATTACACACATTAAAATGATCATTACCGCTATCGCTACGTTAAATGAAAACCTCTTTGCCGCTGCGCCAACGTTATTTTGCTTTGCCCTTACTACAATATACCAACACATACGCCCGTATTTTATATCACCATTTGCTTATCCTACCACTTCGTCATTAACCAGCAATGATACGAATGTTTGAATACCATTTAAAAAGGGGATGGAACACACGGTGCGTGTGATGGATCATGATGATGGTGTGTGATGACGAGACGGTGTTGTGATTCTTATATTTGTTGTTTTGTGGCTTTCTTTTTCGAATAAAATCCATTCTACCTAACCCGCTTCCTTCCATCCTTTGCCCAAGAATACATTGCGTGACGCGTCCTTACGCAAAGGTCAGATTTTGTTTTGCTTTTTTTCACACTTTCAACATTTTTTTAATCATCTTCAACTGCATATGATAAACCAAAACCACATTGATAGCAGCTTTGGGGTACCGTGAGCCGTGCACATAAACTGTTATACTGCGCATCTGTATGTATATATGAAAGCTTTGTTTCCACTACACATTGAAGCATTTTGCATTTGTTTAAGCCTTATATCAATACAAGTATATCTTACTACCGGGGGGGAGAAGGGTATATCTTCGATTTTAAAAATTCAATTTTCCCAATTTCACCTACCTTTTTCCCGCCTGCTTCTGCACTAAATACCTGCATGTAAATGGTGTGTGTGTTTTTCCTTACTTTTACTACGTACTGTATTGACCAATTCCTGCCCGTGTCCCGACTGCAACACAGGCATAATTGTTCCGTCACCGGCTCCGTACGTATTGTTCAGTAAAATTCCTACTATTTATTGTCCTCTTCACATAGGGACACACACGCACATGCTCAGCCTACTTGAGAAAGGACGGCAGGGAAGTAGCATCTTTAAGATTCATTTCATATATAATAGTTGGTTTAGTAATTTCTGATTTCTTTGTTGTTGTTGTTGTTGTTGCGCCCAAAACATATCTTTACACAAACTTACATACAATACTCCGAGATCCGTTTCATTTTCTACTTTCTTTGCCACCAGTTTGAGTGATTGTGTATTTCCTATTATCCTAATTAATTGATTATGCTTCACTCGCTTGCATTGAATATGTTGCAGTATAATGGTGCCGCACGGTAAGCGGTGTATGAATGATTCTAATTCCCAGATTCTTCTATCTTTTTTTTTAGTTTACACAACTTTTGTATGTTCTGTATGCTTAATATTCGATTCGTATTAATGTTGCTTTTCAGTTTCCATGTATACAACCTTCCGAAACGTTAGTAGTGGCAACTAACTGCTGTGATTGCTTATGCACGGTAGCTTCGACTGCTTGAAAAGAGATTACATGGCGGTTGTTGAGAAGCTGTAAGGAGATTCGTGTTGGAGTTGCAATTAATTCGAATGTGCTACGGTGCGGCGGCAGGCTGATGCGATGTCGACGCATTGCTAACGGTGTGGGAACACTCTCCCGCCATTGATTGGGCAACTGTGGCAGCGTTCGTCGAGGTCATATTCAGCCCTCGTTCAGTCTCATACGTTCATCATCGAGATTGCAAGCTGTTTGAGGAAAATCCCGACTGTAGACTAGTCATCGAACCTTTGTAGTTCGCCGAGCTGAGAATTTCGTGGAAATACATCAGTTGAGCAGGCCCGTCACAGGACGGTGGACACATCCATTGCAAGACGTACGTGCCGGTGGATGCCATTTCGTGCGATCCCTGTTGTGGAAAAAAGAAGCGAAGTAAGTGTGTGAGTGAAGTGTTTGCATATATCACAAAAACCCTCAGTTATCTAGGTAGCGTGTTAAGTTCGAAGATGTTAGTGTTATCCTTTATGGTAACGACTAAATAATTTGTTCACCCATTTTCTCTCAACCTAGTTGTCAAATCTTTCTAACTATTTGACTTGGATTATCTTGGACTGTGTATGTCTTATGTCTAGCCTTATACCCAGGTCCATTTGTTTTGGGTCTCTAGTTGGGTGATACCGACGATCATGATCTTCTAACCCTAATCCATCGTTTTACTCTCTCCCGTAACCTTCCTTTCCGTGATTCCTGCCATTCCTGGATGTTCCTGCCATCTCGCCGGTCACGATATAAGCCAGCAATGATCCGAATCATGGTGGATAAAGTCCACCAAATAAGCAAATAAGCAAAAAGGAAATGAAATTACCTGAACGCCTTCCTTTGGTCGGCATTTAACGCTTTGCTCAATTTTCTTATAATTAGCTCCTTCCTTAAATTCAGGCATATCAAACACGGAGGAAAAGTCGTCTGCAAATAAAACAAAAAACAAAAACATCGAAGTTACGGCAATTGTTTACGATTTCGTTTGACTTGTTACCGATCGTACCATTCCCACTTTGCTCCAGCTCCTTTTCGGTGTGATAAACGGCAAACAGGGTATCATTTTTCAGCACCTCAAAGTCCCACGTGAGAACGCTTTTCGGGTCCGTGTTGCGAATGAGGAGCTCGAACAGCTGGCCGGGCTTTAGATCTACCGCTTTGTAAAGACCGTGATGATCGTGCGCATGAATTGCGCCGTTGTTTTCTTCGATCGATTCCGACTTGTACAGATGTTTCGGCACCAAACCACCTTCGTGGATTAATGTCTGTGTTTGTGGCAGGAAAATATGTATAAAATAGCAATGTTTTAGTAAAACAAATGAATTTGCACATGAAGGATCCAAAAAAAAACGAAATGGGCGAATCGAGCACAAGCGAAATAATCGAATGTTTGAATGAAATTTGGTTCGAATTGAAGAGCTATGTGGAAGGACCAAAAGCTTGCGTTTGCTGCTAATACTTGTACTTATCAAGAAAGTGGACAAAAGTATGTTTATAAGATAGCAATATGAATTTACTATGGATCATGGATGGACTCATTATGATTCATACTATGGAATTATATCACGTTTTTGCATGAGCAGCGATAGAAGCGAGTGTTCATCGTTGGGAGATGCGTAACATGGGTAGCGTTAACAAAAAAACGGAAACGAGCTTAAAGGACGAGATACGCTTGGTAATGCAACAGACCATTCACAATCGCACACAACGCACATGACGATTGACGACGCAGTATGGAAAACAAAATAAATACAAAACACACACACACACGGCAATGCACACGAATTTCGGGTGGACGCAGTAGTGATTGAACTGATCGGACGATGGTAAATGCTCTGGATTTGGGGCGTAACGCGCGCTAGCGAAGGTGTGTAAGTATTGTTTGTTTTGCAAAAGGGAAGTATATGAAGTTACACAATTATCTTACGCAGTGACACGCGCTCAGAAAGCAGCGGGTGTACAATTTCGCCGGTACCGGTTCCACCACCGTCAGTATGCTGGGCTGCACAGAATGGCAAACGACGGTATGGTTGCGGTTAGTAAGATTTTATACATTTCGCTCTGTTCGCTACCGCCACAGGTCGTGCGGAGAGTATTGGGAACAAGGATTAATTGGAATTTTGGCATTATTTCTGGCCTGAAAGATTAGGATTGAAGCGCACTCTACATGTGCATTCGTACAGCTGAACCATACATAGCGGACGTTGCAGGAATTGTTGGAGGTGTGTTGCCACACTTACATTGCACGATCCGCCTAAAAAGCTGGGAATTTTGTCCGTATCTATGTACTGCTCAATGCCATCCTCTGCGTGCATACAATCGGGTCCACCGAAGAACAGAAACTTCGAGCGTGTGTTTTCATCTGTGAAAGAAGTGAAAGAAGTTTTTAGTTGGATGTCGGATGCCCCCTTGGATTTCCCACCTACCGATGAACGTACTGACGATGGTCCACAGGACGGGGAAAACTCGCGGTGCCCGCACGATCAACACACGGCCCATTGTTTCCGGGTAGTTTTTCTCGACTGTTTCGATGATGCGTAGCAGGGCCTTAACTCCCGGGCGCCACAAGTGGCGCATCGACAGCCCGTCCAGATCGACCAGCAGGCACCAGTTCCAGATCGGCTTGCCGTACAGCTTGGTCGCTTCCTTCATCAACTTCAAGCCTTCCTCGCAAATATGCAGCGTCTGCACAAGCGTGAAGTGGCGCCAAAACACAAAGGAAAACAGAAACATTGTTTACTTCAGTCGCATAGTCGCAAGTGGCAAATTCAACTGATAACAACCGGATTCAAGGGCTCCCCTTCATTGACCCCATAGCAAAGGGTCGACAGCATAACCCCAATAGGCGGTTGATGCACAAAACGGAAAACGATAAGCGGCCACCACTGACTGGCGGCGGGTCAAAAGGCTTCTCAATGTTGAGCACTTTTGCCAATGCCAGCGGTGCCGTTGCGCCTTGAGCGGTACGCAGATAGCTGCTAAAAGATCCAAAACAATGCCATTGCCCTCGAAACGTACCAATTTCAGCAGCTCATCTTCACCGACCGACTTTAGCAATCCTTTGACGTCCATCGTTCCGAGCCGGAGTATGTACAATGGTCGTCCATCCTTATCGTGGTGGTGCCAACCGCCCGGGAAGTACTTTTCCACCACGGCCGGTGTTTTGTACTCGCCAAGAATGTCGTCAATGCGGTGCTCCTTGCGCCACTGCAACGATTCCTGCAGCATAGCCGTCGCCTTATCGATGCTGAAGTCCCGCGCACGCAAAAACCGTAACAGCGTCTGATAGTCCGGTTCCGGATGTTCAGACGTCCCGTGCTCGAAGCGTTTGCGCAACTGTACCAACTTGGATTCCTGCAGTGGCGTCAGCTGGCCAAGATATTTGGCGATGTAGTCCGCGTCCAGGATGGAGTTATCGCGACACAGCGGTGGTTTTTCCGGTGGCGTCGCATTGGTAGCTGCGGTTGTAGAATTTTCCATCTCCTCATCTGCCCATCTGGTTTGTGGAGGTAGGATAAAAAGAAGTCAACTTTGAATACATTTTCCTTATCGCTTTTAGCCGTACATCTACTTACCTTTCCACATGCGAGATGCCTTCCTGCTTGAGCTCGTTAACGAAAAACTCAATAATTTCCTTGCCCTTCAGCGTCGTTTGGGTGTACTGCTTCATGCCCATTTTTTCCATCGAATGTTCGATACCGAAAAAGTTCTTTATGTCCAGCGTGGCCGTCTGATCGAAGCACGTCCAGTCGGGATTTTCCGGGTGCGCATAGTAGCGACACTTTTCGAAGATTTCTACCCGCGTGGCGAACGATTCGTTCGTTGCCTCAATGTTTAGCGTGCGCGTCTTCATGTCGAGGAAATTCTTCTGGATGAAGAACACCACATCGACGCCGATGATCTTCTTGATGAGATAGGGCGCCTCGACAGCGATCTTGCACCGACGCTTCGTGTCCCGGCGCGCTCCATTGTCGTACTGGTTGTCCTCGATTATCTCGCAGTCCAGCACAATCGGCATCTGCGGGCAGGTAGGGAAGCGACGTTCATAGGCCTGGAGAGATTTAAAGTAAAAACTAATGATCAGTAAGCTACATCGAAGGCAGATGAATTAATGACATTTATTGAATGAAGTCAACCTGTAAAGGCTCTTCTGACGGACGAATCAACTCCATCTCAGAATTATCGGGCCTTCTTTGTCCATGTGGACGGTTAAAACAAACATGTACGGACTGATAACATGATCAGCCACCTGGTCAGAGCCTGATCAGAGCCTGAAGAGTCTAATTCGTTGTACGCTAGAGTTCACCGTACAGAGCTCGTCATTGTAGCGACTCCTCCATAGCCCTTCAACCCATACAGAGCCAAAAATCCTTCTGAGCATCTTCCTATCCAATGCGGTTAAGAAGGTGTCGTCAATTTTGGATAAAGTCCATATCTCAGAGTCGTATGTGAGTACTGAAAGTACAAGGAATTTATAATGTTCAACCTGTCAAGCAACGCGACAGGTGTCTATCGTGTATTCAGCGTAAATATTGTTGTCGGTACTGTCCTTTGATTCAAGATAAGTGAAATTTTGGATGACCTAAAAAGAGAGGTTATCTAAAAAATCTGTATATCACCTCTGAAAAAGTCGAGATTTGCCAGTGATCTTAGTGATCCTAAAAAGTTCCACTCGGATTTTGACAGTCTAGCTGTTTTAGATTGGACGGACCATTCAATGTTTGTGGCTGGTCTACTTATTGTGGTTATTGATCGCTCAAGCGTATTTCAATGGCTTCATAACTATGTGCCAACAGTTCCCCTTCGATCGTGTCCACTATTTTGAGAGGCTATAGGTATAGATATCCTTGAACTTTTATGGCTACGGCTATGGCTTTTATCACTCAAAAAATGCCTCAACGAATCCAGCCAATTGGAATTAAGCATATATATAAGACCATTTCTATGATTGTAGAAATCCATTGAATGAACTAAATAAAGAAATCAACAAATGAATAAAAGAATAATTTGAACTGTAAACAAGCATTGTTCTATAATAAAAATATATAAATACTAAACAGGTGTCTAAAATAAATATAAATAAACAATACTAGCAAATACTAAACAAGTGTCACATTTGAAGATATCAGTTCCCACGAAAGGTAGCTATCTAAGATGTTTATTTATTTGCAGTGCTTAACTAATGCCACGTAAATAGCTCTCAGCTGATTGAGTTGCTACGTGGGCCCAAGGCACTAAGGCAACGTTATCTTTCATGCTGAGGTGTGATTTTATCAACCCCCCAACTCGTTAGTTTGTCTAACAATCAATAAACACAAGCTGTTGAAGTTGTTTATCCTCGCCGTTATCGAACAAAAGGATATTTTTAAACTAAATTGAAGCGAATCAGTGAATGTTTGCGTAAGGAATGGCGTACCTTGCAGCAAAAGCCAATGGCAATATTGAGCCAATTAAAAATAAATACTATAAATTTGCTACCCAGCAAATGGCAAAAACGCGTACCGCTCCCTTGGCAGACTACAGGCACATCGGTAAAATTGAATGTTTGTGCATGACAATGGGAAAAAGTTTAACCGTACACATCTCGTTAGTGGGACATGAGTGGTCGCTCAAGTGTACCGGGTAGCTTCATGCTTCATATATGGCAACGTTCGTTTCAATGCGGCACAATAGAACGTACGATCAGGAAAATGCCGCCATTGCCGAACCGCCATCACACCCATCCCACGCCATGTTGATTACAGTTGACATAATCCAACCCGGGACAGCGTGCCCAATACACGTGGCACGGGTGGGGCGGGGTGTGCAGCCTGCCTGCAAGCTGTCTTTTTGGTCTGCAGAAAGGAGCTCGAGCTTCACTCGAAGTAAAGGATGATGGGCTGCCATTGTTTCGTTCGCTGCCGCAGCCTTAACCTTCCTCATTACGCTCACCCACCACCGGAATGGGCGCAGAGTTGGCAGGCAGTGAAGTTATGCTAAAAGTTTTGTCAATAACCGTCATCATTGTCGGACTATGTCAATCAGAACTCTGTTGGATGATGTCCCCTGAAGGGGGATCCTCGTTCCAGGATCCACATTCCACAAGAGCACTCTGGAGGGATTTAGCATGCAACAGACGAGTGAACGAGTTCGCTTTGCTACAAATCCTTCTCGAATGGGCGCACTGCAGCGAAGGAACGAAGCGTCGGTAAAACCAAGTCCATGGTGACCTTCACCCTGGGGACACATGATAAGGGAAAAATTTATACCGAACCAGGAAAAACACGCACACACACAACCAGTAATGGAATTCGATTACAGAACTGAACTATTGACCTTTCTGTCAGGTTTTTCTAAGGGTTTTCATCGTTCCCGGCAACGGTTTCGTTAAATGACCAATCAATTACGCGACAATTAATGGGTGAAAGTATTTCGATCGGTGATTAATTGGTGCAGCTTAAAGCACATAAAACACGCATTGGCATTCAACGGGGTTCCAAATCATATTCGTTCCCCAATCTACGATAGCAACAATGGAGTGCCAATGGCCAATGCCATCGAGTCGGGAATGCCGTACCTCATTTCCGCCCATGTCAAGCACTGGACGAGCAGCAAACCGCCCACACTGATCATCAATTTATAAATAACGTTCGTTTGCCTCCATATGATGCTCCACGGGGCGTAAAAACCATGCTTTATCGTCAAGTGGGAAAATGGTGGCATGAAACCACAACCCACGACCCAACAACACACCCCGCGGCACCCGGAATCAGTTTCGCACCGTTCCGGGAAGATTCCGGCCCCGGATAGTAGGGTGTAGTAGTAGGTGTGGAAAAATGATACTTTTCACTGTCACCGACAACCGGAGAACGGCACAGCGAAGCGGACAGAAAGGCGATAGGTGCAAGCACGAGGTGGAATCATG
This sequence comes from Anopheles moucheti, assembly GCF_943734755.1. Classification (NCBI taxonomy): domain Eukaryota; kingdom Metazoa; phylum Arthropoda; class Insecta; order Diptera; family Culicidae; genus Anopheles; species Anopheles moucheti. The sequence continues at coordinate 38,039,804 of NC_069141.1, read as the reverse complement.
CGCCATCCAGGCCCCGCACATTATCTTCCGACTGGCCGATGCTCAACGGAACGAAACAGTAGACCGCGGTGTCGCTGATAAATGGTCCACTTTCATGGTGAGTCTTGAGTGCAATCAAACACACACACACATACATGTCACCACGTGCCTTTCACGATCGTTCGTGACGGTTTTGCAAGGTTTGCCGCCCCGCTTTTTAGCTGGTTTGATCAATATGTTGCATTAGCGGATTGAATGGAGCGTGTTAGCCGCCGTGTTTGCAGTGCAATGAAGGTAAACTACGGGGAGGAGGTGTCATTTTTGGGTTGATGGACACTTTGTTCACTTGTTGAGTGAACCGGCTGCAATCGCATTGACGCCGCTAATCATGTAATTTAAATTTTGCACTTGAATTGTTTACACGGTGTAACGTGCGTGGGACGATTGCATAATTTGAAAATTGTTGCAAAAATCATGTTGCCAACTGGTCCATTGTGCATTAAATTTAATTAAGGTGAACTCGAGTGTTTGTGATCAAATGTCGCATAATCAGGATAATAAAAAGCATGGAAATTTAGACTAGAATTAATAACCATACTGATTTTTGTTCTTTTAAATTTGTTTTGAGATAAAACAACGAATCTACAAGTAATTTTACGGCTCAGGGGCAACTAGTATCAAGTGTCGTCAGAAATGACAGGTTAAGTCATCTTTATGCCGAAGGATCTAAATACTAAAATGAAAAGTAGTATATGGCAGTAGTAAACAGAAGATTCCGGATTGAATTTCCTTGCTTTATCTTGCCGACAGCATCAAATTTATCGATACATTTGATGCTTTAGAACTAGTATCATTATCGATGTCTACCACCCTGAGCTATTGGAAATTCGACAACAAATAGAAAGTGCTTGAGAACACTGGTTGCGAAATTCTACCTTAAGGATATCCATTATATGTCAGACAAATGGAGCAATAAAGTGTAAAGTAATGGAGAAATAGATTTGGCGCGGAAGACATTGTATTTGAATTTTCAATAATAGTCCGCCATATAACTAGCCTTATAATATTAATCTTATATTTTAAGTTACATCTAGGCCTCGTACAGTGTCATTAATCCGAGTATCGTATCCATTGCATAAATATGTGCTCTTATTATTAACCTTAACCTTATTGACCTCCCCGCTTTACGCTAATATTGTGTGTAGCGTATGCGTATATCGAATTTCCTTAGCCATATCATTTATACTTCATATTGAAGAGCTGAAATATAACCATGGTTAAGGGATCAGAGAAAATTTCGCAATTAAATTACGCTGAACTAAGAGGATTTATTTTGTTTTTCATTCCTTCTATCCAAATAACTAATAAACTTTCCATAATTTATGTTTTTTTCATTATACAGGCAGTTACCGAGATACGCTGTTATAGCGGACCGCTATAACCCGGGAAAAATCCGCGTATCTCGAATTTCCGCGTAAGTTGAATCCTGTTGCAATTTCGTTACTGTTGCAATACTTCAAAGTCACAGAATCGACTTCCTTCTCTGAACTTTATTTATTCAGCGTATCAGGTGAAAGTAAGTTAGAAAGAAATGTTTAATGTGACAAAAAAAGGTATTTTTGATCAATTTTCATCTTTTTGCTTAAATTTTGTGCTAAAAACTAACTCATCTGTCAAATTTTCAAAAACCGAATCCGCGTATAAGAGGAACCGCGTATCTCGGGGACTGCCTGTATAGCGTACTGCGAGAACTTGCTGTATTCCATCAGTTCGTTAAATTATCGTGGCATTGCTATTAGAGGAGCGTTCGACCCATAACGCGTGTTTTTGAAATGAAGCCTTAAAAACGCTTTATGACGGGAGCAAAGGGCCTTTCTACATTTATATTAATTCGTTCTAGTATAGCAGGCGCGTCAATATTTCCACACAGAACGTCAGCAATAAACAACGCTGGAACATTTCTCAGTCTGTTGAAGAGTGTCTCTAACCCAGCAACAAACGTCGTGATCAGTAAGGCGGCAGGATATTGCGATCACTCCACTGCATTCGTCAAATCGCAAAACGCGTGAGTTTCTGCTGAATCCTTTCTATTTTTGATCTCCAAGTTTCTTCATTTACCATTCTATTTAAACAAAGTGCCAAATATGAATGAAATCCCCTGTTTTATATATAGTTTTGATGAGCCTGCATGTATTTCGACAACAAAACGAATGAAAAATCTTTTAATATTTTAGATACGATTTGGATTGTTGCTGCCAGAACAATACAAGCGACACACCATTAAAAATACTATGAATGAATGAATACTAAATTGTTAGAAAGAGAGATAATTTATCGTACAATACTTGTTGCATGCTACATGTTTAGTGCGAAATTTTTATCTCGCCTACTTGACTGGATAAGATTCTGCAGAAATGGGGAGTACTGCCAGAGAGATGTAAATATAGAAGACAATCTATCGTTTTTATTCATCCAGAACGGTTTCCTTCTCCGAACCGGGTGTACTTGACCGAGAAGATATGCTATCAAACTGTCGCAAAATGAGAACACGATTACTTTAAGGTTAACTTAGTGCGATGCAAACATATGGAAGCAAGACTCTCGAATCTTCACATAGCCACTCCCTAATGATATACTGGAGGAGGCGTAACATAACCTACCATACAAAGCTCTATCTATCGTGTCAAGTAATCTATCATTTAAATAGCTTCCAAGACCGATGTATGGTGTATAATTTTACCCCGCACATAATCACAGACAAACGTGTCGACTGCGATGAAGTACAGAGCATGTCGATCTCACGGCACAGGTGTCATTTGATTGTATCCTCTCAGTAACTCCTCCATGAGCCATTGACTGAACCTTAAACCTTCTCCCCTCCCCCGCCCAGCATTCGAACGTGCAAAATGACGGGAGATTGCATTAGAAGGGATTGAGCGTGACGACACGTTAAACTTTGACTTTTCCCCTTTCCATTTTCCAAGATTGGCAGGTTGATGCGTGACACGCAGTATCAACGACCCTTGGCGCACACACAGCGAACGTGTTGCTATGCCGGTAAGCTGGATGGCTGAAAGAAAAATCGATCTGTGCGAGAAAGAATGCAGTTCCCGAGGGACTTGTAACCTTTAAGCAAACGAAAACCACCATCGCGAGTCCGAACATCGGACCGGGGGGGTACCCCCATGAGGGTACTGCTAAGTAATTCGTTTACCTTTATTAGTACGGCGTGTGCGTGGTGCGCCACCGTACCGAACGGAGAGCAATGTTGTCACCGAGACGAAACGGGGCCGGGGTTGTTGCGTGTTCAAAAAATGCAAACAAACCGGCCCCGGTGTTGGTTCCAACCGTTCCAAATGCTTAATTGAGTACGCGTACCTGGAGGCACATCCTGTTTCCGTGGGGTCCATACCGGCACAATCGATACTACGACTTCCACCACTAATCATCGGCTCTGAACGTTGATTATCCAATCAGCAGAATTGACCGAGACGCCACTTCCTCGTGCAGGAAATTTCTTCTACCAATGCTGCACGTGCGTTAGTGGACATTGGCAGACCACCTGGCACATCGCTCCTTCGAAATTTATCTATTATTTTTCCAAACACCGGATACCCGGTTGGCCACTAATGGATTGTGGACTTTGAGTCCCAACACCAGGAAGCAAGCCGGGTATCGATCGGAACCTGGATCGGTTTGTTTGGAATTCAATCGAACGGAAGCCCCCCCCCCCCATAACGCCACTTAATCGAACCGTATCATGGGGACCATGCCAAAGGCATCGATTTCCTTCACTCCCAAAACCATCAATCATTCAGTGGGAGGTGAAGCAACGAAAAAAAACAACGCAGCACCTGTTGTAATCTGCAATTCCTCCTATTGTACCGACCCGGGCCCTTAAGTCACGTATCGCGGAGCGGATGTAAAATGTTGAAACTAAAAACCAATTGAAACGTTCACCACGGTACGGTTAAGCATCTGCATCGAGTGCTCCACCGTGTTTAACGTCTTTCATTATTCAACGTTCGAACGTTAATAATCGCAGCTATCGACAGGCCAATGAGGACAGGCCACAAGGACGAATAGATTAAGCGAATGGCGTCGTCTTTTACAATCCGTTCCAAACGCACTGGGTGCGTGTACGTGCTTGTGCGCCAATCTGACCTCTGCCCAACGACCCAATCCCCTCATTCGGGCGCTGTGTGTTTGTGCAAATATTCAGAATTATCTATCATTATTTGTCAAGATCAAGCCGGGGCCTGCACAGAACAAGCCAATTTCCATACGGTTGGGGCCCCACCAACCCAAGGGGATGCCGCCTTCAATTGTCATCCCACCGTAGCAGCAGTTCGGTCCTTTGCCACGACAAATTCAATTTTTGCCCTTTGGCAAATACTGGGACCATACGGACGGTTGAGGATCAACCCATTTGGCAACCGTTGGCTGGCTTCGGCGCCCATTCCGTGGGAGGAAAGTTTGCTAAACAAACATCGTTCGTGATGTTGCCGGCCGGAAATATGGTCAAACAATGGTATATATGGGTGTTCGGTTTTATGCCACATATCGTGTGTTGTTTACCTATGCCAGCAACGTTTTAGCTGTGTGTGTTGCCCTAGTGGGTCCTTGAATCGCAAACAAAATATTTCGAATATTCGCAATGTCGCTTCTGTTGCATCCGAGCCATTTTTCTGTGCATGTGGATGATATTTTCATCGTGTGTTTCTCTCCCAAAAACAAAATCAAACCTTTCGTATCGTATTAATATATTATACCACGGCTTGACATCGATTTTGGCGGGCAAACGAAACCATACAAAGCAGGACGATGCACCTGCCACAACAAATTCTATCTATAGCGCACTTTTTTTCCGTCCGACATTTGTTTACGTCCAATTTCCCTGCGTATAGCGAGCATATGTTAGCCCATTAAAGCAATTTGTTGCATGTACTTGTGGGGCATAGGGTAAAACTAACGATACTAACACCTTCCCCCCATCCATAATGCAGCGGCCGGTTATGTTACGTAAAGCTAATCCTTGCTAATTATTTCATAACGGTCGACACTAACTTCCTGCGGTAACAGTCATGTCGTATGTCTTGATAATTTGTGTTATTCCAGTTTACAAAACAGCTGGCATTTTGTACGTGGTAAAGAAGTTAAATAAATGAAAAATAAATAAATGAAATAAATGAATGAAAAATAAATTTATTAGATTGCAAAATAGGTTAATTGAAAAATAATTAATAAAAGATTAATAGAGTGATATTTATTTATTAAAAAAAAACAAGTCATCTGGCAAGCATTGCTTCAATAACTTGAGACTAATAAAAAAAATCATTACAATTAATAATCAAAATATCGGTATTAAGATAGATTAACAGTTCAGTTTATTCAAAACATTTTTAAAGTATTTAAGGTATTTTTAAATGTTTTGTTGTGTTTCTGGCAAGTGTAGACGATTTAAAATACTGGTAAAATCGACAATAAAGCATTTATATTCGTAGCTGTATCTGATCTGACCTACAAAATACAGTGCTTTCCAAAATTATACGACTGCCTGAGTTTTTTGTATATATTTAAAATATCGAGAATTTTAGCACTCTAAAAGTAATGCGAAAAATTGAGATAAACAGCCTAACCGTTCCTCCGTTAGTAAAAAAATATAAGTTTATCGAAAAAAACAATCAAATACTGAATAACATATTTTCATATTACCACATTTTTGATGAATGCTAGTTCACTGATTAAAACATTCATACTTTTAATGATAGAAGTTGTTATAAGTTATAGGTATTATATTTCAATTGATATGCAGAAGGCGAGGAAAATGTTCAATTTAATTTCCAATATTCTCCATTATTTCTGATTCCTTTCTGACCTCTTCAATTCTTACTAAAAACTAGTTACAGGTACGCTGTTTGCTATCAAGGGAATCAATTAAATTGTAGCATCATTGAATTATACTCAAGCATGTTTGTTTATTAACGTTAAAATCGGTCGAGAGCTTAATCTTATTGTATACTTCCTCCTTAAACCTGGCAAAACGAACAAACACTTAGTTATCAAAAGAGCTCAAAAGGAAATAATTCGTTAAGGAGCGTTGCATTTTTTGTTTACAAAATACATCCTTGTATTGGAATGGAACAATGTTTCGAAGATGTGATGGTTGAAATTTAGCGCTAGACAAACCAAAATTAAATCGTTGGTGACTGTCGCTAACTGTCGATGAAAAATGCTTTGAAAAGGTGAGCTAAATTTGAACAAAGAATACAGATACTTTGGTACATTCGTTTACTAGTATAATGTTTAAAAACCTGATTGATATACAACTATTGAAAAGCACTTTAAATAACTAATTCCCTTGCTTGTTTCTTCAGCTTACTAAATTCGTCGAAATGTTGATGAAATGTCCAAATTTTAGATTACTAACAATACAGATCACAAATCATGTAAACTGTTCACCTATCGTATCTTGTATGTGTGTACCATGAAGCATCAAACATCACAGAAAAAAAAACATAAAAGCGAATCTATCAAGAGCAAAACAAACACAATCGCTCGCAAATAAACAGTGAAATTGAAATCCCTTTAAGCTTTCCTCGCTTTCCCAGAGATTGCCACAATCAATCCACGCTGTAAACGTTGAGATTGCGGAGCAAATAAAATTACGCTATGCTTCTGGTCTGCCCACATACACGCTCGTACTACTACTAACTACTGCTCGTGCCCAGGCCCAGGAAACAGAAAGAAGCTACGGTTGTTGCGGTGTTGCGAAAAACCGTACCATAAAGGCCATTAATGTCGCTGAAACGATACACTCTTCCAGGTGAGTTGTTTCTTTGTATGGTGTGTGTGTTTTACGCTCAGCCCCCATTACGAATGCTTCCGCAACACAGATGGCCCACTGCTCAATGGGTGGCCGCAATCTCCGTTTTTTAATGACCGTTTTTACATACCATGCCAACTTGAGCATGCACTATAACTTTGTCCGTTAGCCAAAGGTTCCATCCTTTGCGGGCCCCGCAGTGACAGTGCTGAATGTAAAGGGGCAATTGGACGTTTACTAAGCAATCTTAAGAGTAAATCGATAATGGAAAAACATTAAGTTGCGCGATAATATTTCAAGCAAAAACTACTGCACCATTCAAAATAGTGAGTTTTTTAGTTGCCGTTAAGTTAATTTTAGAACGTTACTTGTCAGTTACAATTACACTCTCCAGTTTAACGAACATCATTTACGATATATTTTTAACCGATTAGAAAAATAAAGCATCAAGTGTAAACGCTTTCCCCATATACAGTACCACCACTCACTGCCCGTCCGTCTGGCAATCGGCCAGGTAGTTTACGGTGTGAAGAGTTACGTCGGACACATTGCGGCACAATTTCGGCGCCGTTTCTCGACCTTTACAATTTCATTACCACTTGGCAGCGATCCGTTCCCATCGCGAACGGGGATACAACAGCTGACCTATTGGTATGGTGGACACATACTGCAGCGTACAATGCACCACCGGGCACCATGCTTGGTTAGGCCTTTCGATTCTTGTGGCGCTAAGCCATTTAATGCTGGAAATGGTACGCGACGCTATTTCAGCTAACTTAAGGGGGTAGTACACTTTGCCAGATAAACAATTATTTTTAACGTAACTTGAAGGATCGTTTACTTTGTTGGTAACGTTATCTGAAGATCTGAATAATAAATTTATAGGCCTATGAGAAGAGTCATTCATCTGAGTAGTATCGTATTAAATATTCCTATTAATTCAGGATTCAAGAGTAAAGATTTTGGAATGGAATATTAAATATTTTTTTGTTCACGAAAGAACGGCCTGGGCCGTATATCTTTTCTTCAAAGATCTTCTTCATAGATACTTTAAAAGTGTTTAAATTACAAAGACAAATTGAGCTTAATTTTTCTGACTTTTGTCAATGATTCTAATTTATAATCCGTAATTATTGATAATTAACTTCTGTTGATTCTCTTTAAGCAATTAATGACTAGCAGAACTTGGGTTGGCAGTGCTTTCTTCAGAAATTGCTGAAACTCCACCATACCAATTTAGAGTCATTCATTCAGCTTTAATAGTCTGAATTAGATACATTACACATTACACTACATTTTTGAATTTGGACACATGTAGTAAGTACAAACCCTGATATTTTCTTAAATTAATTATTGGTGTGGTTTATACAATGTCCGGTGAAACACAGCATCTGGTAGAGCGGCCGAAAGGGTTGCCTAATGTAAGCCAATAAATAATTTCCATAACAGCAAAGCGACAGAATATACTTAAGTACTTAATTTTGACCTTCAATTGTAGTTATCTGATAAAAAAAAACTGTTTAAAAAATCATCACATTCCACACCGCCACTTGAATGTACTACCCCCTTAACCACCATCCAGCACAAGACCACAACTAGTGAGGTGATGTTTGATTTAAAATTTATTATTTTTGCAAAACTTTCCCTCCCTACTGCCCCTCCCTGTAGTGGGGAGAGGGCGAGCGAAGCGTGGTAGTTAAGACCACCACAAATCCATGCCATGAGATGCCAACCCGCACATGTACAGCACTCCATGAAAGTATTGTTCGACTTTTTTGAGTATCCCAACTCCGCTGCTATAGCAGTCCTGGCTGACTGTCGGTCTTACGGGCCACAAAAAAAACCTCCCCGATGTTGGGAAAATGTGCACAAGGTGTGTTTTGTTGTGCGCGCGCACACGCATTCGCTGGCTGGTCGTGCCGTCTACTAACCGTGAATTTCACATCCACCAATGTGTGGTGTGCAATGTGGCGATTCTGCAGTAGATGTGTGTTTGGAGCGGTGGTGCAACCTTGAAATCGAACGTACAGCTCTCCCATGCTCGATCACACTACTGGTTGATGCATTTTCACTTTAATATTCGAGAGGAAAAACGTGCAAATCATGCACAACACGGGTGGGAAAATTTAATATACACCGTTTTTGGGTTCATGCTTCGGGTTCACTGGAAAATGAAGAAGATGAGGATCATTCTGGTTCAAAGTAATAGTGGAAAAAAAGGAATTGTTCAGCGAACGATGTGGTACGAATGGGAGACGTCCCGGTGCTTTATGAACCAGAAACACCCCAACATAAATATGTCACAACAAATTTGAATTTAAATCCATTTCCTTCGGCACTCACAGTGGGTAGCCCCGTTACCCCAGCTCTGTTGCAATAAAACCTTAATTCCCTAATCCAGATGTGATTACTGAGAAACTTCTGCAAAGATCCAGATCCACGAACCATTCCTTTTGCCTCACTTTATACAGTTACAATAAAAGCAAATCCTGGAACTCGTCGTGGGCAAATATCTTTGCCCAGATTGAAATAAAACATTTGTCACGTAAACTGCATAAAAGCAAGTAAAGGAGGAGAGGCTGGTGGGAAACTTTTGCCATGGTACAGCATGAAACTGCACCGGACCGGCACTTTTGGATTGGAATTTTAGTTAAAGCATCGGATTGATAAAGTACCCGCCCGAGACCACTAAAGCTTCATTCTGGGTGCAATGACAGCGAGCAGACGGAGACATTATTCTTTCTCACTGTTAGCATTATAACTAAGTACTTTTCAAGGTATACTCCCGGACAGTGGCTAATGGAGGGGGTTTTCTTTAATAATGTCATTTTTAAAGTTCGGTTTTGTGTCGAAATGCGAATATTATGTATAAAAATTTTACCTAATCACTTCAGGTTCTAGTAGGGTTTTTTTCATTTTTCTATTTCATCTGGTAAATGTTTCATCAACGACCGCATATTCGAGAGTCCAGTTACGTTTCTATAGTTTTCTATTTTGCGTGCAACCTACAGAACCTTGAGAGCTTCAACAAATAAAGTAAGTAGCTCACGTTACTTTCAGGTCCTATAGCCAACAATAGAACCATTTTAATCAATAACCAGTGGCGCCTTGCCTGCTTTTCGGTAACATTTATTATTTTCTCTCGTAAAAACGATCGGATTACATCAAACGGTGTCATGTTAGTGCTTCCGAGAGGAAACTTTCAGACGTTCGTTCGATAAACGCTCGCTTTCAAATGGTTTTGATTTTTCGTTCCTTCGAAGATGTCTGGAATGTGAAATGTGTTTGCGAAAAGTATATAAATTTAAGTAATTTAAGCATTATTTCAAAGCACAGGTTTTAAATTAACTATTTGCTATTACTTCTTCAAATGGTATATAGAAATATCGAATAAATGAAGGGTAACATTATTAAATGGTTAAGAGAAAGAATGCGCAAGTTTAAGACCCTCCAATATTTATTATTGCAAATTTATTCATTGTTGCAAACGACTATTTTAAAATTTCATACTCTTATTCAATCACAAGCGAAAATTGTACTATGTTAATCGTAAGAAGATTTTATTCATGTAATTTTATTACTAGTAAACTTTTATATTAGAAACTTCCTCTTTCCAGAGTTACCCATGTGCTATATAATGCTTATTAGTATCTATTAAATGCGTCCAAAGATACTTCTTTTAGTGAAAGGAGGTGTAAGGGACTTAATAAACTAGTGGTGAGACCAGATCGGTATTGTTAAATCTCGCACTCATTCATTTGTTGAAACTAGTACTGGGAAATGCTATCGAAGCATAACACAGAGGTTCTATAGCATGACAATCTATTAAAAAAGGGATTCATGGCAAATTCCACCTTTACGGATGTATTTCTTTGATATTACATTATCAAAAAATCATCTGCTGCGTTCGATGGAGAATACGAAGAACAAAAAGTGCTTTTTTAACGAAATGAACGAAAAAAGATTTTTTGAAAAAGAATTTAGTGTTGGGCGTTTAAAAGTCATTAATAACCATGGGAAATATTCGGTGTAGAGGTGAACGAACATTTCAACCAAAAAAACTACATATTTCAGTAAGATTAATGAAACGACCGTGAGTCTTGTACATCTTTGCAAAAACAGACGAAACAAAATTATTAATTCTATCGATAAAAGTATTGCAAGCATTTTAATAATTTATATGCATCTATTGTAATGCGCGTACAAGAAAAAGGTAAAATAAATAATTTGTTTGAAAAATGTTTAAATTATCTGTCTATTCCTATGCGCAGTTGTCAAACGTCGTCTAAACCATTGTGGACACGTGGATGTTAATGCAAGTAATAAATTTGTACAAGTAGGTCATGCGTCTGCGGAATTTTTAGATTGCATAAAACATTACAACAAAAGCAGAACAGTTACACCGAGGTTTCGCCAGAAATCGAGAGCACAACCTATTGCGGCAGATGCCAGGGTTGAGGTTGAGGTTCACAGCAACGTGATATGAAGGTCATTGCGAACATTCCAACAAATCCTTCACATCGAGAAGCCAACAACCAACACAACAAGCAGGAGAAGAAGAATCTCAATTGCAAGAAGGTAAACAAATGGCTCATATCGTCTTACGCGGGACTGATTTGTGGAAAATGATAAAACGAAACAAAATGGTTTTTGCTTTCCAAGGTTTCGAGGCGAGTTATTTGGGCCCCGAGAGCTAGCACTGGGTCTTCAGTTTTCCCGGCATTCATTCATCTTTTCTTTACTGCGAAGCGCTGCGGTGTGTATCAAATTGTTTATTTTTTTGTTCAATGGAAACCATCACTTATTTCTACTGATTATAATTAGGTAAATACGAATCATGGAGAGCTCGTGCACTATGAAGATCATCAGATCTGGCTTTTACTTTCAAATCGAATACTACGACATTGTTTTTAAGACAAGTCCCGTGACAGAGGAAAACGAAAATAAACAGACCACCACAGAGCTTGCCGTACTTGCGGAAGCTTGCTTTGGGCGTCGGGAAAAGCGAGTTTGCGATTCCCATCGTTAAACGTCCTTTAGCACATCGCAAAACATGTGTGCCTCGGACCGGATCGCTTGTGATGGTCAGTTTGCCGTTATAATTATCACCACCGTCACCGATTCGATTTGATCGTTGCTCTGAGCGTCGTATAAGATCACAAGTATTATTATTACCCAATGGAAAACACGTGAGCGGGAATAAAGGAACGTTGTACAGACACAAGAGATTCATTTTGTTCTTACCGCCACAACCAGCTCGAAAGGATATTTGTAGATCCTGACGGGAGATTCATACTTTTGCACCATGCTTTTTGGAGATAATCCGCTCGGTTCCGGCTTACAGTTGTAACAAATCAAATCACAACACACACACAGGTTTTGGTGCTTCCGGACCAATTTTCCACTTCCGTACTTTTATCACAAACACATACACTAACACACGGATACACGTTCGCTTCCGAAGCGAAGCCAAGAAGTGATTCTATTTAGCTTCACTTCCGCCCTTTCAGAACCGGTTTGCTTGGTTACAGCTTACAGGGCTGGCACGCTTTTGCAGTGTGATTGCTTTGATGCACCTTTTTCTTTGCACCTTACCTTACTACGTCGGTAAACAGACAACCCCCAACGCAAGTCAACAAACACTGCTACACAGAAACCGTCGTTGCGTGAAATATTTTTCTCCCGCGATGCGTACCGAGGAAAAGCGCACACTTTGCGAAGTAGGGAAAACTGGTGTGGTAAACTGAGCTGCGGTCGAGTTGCTCTAGGTGTTGTCGTGAAATTGTCACGAGCCTTCGCTATAAACCATTCACGAGAAAGGAAACATGTTGCTGAGGCTGGGGTTTTGCTGGTTAGGCTTGCAGTTGTTGACACGTTAGCACCTCCAATAGGCAAATAGTCGTTGTCTTCAGGGAAAAAAGACACCGTTTCTCAACAGCACGAAAGACTTTGCTGCACACCCCACCGTACGGACAGATTGTTGTAGTAGGAGCAGCTGAGCGCCGACGGTGAAAACATGGAAAAATGCTAAAACACACACCACAGAGTATTTAACCGGGACACCACGAGACGGAAAGACATTCCTGGTTTTTGTACAACGGTGAAAAGAACTCTGGTTAGGTTGTAAAAATTAGCCACAGTGCGAACACAGCACGAACCGAAAGCGAACCACCTCGATTGTTGTGTTTTGTGTAAATGAGTGAGAGAGGTGAACCACGGAGCGTTACAACTCGGCTATTTCACATTTCTGCTCCGCTACAGCTGTGGCAACACAGAAAATGTGATGATGGTGGTGTGTGTGAGATCGCACTGACAGTTCCCAAGCGAGGCTGATGTATAGAGTGCAAGGTTAGATCACGAATTTAAATTGACAGTTGAGTTAAAGATTGACGCACGTTTTGATGGGGATTTCTAAACTAAACATTTATAAATTATCGTTTTTATTTATAAAACAAATGGTATTGCAATGGGTTGGTTTTGTAAAATAAGTTATAAACTGGTGTTGAAACAATTATGTTTCGTGTGGACAGTGTGGATTTGACAATTTAGCAGGGTTTGGCAAGTTGATTTATAAGTTTAAAATAAAATTAAGCTGATGTTGAATGTACAGCATTTTTTGTTGGATTGTAGGTTCAGCTGATGTCCACCCACTTTCCAAACACTTCATCATATCCCCGTGTAGAATACTGTTCAAATTGCATTGTTGTAATCTCGGTAACATTTGCATCGTTGTTAGACTGAATTTGTTCTAAAATTTCCAATTCTAAATCCATACGGTTTAAGATCATCACTGCGAAATCGTTGATCTAAATTAAAAAAAGAACACAAAAAAGATACGATCGAAATGCGAAATTCCATACAAACCAGCTGTTTTCCGATTTCCGATATCAGAAAAGCATCCACGGAAGAGGTAGCACCTAATACAGCAATTTTGGTCGAAAACCGCCGAAAGGTATGCAATATTTAACCACTAACTTTCCCGTTGGTCGAGTAAAATTTTGCAGCAATTTTACTCAAAAAACGCCGAAAGGTATGCAATGTTTAAAAATTTCTTCGAAAACTACCTTTCACACTAAGAAAACACTAACTTTCCCGTTGGTCGTGAAAAATTTCTTCGAAAACTACCAGTTTCCGAATGTATAGTACCAGGAGAGCATCCACGGAAGAGGTAGCTCCTGGTACTGCGCCGTAAGGTATGCAATGTTTATACACTAACTTTGCCACCAATTTTCAGCCGAAAGGTATGCAATGTTTATACACTAACTTTGCAACCAATTTTCCGCCGAAAGGTATGCAATGTTGATACACTAACTTTTCATACAAACCAGCTGTTTTCAAATTTCCGATACCAGGAGAGCATGTTGTTCAAGAGGTAACATCTTCCATCCCCCTCCCCCCTTCCCCCCCACAATGGCGAACAAGATGGCGGACAAGATGGCGGACAAGATGGCGGCCAAGATGGCGGACAAGATGGCGGCCAAGATGGCGGCCAAGATGGCGGACAACATGGCGGACAATATGGCGGACAAGATGGCGGACAAGATGGCGGACAAGATGGCGGACAAGATGGCGGTCAAGATGGCGGCCAAGATGGCGGACAAGATGGCGGACAAGATGGCGGACAATATGGCGGACAAGATGGCGGACAAGATGGCGGACAAGATGGCGGACAAGATGGCGGCCAAGATGGCGGCCAAGATGGCGGACAATATGGCGGACAAGATGGCGGACAAGATGGCGACCAAGATGGTGGACAAGATGGTGGATAAGATGGCGGACACAAGATGGCGGACAAGATGGCGGCCAAGATGGCGGCCAAGATGGCGGACAAGATGGCGGCCAAGATGGCGGACAAGATGGCGGACAAGATGGCGGCCAAGATGGCGGCCAAGATGGCGGCCAAGATGGCGGACAACATGGCGGACAAGATGGCGGACAAGATGGCGGACAAGATGGCGGCCAAGATGGCGGACAAGATGGCGGCCAAGATGGCGGCCAAGATGGCGGACAACATGGCGGACAATATGGCGGACAAGATGGCGGACAAGATGGCGGACAAGATGGCGGACAAGATGGCGGACAAGATGGCGGCCAAGATGGCGGACAAGATGGCGGACAAGATGGCGGACAATATGGCGGACAAGATGGCGGACAAGATGGCGGCCAAGATGGCGGCCAAGATGGCGGACACAAGATGGCGGACAAGCTGGCGGACAAGATGGCGACCAAGATGGTGGACAAGATGGTGGATAAGATGGCGGACACAAGATGGCGGACAAGATGGCGGCCAAGATGGCGGCCAAGATGGCGGACAAGATGGCGGACAAGATGGCGGCCAAGATGGCGGACAAGATGGCGGACAAGATGGCGGCCAAGATGGCGGCCAAGATGGCGGCCAAGATGGCGGACAACATGGCGGACAAGATGGCGGACAAGATGGCGGACAAGATGGCGGCCAAGATGGCGGACAAGATGGCGGCCAAGATGGCGGCCAAGATGGCGGACAACATGGCGGACAATATGAGGGACAAGATGGCGGACAAGATGGCGGACAAGATGGCGGACAAGATGACGGTCAAGATGGCGGCCAAGATGGCGGACAAGATGGCGGACAAGATGGCGGACAATATGGCGGACAAGATGGCAAACAAGATGGCGGACAAGATGGCGGACAAGATGGCGGCCAAGATGGCGGACAAGATGACGGCCAAGATGGCGGACAAGATGGCGGACAAGATGGCGGTCAATATGGCGGCCAAGATGGCGGACACAAGATGGTGGACAAGCTGGCGGACAAGATGGCGACCAAGATGGTGGACAAGATGGCGGACAAGATGGCGGACAAGATGGCGGACAAGATGGCGGACAATATGGCGGCCAAGATGGCGGACACAAGATGGTGGACAAGCTGGCGGACAAGATGGCGACCAAGATGGTGGACAAGATGGTGGACAAGATGGCGGACACAAGATGGCGGACAAGATGGCGGCCAAGATGGCGGACAAGATGGCGGCCAAGATGGCGGCCAAGATGGCGGCCAAGATGGCGGACAAGATGGCGGACAAGATGGCGGCGAAGATGGCGGACAAGATGGCGGACAAGATGGCGGCCAAGATGGCGGCCAAGATGGCGGACAACATGGCGGACAAGATGGCGGTCAAGATGGCGGCCAAGATGGCGGCCAAGATGGCGGACAACATGGTGGACAATATGGCGGACAACATGGCGGACAAGATGGCGACCAAGATGGTGGACAAGATGGTGGACAAGATGGCGGTCAAGATGGCGGCCAAGATGGCGGCCAAGATGGCGGACAACATGGCGGACAATATGGCGGACAAGATGGCGGACAAGATGGCGGACAAGATGGCGGACAAGATGGCGGTCAAGATGGCGGCCAAGATGGCGGACAAGATGGCGGACAACATGGCGGACAAGATGGCGGACAATATGGCGGACAAGATGACGGACAAGATGGCGGACAAGATGGCGGACAAGATGGCGGACAATATGGCGGACAAGATGGCGGACAAGATGGTGGACAAGATGGCGGCCAAGATGGCGGCCAAGATGGCGGACAAGATGGCGACCAAGATGGTGGACAAGATAGCGGCCAAGATGGCGGCCAAGATGGCGGCCAAGATGGCGGACAAGATGGCGGACAAGATGGCGGACAAGATGGCGGACAATATGGCGGACAAGATGGCGGACAAGATGGCGGACAAGATGGCGGACAATATGGCGGACAAGATGGCGGACAAGATGGCGGACAATATGGCGGCCAAGATGGCGGACACAAGATGGTGGACAAGCTGGCGGACAAGATGGCGACCAAGATGGTGGACAAGATGGTGGACAAGATGGCGGACACAAGATGGCGGACAAGATGGCGGCCAAGATGGCGGACAAGATGGCGGCCAAGATGGCGGCCAAGATGGCGGCCAAGATGGCGGACAAGATGGCGGACAAGATGGCGGCCAAGATGGCGGACAAGATGGCGGACAAGATGGCGGCCAAGATGGCGGCCACGATGGCGGACATGACGGCGGCCAAGATGGCGGACATGATGGCGGACAAGATGGCGGACAATATGGCGGACAAGATGGCGGACAAGATGGCGGACAAGATGGCGGACAAGATGGCGGCCAAGATGGCGGACAATATGGCGGACAAGATGGCGGACAAGATGGCGGACAAGATGGCGGACAAGATGGCGGACAAGATGGCGGCCAAGATGGCGGACAAGATGACGGACAAGATGGCGGACAAGATGGCGGACAAGATGGCGGACAATATGGCGGACAAGATGACGGACAAGATGGCGGACAAGATGGCGGACAAGATGGCGGACAATATGGCGGACAAGATGGCGGACAAGATGGCGGACAAGATGGCGGACAAGACGGCGGACAAGATGGCGGCCAAGATGGCGGACAAGATGGCGGACAAGATGGCGGACAAGATGGCGGACAAGACGGCGGACAAGATGGCGGCCAAGATGGCGGCCAAGATGGCGGCCAAGATGGCGGACAAGATGGCGGACAAGATGGCGGACAAGATGGCGGACAAGATGACGGACAAGATGGCGGACAAGATGGCGGACAAGATGGCGGACAAGATGGCGGACAATATGGCGGACAAGATGGCGGACAAGATGGCGGACAAGATGGCGGACAAGCTGGCGGACAAGATGGCGACCAAGATGGTGGACAAGATGGTGGACAAGATGGCGGACAAGATGGCGGACAAGATGGCGGCCAAGATGACGGACAAGATGGCGGACAAGATGGCGGACAAGATGGCGGCCAAGATGGCGGACAAGATGGCGGACAAGATGGCGGACAAGATGGCGGACAAGATAACGGACAAGATGGCGGACAAGATGGCGGACAAGATGGCGGACAAGATGGCGGACAATATGGCGGACAAGATGGCGGACAAGATGGCGGACAAGATGGCGGACAAGATGGCGGACAAGATGGCGGCCAAGATGTGGCGGACAATATGGCGGACAAGATGGCGGACAATATGGCGGACAAGATGGGGGACAAGATGGCGGACAAGATGGCGGCCAAGATGGCGGACAAGATGGCGGACAAGATGGCGGACAAGATGGCGGACAAGATGACGGACAAGATGGCGGACAAGATGGCGGACAAGATGGCGGACAAGATGGCGGCCAAGATGGCGGACAAGATGGCGGACAAGATGGCGGACAAGATGGCGGACAAGCTGACGGACAAGATGGCGGACAAGATGGCGGACAAGATGGCGGACAAGATGGCGGACAATATGGCGGACAAGATGGCGGACAAGATGGCGGACAAGATGGCGGACAAGCTGGCGGACAAGATGGCGACCAAGATGGTGGACAAGATGGTGGACAAGATGGCGGACAAGATGGCGGACAAGATGGCGGACAAGATGGCGGACAAGATGGCGGACAAGATGGCGGACAAGATGGCGGCCAAGTTTTCGGCCAAGATGGCGGCCAAGATGGCGGACAACATGGCGGACAAGATGGCGGACAAGATGGCGGACAAGATGGCGGACAAGATGGCGGTCAAGATGGCGGCCAAGATGGCGGACAAGATGGCGGACAAGATGGCGGACAAGATGGCGGACAATATGGCGGACAAGATGGCGGACAAGATGGTGGACAAGCTGGCGGACAAGATGGCGACCAAGATGGCGGACAAGATGGCGGCCAAGATGGCGGCCAAGATGGCGGCCAAGATGGCGGCCAAGATGGCGGACAAGATGGCGGACAAGATGGCGGCCAAGATGGCGGACAAGATGGCGGACAAGATGGCGGCCAAGATGGCGGCCAAGATGGCGGACAACATGGCGGACAAGATGGCGGTCAAGATGGCGGCCAAGATGGCGGCCAAGATGGCGGACAACATGGCGGACAATATGGCGGACAAGATGGCGACCAAGATGGTGGACAAGATGGTGGACAAGATGGCGGTCAAGATGGCGGCCAAGATGGCGGACAAGATGGCGGACAAGATGGCGGACAAGATGGCGGACAATATGGCGGACAAGATGACGGACAAGATGGCGGACAAGATGGCGGACAAGATGGCGGACAATATGGCGGACAAGATGGCGGACAAGATGGCGGACAAGATGGCGGACAAGATGGCGGCCAAGATGGCGGACAAGATGGCGGCCAAGATGGCGGCCAAGATGGCGGCCAAGATGGCGGACAAGATGGCGGACAAGATGGCGGACAAGATGGCGGCCAAGATGGCGGACAAGATGACGGACAAGATGGCGGACAAGATGGCGGACAAGATGGCGGACAATATGGCGGACAAGATGGCGGACAAGATGGCGGACAATATGGCGGACAAGATGGCGGACAAGATGGTGGACAAGCTGGCGGACAAGATGGCGACCAAGATGGTGGACAAGATGGCGGCCAAGATGGCGGCCAAGATGGCGGACAAGATGGCGACCAAGATTGTGGACAAGATGGCGGCCAAGATGGCGGCCAAGATGGCGGCCAAGATGGCGGACAAGATGGCGGACAAGATGGCGGCCAAGATGGCGGACAATATGGCGGACAAGATGGCGGACAAGATGGCGGACAAGATGGCGGCCAAGATGGCGGACAAGATGGCGGCCAAGATGGCGGCCAAGATGGCGGCCAAGATGGCGGACAAGATGGCGGACAAGATGGCGGACAAGATGGCGGCCAAGATGGCGGACAAGATGACGGACAAGATGGCGGACAAGATGGCGGACAAGATGGCGGACAATATGGCGGCCAAGATGGCGGACAAGATGGCGGACAAGATGGCGGACAAGCTGGCGGACAAGATGGCGACCAAGATGGTGGACAAGATGGTGGACAAGATGGCGGATGCAAGATGGCGGCCAAGATGGCGGCCAAGATGGCGGCCAAGATGGCGGACAATATGGCGGACAAGATGGCGGACAAGATGGCGGACAAGATGGCGGACAAGATGGCGGACAAGATGGCGGACAAGATGGCGGACAAGATGGCGGACAAGATGGCGGACAATATGGCGGCCAAGATGGCGGACACAAGATGGTGGACAAGCTGGCGGACAAGATGGCGACCAAGATGGTGGACAAGATGGTGGACAAGATGGCGGACACAAGATGGCGGACAAGATGGCGGCCAAGATGGCGGACAAGATGGCGGCCAAGATGGCGGCCAAGATGGCGGCCAAGATGGCGGCCAAGATGGCGGACAAGATGGCGGACAAGATGGCGGCCAAGATGGCGGACAAGATGGCGGACAAGATGGCGGCCAAGATGGCGGACAATATGGCGGACAAGATGGCGGACAAGATGGCGGACAAGATGGCGGCCAAGATGGCGGACAAGATGGCGGCCAAGATGGCGGCCAAGATGGCGGCCAAGATGGCGGACAAGATGGCGGACAAGATGGCGGACAAGATGGCGGACAATATGGCGGACAAGATGACGGACAAGATGGCGGACAAGATGGCGGCCAAGATGGCGGACAATATGGCGGACAAGATGGCGGACAAGATGGCGGACAAGATGGCGGACAAGATGGCGGACAAGATGGCGACCAAGATGGTGGACAAGATGGTGGACAAGATGGCGGATGCAAGATGGCGGCCAAGATGGCGGCCAAGATGGCGGCCAAGATGGCGGACAATATGGCGGACAAGATGGCGGACAAGATGGCGGACAAGATGGCGGACAAGATGGCGGACAAGATGGCGGACAAGATGGCGGACAAGATGGCGGACAAGATGGCGGACAATATGGCGGCCAAGATGGCGGACACAAGATGGTGGACAAGCTGGCGGACAAGATGGCGACCAAGATGGTGGACAAGATGGTGGACAAGATGGCGGACACAAGATGGCGGACAAGATGGCGGCCAAGATGGCGGACAAGATGGCGGCCAAGATGGCGGCCAAGATGGCGGCCAAGATGGCGGACAAGATGGCGGACAAGATGGCGGCCAAGATGGCGGACAAGATGGCGGACAAGATGGCGGCCAAGATGGCGGCCAAGATGGCGGACAACATGGCGGACAATATGGCGGACAAGATGGCGGACAAGATGGCGGACAAGATGGCGGACAAGATGGCGGTCAAGATGGCGGCCAAGATGGCGGACAAGATGGCGGACAAGATGGCGGACAAGATGGCGGACAATATGGCGGACAAGATGACGGACAAGATGGCGGACAAGATGGCGGCCAAGATGGCGGACAATATGGCGGACAAGATGGCGGACAAGATGGCGGACAAGATGGCGGACAAGATGGCGGACAAGATGGCGACCAAGATGGTGGACAAGATGGTGGACAAGATGGCGGATGCAAGATGGCGGCCAAGATGGCGGCCAAGATGGCGGACAACATGGCGGACAATATGGCGGACAAGATGGCGGACAAGATGGCGGACAAGATGGCGGACAAGATGGCGGTCAAGATGGCGGTCAAGATGGCGGACAAGATGGCGGACAAGATGGCGGACAAGATGGCGGACAATATGGCGGACAAGATGGCGGACAAGATGGTGGACAAGCTGGCGGACAAGATGGCGGACAATATGGCGGACAATATGGCGGACAAGATGGCGGACAAGATGGCGGACAAGATGGCGGACAAGATGGCGGTCAAGATGGCGGCCAAGATGGCGGACAAGATGACGGACAAGATGGCGGACAAGATGGCGGACAAGATGGCGGACAACATGGCGGACAAGATGGCGGACAAGATGGCGGACAAGATGGCGGACAAGATGGCGACCAAGATGGTGGACAAGATGGTGGACAAGATGGCGGATGCAAGATGGCGGCCAAGATGGCGGCCAAGATGGCGGACAACATGGCGGACAAGATGGCGGACAAGATGGCGGACAATATGGCGGCCAAGATGGCGGACACAAGATGGTGGACAAGCTGGCGGACAAGATGGCGACCAAGATGGTGGACAAGATGGTGGACAAGATGGTGGACACAAGATGGCGGACAAGATGGCGGCCAAGATGGCGGACAAGATGGCGGCCAAGATGGCGGATGCAAGATGGCGGCCAAGATGGCGGCCAAGATGGCGGACAACATGGCGGACAATATGGCGGACAAGATGGCGGACAAGATGGCGGACAAGATGGCGGACAAGATGGCGGACAAGATGGCGACCAAGATGGTGGACAAGATGGTGGACAAGATGGCGGATGCAAGATGGCGGCCAAGATGGCGGCCAAGATGGCGGACAACATGGCGGACAATATGGCGGACAAGATGGCGGACAAGATGGCGGACAAGATGGCGGACAAGATGGCGGTCAAGATGGCGGACAAGATGGCGGCCAAGATGGCGGCCAAGATGGCGGACAACATGGTGGACAATATGGCGGACAACATGGCGGACAAGATGGCGACCAAGATGGTGGACAAGATGGTGGACAAGATGGCGGTCAAGATGGCGGCCAAGATGGCGGCCAAGATGGCGGACAACATGGCGGACAATATGGCGGACAAGATGGCGGACAAGATGGCGGACAAGATGGCGGACAAGATGGCGGTCAAGATGGCGGCCAAGATGGCGGACAAGATGGCGGACAACATGGCGGACAAGATGGCGGACAATATGGCGGACAAGATGACGGACAAGATGGCGGACAAGATGGCGGACAAGATGGCGGACAATATGGCGGACAAGATGGCGGACAAGATGGTGGACAAGATGGCGGCCAAGATGGCGGCCAAGATGGCGGACAAGATGGCGACCAAGATGGTGGACAAGATAGCGGCCAAGATGGCGGACAACATGGCGGACAAGATGGCGGACAAGATGGCGGACAATATGGCGGCCAAGATGGCGGACACAAGATGGTGGACAAGCTGGCGGACAAGATGGCGACCAAGATGGTGGACAAGATGGTGGACAAGATGGTGGACACAAGATGGCGGACAAGATGGCGGCCAAGATGGCGGACAAGATGGCGGCCAAGATGGCGGATGCAAGATGGCGGCCAAGATGGTGGACAAGCTGGCGGACAAGATGGCGACCAAGATGGTGGACAAGATGGTGGACAACATGGCGGACAATATGGCGGACAAGATGGCGGACAAGATGGCGGACAAGATGGCGGACAAGATGGCGGTCAAGATGGCGGCCAAGATGGCGGACAAGATGGCGGACAACATGGCGGACAAGATGGCGGACAATATGGCGGACAAGATGACGGACAAGATGGCGGACAAGATGGCGGACAAGATGGCGGACAATATGGCGGACAAGATGGCGGACAAGATGGTGGACAAGATGGCGGCCAAGATGGCGGCCAAGATGGCGGACAAGATGGCGACCAAGATGGTGGACAAGATAGCGGCCAAGATGGCGGACAACATGGCGGACAAGATGGCGGACAAGATGGCGGACAATATGGCGGCCAAGATGGCGGACACAAGATGGTGGACAAGCTGGCGGACAAGATGGCGACCAAGATGGTGGACAAGATGGTGGACAAGATGGTGGACACAAGATGGCGGACAAGATGGCGGCCAAGATGGCGGACAAGATGGCGGCCAAGATGGCGGATGCAAGATGGCGGCCAAGATGGTGGACAAGCTGGCGGACAAGATGGCGACCAAGATGGTGGACAAGATGGTGGACAAGATGGCGGACACAAGATGGCGGACAAGATGGCGGCCAAGATGGCGGACAAGATGGCGGCCAAGATGGCGGCCAAGATGGCGGACAAGATGGCGGACAAGATGGCGGCGAAGATGGCGGACAAGATGGCGGACAAGATGGCGGCCAAGATGGCGGCCAAGATGGCGGACAACATGGCGGACAACATGGCGGACAAGATGGCGGCCAAGATGGCGGCCAAGATGGCGGACAACATGGTGGACAATATGGCGGACAACATGGCGGACAAGATGGCGACCAAGATGGTGGACAAGATGGTGGACAAGATGGCGGTCAAGATGGCGGCCAAGATGGCGGCCAAGATGGCGGACAACATGGCGGACAATATGGCGGACAAGATGGCGGACAAGATGGCGGACAAGATGGCGGACAAGATGGCGGTCAAGATGGCGGCCAAGATGGCGGACAAGATGGCGGACAACATGGCGGACAAGATGGCGGACAATATGGCGGACAAGATGACGGACAAGA
This sequence comes from Anopheles moucheti, assembly GCF_943734755.1. NCBI lineage: Eukaryota > Metazoa > Arthropoda > Insecta > Diptera > Culicidae > Anopheles > Anopheles moucheti. The sequence continues at coordinate 38,015,848 of NC_069141.1, read as the reverse complement.
TGGCGGACAAGATGGCGGACAAGATGGCGGACAATATGGCGGACAAGATGGCGGACAAGATGGTGGACAAGATGGCGGCCAAGATGGCGGCCAAGATGGCGGACAAGATGGCGACCAAGATGGTGGACAAGATAGCGGCCAAGATGGCGGCCAAGATGGCGGCCAAGATGGCGGACAAGATGGCGGACAAGATGGCGGACAATATGGCGGACAATATGGCGGACAAGATGGCGGACAAGATGGCGGACAAGATGGCGGACAATATGGCGGACAAGATGGCGGACAAGATGGCGGACAATATGGCGGCCAAGATGGCGGACACAAGATGGTGGACAAGCTGGCGGACAAGATGGCGACCAAGATGGTGGACAAGATGGTGGACAAGATGGCGGACACAAGATGGCGGACAAGATGGCGGCCAAGATGGCGGACAAGATGGCGGCCAAGATGGCGGCCAAGATGGCGGCCAAGATGGCGGACAAGATGGCGGACAAGATGGCGGCCAAGATGGCGGACAAGATGGCGGACAAGATGGCGGCCAAGATGGCGGCCACGATGGTGGACATGACGGCGGCCAAGATGGCGGACATGATGGCGGACAAGATGGCGGACAATATGGCGGACAAGATGGCGGACAAGATGGCGGACAAGATGGCGGACAAGATGGCGGCCAAGATGGCGGACAATATGGCGGACAAGATGGCGGACAAGATGGCGGACAAGATGGCGGACAAGATGGCGGACAAGATGGCGGCCAAGATGGCGGACAAGATGACGGACAAGATGGCGGACAAGATGGCGGACAAGATGGCGGACAATATGGCGGACAAGATGGCGGCCAAGATGGCGGACAAGATGGCGGACAAGATGGCGGACAAGATGGCGGACAATATGGCGGACAAGATGACGGACAAGATGGCGGACAAGATGGCGGACAAGATGGCGGACAATATGGCGGACAAGATGGCGGACAAGATGGCGGACAAGATGGCGGACAAGACGGCGGACAAGATGGCGGCCAAGATGGCGGCCAAGATGGCGGCCAAGATGGCGGACAAGATGGCGGACAAGATGGCGGACAAGATGGCGGACAAGATGACGGACAAGATGGCGGACAAGATGGCGGACAAGATGGCGGACAAGATGGCGGACAATATGGCGGACAAGATGGCGGACAAGATGGCGGACAAGATGGCGGACAAGCTGGCGGACAAGATGGCGACCAAGATGGTGGACAAGATGGTGGACAAGATGGCGGACAAGATGGCGGACAAGATGGCGGCCAAGATGACGGACAAGATGGCGGACAAGATGGCGGACAAGATGGCGGCCAAGATGGCGGACAAGATGGCGGACAAGATGGCGGACAAGATGGCGGACAAGATAACGGACAAGATGGCGGACAAGATGGCGGACAAGATGGCGGACAAGATGGCGGACAATATGGCGGACAAGATGGCGGACAAGATGGCGGACAAGATGGCGGACAAGATGGCGGACAAGATGGCGGCCAAGATGTGGCGGACAATATGGCGGACAAGATGGCGGACAATATGGCGGACAAGATGGGGGACAAGATGGCGGACAAGATGGCGGCCAAGATGGCGGACAAGATGGCGGACAAGATGGCGGACAAGATGGCGGACAAGATGACGGACAAGATGGCGGACAAGATGGCGGACAAGATGGCGGACAAGATGGCGGCCAAGATGGCGGACAAGATGGCGGACAAGATGGCGGACAAGATGGCGGACAAGATGACGGACAAGATGGCGGACAAGATGGCGGACAAGATGGCGGACAAGATGGCGGACAATATGGCGGACAAGATGGCGGACAAGATGGCGGACAAGATGGCGGACAAGCTGGCGGACAAGATGGCGACCAAGATGGTGGACAAGATGGTGGACAAGATGGCGGACAAGATGGCGGACAAGATGGCGGACAAGATGGCGGACAAGATGGCGGACAATATGGCGGACAAGATGGCGGCCAAGTTTTCGGCCAAGATGGCGGCCAAGATGGCGGACAACATGGCGGACAAGATGGCGGACAAGATGGCGGACAAGATGGCGGACAAGATGGCGGTCAAGATGGCGGCCAAGATGGCGGACAAGATGGCGGACAAGATGGCGGACAAGATGGCGGACAATATGGCGGACAAGATGGCGGACAAGATGGTGGACAAGCTGGCGGACAAGATGGCGACCAAGATGGCGGACAAGATGGCGGCCAAGATGGCGGCCAAGATGGCGGCCAAGATGGCGGCCAAGATGGCGGACAAGATGGCGGACAAGATGGCGGCCAAGATGGCGGACAAGATGGCGGACAAGATGGCGGCCAAGATGGCGGCCAAGATGGCGGACAACATGGCGGACAAGATGGCGGTCAAGATGGCGGCCAGGATGGCGGCCAAGATGGCGGACAACATGGCGGACAATATGGCGGACAAGATGGCGACCAAGATGGTGGACAAGATGGTGGACAAGATGGCGGTCAAGATGGCGGCCAAGATGGCGGACAAGATGGCGGACAAGATGGCGGACAAGATGGCGGACAATATGGCGGACAAGATGACGGACAAGATGGCGGACAAGATGGCGGACAAGATGGCGGACAATATGGCGGACAAGATGGCGGACAAGATGGCGGACAAGATGGCGGACAAGATGGCGGCCAAGATGGCGGACAAGATGGCGGCCAAGATGGCGGACAAGATGGCGGCCAAGATGGCGGACAAGATGGCGGACAAGATGGCGGACAAGATGGCGGCCAAGATGGCGGACAAGATGACGGACAAGATGGCGGACAAGATGGCGGACAAGATGGCGGACAATATGGCGGACAAGATGGCGGACAAGATGGCGGACAATATGGCGGACAAGATGGCGGACAAGATGGTGGACAAGCTGGCGGACAAGATGGCGACCAAGATGGTGGACAAGATGGCGGCCAAGATGGCGGCCAAGATGGCGGACAAGATGGCGGCCAAGATGGCGGACAACATGGCGGACAATATGGCGGACAAGATGGCGGACAAGATGGCGGACAAGATGGCGGACAAGATGGCGGTCAAGATGGCGGCCAAGATGGCGGACAAGATGGCGGACAAGATGGCGGACAAGATGGCGGACAATATGGCGGACAAGATGACGGACAAGATGGCGGACAAGATGGCGGACAAGATGGCGGACAAGATGGCGACCAAGATGGTGGACAAGATGGTGGACAAGATGGCGGATGCAAGATGGCGGCCAAGATGGCGGCCAAGATGGCGGACAAGATGGCGGACAATATGGCGGCCAAGATGGCGGACAAGATGGCGGACAAGCTGGCGGACAAGATGGCGACCAAGATGGTGGACAAGATGGTGGACAAGATGGCGGATGCAAGATGGCGGCCAAGATGGCGGCCAAGATGGCGGCCAAGATGGCGGACAATATGGCGGACAAGATGGCGGACAAGATGGCGGACAAGATGGCGGACAAGATGGCGGACAAGATGGCGGACAAGATGGCGGACAAGATGGCGGACAATATGGCGGCCAAGATGGCGGACACAAGATGGTGGACAAGCTGGCGGACAAGATGGCGACCAAGATGGTGGACAAGATGGTGGACAAGATGGCGGACACAAGATGGCGGACAAGATGGCGGCCAAGATGGCGGACAAGATGGCGGCCAAGATGGCGGCCAAGATGGCGGCCAAGATGGCGGACAAGATGGCGGACAAGATGGCGGCCAAGATGGCGGACAAGATGGCGGACAAGATGGCGGCCAAGATGGCGGCCAAGATGGCGGACAACATGGCGGACAATATGGCGGACAAGATGGCGGACAAGATGGCGGACAAGATGGCGGACAAGATGGCGGTCAAGATGGCGGCCAAGATGGCGGACAAGATGGCGGACAAGATGGCGGACAAGATGGCGGACAATATGGCGGACAAGATGACGGACAAGATGGCGGACAAGATGGCGGCCAAGATGGCGGACAATATGGCGGACAAGATGGCGGACAAGATGGCGGACAAGATGGCGGACAAGATGGCGGACAAGATGGCGACCAAGATGGTGGACAAGATGGTGGACAAGATGGCGGATGCAAGATGGCGGCCAAGATGGCGGCCAAGATGGCGGACAACATGGCGGACAATATGGCGGACAAGATGGCGGACAAGATGGCGGACAAGATGGCGGACAAGATGGCGGTCAAGATGGCGGTCAAGATGGCGGACAAGATGGCGGACAAGATGGCGGACAAGATGGCGGACAATATGGCGGACAAGATGGCGGACAAGATGGTGGACAAGCTGGCGGACAAGATGGCGGACAATATGGCGGACAATATGGCGGACAAGATGGCGGACAAGATGGCGGACAAGATGGCGGACAAGATGGCGGTCAAGATGGCGGCCAAGATGGCGGACAAGATGACGGACAAGATGGCGGACAAGATGGCGGACAACATGGCGGACAAGATGGCGGACAAGATGGCGGACAAGATGGCGGACAAGATGGCGACCAAGATGGTGGACAAGATGGTGGACAAGATGGCGGATGCAAGATGGCGGCCAAGATGGCGGCCAAGATGGCGGACAACATGGCGGACAAGATGGCGGACAAGATGGCGGACAATATGGCGGCCAAGATGGCGGACACAAGATGGTGGACAAGCTGGCGGACAAGATGGCGACCAAGATGGTGGACAAGATGGTGGACAAGATGGTGGACACAAGATGGCGGACAAGATGGCGGCCAAGATGGCGGACAAGATGGCGGCCAAGATGGCGGATGCAAGATGGCGGCCAAGATGGCGGCCAAGATGGCGGACAACATGGCGGACAATATGGCGGACAAGATGGCGGACAAGATGGCGGACAAGATGGCGGACAAGATGGCGGACAAGATGGCGACCAAGATGGTGGACAAGATGGTGGACAAGATGGCGGATGCAAGATGGCGGCCAAGATGGCGGCCAAGATGGCGGACAACATGGCGGACAATATGGCGGACAAGATGGCGGACAAGATGGCGGCCAAGATGGCGGCCAAGATGGCGGACAACATGGCGGCCAAGATGGCGGACAAGATGGCGGACAAGATGGCGGACAAGATGGCGGACAATATGGCGGACAAGATGGCGGACAAGATGGTGGACAAGCTGGCGGACAAGATGGCGACCAAGATGGTGGACAAGATGGCGGCCAAGATGGCGGCCAAGATGGCGGACAAGATGGCGACCAAGATGGTGGACAAGATGGCGGCCAAGATGGCGGCCAAGATGGCGGACAAGATGGCGGACAAGATGGCGGCCAAGATGGCGGACAAGATGGCGGCCAAGATGGCGGACAATATGGCGGCCAAGATGGCGGACAAGATGGCGGACAAGATGGCGGACAAGATGGCGGTCAAGATGGCGGCCAAGATGGCGGACAAGATGGCGGACAAGATGGCGGACAATATGGCGGACAAGATGGCGGACAAGATGGTGGACAAGCTGGCGGACAAGATGGCGACCAAGATGGTGGACAAGATGGCGGCCAAGATGGCGGCCAAGATGGCGGCCAAGATGGCGGACAAGATGGCGACCAAGATGGTGGACAAGATGGCGGCCAAGATGGCGGCCAACATGGCGGCCAAGATGGCGGACAAGATGGCGGACAAGATGGCGGCCAAGATGGCGGACAATATGGCGGACAAGATGGCGGACAAGATGGCGGACAAGATGGCGGACAATATGGCGGACAAGATGGCGGACAAGATGGCGGACAACATGGCGGACAATATGGCGGACAATATGGCGGCCAAGATGGCGGACACAAGATGGTGGACAAGCTGGCGGACAAGATGGCGACCAAGATGGTGGACAAGATGGTGGACAAGATGGCGGACACAAGATGGCGGACAAGATGGCGGCCAAGATGGCGGACAAGATGGCGGCCAAGATGGCGGCCAAGATGGCGGCCAAGATGGCGGACAAGATGGCGGACAAGATGGCGGCCAAGATGGCGGACAAGATGGCGGACAAGATGGCGGCCAAGATGGCGGCCAAGATGGCGGACAACATGGCGGACAATATGGCGGACAAGATGGCGGACAAGATGGCGGACAAGATGGCGGACAAGATGGCGGTCAAGATGGCGGCCAAGATGGCGGACAAGATGGCGGACAAGATGGCGGACAAGATGGCGGACAATATGGCGGACAAGATGACGGACAAGATGGCGGACAAGATGGCGGACAAGATGGCGGACAAGATGGCGGACAAGATGGCGGACAAGATGGCGGACAATATGGCGGACAAGATGGTGGACAAGATGGCGGATGCAAGATGGCGGCCAAGATGGCGGCCAAGATGGCGGACAACATGGCGGACAATATGGCGGACAAGATGGCGGACAAGATGGCGGACAAGATGGCGGACAAGATGGCGGACAAGATGGCGGACAAGATGGCGGACAAGATGGCGGACAAGATGGCGGACAAGATGGCGGTCAAGATGGCGGCCAAGATGGCGGACAAGATGACGGACAAGATGGCGGACAAGATGGCGGACAAGATGGCGGACAATATGGCGGACAAGATGGCGGACAAGATGGCGGACAAGATGGTGGACAAGATGGCGGACAAGATGGCGGCCAAGATGGCGGACAATATGGCGGACAAGATGGCGGATGCAAGATGGCGGCCAAGATGGCGGCCAAGATGGCGGACAACATGGCGGACAATATGGCGGACAAGATGGCGGCCAAGATGGCGGCCAAGATGGCGGACAACATGGCGGACAATATGGCGGACAAGATGGCGGACAAGATGGCGGACAAGATGGCGGACAAGATGGCGGTCAAGATGGCGGCCAAGATGGCGGACAAGATGACGGACAAGATGGCGGACAAGATGGCGGACAAGATGGCGGACAATATGGCGGACAAGATGGCGGACAAGATGGCGGACAAGCTGGCGGACAAGATGGCGACCAAGATGGTGGACAAGATGGTGGACAAGATGGCGGATGCAAGATGGCGGCCAAGATGGCGGCCAAGATGGCGGACAACATGGCGGACAATATGGCGGACAAGATGGCGGACAAGATGACGGACAAGATGGCGGACAAGATGGCGGACAATATGGCGGACAAGATGGCGGACAAGATGGCGGACAAGATGGCGGACAAGATGGCGGACAAGATGGCGACCAAGATGGTGGACAAGATGGTGGACAAGATGGCGGATGCAAGATGGCGGCCAAGATGGCGGCCAAGATGGCGGACAACATGGCGGACAATATGGCGGACAAGATGGCGGACAAGATGGCGGACAAGATGGCGGACAATATGGCGGACAATATGGCGGACAAGATGGCGGACAAGATGGCGGACAAGATGGCGGACAAGATGGCGGTCAAGATGGCGGCCAAGATGGCGGACAAGATGACGGACAAGATGGCGGACAAGATGGCGGACAAGATGGCGGACAAGATGGCGGCCAAGATGGCGGACAAGATGGCGGACAAGATGGCGGACAAGATGGCGGACAAGATGGCGGACAAGATGGCGACCAAGATGGTGGACAAGATGGTGGACAAGATGGCGGATGCAAGATGGCGGCCAAGATGGCGGCCAAGATGGCGGACAACATGGCGGACAATATGGCGGACAAGATGGCGGCCAAGATGGCGGCCAAGATGGCGGACAAGATGACGGACAAGATGGCGGACAAGATGGCGGACAAGATGGCGGCCAAGATGGCGGACAATATGGCGGACAAGATGGCGGACAATATGGCGGACAAGATGGCGGACAAGATGGCGGACAAGATGGCGGCCAAGATGGCGGACAAGATGGCGGACAAGATGGCGGACAAGATGGCGGACAAGATGACGGACAAGATGGCGGACAAGATGGCGGACAAGATGGCGGACAATATGGCGGACAAGATGGCGGACAAGATGACGGACAAGATGGCGGACAAGATGGCGACCAAGATGGTGGACAAGATGGTGGACAAGATGGCGGATGCAAGATGGCGGCCAAGATGGCGGCCAAGATGGCGGACAACATGGCGGACAAGATGGCGGCCAAGATGGCGGACAAGATGGCGGCCAAGATGGCGGACAACATGGCGGACAATATGGCGGACAAGATGGCGGACAATATGGCGGACAAGATGGCGGACAAGATGGTGGACAAGATGGCGGACAATATGGCGGACAAGATGGCGGCCAAGATGGCGGCCAAGATGGCGGCCAAGATGGCGGACAACATGGCGGACAATATGGCGGACAAGATGGCGGACAAGATGGCGGACAAGATGGCGGACAAGATGGCGGTCAAGATGGCGGCCAAGATGGCGGACAAGATGGCGGACAAGATGGCGGACAAGATGGCGGATAATATGGCGGACAAGATGGCGGACAAGATGGTGGACAAGCTGGCGGACAAGATGGCGACCAAGATGGCGGACAAGATGGCGGCCAAGATGGCGGCCAAGATGGCGGCCAAGATGGCGGACAAGATGGCGGACAAGATGGCGGCCAAGATGGCGGACAAGATGGCGGACAAGATGGCGGCCAAGATGGCGGCCAAGATGGCGGACAACATGGCGGATAAGATGGCGGTCAAGATGGCGGCCAAGATGGCGGCCAAGATGGCGGACAACATGGCGGACAATATGGCGGACAAGATGGCGGACAAGATGGCGGACAAGATGGCGGACAAGATGGCGGTCAAGATGGCGGCCAAGATGGCGGACAAGATGGCGGACAAGATGGCGGACAAGATGGCGGACAATATGGCGGACAAGATGACGGACAAGATGGCGGACAAGATGGCGGACAAGATGGCGGACAATATGGCGGACAAGATGGCGGACAAGATGGCGGACAAGATGGCGGACAAGATGGCGACCAAGATGGTGGACAAGATGGCGGATGCAAGATGGCGGTCAAGATGGCGACCAAGATGGTGGACAAGATGGCGGCCAAGATGGCGGCCAAGATGGCGGCCAAGATGGCGGCCAAGATGGCGGACAAGATGGCGGACAAGATGGCGGCCAAGATGGCGGACAATATGGCGGACAAGATGGCGGACAAGATGGCGGACAAGATGGCGGCCAAGATGGCGGCCAAGATGGCGGCCAAGATGGCGGACAAGATGGCGGACAAGATGGCGGCCAAGATGGCGGACAAGATGGCGGACAAGATGGCGGCCAAGATGGCGGCCAAGATGGCGGACAACATGGCGGATAAGATGGCGGTCAAGATGGCGGCCAAGATGGCGGCCAAGATGGCGGACAACATGGCGGACAATATGGCGGACAAGATGGCGGCCAAGATGGCGGACAAGATGGCGGCCAAGATGGCGGCCAAGATGGCGGCCAAGATGGCGGACAAGATGGCGGCCAAGATGGCGGCCAAGATGGCGGCCAAGATGGCGGACAATATGGCGGACAAGATGGCGGACAAGATGGCGGACAAGATGGCGGACAATATGGCGGCCAAGATGGCGGACACAAGATGGTGGACAAGCTGGCGGACAAGATGGCGACCAAGATGGTGGACAAGATGGTGGACAAGATGGCGGACACAAGATGGCGGCCAAGATGGCGGACAAGATGGCGGCCAAGATGGCGGATGCAAGATGGCGGCCAAGATGGCGGCCAAGATGGCGGACAAGATGGCGGCCAAGATGGCGGCCAAGATGGCGGCCAAGATGGCGGACAAGATGGCGGACAAGATGGCGGCCAAGATGGCGGACAAGATGGCGGACAAGATGGTGGACAAGATGGCGGATGCAAGATGGCGGCCAAGATGGCGGCCAAGATGGCGGCCAAGATGGCGGACAACATGGCGGACAATATCGCGGACAAGATGGCGGACAAGATGGCGGACAAGATGGCGGACAAGATGGCGGTCAAGATGGCGGCCAAGATGGCGACCAAGATGGCGGACAAGATGGCGGACAAGATGGCGGACAAGATGGCGGACAAGATGGCGGACAAGATGGCGGACAAGATGGCGGACAAGATGGCGGACAATATGGCGGCCAAGATGGCGGCCAAGATGGCAGACAAGATGGCGACCAAGATGGTGGACAAGATGGCGGCCAAGATGGCGGCCAAGATGGCGGACAAGATGGCGGACAAGATGGCGGCCAAGATGGCGGCCAAGATGGCGGCCAAGATGGCGGACAACATGGCGGACAATATGGCGGACAAGATGGCGGACAAGATGGCGGACAAGATGGCGGACAAGATGGCGGTCAAGATGGCGGCCAAGATGGCGGACAAGATGGCGGACAAGATGGCGGACAAGATGGCGGACAATATGGCGGACAAGATGGCGGACAAGATGGTGGACAAGCTGGCGGACAAGATGGCGACCAAGATGGTGGACAAGATGGCGGCCAAGATGGCGGCCAAGATGGCGGCCAAGATGGCGGACAAGATGGCGACCAAGATGGTGGACAAGATGGCGGCCAAGATGGCGGCCAAGATGGCGGCCAAGATGGCGGACAAGATGGCGGACAAGATGGCGGCCAAGATGGCGGACAATATGGCGGCCAAGATGGCGGACAACATGGCGGACAAGATGGCGGACAATATGGCGGACAAGATGGCGGACAAGATGGCGGACAACATGGCGGACAATATGGCGGACAATATGGCGGCCAAGATGGCGGACACAAGATGGTGGACAAGCTGGCGGACAAGATGGCGACCGAGATGGTGGACAAGATGGTGGACAAGATGGCGGACACAAGATGGCGGACAAGATGGCGGCCAAGATGGCGGACAAGATGGCGGCCAAGATGGCGGCCAAGATGGCGGCCAAGATGGCGGACAAGATGGCGGACAAGATGGCGGCCAAGATGGCGGACAAGATGGCGGACAAGATGGCGGACAAGATGGCGGACAAGATGGCGGCCAAGATGGCGGCCAAGATGGCGGACAACATGGCGGACAATATGGCGGACAAGATGGCGGACAAGATGGCGGACAAGATGGCGGTCAAGATGGCGGCCAAGATGGCGGACAAGATGGCGGACAAGATGGCGGACAAGATGGCGGACAATATGGCGGACAAGATGACGGACAAGATGGCGGACAAGATGGCGGACAAGATGGCGGACAAGATGGCGGACAAGATGGCGGACAAGATGGCGGACAAGATGGCGGACAACATGGCGGACAATATGGCGGACAAGATGGCGGCCAAGATGGCGGCCAAGATGGCGGACAAGATGGCGGACAACATGGCGGACAATATGGCGGACAAGATGGCGGACAAGATGGCGGACAAGATGGCGGACAATATGGCGGACAATATGGCGGACAATATGGCGGACAATATGGCGGACAAGATGGCGGACAAGATGGCGGACAAGATGGCGGACAAGATGGCGGTCAAGATGGCGGCCAAGATGGCGGACAAGATGACGGACAAGATGGCGGACAAGATGGCGGACAAGATGGCGGACAATATGGCGGACAAGATGGCGGACAAGATGGCGGACAAGATGGCGGACAAGATGGCGGACAAGATGGCGGCCAAGATGGCGGACAATATGGCGGACAAGATGGCGGACAACATGGCGGACAATATGGCGGACAAGATGGCGGCCAAGATGGCGGCCAAGATGGCGGACAACATGGCGGACAATATGGCGGACAAGATGGCGGACAAGATGGCGGACAAGATGGCGGACAAGATGGCGGTCAAGATGGCGGCCAAGATGGCGGACAAGATGACGGACAAGATGGCGGACAAGATGGCGGACAAGATGGCGGACAATATGGCGGACAAGATGGCGGACAAGATGGCGGACAAGATGGCGGACAAGCTGGCGGACAAGATGGCGACCAAGATGGTGGACAAGATGGTGGACAAGATGGCGGATGCAAGATGGCGGCCAAGATGGCGGCCAAGATGGCGGACAAGATGGCGGACAATATGGCGGACAAGATGGCGGACAAGATGGCGGACAAGATGGCGGACAAGATGGCGGACAAGATGGCGGACAAGATGGCGGACAAGATGGCGGACAAGATGGCGGACAAGATGGCGGACAAGATGGCGACCAAGATGGTGGACAAGATGGTGGACAAGATGGCGGATGCAAGATGGCGGCCAAGATGGCGGCCAAGATGGCGGCCAAGATGGCGGACAACATGGCGGACAATATGGCGGACAAGATGGCGGACAAGATGGCGGACAAGATGGCGGACAATATGGCGGACAATATGGCGGACAAGATGGCGGACAAGATGGCGGACAAGATGGCGGACAAGATGGCGGTCAAGATGGCGGCCAAGATGGCGGACAAGATGACGGACAAGATGGCGGACAAGATGGCGGACAAGATGGCGGACAATATGGCGGACAAGATGGCGGACAAGATGGCGGACAAGATGGCGGACAAGATGGCGGACAAGATGGCGACCAAGATGGTGGACAAGATGGTGGACAAGATGGCGGATGCAAGATGGCGGCCAAGATGGCGGCCAAGATGGCGGACAACATGGCGGACAATATGGCGGACAAGATGGCGGCCAAGATGGCGGCCAAGATGGCGGACAACATGGCGGACAATATGGCGGACAAGATGGCGGACAATATGGCGGACAAGATGGCGGACAAGATGGCGGACAAGATGGCGGACAAGATGGCGGACAAGATGGCGGACAAGATGGCGGACAAGATGGCGGCCAAGATGGCGGCCAAGATGGCGGCCAAGATGGCGGACAAGATGGCGGACAAGATGGCGACCAAGATGGTGGACAAGATGGTGGACAAGATGGCGGATGCAAGATGGCGGCCAAGATGGCGGCCAAGATGGCGGACAACATGGCGGACAATATGGCGGACAAGATGGCGGACAAGATGGCGGACAAGATGGCGGACAATATGGCGGACAAGATGGCGGACAAGATGGCGGACAAGATGGCGGACAAGATGGCGGACAATATGGCGGCCAAGATGGCGGACACAAGATGGTGGACAAGCTGGCGGACAATATGGCGACCAAGATGGTGGACAAGATGGTGGACAAGATGGCGGACACAAGATGGCGGACAAGATGGCGGCCAAGATGGCGGACAAGATGGCGGCCAAGATGGCGGCCAAGATGGCGGACAAGATGGCGGACAAGATGGCGGCCAAGATGGCGGACAAGATGGCGGACAAGATGGCGGCCAAGATGGCGGCCAAGATGGCGGCCAAGATGGCGGACAACATGGCGGACAATATGGCGGACAAGATGGCGGACAAGATGGCGGACAAGATGGCGGACAAGATGGCGGTCAAGATGGCGGCCAAGATGGCGGACAAGATGGCGGACAAGATGGCGGACAAGATGGCGGACAATATGGCGGACAAGATGGCGGACAAGATGGTGGACAAGCTGGCGGACAAGATGGCGACCAAGATGGTGGACAAGATGGCGGCCAAGATGGCGGCCAAGATGGCGGCCAAGATGGCGGACAAGATGGCGGACAAGATGGCGGCCAAGATGGCGGACAAGATGGCGGACAAGATGGCGGCCAAGATGGCGGACAAGATGGCGGACAAGATGGCGGTCAAGATGGCGGCCAAGATGGCGGACAAGATGGCGGCCAAGATGGCGGACAACATGGCGGACAATATGGCGGACAAAATGGCGGACAAGATGGTGGACAAGCTGGCGGACAAGATGGCGACCAAGATGGTGGACAAGATGGTGGACAAGATGGCGGATGCAAGATGGCGGCCAAGATGGCGGCCAAGATGGCGGACAACATGGCGGACAATATGGCGGACAAGATGGCGGACAAGATGGCGGACAAGATGGCGGACAATACGGCGGACAAGATGGTGGACAAGATGGCGGACAAGATGGCGGACAAGATGGCGGACAATATGGCGGCCAAGATGGCGGACACAAGATGGTGGACAAGCTGGCGGACAAGATGGCGACCAAGATGGTGGACAAGATGGTGGACAAGATGGCGGACACAAGATGGCGGACAAGATGGCGGCCAAGATGGCGGACAAGATGGCGGCCAAGATGGCGGCCAAGATGGCGGACAAGATGGCGGCCAAGATGGCGGCCAAGATGGCGGCCAAGATGGCGGACAAGATGGCGAACAAGATGGCGGACAAGATGGTGGACAAGATGGCGGACAAGATGGCGGCCAAGATGGCGGACAACATGGCGGCCAAGATGGCGGACAAGATGGCGGACAAGATGGCGGACAAGATGGCGGACAAGATGGCGGTCAAGATGGCGGCCAAGATGGCGGCCAAGATGGCGGACAAGATGGCGGACAAGATGGCGGTCAAGATGGCGGCCAAGATGGCGGACAAGATGGCGGACAAGATGGCGGACAAGATGGCGGACAATATGGCGGACAAGATGACGGACAAGATGGCGGACAAGATGGCGGACAAGATGGCGGACAATATGGCGGACAAGATGGCGGACAAGATGGCGGACAAGATGGCGGACAAGATGGCGGACAAGATGGCGACCAAGATGGTGGACAAGATGGTGGACAAGATGGCGGATGCAAGATGGCGGCCAAGATGGCGGCCAAGATGGCGGACAACATGGCGGACAATATGGCGGACAAGATGGCGGACAAGATGGCGGACAAGATGGCGGACAATATGGCGGACAATATGGCGGACAAGATGGCGGACAAGATGGCGGACAAGATGGCGGACAAGATGGCGGTCAAGATGGCGGCCAAGATGGCGGACAAGATGACGGACAAGATGGCGGACAAGATGGCGGACAAGATGGCGGACAATATGGCGGACAAGATGGCGGACAAGATGGCGGACAAGATGGCGGACAAGATGGCGGACAAGATGGCGACCAAGATGGTGGACAAGATGGTGGACAAGATGGCGGATGCAAGATGGCGGCCAAGATGGCGGCCAAGATGGTGGCCAAGATGGCGGACATGACGGCGGCCAAGATGGCGGACATGATGGTGACCAAGATGGCGGACAAGATGGCGGACAAGATGGCGGACAAGATGGCGGACAAGATGGCGGACAAGATGGCGGACAAGATAGCGGACAAGATGGCGGCCAAGATGGCGGCCAAGATGGCGGCCAAGATGGCGGACAAGATGGCGGACAAGATGGCGGCCAAGATGGCGGACAAGATGGCGGACAAGATGGCGGACAAGATGGCGGCCAAGATGGCGGACAAGATGGCGAACAAAATGGCGGCCAAGATGGCGGCCAAGATGGCGGCCAAGATGGCGGACAAGATGGCGGACAAGATGGCGGCCAAGATGGCGGACAAGATGGCGGCCAAGATGGCGGCCAAGATGGCGGACAACATGGCGGACAATATGGCGGACAAGATGGCGGACAAGATGGCGGACAAGATGGCGGACAAGATGGCGGCCAAGATGGCGGACAAGATGGCGGACAAGATGGCGGACAATATGGCGGACAAGATGGCGGACAACATGGCGGACAATATGGCGGACAAGATGGCGGACAAGATGGCGGACAAGATGGCGGACAAGATGGCGGTCAAGATGGCGGCCAAGATGGCGGACAAGATGGCGGACAAGATGGCGGACAAGATGGCGGACAATATGGCGGACAAGATGGCGGACAAGATGGCGGCCAAGATGGCGGCCAAGATGGCGGCCAAGATGGCGGACAAGATGGCGGACAAGATGGCGGCCAAGATGGCGGACAAGATGGCGGCCAAGATGGCGGCCAAGATGGCGGACAACATGGCGGACAATATGGCGGACAAGATGGCGGACAAGATGGCGGACAAGATGGCGGACAAGATGGCGGTCAAGATGGCGGCCAAGATGGCGGACAAGATGGCGGACAAGATGGCGGACAAGATGGCGGACAATATGGCGGACAAGATGGCGGACAAGATGACGGACAAGATGGCGGACAAGATGGCGGACAAGATGGCGGACAAGATGGCGGACAATATGGCGGACAAGATGGCGGACAAGATGGCGGACAAGATGGCGGACAAGATGACGGACAAGATGGCGGACAAGATGGCGGCCAAGATGGCGGACAAGATGGCGACCAAGATGGCGGCCAAGATGGCGGCCAAGATGGCGGACAAGATGGCGGACAAGATGGCGGACAAGATGGTGGACAAGATGGCGGACAAGATGGCGGACAAGATGGCGGACAAGATGGCGGCCAAGATGGCGGCCAAGATGGCAGCCAAGATGGCGGACAAGATGGCGGACAAGATGGCGGATGCAAGATGGCGGCCAAGATGGCGGACAACATGGCGGACAATATGGCGGACAAGATGGCGGACAAGATGGCGGACAAGATGGCGGACAATATGGCGGACAATATGGCGGACAAGATGGCGGACAAGATGGCGGACAAGATGGCGGACAAGATGGCGGTCAAGATGGCGGCCAAGATGGCGGACAAGATGACGGACAAGATGGCGGACAAGATGGCGGACAAGATGGCGGACAAGATGGCGGACAATATGGCGGACAAGATGGCGGACAAGATGGCGGACAAGATGGCGACCAAGATGGTGGACAAGATGGTGGACAAGATGGCGGATGCAAGATGGCGGCCAAGATGGCGGCCAAGATGGCGGACAACATGGCGGACAATATGGCGGACAAGATGGCGGCCAAGATGGCGGCCAAGATGGCGGACAACATGGCGGACAATATGGCGGACAAGATGGCGGACAAGATGGCGGACAAGATGGCGGACAAGATGGCGGTCAAGATGGCGGCCAAGATGGCGGACAAGATGACGGACAAGATGGCGGACAAGATGGCGGACAAGATGGCGGACAATATGGCGGACAAGATGGCGGACAAGATGGCGGACAAGCTGGCGGACAAGATGGCGACCAAGATGGTGGACAAGATGGTGGACAAGATGGCGGATACAAGATGGCGGCCAAGATGGCGGCCAAGATGGCGGACAACATGGCGGACAATATGGCGGACAAGATGGCGGACAAGATGGCGGACAAGATGGCGGACAATATGGCGGACAAGATGGCGGACAAGATGGCGGACAAGATGGCGGACAAGATGGCGGACAATATGGCGGCCAAGATGGCGGACACAAGATGGTGGACAAGCTGGCGGACAAGATGGCGACCAAGATGGTGGACAAGATGGTGGACAAGATGGCGGCCAAGATGGCGGCCAAGATGTTGGACAAGCTGGCGGCCAAGATGGCGGCCAAGATGGCGGACAAGATGGCGGCCAAGATGGTGGACAAGCTGGCGGACAAGATGGCGACCAAGATGGTGGACAAGATGGTGGACAAGATGGCGGACACAAGATGGCGGACAAGATGGCGGACAAGATGGCGGCCAAGATGGCGGACAAGATGGCGGCCAAGATGGCGGCCAAGATGGCGGACACAAGATGGCGGACAAGATGGCGGCCAAGATGGCGGACAAGATGGCGGCCAAGATGGCGGACAAGATGGCGGCCAAGATGGCGGCCAAGATGGCGGACAAGATGGCGGACAAGATGGCGGCCAAGATGGCGGACAAGATGGCGGACAAGATGGCGGCCAAGATGGCGGCCAAGATGGCGGCCAAGATGGCGGACAATATGGCGGACAATATGGCGGACAAGATGGCGGACAAGATGGCGGACAAGATGGCGGTCAAGATGGCGGCCAAGATGGCGGACAAGATCGCGGACAAGATGGCGGACAAGATGGCGGACAAGATGGCGATCAAGATGGCAGCCAAAATGGCGGACAAGATGGCGGACAAGATGGCGGACACAATATGGCGGACAAGATGGTGGACAAGATGGCGGCCAAGTTGGCGGTCAAGATGGCGGAAAAGATGGCGGCCAAGATGATGGACAATTTGGCGGCCAAGATGGCGGAAACAAGATGGCGAACAGGATGGCAGCCAAAATGGCGGACAAGATGGCGGCCAAGATGGCGGACAAGATGGCGGACAAGATGGCGGCCAAGATGGCGGACAAGATGGCGGACAAGATGGCGGACAAGATGGCGGCCAAGATGGCGGCCAAGATGGCGGACAAGATGGCGGCCAAGATGGCGGCCAAGATGGCGGCCAAGATGGCGGCCAAGATGGTGCACAAGATGGCGGACAAGATGGCGGACAAGATGGCGGCCAAGATGGCGGACAATATGGCGGACAAGATGGCGACCAAGATGGTGGACAAGATGGTGGACAAGATGGCGGCCAAGATGGCGGACAAGATGGCGGACAAGATGGCGGACAAGATCGCGGACAAGATGGCGGACAAGATGGCGGACAAGATGGCGAACAAGATGGCAGCCAAAATGGCGGACAAGATGGCGGACAAGATGGCGGACACAATATGGCGGACAAGATGGTGGACAAGATGGCGGCCAAGTTGGTGGTCAAGATGGCGGACAAGATGGCGGCCAAGATGGCGGCCAAGATGGCGGACAAGATGGCGGACAAGATGGCGGCCAAGATGGCGGCCAAGATGGCGGACAAGATGGCGAACAAAATGGCGGCCAAGATGGCGGCCAAGATGGCGGACATGACGGCGGCCAAGATGGCGGACATGATGGCGACCAAGATGGCGGACAAGATGGCGGACAAGATGGCAGACAAGATAGCGGACAAGATGGCGGACAAGATGGCGGACAAGATGGCGGACAAGATGGCGGACAAGATGGCGGCCAAGATGGCGGCCAAGATGGCGGCCAAGATGGCGGCCAAGATGGCGGACAAGATGGCGGACAAGATGGCGGACAAGATGGCGGACAAGATGGCGGACAAGATGGCGGACAAGATGGCGGACAAGATGGCGGCCAAGATGGCGGACAAGATGGCGGCCAAGATGGCGGCCAAGATGGCGGCCAAGATGGCGGCCAAGATGGCGGACAACATGGCGGACAATATGGCGGACAAGATGGCGGCCAAGATGGCGGACAACATGGCGGACAATATGGCGGACAAGATGGCGGACAAGATGGCGGACAAGATGGCGGACAAGATGGCGGACAAGATGGCGGTCAAGATGGCGGCCAAGATGGCGGACAAGATGACGGACAAGATGGCGGACAAGATGGCGGACAAGATGGCGGACAAGATGGCGGACAATATGGCGGACAAGATGGCGGACAAGATGGCGGACAAGCTGGCGGACAAGATGGCGACCAAGATGGTGGACAAGATGGTGGACAAGATGGCGGATGCAAGATGGCGGACAAGATGGCGGCCAAGATGGCGGACAAGATGGCGGACAAGATGGCGGACAAGATGGAGGCCAAGATGGCGGACAAGATGGCGGACAAGATGGCGGACAAGATGGCGGCCAAGATGGCGGCCAAGATGGCGGACACAAGATGGCGGACAAGATGGCGGACAAGATGGAGGCCAAGATGGCGGATACAAAATGGCTGCCAAGATGGCGGACAAGATGGCGGACAAGATGGCGGCCACGATGGCGGACAAGATGGCGGACAAGATGGCGGACAAGATGGCGGACAAGATGGCGGACAAGATGGCGGACAAGATGGCAGACAAGATGGCAGACAAGATGGCGGACAAGATGGCGGACAATATGGCGGACAATATGGCGGACAAGATGGCGGCCAAGATGGCGGACAAGATGGCGGACAATATGGCGGACAATATGGCGGACCAAGATGGCGGACAAGATGGCGGACAAGATGGCGGACAAGATGGCGGTCAAGATGGCGGCCAAGATGGCGGACAAGATGACGGACAAGATGGCGGACAAGATGGCGGACAAGATGGCGGACAAGATGGCGGACAATATGGCGGACAAGATGGCGGACAAGATGGCGGACAAGATGGCGACCAAGATGGTGGACAAGATGGTGGACAAGATGGCGGATGCAAGATGGCGGCCAAGATGGCGGCCAAGATGGCGGACAACATGGCGGACAATATGGCGGACAAGATGGCGGCCAAGATGGCGGCCAAGATGGCGGACAACATGGCGGACAATATGGCGGACAAGATGGCGGACAAGATGGCGGACAAGATGGCGGACAAGATGGCGGTCAAGATGGCGGCCAAGATGGCGGACAAGATGACGGACAAGATGGCGGACAAGATGGCGGACAAGATGGCGGACAATATGGCGGACAAGATGGCGGACAAGATGGCGGACAAGCTGGCGGACAAGATGGCGACCAAGATGGTGGACAAGATGGTGGACAAGATGGCGGATACAAGATGGCGGCCAAGATGGCGGCCAAGATGGCGGACAACATGGCGGACAATATGGCGGACAAGATGGCGGACAAGATGGCGGACAAGATGGCGGACAATATGGCGGACAAGATGGCGGACAAGATGGCGGACAAGATGGCGGACAAGATGGCGGACAATATGGCGGCCAAGATGGCGGACACAAGATGGTGGACAAGCTGGCGGACAAGATGGCGACCAAGATGGTGGACAAGATGGTGGACAAGATGGCGGCCAAGATGGCGGCCAAGATGTTGGACAATATGGCGGACAAGATGGCGGACAAGATGGCGGACAAGATGGCGACCAAGATGGTGGACAAGATGGCGACCAAGATGGCGGATGCAAGATGGCGGCCAAGATGGCGGCCAAGATGGCGGACAACATGGCGGACAATATGGCGGACAAGATGGCGACCAAGATGGTGGACAAGATGGTGGACAAGATGGCGGCCAAGATGGCGGACAAGATGGCGGACAAGATGGCGGACAAGATGGCGGACAAGATGGCGGTCAAGATGGCGGCCAAGATGGCGGACAAGATGACGGACAAGATGGCGGACAAGATGGCGGACAAGATGGCGGACAATATGGCGGACAAGATGGCGGACAAGATGGCGGACAAGCTGGCGGACAAGATGGCGACCAAGATGGTGGACAAGATGGTGGACAAGATGGCGGATACAAGATGGCGGCCAAGATGGCGGCCAAGATGGCGGACAACATGGCGGACAAGCTGGCGGACAAGATGGCGGACAAGATGGCGGACAAGATGGCGGACAATATGGCGGACAAGATGGCGGACAAGATGGCGGACAAGATGGCGGACAAGATGGCGGACAAGATGGCGGACAATATGGCGGCCAAGATGGCGGACACAAGATGGTGGACAAGCTGGCGGACAAGATGGCGACCAAGATGGTGGACAAGATGGTGGACAAGATGGCGGCCAAGATGGCGGCCAAGATGTTGGACAAGCTGGCGGCCAAGATGGCGGCCAAGATGGCGGACAAGATGGCGGCCAAGATGGTGGACAAGCTGGCGGACAAGATGGCGACCAAGATGGTGGACAAGATGGTGGACAAGATGGCGGACACAAGATGGCGGACAAGATGGCGGCCAAGATGGCGGACAAGATGGCGGCCAAGATGGCGGACAAGATGGCGGCCAAGATGGCGGCCAAGATGGCGGACACAAGATGGCGGACAAGATGGCGGCCAAGATGGCGGACAAGATGGCGGCCAAGATGGCGGACAAGATGGCGGCCAAGATGGCGGCCAAGATGGCGGACAAGATGGCGGACAAGATGGCGGCCAAGATGGCGGACAAGATGGCGGACAAGATGGCGGCCAAGATGGCGGCCAAGATGGCGGCCAAGATGGCGGACAATATGGCGGACAATATGGCGGACAAGATGGCGGACAAGATGGCGGACAAGATGGCGGTCAAGATGGCGGCCAAGATGGCGGACAAGATCGCGGACAAGATGGCGGACAAGATGGCGGACAAGATGGCGATCAAGATGGCAGCCAAAATGGCGGACAAGATGGCGGACAAGATGGCGGACACAATATGGCGGACAAGATGGTGGACAAGATGGCGGCCAAGTTGGCGGTCAAGATGGCGGAAAAGATGGCGGCCAAGATGATGGACAATTTGGCGGCCAAGATGGCGGAAACAAGATGGCGAACAGGATGGCAGCCAAAATGGCGGACAAGATGGCGGCCAAGATGGCGGACAAGATGGCGGACAAGATGGCGGCCAAGATGGCGGCCAAGATGGCGGACAAGATGGCGGACAAGATGGCGGCCAAGATGGCGGCCAAGATGGCGGACAAGATGGCGGACAAGATGGCGGCCAAGATGGCGGCCAAGATGGCGGCCAAGATGGCGGCCAAGATGGTGCACAAGATGGCGGACAAGATGGCGGACAAGATGGCGGCCAAGATGGCGGACAATATGGCGGACAAGATGGCGACCAAGATGGTGGACAAGATGGTGGACAAGATGGCGGCCAAGATGGCGGACAAGATGGCGGACAAGATGGCGGACAAGATCGCGGACAAGATGGCGGACAAGATGGCGGACAAGATGGCGAACAAGATGGCAGCCAAAATGGCGGACAAGATGGCGGACAAGATGGCGGACACAATATGGCGGACAAGATGGTGGACAAGATGGCGGCCAAGTTGGTGGTCAAGATGGCGGACAAGATGGCGGCCAAGATGGCGGCCAAGATGGCGGACAAGATGGCGGACAAGATGGCGGCCAAGATGGCGGCCACGATGGCGGACAAGATGGCGAACAAAATGGCGGCCAAGATGGCGGCCAAGATGGCGGACATGACGGCGGCCAAGATGGCGGACATGATGGCGACCAAGATGGCGGACAAGATGGCGGACAAGATGGCAGACAAGATAGCGGACAAGATGGCGGACAAGATGGCGGACAAGATGGCGGACAAGATGGCGGACAAGATGGCGGCCAAGATGGCGGCCAAGATGGCGGCCAAGATGGCGGCCAAGATGGCGGACAAGATGGCGGACAAGATGGCGGACAAGATGGCGGACAAGATGGCGGACAAGATGGCGGACAAGATGGCGGACAAGATGGCGGCCAAGATGGCGGACAAGATGGCGGCCAAGATGGCGGCCAAGATGGCGGCCAAGATGGCGGCCAAGATGGCGGACAACATGGCGGACAATATGGCGGACAAGATGGCGGCCAAGATGGCGGCCAAGATGGCGGACAACATGGCGGACAATATGGCGGACAAGATGGCGGACAAGATGGCGGACAAGATGGCGGACAAGATGGCGGACAAGATGGCGGTCAAGATGGCGGCCAAGATGGCGGACAAGATGACGGACAAGATGGCGGACAAGATGGCGGACAAGATGGCGGACAAGATGGCGGACAATATGGCGGACAAGATGGCGGACAAGATGGCGGACAAGCTGGCGGACAAGATGGCGACCAAGATGGTGGACAAGATGGTGGACAAGATGGCGGATGCAAGATGGCGGACAAGATGGCGGCCAAGATGGCGGCCAAGATGGCGGACAAGATGGCGGACACAAGATGGCGGACAAGATGGCGGACAAGATGGAGGCCAAGATGGCGGATACAAAATGGCGGCCAAGATGGCGGACAAGATGGCGGACACAAGATGGCGGACAAGATGGCGGACAAGATGGAGGCCAAGATGGCGGATACAAAATGGCGGCCAAGATGGCGGACAAGATGGCGGACAAGATGGCGGCCACGATGGCGGACAAGATGGCGGACAAGATGGCGGACAAGATGGCGGACAAGATGGCGGACAAGATGGCGGACAAGATGGCGGACAAGATGGCAGACAAGATGGCAGACAAGATGGCGGACAAGATGGTGGACAAAATGGCGGCCAAGATGGCGGACAAGATGGCGGCCAAGATGGCGGACAAGATGGCGGAAAAGATGGCGGCCACGATGGCGGACAAGATGGCGGACAAGATGGCGGACAAGATGGCGGCCAAGATGGCGGACAAGATGGCGGACAAGATGGCGGCCAAGATGGCGGACAAGATGGCGGACAAGATGGCGGCCAAGGTGGCGGCCAATATGGCGGACAAGATGGCGGCCAAGATGGCGGACAAGATGGCGGACAAGATGGCGGACAAGATGGCGGCCAATATGGCGGCCAAGATGGTGGACAAGATGTTGGACAAGATGGCGGACAAGATGGCGGACAAGATGGCGGCCAAGATGGCGGACAAGATGGCGGACAAGATGGCGGCCAAGATGGCGGACAAGATAGCGGACAAGATGGCGGAAAAGATGGCGGCCAAAATGGCGGACACAAGTTGGCGGCCAAGATGGCGGCCAAGATGGCGGCCAAGATGGCAGACAAGATGGCGGCCAAGATTGCGGACAAGATGGCGGACAAGATGGCGGCCAATATGGCGGACAACATGGCGGACAAGATGGCGGACAAGATAGCGGACAAGATGGCGGAAAAGATGGCGGCCAAAATGGCGGACACAAGTTGGCGGCCAAGATGGCGGCCAAGATGGCGGACAAGATGGCAGACAAGATGGCGGCCAAGATGGCGGACAAGATGGTGGACAAGATGGCGGACAAGATGGCGGACAAGATGGCCCCCACCTCGTATGCAATGTTGAGCAACACTGCATACATCAAACTTGCAGGCAAACTCGCAACTCCCCCCCCCCTCCCTCCCTCCCATGCGTTGTTCGGTCCTCACGGAAGGAATCCTAACGGACGGACTGGGAAAGATAATTAATTTCAGCAGCCCCATAAACTAAATACGTCAATCGCATATAGACGACGCTTGAAAACTGGGGGAAGCCTCCACTTTGTGAAGTTTAACCATCCAACCAGGTATGGAATTTATGAAAAATCACCATGGAAATCATGGAATTCATCAGCATGAATCATTATGCTGTAGATGACATCTACCTGGGTTCGAGAGTCAAAATGTATTGGTGAAACTGATGGTTTCGAAGAGGTTAGAAAAGATAGATCGTTTACGTATGAATCTATGTTGTAGAGGGCATAGTTATCTCTTTGCAAAGGTCTGCATTGAGTTGTGGAGCACTACTCATTTACTATTTACTACTTATTTACTTAGAACGATTGAATGCACCATTACATGTGCGTTTCTTTCTAGAAATGAACAACAACAACAATGGTTCGATTCAGTTTTTTGTTGGATTTTTTCAGTTGTTTTATTTTCTCTACTTAAAAAATTATAATTAATTCATAATAATAATAATAGTTCTTCGAATGAATTCTTAATGTGGGCAGCGTGCACAGAGTATGTCCGCTGCACAACCACCAGTTTATCTCTTAGATCACCTGCTCGAGTTGTTTCTTATCGTGAGTGCGGCCATAATGCATTCCTTTGTTGCACGCTGTGTTGTGTTTGTGTTTTTGCGTTTTTGTTTTATGTATGTGAGTTTGTTTTGCATTGTATTTCCTGCTTTTTTTGCGGTTTCGTGAATTTTACGTACCAAGTAATTAATTAAGTGTATGCATTATTTGTATCGTTCGTTCGATTTCGAACCAACCGCCACTCGCTTTTAGTATCGTTCACATGTGTTTCAACATTCTTTAATTATGTTATAGTATTTGTAAGAATGGTGAAAACTGTCTTTTTCTTTAAATATTATAGAATACATTGCTCTCTGGTCGTAGTATCGACTTGCTTAAGATTTCTTCTGGGTTTTTTTGTGGTTTGCTTTTTTTTCTTTGTTTGTTTGTTTGTTTATTTGGAACGACCTATAAAAACTCTTTTCTATGCTTCAGAGCAACATGAGCTTCATGGGTGAGAGATTGGTAAGTAAATGGTGTACCAACCCCCTAGCTACCACAAACCCTGTCGCATCGCACTGAATCGTTAAAACAGTATTTGGCCATTCGTATCCAACTGCACACGCACATTCCGGTGTGGTTAGTTAAGTTTGTGTTTGTGGGTAATTGAAAAGTTTGAAAACAATACTAAACGCCCTGCGTAGGTGCGTTTCTAAAGAATGTTTTTGGACTCGCACTTCAACTGGCTTGAAAGTGGGCGACCCAATACGTCAACAAAAAGAAAAACGATAGCACTCTTGACGAACGGCCAATTGGACAACAGTTTTACTAATCTACTCCACTATATCGCCAGCAGCTGGCCTAAACAAAAAAAAAAACGGAGACTAGGAAACCACCGATAGGCGCCTTCGAACAAACGCTTGGTCTCTCGTAGTTCGAGTTCGTATTTCGTCCTTTTAGAGTAAGGGGTTTTTGCTGTTGTTGTTGTTGTTGTTGTTGGAAGCCGCGGCTTAGGCGTAATGTAAGGACCCGCTTCCTGGTTTGTCCGGGGGTTCGAGATTGCAACGATAAAATCATGCAGTTAGATTGTGGTAAATTTGGTTTAATTTTTTTCCTAGAAACTTGAAACTCTCTTTCCTGTGTGTTCGTTTTCCGCTTCTTACTATTGTAATTAGTTCGTTTCTATTTTCCAAATCCTACACTCACACACACACACATACTCGAATTGTTTCACTCAATGGCACCAACTGTGCGATCGCTTTTCTCTCTTTCAATGCCAGGTGTGTCTTTCTTGGTAGGTAAATCTCAACCTTATGGTAGAACACGGTATATCGGGTTTTTTTTATTATTATTATCGTGTGTTTTGTTCCAGTTCGGTTTGCTGCTCACTTTCACTAAAGGGTTATCAATTTTAATTCAACATTCAACATTTTATCCATAATAGTGTTCCAGTGTTTTCTAAACGTACATTTGCATTACTTTTGGGGTGTAAGGGTGTGTTTTTGTTTGTTGTTTTTTTTAATTCATGTCATAGCATTCCGTTGTGACAATTTACTTTGACGGGATGTGTGGCTTACTACAATCCCACTCTGGTTTTTCGTTTTGCTCTCTACTCTTCGTAACCACCCACTTTTTACGTTCATTTTATCTTCCTACAGAAAGGTTCTACCTGTTTTATGTGTTTAATGGTTTTTTTGTAGTTTTTTGTTCATTGTTTAGCTCGTTTTTTCTTGCTTAATCAACCCTCCGATGAAAATTATCCTTTAAGACATTGCAACTGCAACACGTAGAAAGGATTTATTCTCTCTCTCTCTCCCTCTCTCTTTGTTTAGTGAAACGTGGAAGAATACTTTAGATTGAACCCGAGCCATCGCTCGCTTTGTTACGTCCTATTGCACACATCCACGTACCCAACTTCCTGCTTACACTAAACTTCAAACTAATTGCACATCATCCGGCCCAAAATATTCCGCATCGTTTGCCACAGGCTCCCAGCACAAAAGTCTTATTCTACACGTCACCACCGATCGCCCTGCCGGGACGAACCGTTGAAGTTGGTTCCCCCGTGACTGTTTTGGAACGGAATAAAAAGATATGCATAAATTAAGCGTGACAGATTCGGTCCAATATCAAATGTCGGGGGGCGATATAGAAACAAGGAAACAGTAAATAAATATATCTGTTACAAACTATCGACCAATTCGACTTATCTAATGTGTGTTTTTGTTTTCACAACGAATAACACTAAATAGTCTAGCGTCGTCTCAAGCGACTGTTCTCTCACTGTTTCCATTCTGCGTCGTAATCGCCTTGCCGGGAGCATTGTGTAAAAATTACTGATATAATCCATATTATCCGTACAATACAAGCTTACACACTTAAGAGTAGAAACGAATTGAAACAATTTGGATGGAATGTGATGGAGCCACTGTCATTAGGCTTCTGCGTCGCATACGCAGCTGCACGTGCTAATAATGTCCCTAAGTTTCTCTTACGCTTTCAAACGGAACCATTCTTCAGCGGTCCATTTTTCTTCTATTTACAACCAGTTTTTGAAAAGTTTTTGCCGTGCTGTTACGTCTAAAGTAAGGAACAAAGTTGAATCAATCGAGCTGGAGATGGCAACAAAGAGCATTCATGTTTGTATTCTGCAACGAATCTTACTAAAGGAACTGATGTATAAAGATTACTGCATTGTTTTAAATATCATACCGATATGAGTACCGAGAAAAAGACGGAATGGAATCGTGCGTAAAGCCTATCGTTGATTATATTGCTGCAATTCAAATGCAATTGATAATAATAATATCACGGTGGTTCAGAATTCGACAAATGTTATAAGTAAATAAATAATAAAACAATAATATGTTGCTACTATCAACCATGATAATTCTAGCGAGCTTAATTTTTCAGAGCATTGTTGAAGTAGATATTTAAATAAAAAATAACACCATTAAACACATTCCTGATATGTCAAAATTAATACTAGTGGGAATGTCTTGAACAAAGGTCTTATTATAAAAGTTACAATAAAAACCAAAAATAAAGGGGGCCTTTGCTTCTCGTTTGTTTGGAATCGTTTGACTAGAGACATTTCTTTTCACATTTTCGACACGGGGAGATTAGTAACCTTTCCCACGAGCAAATGCGCACGGGGGAAAAATGGTTTGCTCCACCACACTATCACACTACACTTGTTGTCACTGTCCCCGGCATTAACCTAACCACTACAGTTTGTAAAACATTAACATTCACTTACACACTATACAAAGGTGGAACCGAGAAAATTGAAGGGGGGTTCTTTTTTTGGAAAGGTGGCGAACGGGGAAACAGGTATAGAAGGTTGGATAGCAGATGAAGGGTCACCGTATTCCGGGATCCATCAGGGCATCCGTTGACGAAAGGATAACCCCGAAAAAAGGGACCCCTAGCGTGCATTCCTTTCTTTATTATCCGGCCGATCCTTTGGGATATTGATGTCCTCACATCCGAACCATTCGCATTCCTTGTGAAGTTCTGGGGAAATAATTTCCCTGTTTTTTTTGGTTTGGGTTTTTACTTTCTACGTTCAAGTTGCAAAACAAGGGCGACCCACAACTATCACCCGTTTCGCTGTGTGCTCCGGCTCCTTTATCATCGTTTAGATCGTGAGTTACCGGGCCGGACCTTTCCTTATCTTCCGATCGTTTATCCTGTGGAATGGTTTGTTTGTTTCGTTTGTTGCTTTGTTGCCAATGTTTTCTTTTGCTGTGTGTCACACGCTTCGTTCTACTGAGACTTCATTTTGTACAACATTTCAAAGTGTGTGTTTGTTTTCTTTTTGCTCACGTCTAGCTGATACTTTCCCATTTCATCGGAGGAGTAGGGCAGTGTTTTCCGTAATGTTTTTTCGTATTTCTGTTCCGTTACTGTACGGTACATTTGGTATCTTTCCGTTAGTAATGGCGGAAGGGAATGTTTGATTCATTTTGTTTTAAGTTTTATACCCTTTGCCAAAAAACCAAAAACACAGAGCAAAAGTGAGAGAGATGTTTAATCTCGTTGTGTGTCTCACTTCTCAAGAAGCATCCACTCTAAGTCTTGTGTACGTTTCGTCTAATTTTGTTGTCTAATTAGATTGTTTTGTCACACCAGGATGCATCTTCGCTTGAAGATTCTTTCGTTCGTTCGAATAGATAAAGATTTAAATCACATTGCATGTTTCGGTGTTGCTTCGCTTCATAGTTACATACTGTTCTTCCCCTTGAGCTGGTACGTATGTTGTTTCTCTGTTTTTTTTCTTTTTGCTGGTGTGCAACTCACAATTTCCAACACTAACGACCAAACTGTTGTGTGACTACCCTTTTGACTACCATACGTTAGTGTTGTTATAGGTTGTAGGGTATTTCTTTGTATTACTCTTCGTTTGCACACTTTTATACGTCATCTAGAAAATATCAACGCTCAACAGGATACAACTGGCGAGGAGCTTTACAAATGAGACAATTTAGCGGCGTTGTTATTAACAGACGGATGTCCACGCGGACAGACTAGTTCATAGCAGGCTCGTTTGGTATTGTTTGAGATACATCATCATCTTAACGGATGTGAGAGCTGTCTTTGTCTCTGTTTGTGTTGGACAGACAAGTAATTGATTTTAATTTAAAAATTCTATGCTCCTTCTTAGTTCATGCACCGCAATAGGATCTTATGTTGACCGAGACGATTTTATCGCATAAACTGAAGTTTTATGTTTTGCCTCACCTCACAGTCCCTTCGATCAACTTGTGGGTCGCCAATGTTTTCGCACGATTGCTATCCAGCGCAACCGCCAAGACACTGGGCCCCACTAGCGCAATGAGTATGATAAAATTAAGGAATTCACATTCCCACCAAATTATACATCACTTTTTTTTGTGTGTGTTGCACTTTTACACTTTCGTTTTTCTTTTTCTGATCTCTCGTAATGTGTTGGATGGTCATGATGGATTGATGATGAGTAGCTGGATCGTCTACATCTCTGACTACGGGGACATTGCTTACGGGTGAACAAGTGAACAAAACGCAGGATGACTAGCGGCCACCTTACATAGCTGAGCTCGTTACTCGAAGGTCCCCAGTTCATCAGACGACGCTGGTCAGCTCCTGCAGGGTGCTAGTGGCATGCTGGTACTTCTGCTGTTGGCCAGCAATCGACAACCGGACCACAACCTCACGTGGATGGCGGGAGCGTCAAGCCGCACCGCACGGCAGATTGCCGCCGGCGTTCGCATTCGAGTTCATGCCGCACGCCTTCAGCTCGGTAAAGATCTCGGTGAAGAAGCCCGGTTCGGCATTGATGCGCAGCATGTTCGATGATAGCCGGTTTACGATTAGCAAACATCTACGAATGGAAAATAGAAAGAGAATGGTTATAACACATTGCAACTGCTTTTTGGATGTAATTGATATTTTAATGGAGTACAGTCACATTGACAAACTCCGAGCAAATAACACAACTCTACTTGAAGTCAGACGTCATGAATGTTACATGGTTCTATAATTAAAAACAGAATTGATGCTAACCTAAAGCACCAAACACACATACGTGTATGTCACTTCAAAGCTGACACTATCAGCAAAAGCTTCACACAGTTTTGGACACGCTGAGGCGTCACGTCACTATAAATCAAGCTTGCACACCAATGGTCATCGTGGTGTCGGATGAGGCCGAATCCATGCGAATCGAACCATACGTAACGGGAGACCCATTTTTTCTTGCTGTCCAAATAAATCCATCAGAATCGGTTGAGTGGACCAAATTGGACACTACGTTTTTTTGGGACCGTTCATGCTATTCGAACAGTTTTTGTGGTTGAAAATGTTTTATGAGCTTCTCGATGGTTGGGCATGAAATTATTGAATTAAATTACAATTGTGTAACGAACAATTTGCGAAAGCTCATTTGTTATAAGAAGAAATTGTAAAGACGTTCAAGATTGAATTTTTCATACGGGTTAAATTTAATACATCTTTCAGAAGAAGCCTCTTTATCTGCTAGACACAATTTATCTGTTCATTAATTGATTTTGCTTGTACCATCAATTCAGTTTAAAATTGAACTCACTTCCACAGCCAGAAGGAAACAAATTTCTTTCGCAAAATTACTAATAAATAACTCCTACCTTACCGGAGACAGGGAATTAGCATGAAATCGTATCATTCTTCCTTGCGCTATTTCGAACATTTTCAGCTTTCCCATTGACTTCGCAAAATTACGACACCCAAACAGTATCGCTTCGGGCAATGAACGGTGTGGGTGAATTACGTCTGGTCCTAAGTATCGTTCACTTCCGCCATGTTGGGCGTACGAAACGGAAGCTGCTGCCTGGTACCTGGTCCACTGATCCGCTCAGCTTTATGCTTCATGATTAATGGCCCACGAAGTGTGGGCAAATTTTCAATCCATTGGAAGGTGGCTGCCTATTGCGGGGGGTTCTCACTGGTACTGCCCAACGTCACCCGGCCCGGTATGGTGACAATTTTTCGCACTTACCTGTCCCAAAATTTATCCTTCGAGTCCTCCACTAGGAACGGCTTCAGCGGGTAGCTTATTTCATTTCCCATGTACGAGTAGGAAAGGTACAGACAGGTTAGGACGGCCGCTTGGAGCTCCGCTTCCTTCGTTTCCTCCCCATCGACGAGCTCGCGGACGAGCATGTAGACGAACACCACGTTTGCCGGGTTGATGAAGGCAACATCCTGCGTGGAAAAAAAAGATAGCACCGGAACAGAGAGGAAAATGGTGAATTGATTTAATCGTACCAATATCGCCTACACACACACACACACACACACAAACGCATGTGTTGATTTATAAATGTTGTCTCTATTTGTGTTTAATTTATCTTGAAAAACTGTCAAGCAACCATCAAGATTCGGAAGAAAGGATTATTTATGGACCGAAAACTTTGGTTGCGAGCTGAAAAGTCGTAAAGTAAATATTTGACTCGCTGCTCGTGTATGAAATACTGAAGTTAAAAAGTAATAATAAAATAAATAAAGTCTAAAATAAAGTCTGAAGTTAGGCGAAAGGATTGTTGTCATTCGTCACAAGTTGACCTTGCGTCCTGTTTTAGAGCCTAAACGAAGTATACGATCGGTGGAATTAAGAACATTAGCCAAAATTATTTCTCTTCTTTATGGATTTACATGAGACGAGATGTACAACAATGAACTGTTTTTTACAAGTTCAATTTTTTCATCTGTAATTTAAACAAAATAAGCTAGATGGTCATGTTCTTTATAGCCACATCCGTCTCTAAAATATATGAGATGCATTTGGAAAATATTTCTAACTTTATTACGTTTTTCCAGTGTTTGAAGGTGATCCACTTCCAATAATTGTCGCTACTTAAGCAGATAAATTTTGATGGGGTTATCAGGTATTAGACATTTAGAGAATCAGACATCATACAGATCAGGGTTATCCGACAAACTTCAGTACATTGTTCGTTCGTACCGCAGGTTCCACACAGTGACTATGATTACCACACATGATCCTAAGAAAAGTTCCTTTGTAGTTGAAAATTGGTGAAAAGAATAATAAAGTAGGCGGTGCTGACTTCTAACCCAAGTTAAATGAAATTTTGCACGACTTTGAAAGTGCGTCCTATTCACTTATTTGTTTATTCAATCTCAGAGGTATGAAATTTAAATTCTAAATACCATGAAACTTCTCCTTCTTCTAAAAATCACCCATAACGAGGGGTATACAAAAGCTATCAAGTTTAATATTTTCGTCATGTTTTGTTGTAATCTGGTATAAAATAATACATTTTATATTACAAAAACTCTGGCATCGTGAAAATTAATAATCATTAAGGTATTAATGATTAAGGTATTTATAGGACATTAAGGTATTTATAAAGAATAAATAAAATCCTGGGAGTCCGTATAAACTGAATAAGATTCTAAGATGGGAGACATTGTTTCAAACTATTAACGTCGATATGCAAAGTCAATCAAGTTCGATAGACTCTCCCATCAGAACACTTTAAAAATTGGTAATTTTTAAAAACATGTGGTTATGTGTTATCTAAATCTATTTGTGTTAAATGGCAATTTTATGAAAGGTATTAAATTTAAGTATAGGTTTTTAAGAATGATATTTTACATTTTTATTCAAATTGATCAATTCGACCCTTCACACAACCATGACTGGAAAAGAATCAGTAATTTGTGTAGTCGATTTATTTAAAGTGCTAAAGGGACAATGTCGTCACAGTTTCGGTACAGAACTATGGAACACCGTTTGTTTAATCTCACCGTTCCCCCCCCCTCAAATCAATCCCATCAACTATGTAACCTCAAAACCTCAAACATGCAACCTGCATTTGGATGCATCTGTTGTGACAGCCGGCGCTTTTGTGATTCGTTCTTATCAATGGCGATAAACCGGG
The DNA here is from genome assembly GCF_943734755.1 of Anopheles moucheti. Taxonomy (NCBI): domain Eukaryota; kingdom Metazoa; phylum Arthropoda; class Insecta; order Diptera; family Culicidae; genus Anopheles; species Anopheles moucheti. The sequence continues at coordinate 37,982,406 of NC_069141.1, read as the reverse complement.
CCGTGCGGAAAGTAAATGATTTTAGCACGACGCTATGTGTATCATGCCAGAATGCAAATGCAGAAATCTATTTTATCCGAAACCGTCAACACCGTAGCGTCAGCGGTTCGTTAGCTTCCCGTAATATCAGCATTGCATGCGATCCGCCACGTGAAGGTAGCGAAGGGAAAACGGTAGACAAACGGATTTAGATTGCAAATCCCGTTCCTTGCGCACCCTTTTTCCCACCCATCCGCACCACTTATCTCCGCGGAACGATATTGAAAATGCTCATCCTGTGTGCGATAGTGCTGTAATTTATTCATACGAGATACGGATTCAGGTCGTCCCGGTGGTTGTGTCCGTCTGGCAGCGATTTGGAGATTGGTGCCGTTTTTTGTTGGTTTGTTACATTCAAACGTACCGAGCGTTGATTTTTCAAACACATAAGGGTTAGGTTTTTCCCAGTTCGCGTTGAAAACGTCACCAGCCTTTGTACGGGCGCTTGGTTGGTGGCACGATAAGCAATTCATTTAGCTTCATGCGCCGTACCGCGTGCACGTGTGTCACTCCCAAACACATCGTAAACTCACACACTCGTGTGGCGGTTAGTACCGCTGTTGGTAAAAAAGGACTAGAGGGAGGGAGTTAAGAATTCCGTGGTAAGGATACTTCGCCGGTGGATGAGTTATTTAACTTTGGGCTGGTTGACAAGAACAATGCCATCTTTACCATCATGGCAGTCGCAGTCAGGTACAGCTCATATACATCGCAAAAGACGGCATTCTTTGCGGTTTCGTTTGAATATAGATAAAAATCAGCGGCGGATCAAACGGTAAGCGGAGTAGGCGATCGCCTAGGACCTCGTCGTGTTGGGGGCCCCAAACAATTTGTTCAAATTATGCGATTTTTGGGAATTTAACAGCAGTGGTTATTTATAGCAAAAAAAAAATAATTGAAAAGGTAGTATAAACGAAATTACACCAGGACCGGGGCACCAATTTTCCCGTTAATCAAGAAAAATTTCTTTGAAAACTACCAGTTTTCGAATGTATAGTACCAGGAGAGCATCCACGGAAGAGGTAGCACCTAGTATAGCAATTTTGGTCGAAAACCGCTGAAAAGTATGCAATGTGTAAACACTAACTTTCCCGTTGGTGGAGAAAAATTTTGCAGCAATTTTCCTTAAAAACCGCCGAAACTTATGCAATGTTTAAACACTAAGTTTCCCGTTGGTCGTGAAAAATTTCTTCGAAAACTACCAGTTTTTGAATGTATAATACCAGGAGAGCATCCACGGAAGAGGTAGCTCCTGGTACTGCGCCGTAAGGTATGCAATGTTTATACCCTAACTTTGCGACCAACTTGCAATGCAATGCGCCGTAAGGTATGCAATGCTAATACACTAACTTTGCAACCAACTTGCAATGCAAGTTTGGTGCATGCAAGAAACTTGCAAGATGGCGCCCAACTTCGTACTTGCATGCAAACTTGCATGCAATCTTGCATGCAAACTTGCATGCAAGAACTTGCATACAAACTTGCATACAAACTTGCATGCAAACCTGCATGCAAACTTGCATGCAAACTTGCATGCAAACTTGCATGCAAACTTGCATGCAAACTTGCATACAAACTTGCATGCAAACTTGCATGCAAACTTGCATGCAAACTTGCATGCAAACTTGCATGCAAACTTGCATGCAAACTTGCATGCAAACTTGCATGCAAACTTGCATGCAAGAACTTGCATACAAACTTGCATACAAACTTGCATGCAAACTTGCATACAAACTTGCATACAAACTTGCATGCAAACTTGCATACAAACTTGCATGCAAACTTGCATGCAAGTTTGCATACAAGAAATTGCTTGCGAAAACTTGCATGCAAGATTGCATGCAAGTTTGCATGCAAGTTTGTTGCATGCAAGTACGAAGTTGGGCGCCATCTTGCAAGTTTCTTGCATGCACCAAACTTGCATTGCAAGTTGGTTGCAAAGTTAGTGTAGAAACATTGCATACCTTACGGCGCATTGCATTGCAAGTTGGTTGCAAAGTTAGTGTATAAACATTGCATACCTTACGGCGCAGTACCAGGAGCTACCTCTTCCGAGGATGCTCTCCTGGTATTATACATTCGAAAACTGGTAGTTTTCGAAGAAATTTTTCACGAAAAACGGGAAAGTTATTGTTTAAATATTGCATACTTTTCGGCGTTTTTCGACCAAAATTGCTATACTAGGTGTTACCTCTTTCGTGGATGCTCTCCTGGTACTATACATTCGGAAACTGGTAGTTTTCAAAGAAATTTTTCACGACGAAAGGGAAAGTTAGTGTTTAAACATTGCATACCTTTCTGCGGTTTTCGTGCAAATTTACTGTTCTAGGTGTTACCTCTTCCGTGGATGCTTTCCTGGTATCGGGAATCTGAAAACAGCTGGTTGGTATGGAATTTCGTACCAGTCGATGGGAAGTTTGTGCGAGATGAACCGTGCTTTCCGTTTCATCCATCTTCCTTACACTAGCGGATTGCTCTCACGAGTTTTATAATATGCAATGCAATAGTGATGAGCAAATTTATTAAACACTGCAGGTGTCACCTCTTGAAAATCGTGTTTTTATGGTATCGCAAATCTGAAAACAATTGTGTCATGGTCTTAAACATCAACATGAGCGAAACAGGTTTCTAAGAAATTTCTCTGATTGTTACCGTGAAGTAAACCGATTGAAAACTGTACCTTGGGCGAAAAATCGTAGAAGGCGTTGGACTACTCAGGATTCGTAAATGTACGTAAATCGTAAAAAATGTGGCGTTATAGTTCTCCTTAGCGCATAAAAACGTTTATATAAAGACTAGCTTACTAGGCCCATTTACAGGGCTACGCAACAGAACACTGAGGTGTACGCAAGGGATCTTTCTTTCCCAGACTTTGCTGGTGTTGTTAAATCATGTTTGAAGTACACCTCCCTAACACCGATAATGCCGTAGCAAAATTATAGGCCCCCCTTTAAAAATTCCGCCCTGGGCCTCCAAGGGGATTGATCCTCCACTGATAAAAATACTCCACCGTGCACGTCTTTAGATGTACAATGGGGAAAATAAAACAAATGTTAAGTAATATTAAGAAGACCAACCATAATTGCAAAAAGCGAACAAACAAAGACTTGATGCTGAATGGGCATACAGGAAAAGGGAAAGTAAATCAAATATTATTAGCCTCATTTCCTATTAGGAAATAAATTACATCTTAACTTTTAAAGACAGCATCATACTTTTTATGATTACTGAAAACCCAAGCTGTTTTTTATTAAACATCTTCATATTTGTATTGATAGCTGGTTTATGATTGAAGTAGAAGATGAACACATTAAATCTGGGTCTCACGTTGTTTTTATTTTGCCTTTGCTATTTAAATATTCCATTTATCAATTTATTTATTCATTTATTCAATTTATTCAATATGATTTGTAAAATATAATTTAATATGATTAGTAGCTTGGCTTAAACATATTTTATCCACTTCGTTATCTGATTGTTGGTTATTGTCTTAAGGAGAAGATCATAGACGAACCAGCAATCGGTAAGTTACAATGAGATTGCTCGAAAAAGCACAGAAAAGCAAGCACATTAATAACAAAAATGAAAATCGATTCAAATGCAAAAAAAAACAGAAGATTCTTTATGTTTCCCTCGACAGATTCAATATTTTCCACTTGTTGGTTATCGACCGGTTTGCTTTTGCTTATCAATTCATATCCAAAATGGGGGAGTAGAACAAATTTTGCGTCTACTTAAATTGTAAATCTTATTTGTTTTATCGCGCAGGTTTTTCAATGTTGTACCGGTGGCATAAATCTTTGCACGGAACCGCCTAATACCGGTAAGATGCAGACGATAAATACACCACGAGATGAAGGGATACTCTGATATTCCGATCGATATTGATTTTATCCACGATAGCTGCACCATCCGCGAGGGCTTCTTAGAGCACGGTAAGCGATTATCGAGCAGTCTCGAGCTTAAACTTAATTCTCTTTCGCTTAAGCCGGGCGGCACACTCAGCGGTGCGATGATTGAAGGAAGCCCAATAATCGAACGATTTATAGCAGTTTCGCGCGTAATCGGATTTTGAGTTGAGTTTCATTGTGCAGACGGTGTAATAAAAAAAACAGAATAATAAGACGCAACGCAAAGCAAGCAGAAATTAATAGTGTGGATGTTGCCGTAAGGATGTTTAGCACGGGACAACTTTTGCGATTATTCCATTCTTATGGGGGAAGTGCATAAAAATCGCAGATTTTCGCTGGGTTAATGGTGAAAAACTTTTGTTGGGTAATCGCTTGTAAGTTGCCACGCTGGGATCAGCTTGTCGATAGAGTTGGAAACGGCCATTATTCGGTTGGTTGGCATTAGTAAGGTAGTTTATTTATTTGACCGTCCGAAAAACCGAAATAGGATCACCTTCTCACCGGTGTCATATTTTCCCAACACCCGTGCGTTGGCCCACAGCCAATGGAAATGCATTAATCACGGTGCCCGTGCTGACCACTAGGCATGTATGTGTGGCTGCGTTACATTAAATCAACTTTCCTGGTGCAAAAAAATGTAAGCAAGCCTACATGCACGGGAAAGGAAGCACACACTATTTTTCTTCCTTTATCGAGATAAATCAACAGCCCGGAGCAAAATGCGCTACATTTCGAGGCCACAAGCACGACCCATAGATTGTTTGGGAAAACGAAACAGGAACCAGCCACCAATACCTATCGCCACATCACATTAGGATGTCGGATAGAAAAAGTTCTCCATACTCCATACCGGCGGTGTAATGAAAGCCGACCCGGGAGCCATATTTTACCGGACTTTATTTATCTCTTGGGTCACAAAAACTAATTTTCCAGCCAGTCCATGATGCACAGGGTATTTGTGTGTGTGGTTGTACGAATTCTAGCAGAGGTGGAAAAGGTTATGCAAGATAATGACTTATTTTAAAAATATGTTTGTTGTTATTGCAATAATAGCATCGCATAAAGAAAAAAACTACGAACGAATCAAGCATAGAGCGGAAAGCGATACAAAAGAACCCTGAACTAATGTTTATCACAATTGGAAAATCCTTTTGATGGACATTGATAAAGGTTGCGGTTCAGGGATAAATGGTTGGAAAGCATTATTAAACCTTCTTATCGCAAAACATTTTGCCTCCCCTCGCTGGACCGAAAACAGCTCCATTCAGCCTGGGCCAGCGTCATATTTTACTTCGTCACCCCAAAAGTTGGTCGCGACGATCCTTTTTCCTGTTTTGTTTGGCGCTTCATCCACGCGCGCTTGCCGATGGGCGCTTTTGCCGGAAAGTTTCTGCGGCCTTGTGCCGAAAATGGTGTACGGTGCAATACATGCGAAACACGCGCACGCCACTACCCGTCGCTACTGTGGTGTGAAATTCAAATTTTAACAGCATTGACCGAGAAAAAAGAGCTCATTAAATTTTCAACAAGGATCTGATTCACGCCGGCATGGCTGGGAGGAATTTACTGCTTGTGCTTGTGAGTCCGGGGGAGTGAAAGTCGCAAAATTAACCATTCGAAATCAAGCCGGTTTAGTGGAACCGCGATTTTTTGCGAGGGACAAACCGGGACGGGGATATTGCGTGAAGAAGGACGGAGAAAGAGAGGAAGGAAGCGTTGAAAGAGGCGATTCAAGTAAGCTTTATGATTGCCATAAAAAGCGACCGGCTGTAATGCCGGCGGGGTTTCCATCCTTCCGAAAAGTTCTACCACCACTCAAAAATTAGGACAAAACGCACTGGACCAGTTTTTGGGGACGGCGTTTTGGTGATGGGGGAGAAAGAGAAGTGAAAATCTCCAAAAATAAAACCTTGCCTCCGGTTCAGGGATTGGAAGGCTTCGGCTCGTCGATGTCGAAGCACAACCGGTGGCAGATGAGAACGATCTCGTCGCGATCCCATTTTGATGACCATCGTGTGGCAGTGATTTGTCGCTCACAAGCACCTGTTCATTTTTAGTGGTATGACCCTTTTGCTTTTTCCATAACCCCACGGGGACAAATGAAAATTCAGCAGCAGCCGAGCTGAGTGTTTTTTATTTTGCATCATGGCAGGCTCCACTGTGGCGACCCTTTATTTTCTCAGGTGTCACATCCGACTGTGTCGTCACATTCCGGTGTGCTGAGTGCAGAGAAGAAAGACAGGAGACCGGGGTGCACAATGGTGCTAGGTCCGGGATCCATGCCGCCCGGATGACTGAGAGCGTGGCCGACGCTTCACTGTCTGACAGGTCAAGCAGCAACATTTAATTGGATGCCACATTTTTTAAGCAAACCGGCCAAAGCGCCACGTTTAACCTACATTTTTGCCTGTAACGTCGGCAGACCTGCAGAGATTTAACAGATGTGGGGACGAGTAGACCAAGGCCATCGAGCTAATGGTGAGCGTGGCTACAGTGGTGTTCGTTTCCAAGTAGAGCATGGAACAGGCTTGATGACTCCTAATTTCCAAGGCTAATGATGAGTTAATTAATATATAAATAAAATGAAATGGTACAAGCAGAGAAACGAACTGAGAGGAACCGGAATTGGAAGTAATTTTTTAGCTGATGATTCCAAAGCACAATAATTGCTTGATTCAGCCATCAAATGATCCAAAGGTTTACGATTTTGATGAGTAAGTTTCGCGTTAAATTTTGAGAAGATAGAATTATATACTTATTTAAAGTTTGTAGTGTTGAAGAGCAAGAAATGCCGTTACTAATACCCTATAAAAATGAACTTATTCATCATTGTAATGGGCGAGAGATGATCCGGTTTATTTTTTTCCAATTACCAACCCCATTTACCAACAGAATTCAGCTTTCTAATCATTTTCATAAATCCCAAAACTAATACTGTGCTGTTAACAACCTGGCAAACTGCATAGCAGGACTTGCCAAACTTTGGAACCTTATATCCCGGGTACCTTGTTAGCCCTTGCGCTATAACAATGTTGGTAATTAATTTGATCATTAGTAGATTTATGACTACTCCACGCCAGCGGTGGCATTCTGGCGAAAGGCGGTTGGCACACCTGTTAAGCTATTTTTGAAGCAAAGCTATCGGTGAAAAGTTTTCGCGCGAAACGAAGGTGGAAACTTTCTCTTCTATTTGCACAGGGTTGGTTGTACGGCATAAAAGGAAAAGCATAAAACCAGAGGCAAGCGGATGGTGTTGAGACTAATTTTAGTTTCCTCACTGCTCTCATACGCGCAAGATAAGCGATAGAAAGGAGAAACGAGAAGTGGGAAAGATGGTTTGTGTGTTGAATTACACGCGTTAATCAAACTGTAGTGGTTTGTTCTTCGTTGCCCAAAAAACCCGGCCACTATTGAGAAGTTAATGCCGGCAGCTCGTGACGACAGTTTTGATTAGCAGGATCCAATTTCGGTGTCAACATCATCAACCTGCAGCTAAAAGTAGCACCACTCAGGGTCTGAGCCTTTGATCGTGCTCATTAATTCTAGGCGCTCGGACAACAAAAATCGGAAGCAACCTGCGTGCTCTCTAGCGGGCTCCACTTCGACTGGGGGGTATCATTATAACTGCAAATTAAATCAAACAAGGTAGCATTTACGTGCAGTGGAGCCGTTGATAAATATCTATCGAAAGGATTCAAATAGTATTTTCGTCACCTGAATCAACACGGGGTTCGCACGACAAAAGGCCACGAAACAAAAGTCACGACTAACCCGGCCGGTAACATGGGTAAGATGCTCTGTTGCTGCTCTGGTCACATTGGCCACAACCGCTAGCTAACCTACATAGCGGACGAAGCGTACGTACCTGCCATCCTTGAAGCAGTAAACTTCTGTCGACGGCCCTTAGCCACATTACAGCGTCGCCGGCTTGGAAGTCGCGTAGCTTACGGCATCGATCGTGCAGGAACATTCCTAAACATTTCAGCAGCTCTGACGTGGACGCCTGTAATTAAGAAAGGGCACAGATGGAAAGGTGAGATTAGATCATTGGTAAGCTATTGACGTCTTTGTTTGATGGAAATTCAACACCTAGGGGTGCAAAATTCTTGCTATTGATGGAACGGTGTTAAGATTACAACAAATTCCTTGGTATATAAAAAATATAAAAAATCCTTGGTAATTATAAAAAAAATATTTTCGATTTGGATAAACCACCTATAAAGAATTTGTTTATACAAAACCGATTTCTTGGATCTCTAACATGCGTTGTCCAATACCTGGGTCTCTATGAAAAAAGTATTTAATTATTTCCCTAGATATTCAAATACGTATTAACGTATTTCTTTAGAATTAACATTATACTATTACACCAGAAAAATTAAACGATAAAGATGGAAGTAATTTTATAGTCAACCATGAAATCATGCCAACCAACCACCATACCATGAAAAAGTAAGCGCAAACTATGCGATAAACTGAAAAAAACATTCCTGTCTGTTGGAAAGATATTTTTAATAGTTAAGTTAATGAACGATAAAGCATAATTGATAAAGTATCTAGGATATTTAGAGGAACACTTTGTGAAAATAAATTAAATTAAAAACAAATGAACTTATTTTGTATAACTATAAAATAGCACTATGCTTGCACCACTATCGACCCTCGACAGCAATTTTTTAAGTAAATTATTTATTTAATGTCATTAAATTTAATTTAATTTCAAATACACATTTCTCGACCACGCAGTGTCTATTGTACTTCCGCTAAAATAAATATCAGTTCACCGATACTTAAATAACAAAACAACAAACCCCAAAACCGCATCACCTGGAGAGTGTGTGCAACTGATGAAGAATCCCATCACCATTGGGCACCAAATGTCAGTTGCACTACTCCGACGATGCACCATTTCAGCGAAACGCTAAGGGAAAACTCCCTCCGGATGTCCCACATGCTTGGGTGGTGGTGCGCCAGCAAATGCGTTGCAGTTTGGCTGTCACTTCAGCCGATGATTCCGCGTTGTTAATGCAGAACACAACCCAATTCATTTTGTGTCACGACTGTCATCATGCAGCGTGTCGTTGATGGACAAACATGGAAGTAGCACAACGCGAAGAATGGGAAAGTGACCAAAAAAAAAACAGGATTTGAGCACAATGCATAGAAGCGAAGTTCATCCCCGTTGGTTCGTTGATGTTGCGAAAAACGGAAAAGTTATGAGGAAAAACTTTTGTCATTCTACTTTCTTTTCAATCCTTTTCTTTTCCGCTCTTGGGTAGCGTAGGTGGGTGGTCTGTATTGGGGATACATAAAAATGCCACTCACGGTCGTTTGCTTTCCTTGGGGAGTGCAAACATACTTGCAGCGTGGAAAATGTTGTTTCTATCTGCCCAAGATCCACCGTGCATCAGATATATTGAAAATCGAGCAAATATCATGATGAGTGTTGTGGTGCCGTTGTCACACGCTAAAGTGGACACTTTTAGTCGATGTGGACGGTGCTGGGCGGTCCATTTAATCACTGTGCATAATTGATGGTGGCTCTTTCATTTTGAAAGCTTATTGATATTTGCGTGATGGAATTAAATTTCTGCAGTATTGCATGAGAAATATTGTCTAGAGTTGCAATCATCTGCATAATGGATTACGCGGTTATATAAGGGAGAAGGTTATTGATTTGTTTCAAATGAAAAATGTCTTTGAGCGAGTTTAGTTTCCTTATCTTAATATAATTAGGTGACACAATTTCCCAAAAAATCTCGTCATTATTGGAATACTAAACCCTGACTAGGTACCTGAAAGTTCCTGCAAAGGTTAACATTTCGATACTACTATCACACCTAGTTTAATGTCCAGCACACGGAAGAAGATTTGAAAAGCGCTTGAAAGCTTCTTGCATTCTTCGGTAAAATTGATAAAAGCAACAAAGTACAAACCACTACCGCACTTCATTTGTGCGGAATTGTTGTAAAAGCTACGTTTTTTGTAAAATTCCAATTTTCGTAAGGCTTTTCTATTACGGCTGAGAGAATCGCCATGAGCTGGTACAGTGACTTGCGCCGCATACCGTCACACCTAATAATCTTACTTTAAATTGATGCCCGCAGGGGAACACGCAGTGTTGTGGACGATGTACAATTTCACACTGGCCACAGTTTTGCGGAAAACGTGGTCCCCTTTTTCCATTTCGATTTAATGGTTCGAATGCTCTTCCCACAACGTGCCGAAGAAGTAGCCGAGCTGACAAAATAATCTAATTCTATTTAAAAATGCGGAGGGATTAAACTGAAGTACACAGAAAAAAAGTTTTAAAATGAATTCGAAAAAAAAAAACACACACACACACACACACACACACAGATAACGGTGTGGTGCCGCGTGCTAATAACGAACCTGGTAATGCACGTTTTGCGAGGGAGAAAGAAACGGTGTGGAATGGACATGGAACATAAGATAAGTGCCGGCAGCTAATGATGCTGTTGAGTGCATGCCGCAGGCAAGGATATTTTTATCGGCTTCACAATTTTCCATTAGATGCTCAAAACGGGCAAGAACAAAACATTGTAACGTTCTTGCCAGTCGCTGAGAGCGGACTTTTCTTGTACGGGAGAAGTTTGTCCTTGCTTCGGCTCATTCGCCGAGCATCGTCGGTGGTCGAAGCTGTTCGGTATGGGCAAGTTCCTTCCCGGTATACTTTACCATCTCATAATCCAATCCGATCGGAACATGTTGGTCTAAGCAGAATTGGGTGTAATTAAGCGCTTACAACCACGGAAAGGACCCACTGGAAGCCAAGATGCCGTGGTGGTGATAAGCTTTATCCAGTGCCGTTTTACTGTCGCCATCGTAATGTCTTGGGCGTTATTATCGTGCGATGTGAATGGTACCAACGCCAACGTCAATATATTGCGCTTCAGCGAAGGTCAAGCAGAATTGTGACGCAAATCGATCACAACTTCTTACGAGTATCGCGGCACGCGTCTTAATTCCGCACCGGCTGGCGCGTTAGTAAAGTGGAAGAACCATATGCGACATTTCCGAATTCTGACCGAAGCGAACCGACCGTCCGGAAAGAGTGGTCACCGTTTTCCAAACCATAAAATTAATATCGATTATTATGAAACGCTTCAGAGGTGGTCCAAGGCTGGGCCTGAGGACGGGACAAAGACTGAGCGGTTCGGGTTTAGTTGACGCAAACAACCGTGAATCGATAAAGAATTTATTGAACAGAACGTTTCCTTACCGACTTGGCGAGGTTATGTAATCCAAACGTTTGTATTCTTACTACAACTGAGACGTTAAAAAAAACATAAGAAAAATTATATTTAAAAATGGAAACTTTGATAAAAATAGAACGTGTTTAAAGTTATTATTTTGAGGATTTAAAAGTTAATTTGATTCTATAATTTAAGAGCTGTCTGTTTATTTGTTTCTTGTAATAGATCTTTAATATTGTAGAATGATTGACTATTTCTTAAAAAAATAAACGTATAACAAACTTTTTAAATATGTAAATGTATTATATGAAGATTTGTTTACAAATACTTACGAAATAACACGGGTTAGTGATGGGATATACAACTCACTTAGATAAAAAAAACTTAGAGTTAGTGTGTTATATTAAATAGTTAAATCTTAATCAAACACGCTACAATTCAAACTCATAGAGGAGTTTTATAACTCATGACTTATAAGTTGATAATGACCTTAAATAGTTAAATCTCATAAATATGTGAATTTTGAAAAAAACCAAGCAACTTACATCAGGATAAGTTAAGGACCAAAGGGTAGAATAAACCGAAGAAAAAAGAAAATGTTTGAGCTGGTATTCTCATGATAGTAAGTTGATAAGTACCCTGAACAGGTATATGTCCCACCTCATATACCCCAATTTAAGTTTGAGATGGAATTACCTTGATGGTTCAAAACTGAAATCAAAATCAAAACGTTCACCTAAGAAAAGACAAAAAAACCCACATTTCCATTGTTAAATTAACATACTTTAAGCAATTGTACGATTCCAATAAATATCAACATTCGACAGACAGGCGAAGACATATGACACTAGGTAGTTGTAATCGGAACAGAGCCTCTGGATGTGGGAGTTGAGACAAGAGTCATAGGACTTAAGAGGATACACTCTTTCTTGCAGACAGAAGAAGAAGATATCTTCTTTCGGTATAGTCAGTCTTGCAGGAAACTCTGTATCCAAGGACGCCAGTGCTCAAGATCTGCCCAGTTTCTCTGAGACTTAATGGCCAAAATCAGGATACTGCGCCCCAGAACAAGAGCACATATTGTATCTGCTACTTACTTATCTCGATAACCTTAATTCGTTCGTGACTTAAATGCCTGTGAGTAGTTTTAATTACAAATGAGTTATTTGTGTTAAGTGAATTTTCTCGTGCTGCGTGTTTTGTTGCCCTGTTGCGTTCGCAACAAAAACTCTTTGTCGGGAATCGAATTAACAGGCTTATGGGAAAGAATAAAATGACAATGCTTCATGGCTGATCGTTATGTCGATACGGATATATGACACTTATTGTTTATGAATTGAAATAAAAAAGCTGCTTAAGAATTAAAAAAAAAATCATAAAAATGATTCTACGTTAATTTAAACCATATTTCTTATTTCGTGTACCTTTATTTAGCTTGCCTGTATAAAAAATGATAAAGGTCTCGAATCCTTTCAGTGCAAAAGAAAATGTATTCAAAACTCCCAAATTAGTACAAGACCAAAGCAAGACAAAGGATAAGAATAGGAGGTCGTGCAATAAATCAAAGTAACACTCTTTCATAGTTCCCCAGCGGTATGCGTTCAGCCGATTTGAAGCGCTTTCCACCCATTTGTTTTGCCACTTGCCGCTGCCGATCCACCATAGAGAGGGAGCTCTCTATGTTTGGTGTATACTTTCACCGCCCAAAATCGTGATTGCCTTTCTTGCTCTATCTCGCACCAAGCAGCGATGCATCACAGCCTTTCCACGGCCTACGACATAATATTCCCTCGGGATACCTGCAGGTATCCCCCAACATACGCACACCTTTTCACAAAGCTTGGTCGAATTGAAACATTAAAATGATTTATTCTCAAGGGCACGACAAACAGCGACGGCCGGGTGCCTGCCCGAGCATCTGAAGTTCTTGGTTGATGCTTCAGCATTCTATGGGAGCTTTTCCGTTTGTTTTTCTTTTCGATTTCCGTCATGTTTGTCGCTTACTCCGTTTGCGGGCAGGGACCGGGCTGGTTTCCGCAAAACGGTTTCGGTGCGACGATGTTGGGCGTTGCTGCGAGACGTGATTTATTGCTTATTGATGTCGTGCTGGGGCATCGCTGTTTGCCTGGTTCGTTTATTTTCCGATCGATTCAAAACACTCAACGGCCAGAACGTGTCCGGCCGTGGCGTACGTACGGGAGATACAGGATACATGCTTCTTTACAGGACATTGGTCATGGTTGCAATGTCCATCGATCACTGTACGCCTAAACGCGCGAACCGGCTCCGTTGCAACGATCAAGAGTTTTCATTATTATTTCACAAAAATAGGTAATTTGATTTATTTGCTCGTGTTTTAACACACGTACACAGGCCAATAAAACCGGCAAACGGTGGAGAGCCACTTCGTCAATCTAAAATAAACAATAAACACCCACAGTAACCCACCACCGGAGAGTGAAATTGAATTGTTCAGCAATGTTTCATAACGTCGTGTGTCCCCCGCAGTGTGGGAGCGTTTATGATTCGTATGTGTGTCGACCAGGTCGGCACGTCATACCGGCCTTCGATGGTGGGTCGGTGTTTCTGCTTATAGCTCCACAAATGCAATCACATTATTCTCTTCCGGCGAAGAGATCAAAGGAAAGTGCATGGTGGGTGTGGGTGTGTACATGAAGGGTTTCTAATAAAGTTAATTGATCTAAAATAGATTCTCGGTGCGTGGGAATCCATCAGTCGAGCGTTGTATTATTCAGTAATGAATGATTAGTTTTTCATTTGATGCTAATTGAATATTAAATTGGATAGAATTCAATATTTTTACATCACTTTTAACAAATTAGGTTTTCAAAAGTTTTCTTCAACTTGACGAAGAAAAAAATAAAACTTGAGGAAAAAAAAATAAAATAAAAAAATAATAAAAAAAAACTATATTGAGCAGCTAACAGCTTGCTTCAAACGCTCGCTAGGAAGCTTAAGCACCCTCACATCGTTACCCGCACAGATAAAGCAGCCCCATATCAATCCACTTTGTCATTCTTCCAGCGGAAAGAACGCAACTGCAAGACAGCTGACACGAAGAGGCACGATCCGCAAGCAAGAAACCCAACGGTGAAGCAAAATCCTCCAACACGTGTCAGTGATGTAAGATAGCGTGGAACGATCTTCATTTTGTTCATTGCAAAAGTTTCCTGGCTCGGACGCGGAATGAAAAATGCCACATTCATTACTTGCGAGCGCGAGAAAAACTTTTACCACTTCGCTAACCGTACGCAGCCTTTGCGCGGGAAAAAGGAAAAGCAGCACTTTGGCAGACACGTTGCTTTTGAATCGGAGAAGGAATATTTTTTGCTGCCTCTCTTATGTGTAAATCGCCATCTTGTTGAGTCGAGAGTACAGTACCACCGAGAACAAAGCGCTCCAGCCTTTGGGATATGGAATGGTTTCATATTTTTAAAAGCTTGCACTCCAATAGTTTTTACCATTAGTGTGGAAAGAACATCGTTACAGTTTTATCTCGGGAGCTCTGGACACAGCTGGGGGAGTGAACGGCGTGTGTGAAATTGTGGCAAGTGTTAGCTATCTGTGTTTCGAAATCGTATGTGTTAGCTGTGAAAAAAGATCTCCATTTTCTTCTGAAAACCACCTGAACCGGTTTGGTGTTCTTCGTATTTATTATCGTCAGCACCACCTGTACCGATCGTGTTGGAAATAATTAATTTCTACAATCACCCTGAGGGGTGAAATAGTGACTGTTTCCACCGAAAACAAACCACCTGGGTACGTCTTCAGCAGAATGTATCAATCTAAAAAAACATCCGGTTGTAAGTGACCAACTCCATTTGGAGCAGAGAACTTGCAGGTCGTAAAAGTCACCGCACTCGAATTGCGGACGATTTCGTTTTTTTTTTGGAACTAAATTTAATTAGTGAAGATGAAACGCCCGGTACAACCCCTACGCTGGACCATTTTCGTGCTCCATATATTCCATTAGCAGCTTACAGGCGAAGCGAATGTGATCTTCATCCTTACTGCGGCAACCCGAGACGCCCATTAGAACCGATTCGATTTATCACCCAAATTCAGAACTTTGCCTGGGTTTGGGTTTCCGGCCCACGAAGCGTACAATAATTTGTCTTGTAGGCTGTGTTCTCGTTTCCCCTCGGCTACGATTCAAGATACTGATTTGAGTGATTAATCATGCACGCTTCGCTGTGGTGGGTAATGATCGCATAAATTTTGAGGGATTGATATATTATTTGAACTTTTTGTGTTTTATTATGCCCGGTCAGGCTTTAAACTGGGACTGAACTGTGTCTCTAATGCGTAGAGGTGACTTCTCAGCAGGTCAAGTAATTTCAACGCCATCAAAATCACGTAGGCGTGGTCGAGGCCAGACACAGATTGCAGAGTGTTATCAGACTAATAAGTGTAGTTATTTTGCAGCAACTGATTTTCTTATATTTTTCGAGTTTGAATCCTGTTCACCGTAAAACTTTTATTACAGTTATTAATTTCTTCTTTAAAATCTTCATTTCAACACTGAAATCCATTATAAATACTCGATACGCATTGTTCGTATGCATGTAAGCAAAATATTATTTTGCATGAAGAATGTGTTTTATACCGAATATTGATTCCCTGTTTATTCATTACCATTTCGTGTCCCGTGGTTGTGTTTCAAACAAGAGCGGCAAATACATAAAAAACGCATGCCCGCAGCTTCACTGTCTATCTATATGATAATCCCGCTTATTGTGGTATGAGGTATGCTTCCGACGAGGTGTGCAACGTTTCCCAGTGCTTTTAAATTGAAATTTATTTACAAAATATGTTCATTTTCTCGTCATGCTACGCGGCACGTACACCATCAGGGAGGCGCACCCTGCGGGAGACGTACAGGGGTTTTTTTTCGGGTTGTAGTGTCTGGACTCCCCCTCCGAAAAGGATGGGATATGCTAAGCCGACATTTATCATTTTGTTTTCCAGATTCAGTAAGCATAAATAACGACAGAAGATCCTGGTCGTGAGAAAGGAACCATCTCAGTTGGATCCGTTTCATCTTTTCCACACATTGGTGTACAGAACTCCTGCTTAGCACAGCAGGAGAGTGCTTTTCTTTACCATTGCTTTCTGCTCTGTTTTGTGAGACCCTTGGCGCTTAAAACAGTGCTCACATGATTAAAGAAACATTACAGCGGGAGGTATAATCGTTTGCACTGCGAAAGGGGATGGAATGAACACGGTTCGAGGAATATTACTTTAATAATACCATCCGGAAAACACTGGAGACAGGGACATTCTCTTTCGACGCCTTTAGAATTATTTGGAATAATTTATTCATTAAAAAATATCTGTGAAAAATGATTAATATGTCAATTTAGGTATAAATGATCTTACGCTGGATAAAATAGCTGCAATTTAATCAATATAAAATCGATTGATTTAAATGTGTGGTAGTCCTATAATTTACAAAACTATTCAACAAGCTTCAGCAACCTGTGCTTCGTTTAAAAAATTCGCGAAAAGTCACGGACCGTATTTCAGAAGCAATACTACGAGTATCTACTCGTATGTAGGGGAGTTGCTCATTTAAGCAAAGAAAAGGTACAATATGAATGTAATTGAGCCTTTAAAATCTTATTATTTAGTTACGGTAATTAAGAACAAGCATGATTAAATTCAAAAGTCGTATATCCCCACTCAATACAAACCATGGATCGCGTAATACGTTTAATATTAAATATATATTCCACAATGGTTCATTGTCACATCAATAAGCACGATTACATTGATTGTCGATCGGAAATGACATCAATTACCGGGCGTCATTCATTTGTCATCGTTGACTGAATAACCTCGGCTGAGAGGAAGTGTCATTGTTGGTCTAATGACTTCACCAACAATAAGTGTGCTATTGAAGAATAGTTGTAAGTATTACTATAGAATTTTGTTTGTAAAACAAATTATACACGTATTTTGTAAAATTAATTTAAGAAATGATATTAAATATTTTTTAAATAGTAATTTGTAATTCAGTATTCATAAGTCTAGCCAATTTTGAGGAATTTTACCTCATCTGATTTATTCACTTATTTTACTGGCCCTACATTTTCTCGGCACAAGCACTCGCTTTTCCCTCAATCCGAACATATTTACTTAGAATGAAATTTGCAATTCACGTACATGCATGCAAACCCGTTGACGTGCTCTTGGTATGTTTTTGTGAATCAAAGTGTACACTCGCGGCGGGCAAACGAAAGGTAAAAGAAATCTGTAAACTAATTACGGTGGTAACGTTACGAGAGCGAAACCGAAAAAGCGAGATCGTACGATACGCTAAATAAGCGCCATTTTGCCATGCTTAAGCCGCCTGGTGCAAACACTCGATTGCGTATAGTAGCGTAAACACTTGAACTTCGTCTTCGAACCGGATTTCAACATGAGTGACGTGCAAGAGTTAAAGAAACGCGGTATATAAAGCCGAACGGTAACGATATGCGATATGCGGCAGGAAATTGTTCTCGGAGCCTGCGGTTCAGTGAAAGCATGTTAACCGTACCGTAACGAAGTAGTACACATGAAGCGTAGCGGTACGTGTACTGATGTAGCAGCATGTTGTACCCGTCACGTCTTTTTGTTCATTTAGCGATAATTAGTTTGCCTCAGTCCTCCTTGTGCGAGGGGTGGTACGGTTAAGGAATCGCATTGAACCGGGGAAGGAAATTAACCGCAAATCTAAGTGCATCGGAAACGCAGCGTACGACACTCTGCCATGCATGGTGTATTTCCGATTATGTAAGCTGGGCTTTGAGACCGTAACGAGTGCATCCGATGATTAGAAAACGATTCATGCTTACCCAGTTGAAGAAACTAATAAATGATGAGATTCTGGCGTTTTTGTTCGTAATTGACTTAAATGATCAACATTTTTCAGAATTAAAGATCAGATGGAGACGCCTGGTCTTTTATAAAAACGAATATTATAATGTCAGCAATAAGATCACTTTTTTGCAATCATGTTATTTATCATTTTTTATGCATCTCAAAATACTTTCTATCTACTTAACTACATTTTGTAGTACTGTAGCACCGAAAAAAAGGATACGGCTAAAATTACACGAAACATTTGGAGAATCTTTAGGCCAATGATATGGGTTCTTATGGGGATTAACATTTGGCTGTTGGTTGTTACATGAAGAGTTACTCCTACAGTGAGACAACTTCGTGCAAAATTACAGATTCGTTTGCAATTAAAAAAAAGTTGCCATCCTCTTTTTTGGATCTTGTTTTTGATAGCAAAGTGATAGAAAGTGTGCTTTTGATAGCATTATTCATTTGTGTGGCAGGTTTTGGTAGTAGAACGCGCTATCCACCGCAAACAATTAAAAGCTCTTCAACCAACACTTTCA
Organism: Anopheles moucheti; assembly: GCF_943734755.1. Taxonomy (NCBI): domain Eukaryota; kingdom Metazoa; phylum Arthropoda; class Insecta; order Diptera; family Culicidae; genus Anopheles; species Anopheles moucheti. Next base: position 37,963,827 of record NC_069141.1, on the reverse strand, counting down.
ATTCTCGCTCTTATCTTTCGTAGGAACACGACAAACTTGGACGATTTATCGTACAATGTAGCAATAAAAATAACAAGTTTAATTTGCGCCATCCAACAGCCAACGCTCCCATTAACTATTCACACATTGTGCATATTTAGCCACGTGCACGAATCCGTACAGTGACAAAAGAGCTGTTGCACAGCCCACTCCCTAATGGTAAGGATGTCGCCCACCACCACCTCCACCACCCACTCCCGGGTGGGCAAGGTAAAAGCAATGTTGCAAAAAAGGCCATTCGCAAATAAATTCCCTTTATTGTCCAGACACGTGTACCGCTGCCTGCACTGCACCATAAGCGCATTATCTCTCGGCGCACCCTGCAAGGCGGTTATTGTGTCACGGTGTGCCACTAAAAACTGGGGAAAATGGTGGGTGGATGGATGGGTGCGCATGGGAACGCTTGAAGGAGACAGATAAAAGCATCTTGTATGCACCAGCTAAATTGAGCCGTTTTCTGTAGCAAACCCTCGTCTCAAGGAGCTCGTGGGGCCCGCTCTGCACTCTCTTCGGAGCTTGTTGTTTCCGTCGAGCAGCTTTTAAGGCACCCGAGCTGGACGATAAAATGTGACCGTGACAGTGGCAGCAATGGGAAGGACCTTGTAGGTTCCCGTACGTTCCCCATATTAAATGCTGGCGGCAGCATCAGCAGCTGCAGGAATTTGAGCAGGAATCATCTAAATGCTCACACGTGCCTTGATCTAGCCGCAAGCGATGACCTCAGGCGCGATGACACTCGGTGGCTCCTCACTTCATAATCATAAATTTACATAATCACCAAAGTATGCTACTTTACCGTTCGCAATAATGTGCGAGCATGTTATGGGATGGAACACGACAGGACGCCCGTGTGGCTCGATGTGGGTCGCTGTGGCGTAAAAACAAAGTCTCCCGGATCAATCGATCGATAGTCGTTTCCTCTTCCGTTTTCTGCAGTACATCCCACGCGCTACCCACGGAAAAGGAATGGTTCGAACAAACCGATTCGATGTTCAACCACGCGTGGAAAAACTTTGTCCTGTTCTCGAAGACGCGCACAGCTTTCACCGCACAAACGGAGGCTGAAAACTGAACTTCTGAAGCGAAAGACAACACATGTAGGTGTTGAAAGTTTCCCAAAATCTATTTCATGTCGTTTCATGCTCCGTTGGCCCACGACGCATCAGAACATTCAACCCCCGGTTCGCAACCGCAAGATACAACACCGTGTTGACACGGGGGGAAATGGTAGAACATAAATGACTCTTCGGAAAACAAAGCCAACTTTCGGTCACATCCGCCGGGATGACGCACGGTAACATCGTACGGGTAGCATCCGGTTGCGCTTCGACCACGTCGGAATGGCGGAGACAAAGCGCCCTGACCATGCATTCTGCTGAACGTCAAGGACATCCCACAGGAAAAGGTCCATCATTGGCGAACCATCATTTTGTTGCAAGCTCAGCGTTTGGAGCGGATATTCTTCATTTAATTACAACCAATGCTCACCGCACCGTTTGCACGTGCATAGCAGGGCCACATTTGTCTCCCCGGGCAGGCAAAAGCCGTTCGGTCAGTGGCCGGATGTGGCCGATGGGCTAAGGGAGAACAAGCGAGCCTTTCGCTGAGCACCATGCGAGTGATGGCATTAGAATCGCACAAGCTCCACAGGGAGTTGAAGTTATGCAGGAATGATAGTTTATAATAGTGAGTAAGAACGCTTATCAATAGCACATTTATCAGTGCTTTTGCAAACACGCTGAATTTGAGCTGAACAATCCTTTATCCATGATGCTGTCCGCATATGGTTTGTTCAACACTCTTCAAGGAAGGATAATTGAATAAAAAACTTTACTTACCGCAACGCGATGCAGAATAATATTAAGAAATGGTTAATGCCTCTCACCTGTAATAAACAATATAAGAAATAAGTTAATACAAAGCTGGAAAAAATTATGATGTACAAAAATAAATTATACTATTATAAAGAAATCGATTAGAACCGTGAGAAATGTAAGATTTTTTGGCAATTAAAATCAAAGTTTCATAAGCAACAGCTTCTTATCCCGCATTAGAATAAATTTATAATGTGCGAAATGCATCATTTGACCTCTGCCTTTGCTGATATGCATTAAGAATGAAGGTTGTGGTTCAATTTGGGCCGTTCTGATTGAGGAAAATAAAGCACTTTATCCACCATCAAGAAAATATGCTCTTAGTAAAACACACGAAAAAAAAACCAGAAAGAAAACCCCCCCAGAAAAAAAGAAAGGCCTTAAGACCATAAGGAAGAAATCAAATACCGCCAAGGGTAGGGCAACGCAATTGGTGGACAGGAGGCTCAATGTTTTCGACGTGTTTGGAATATATTTGTGTTCATTGTTATTTATTTATGCCAAATATCGACCGGTTAGCTTCCGGGCTTCACACACCATGGCAGCAGGAATTTGGGGCGGAAAGTGTAACGAGAGGGTTGCAAATACGATTTCGGTGTCGGATTTTCGGGTCGCCAATCACATATCGCGTACGGTACGGTACGCGAGCGATGGACGCTTTTGGGGCGGCGAAACTCCGGCAGGCGGCAGCAGGTGAGTGAATGCCAAAGCATAGTTACGTCTGTCAACTGTTTTTGTGCCGGTCAACAGCGCGAGGGAAAGAGAGAGAGAGTTAGAGGGAAAATGTTTTCCCGTTCCACATTCAGCTCGTCGATTGCCCCGAAGGCGTTCGCTTATTTGTGAATTGTATCTCACCCCATTCACACATGGAAAAAAAGGGTGGCCAAACACTTTGATCGGTTACCATCATCGTTTGTATCCTCGGCGTTTCGTTCCCAAACAGGCTCTTTTAGGCGCGTTCCGGTTCGGGTCGACGAGTTTGTATGTTACAACCCAACAACCATCCACGGTAACGGACCCCGTTGCTCGTGGGGAAAATAAAATGCCACTCTACGGAGCCCATCACTATTCGCTGGCAAAACTGCCGAGGTTTATTTCAACATTCCGACGGACCGGGAGGGTTTTTTTTCCTCGCAAACATCGATGAGTCACTATCCTGCCGTGGCTGGCATAAGAGAAGCAAAACCAAACGAAACAACATGTCCACGTGCTGGATTGTGGAAGCGTGAACCAAATTGCTTTGGGTGGAAGGTTTTCCGCCGTCCGCAAACAATCCTCGCGCACTAACACACAGACACACACACGTATTGTCTTTGAGCCGTAACGTGTGTGCCTTTCGAGGGTCGCTCCGTAGACGGTTCCTCACGTGGCGTACGATTTTGTTGCGCAAATGATTCACCAGACACGAACAGCGTGGCAATCGGAAACCGCACCGCTTTTTACTGCGATTGCACTTTGCGTATCGTCGGAAATGGAACGGATCGAATTGGGGGAATGGGACCGGCAGGCACGCGAAAGAATAAATCCCCAATCACATTCCGCCGCACGCATTTGACAGCGTCGGCATTTTCGATTGACACATGCTTGTAGAGTAAGCATTTGCATAGCCCCACACACGCCGGTATCGTGAGTGATGTGCAAACGCGATTCGAAGGAATTTACTCAGGGGTCCTAAACGATTTACCCCAGCACAAATAATGAGTAATTTTCAGAACTTCATTCCGAGGATGGGAAGATTGGGGCGTTGGATTTGTTTGCAAATTGACATTGGTCCAAGGAAAGAAAACAGTTTTATAGTATCCAACTTTTTATGATATTTTGCAAATGGGAACTTATTAGGCACGACAATAAACATATAAAAGTATAACAAGCACACAATTGTTTATGGTAATGGCTGAATAAACAATCATATAAGCGCTTATTAAGCTTATTTTGTTAAGGACAATGCCGTTGGACAGAGTAGGTCCCACCAAGAGCACCAGCCTATTATAAGTCATGATAATGAGAAGCCTCTCAGTCGGCCAAAATGAGAAAGAGTCATCGTACAACTGACAAAAGAACCTTTCAAAACGCATCTTGAATCGTATCGTAAGAATCTTGGTTCAGTCAAAGCGGATTCAACCAAAGGTGCACCTTACTCATCACTCTTAATGCATCTCCTAGGTTGTTAGAGTAGATGGTTGCATCTAATATTATCCTGCACCAGGCGGGGTCATTTTTGTCACCGAAATTCTTAAATTAAAAATGAAGTATGCATGAATTGCGGTTATTTGAAGTGGCAATTGTGAAATTAAAGAACATTTCATCGATTTCATTCATACCAGACACGGATGACATTGGATTTCTGAAGATATCCTGGACAAAATCCAAGACGACGACACATACGGGTAAAACTTCTACTAGGCACAGTGGAGGATCAATCCCCTTGGAGGCCCAGGGCGGAATTATAGTTGGGGCCTCTTATTTTAATAACGATGAAAGAGGGAGGGGATAATGAGCCGGCTTGTAAAAGAATGTAATGATTTGACAGCCTCAGTAGGCCCTAAATTGTCTTGAAATTGAGATGTGGGTTTTTTTTTGCAAGATTGATCTACTTTGCGAAATATTGCACTAAGAAAAATCGCGGCATGTCTATTTGCACAGTTCGATCAATTAAATGCAGAAAAGAATATCGACTCTGTGACTTGAAAGAATAAACGAAATTGCACCAGGATTTCCGAATGTATAGTTCCAGGAGAGCATCCACGGAAGAGGTAGCTCCTGGTACTGCTCCGTAAGGTATGCAAAGTTTATACACTAATTTTGCAATCAACTTGCAATGCAATGCGCCGTAAGGTATGCAATGTTTAAACACTAACTTTCCATACAAACCAGCTATTTTGAGATTTCCGATACCAGGAGAGCATGTCTCTCAAGAGGTGACCCTCAAACACTCAGGCACTCAGTCACTCATGAGTGACCGGCACTCATGAGCGACCGGAACTCATGAGTGACCGGCACTCATGAGTGACCGGCACTCATGAGTGACCGGCACTCATGAGTGACCGGCACTCATGAGTGACCGGAACTCATGAGTGACCGGCACTCATGAGTGACTGGCACTCATGAGTGACCGGCACTCATGAGTGACTGAGTGACTGAGTGTCTGAGGGTCACCTCTTGAGAGACATGCTCTCCTGGTATCGGAAATCTGAAAACAGCTGGTTTGTATGGAAAGTTAGTGTTTAAACATTGCATACCTTACGGCGCATTGCATTGCAAGTTGGTTGCAAAGTTAGTGTATAAACATTGCATACCTTACGGCGCAGTACCAGGAGCTACCTCTTCCGTGGATGCTCTCCTGATACTATACATTCGAAAACTGGTAGTTTTCGAAGAAATTTTTCACGGCCAACGGGAGTTAGTGTTTAAACATTGCATACCTTTCGGAGGTTTTCGAGCAAAATTGCTGTGGTGCTACCTTTTCCGTGGATGCTTTCCTGGTACTATACATTCGTACTATCATAAAGTATTTGGACAGTTTCTCGTGGATTTGAACGTAATTCTTCCCAGTTTTCCAAAGATATTAGGTTCTTAAGCTGGTTCCTACAAACCAGCTTCGAATAAGTAATAATCAAGAAAGACAGATATGGTACTCCAAGAACCATGAGGTTGTAATATCAAACAGAAGAGAGAGTTCTTATGATTACGATATGATTTTATTCATATTCTATGACAATGTCGGTTATAACATCATTACCGGCTTGCAAACTTGCAAAAAATGTGGCAATCGGAATTCTAAACACAGTACTGTTCCGCAACACGCAGGCAGGTCATTTTCACGGTTCAACCGGTGAGAGAAAACAATACCACACCACGAGCAACGCAATGGCAATAGCTGGCGAATATTGCGGAAGTGAAAACAAGCATGGTTTTTATTCTAGCATCTAACGGTAGGATCATTTACGAACAGATGAAAAAATATGAAAATCTTGAGGTCGAAAATCCCGTTCAAGAAATAGAATACATGAATAGGTTGAAGTAAAAGGGCATATAAGGGTTCACGGGGCGGCCAGATGGTGTATTGGTAGCGCAGTCGGTCTGTACAAGACAGGACCACGGAAAAATTTCATTTGGACCACCAAACCTCCGTACGCTGCACTGACTATCCTACGGGTAAATAAAGTAAAAAAAAATAGAAATGGTAGGCTTAAATATCCTGAAGATGTCGTGCCGATAAAGAAGAAGGAGTTTGAGTACACTGCATACTTCTCTTGCGTAGCCGTGTAAACGGGCCGATATAGCTAATCAAACAGAAACAAATGTTTTATATAACCAAGGATATATAAAATCTAACGATATTTTCTATATACCAAGGATATTTTCGATAACATTTTTTAGATTAGATTATTAGAATTGTTTATTATTTATTTTACATTAGATTAGAATTAGATTTTGTGCTATAAATTAACTCTGCTGCTAAATTTCCAAAAAACACGGCGAGGCGCTCGGCGACCGCCTACTCCGCCTACCGTTTGATCCGCCGCTGACTAGGCATGAAGGCATGATTAAAGGAGATTGATCAGCTCGGCGTGTTATCACCGTGTTCTACGTATAACTTCAACTTTGCTAGATGTTTTGTATGACAATTGGTCATCTTCATACAGTTAACTAGGCGATTTCTAGATGATCATCCAACGAGATGGGTCACAGTAGTAGATTTAAATAAGAATCAATCTCCGACCTTTAGCGTTTCAACATTGACGTCGAACCTTTTGGCCGAGAGACCACCATATCTAACCATTTTAATATTTGTAGGACGAAGTAAAAATATAACAAAGTCTTTAGTTACGAATTGAATCTGTTTATCTCCCAAAAAAGGTGATTCAAAATGCCTAGTTTGTTTATCAACATCAGCAAAAAGAAAAAGTCATAATGCTTTGTTTAATATTGACTAAAAACGAGAAATAGTATTAGTCTTATTTACTCGGTGGCCCACAGGACGGTCTGGTTGATTGATTGGTCGACATGTAAGAAAACAACATTTCATTATTTCCTTCAGACCTTCGGAATGTCTTCGGGAGTCTGGGGTTTGGTTCTATCGTCTGCTGTTGAAACTTTTTCCTTTGCATCAGTAACTTCTGAAGTTCTTCAGATTTGAATTCCAGTAGAAGTTCTTTGATGTGTTCCGTTATATGCTCTTGAACTTCTAGACGCTCTGAAGAAGTTTTAAATTTCGATACCCTCGATATATTCGAACGTCACCAACGATCATTAACGATTTGTTCTCTGACGACATTAATCTCATTACATTAACGTGCTTGTAATTACATCACAAGTACATTAACGACTTGTTTTCTGACGGCATTGACCATTGAAGTTACCTCATTATTTCGACCGAGTCAGAAAAAAAGAATTCTAGGAATCCTAATGGTCGTTATGCGAGATGTCACTCATTGCAATTGGATATTTTTGTAACATTTAGATTTTCTCTTGAAGTGAAAACTCGCTTAAAGCACTATGGCCTTACACATATAATTTTTTAAAAAATATTCAAAATACTTATAATTTTCAAACTCGTGCAGTATGCTGTTTCAAATAATTTACACAATATTTATTGTACATTCCACGTCATCGGATAGCATTGAATCGGACAGGTAAACAAATGACAGGGCTGCACATTGCTGGGGTCGATATGCAAAAGAAGTAAAACAGTCGGCCGCCCTTCACGTGAATCTACCGAGCGCCGTGAAGGTGACCGATTGAAGTCCTTGCTTTTGCGAGCGAACCACAACCCAGGTACGGCCAAAACCATCTGAAGTCCTATTTCCGAAGTGGATTGGAATTGATTAGTGGGTCATTTATTTATCCGTCCTTCTCAGATGGCGCGAAAAAACGATTAAACCACCCCACCATTGGGGAACGACCGAACGGTTTACCGATCGCTTGTCACCAACGAGTCAGGCATCGGACATCAGCCCGTCGGTGGTTCATCGTTCATATTCCCGCAACACAAACAAAAAAACGCAACACAAATCCCGTCAGATGGTGGTGTTGCAGCAAGGTGAGCAAATTAATTTTCGCCCTCGGCCGGTTTCGTTCGTGAGTACCGTTGGCAAATTCAAGGCACTCGTTGTCGAACGGCATTTGAAGGTCCATCAAGCACTTGTCCAAAAATCATTTTTGATGTTTTCCGTTGTTGCTTGCTTTGCACCGGTACTCGTCGCCATTCAACATCCACTTGCACAGTGGGTGATTATATCGATTTTCGATTTTCGATTTGAAGCATGTCGGCTTTTCTATATTCATCGTAGGCTCGCTTTTGGGCACCCGATAGCTTAAAAATGTGCACGGTTGCTGGCATTGGTCGCTGGTCGGTTGTGAATGCCAGCATTTCAATGTCACTGGCTCGGCGTTATGACGTCAGACATGGGAGCAGCGATGGTCGGTGATGGTTTATAGTTAGTCAGTAGTGCGAGGAACACGTTTTCTAGTATTGTTTGTTACAAACACGTGGTGAAACAAGCTTTCAAATTTGTCGAACAATTTAATCCCTGTTCGATATTGTTGAAGATCTTTAGTCGCAAGTTCTATTTTTAGTACAATTTTTATTTAAAAAAAAATATCATAAAAGCCTAATATCCCTTTCAACTTTCAAAACTACATCTTAAAAATACTTTTTGCGGTGGTTGTTGGAAAAAAAAGTTATCCACACAGAGCTTCGTGGCTGTGCAAGTATTAGACAGGAAATCGAATGAACGATAACGAACCATGTTTCATTCTGCTGCATAATTTAAATAGGCTTCTATCGCAAATCCACCCAACACGCGGCAGCAAAACCAAAACAAAAATGGCAAAACTTAGTTCATTTGAGGAGACGCTGCTTTCCAAAAGTGGCAGCTGCTCGGACAAGCAACAATTGAAGTTTGATTAAATAAGAAATAAAGACCACTACCAACTGACGCTGCCGTCTTGCGGTTTGCTATCATTGGCTGTGTTGAAAGTGTTTTTTTTTTTCTTGCCTCGCAATAAGGACGATTGTTCGTGTCGATCTGAAACTCTGGGAAAAAAACATAATGTCCAAGATGAGATGAGATGACGCGTGGGAGAAAGGTTGGGGGCGAAGCTCTACGTCTACCATGCTACACTTCGTTTATTTTTTCTCTACGCTGTTGATTCTGCCAACGCAGTTCTATCTCATCCGACACCGTCTTAGAACCACCTTTTCCTTGCCGGTTCAGTTCGGTTTTTACTGCCGGTGTGCATTAATGTAATTCACGCTCGAGCGGTGAACTTAGGCGATTCCTTTTGTGGAAGTAGAATTGAATAGTTTATTTTTAACTCGGTTACTTATTCATTGGTCCCTTAGCGGTGAACCAAGACAAGTTTATTTCAACTTGCACGAGCGCACGAGCGGCACCGGAAAAGCAACTTCCCCATCCGGGAGTGTTGTCGGTCGTGGGTGGGCTGTGCAGGCTTAACGCAAATAAATGAAACTCTACCACCAGCAGTCGTAAGCATTCTCATCAAGATATGAAACGATAAGCGACAGCAGTGCCGCTGGCAAGGATTGTAAAATGGTACCGTACTCGCGTCGTCGCTTAGTTCGGTTGCGCTGTGTTCGGTTGAAGTGAACAAGATGCGAACCATAAAATGGGCTGAAAATAAATCTGAACAATCACCGGGAAGTTCCTTTTGCATGGTTGTACCAAATATACAATGGTTCGAAAGAAGGAAGGAGCCGCCTGGTAGCTGACACCGGGCAACTGGCTGCGTACGTTGGGTACGTTTAAGGTTTACTAGCGTAAACAATAACCGTATCTTTTTCCCGGATGATCTATTACAGTGTCAGTAAAGGTTGACCTCGCCTTTCATACGGTAATAATATTTAAAACCGATCGTTTCAAGCATACCGTGGATTTAATAAACGAACGCAGCCATTTTAATTATAAAACGCCAGAATGTAGGCAATTTCGTGTTCGTGAATAAATGTATCCCCAAGTTCGCTGTCTGAGAATGGAACAAATAACAAACAGCCATTTGATTGATTTTTCCTATGGGTTCCCTTTCTCTTTTTTTCTCAATTCAACCCGGGAAAGCAAAGGCGTATCGTATCACGGCCAGTAATGTACCATGTTTTCAGCTTAAAATGCGTACACACCGGCGTTGATTTGGTCGTTATTTTTCTCTCCAACGTACCCATGCTTGAGCAAGAAAGCTGTCATCACCATCGTTGCGGTGTACGCTTCATTGGTTGAATGTCAATAAAATTATCATTGACTCGTGAGCGTTTAAAGTTAAAACGCGCCGCGCGAGCAATCACCCGCCAGTGTTATGCAATGTAATTTAAAATGAAAGCAAAAGTCAGCCAGCCTTACATCGATTGGAGGCTGAGTGACGGATCGTTATGAGATAAATCACATAAATGTTCGAGCTTCCTAATGAATGTTCCACGTTACATGGCGTGGCAAGGAAATGAAGCACCCATACTGTGTGGCAACAACATTGTTGACCGAGCGGGGGAGTGGGACAATAAATAGATTGACGGTTGCGTAATTTAGACATATGTGACGTTGGTAATAGAGCGCTTAAATTTATATTACATACACAAGCACAGCGGCCAACCGTCATTTTTCCGCTTGAACAATGTTTAAAACACGTTATGCAATCGGTGCCGTGGTCATGTTGTTTTGCCAGATGACAAGACGAGTGTTATTAATGGACCGACAAACAGGGTAAATACATCCGCGCCAGATCACATCCTTGCAGAGCAAATAAAACTGCAGTTGCTCGATATTTCATTCCCAATTTGCATATCACATGAGCAGCGAGCGGCAAGCGCACTGGAGCACTAGCTAGCACTGCTCATGTGCAGTGTGTACAAGTTTCGGAGCAGTACAAACAGCAGGACGTCATATCCACGTCAATCCATCTGAGCAAACGTTGACGTTGTGGGATGGCAATTGTGTATGATTAAGCAAACAAATAAAGAAAAACTGAAGCTACTCATGCCATTTGGCCCCTTTTTTTAAATTAATATTATTTCAGTGTTATGCTTTAAAACATTTTCAGTGATTCAAAAACATGAATTAAAAATACGTTCAACCGTGCCGCAGAATTCAGTTTTAAGAAACTCCTCATTAACATTACTTCATTCGCTTATGTTCTCCATTCACCATGATTCGCATGAAATGAATACTCGACGCATAATTTAAATCCTTTTTGGCCGTGCGCAACACCACTCGACAACTCGTGAGTACACATTAAGGGATTTGGTTCCGTTTCGAAAGGTAGAAACGGAAGATACCGAAATGACACTCGAGCAGCGACGGTGACGTTGGTGGCACAGTGAGGAGATCGTATTATTTCCTGGATTATAGCACCTCATTCAAATCATTCTACCGAACGGGGAAAAACCAACACCGGAGCACCGCTTTTAGTTCCCCTGTTTCAACTAATGCACAAACAAAAGACTCGCCCCGGACGTTAAGAGGCCCCGGACGTTAAGAGGCCCCGGCCGGTCTTTCCATCGACGAGTGGCTCTTCAGCCAGGCGCGTCGACTTTTCATTGAAACACCTCTGTGTGGAGAGCATGGAAATGGCTAAAAGCAGGATCGCGTTCCATAATTTGAAAACAGGCAAAATAGGACCCGCCGACTGCCGGCTGCTGCGCGGGTCCCAGTTGGTTCCGGGTTCACTGAACTCCTTCTTGAAGATAATGTACACAGAAGCGAATGTGAATCGAGACAAATTTGCTGACGTTTGTTGATACAGACTCGAAACTAGTACGCACACCCACCGCATGCGTGTTGTCGGTGAATAGCCGAAATCAATCCGACAATTTGCCTCCCTGCAGGGAACGCAGACAGAAAAGGGAACGCCATGCCACACAAAAAAAGAAGGAAGGATTCTGTGAGTGTTACTGAAGCGTACAAAACTTCAGAACAATGGTGTAACCCTTGCAGCAGTTCCGCTTCCTGCACACTGGCAAATGTGCAACGCTGTGTAGGTTAGGTTTAGCGTCCTGATACCGTCGCTTCCGAATGGAAATAGAGTGTTCCCGGAGCATCGCTCATTCGCTTTGAAGGTTTGTTGCTCGACATCGACCATCTCACCCACAAACACCGTATGGCCTAGCATTTGAGTTGAGTAAAAACCTATCACCGAACCGTGAAATGATGGTGTCGCGTTGAAATATTGCCTACAACGCCTTCATCTGGTGCTTTTGCGTTCCAACGAGGGGGACTGCGTGTGTACCGTGTAGCGTTCCCCCTTGCGGAATCACCAGTTTCTAGACGCAAACCCAGCATGTCTGGTTAATCCAACCATTCGTCCTGCTTGCGTCAGCGCATGAAAACATGGAGGGGTGGGAGCAAAAAAAAAAGGATTATTACTAGAGATTGCGATTCCGCACAGACGGTCCCCTAGCGATGGAATTGACAACAGGCACAGTAGCGAATGTTTGTCTCCATCCATCGGATTTCTTGGCTGTGGCATAAAGCGAAATGCCCAGACGCAAGCGGTTAAAGCGGTAGGGTGTTGTACCGTTTGTCTGGCTGCCGAGGGTTCAACTCGCACACACACGCACAACCAGAACCTTAAAATTCCATTCACAAATCGTAGACATCCATCCACCCCTGCCAGGATAGGGAAACGGTATCTCTCCCTACGCACGCGTCACGTGCAGCAAAAACCACATGCATCACGTTTGAACGCCGCAGGGCGTTCATTAGTGTGCGTTTAATGAATGCAAATGCATTCGCTGTGTGTGTGTGTGGGTGGGTGCGTGTACCCGTGTGATGAAAGCCAGTATGACTTTATCGATGAACACACAAACTTGTCGGCGGCCGTTGGGGTGGATGTTGTTTTTGCACCGCGTTGCAAGGTGCAAATGAGCAACGTAATCTACGGATGGATGGTGGACGCGATGCGAATGGTTTAGGTGGAACTTTTGCTTTATGTACATGGTTCTCCGGCTATGGTGATGGTGAGACGGTGGCGGAGGAGAGAAAAGCAATTTTGTAATGCCGTCAACTAGTCGACGGGAGTGTAACAATGTAATGGAAGGATTGCTATTTCTGAGAAAGACATAATTTCCCCGGGGGGAAAAATCGAAAGAAAAACAGATGGTGCTAAAGTCTAGCGATTGAGGTTTAAAATAAATATGAATAAAATACATCCCATATCTTATATAGAACTTGAAAGAGGAATTCTTTTATAGCATACAGCAAGCTTCTAACACATCAAGGAACATAGAAGCAACGTGCATTAGAGCTCGCAAAGAAAGCAACTAATGTTCTCCACTCACTAGGGGAAGTAAGGTAGACCTGCGGAGGGATAATTGAATTTAAACGAAATTTCCAACTAAACACTTTACCGTGAATTGCCTTAACAGCATTGGAGAAATCGCTCAATGCGCTCCTTGTCCCTGAGGAGTGAACGATCCGCGTAATGAATTGCTCCCCTCAGGGAAGATACGAGAATGTCAGAAGGGGAGCAAAGTAAAAGGTCCATTAAAACATGCAAGAGAAAAAGTACAAATAACCTCGCAAGATTCACAAGAATCTACAAAGCTGTTAGCGATCGAAAAGAAAGTCTGAGGATCTGTGAATGGCAATAAATGTATACGACTTTCGAAAATCGAACAGATCCAGATTTTCCATGCTCCTTTTTGGTAGTAGGTGGTTTATAGTAGCACTTAGTGTGGTCGAGAAATTAAGCGTACGGTACAGAGGTTAAAAGAATGCTTCAAAAGCTTATAAAAACAGTCAACGAACGGAGCAGCATTTTTAAAGTGGAATTCTAAGAATTTTAAGAATTTTATTTGGAATTTAGTAAAAAAGTGTAAAATGTTGTCTTGAAAATTGTAAGAAAACTAGAGCTTTTCCATATTATATAGCTGAGTATGATATTGATGAGCTTATCAATGTTCATTGTGAAGCATTGTGTGCTCAGGAAAAAGTGTGTAAAAATGTAATAAAATTAAAATTACCGAATGCTCCACGGTATTTCAGTGCAACCATTTCAAGTCACATGGCCATCCATGGCGTGCTGTAATTTAGCACATGCCATATACCATGCAACACTATACAACATGTTCCGGTGCCCAATCGCAATTGCCCACTCACGTATCGCTAATGATAATTAGAGAGTGCACGCGAAACGAGCAACAAATTACTACCTCCGGGACCTCTAATGATGGCCGGCATAATCGAGAAGTCAATTCCCCAACAGGCTCGAGAAGCCATCCGTTGGCGCCAGACAGTGGGGGAGGGTGGTAAAACCCGAACCAGGCTCTATCCCTTGCTGTATGTGGATTATTTTGGTCGAGAAATGAACTCTTGTGTATGACGCAGCAAAGATCCTGCATGGCAATGACCGTGCGGATATTTCACAGCGATAGCTTCAAACCGGAACCTACGGAGCAGGTTGAGAAAGCTCCAAACATTCACAATATTGGAGAGTGGCAAAATCGGAACAAATAAAGTTTAATTAGTATTTGGGCTGGCACCTTTCTCTGGTGGTTAGCATAAGAATAGCTCTAAATGTTTCCCATCCTGTAACTCTTTAACTCTATTTTGTTTTGGCCTTCGCCCGTACCCTCGATAAGGTTATCCAGTTCATCGTCAACACAGAATCTGCTCAAGTTTTCCGGATCACCGGTGGCAAAAGCTTTTCGCACAATATCTCGTTTCAAGGATCGATATGAGCAATTTAACTCCATTGCCCTCCGTAGCACACATTGCCGTCTAGAGTGGTTCTTAGTATTTCTCGTTAGGTAACAAGCACTGATTCGATAATATCAGTGTCCATAAAACTCCGACGTCTTCTTCCACCTATCAAGTTTGTTTCTTTGCCTCGAAAGGAATATTGTTTTGAACTTTTAAATAAGTTGCTCATAAAGGGCTTATAATTGTGTTCGCTATTTAAATACATGCCGTCTGCTAGTTTGTAACGTAATCTTCGGACAAGAAACTATTTTCTGATCGACACGTGATAAAGTTATCTTGTGTTTGATACTGTTACTTCGCTAGTTTATTACCCTGTCCCAACCGGGATATCGTAATCTTCTATCCTGTTCATGTAGAAAATATCCCATCTCTGTCTTGGTTTGTTAAAATTAAATTGATTTTAATGATTTCATTGATGATAATGTGCTTAAAGTAATAATTATACTAATTAGTACTAAACTTACTTAAATTATTAAGTATACTTCTACTTCTACTAATAAGTTGTTGCGAAGTTGCTAAATAAAATTAATTAATGAATTTCGAAAGGAATTCCTTTAGAAGTGATGTTGTCTATTTCTGGGTGATGTAAAGCTCATCATCGATCTTAAATTGTATTGAATATGCTTAGAAAGTCAATTGAACTTGAACTTTGAGGACAGTAAATTCATTTTTCTTTATTGAAAAAGAATAATTCTTAGATTGAATGAGAATATTTCGACCTTTTGAGATATTTTTGTAATATTTTTGAATAATGCAAGTGAATAGCGAACTGCTCACTCAAAAATTCCAATAGTAGTTGACTTTAACAAAAATAGTGTGACAAAATGTATTGGTTTTATGTCGTTAATTTGAAGAATATGTTGCAGAATTGATGCCTACCGCGGATTAGCTTTAGACGAGAGCTAATCGCTTCCTGCTGAAGAAGTTAAAAATAATCGCTCTCCCAAACACTGCGAAACTCGGCAAGACGCAGCGAGGCGTGAATCAATTATTCTTAAGCAAGCTCCAACAAGGACGCTCGCACCAAAATCAAAACCCCAAGAGCAACGATTGGCTCGGATCGTCTAGCCTACAATGCCCATCCGTGAACCGGAACTCTCGGTCCAAACGCGTAAACCGCGCGCTTTTGCTGGAAAAGAGTATCCAAACACAACGACCGCGACCCATTCCCATTCAACCGGATAATGAGTCGTGAACATAAAATGAGCGATTTTATCTTCGCTTCCCCAGTTTCTGGAGGTTCCACCACCGACATCTTCACGACCAACCACGACCCGTTCTGATAGGATGGGTAACTAAGCGAAGATGAGCAAGAATGGATTTTGGTTCCTTTTTTTTGCGGGGGATAAACGCAAAGTCTTCTTGCTTACGTGGATGCCTTATTTACATTTCCGAAAGAGACTACAAAATGTTGGCAGGTTGGCAACATGGTTCGGGACTTTATCGTTTGTTCTACATCCTATCGTGTTCCTGTAAGATCGAAAGAAAATACTGCCGACGAGAGTGGAACCTGACAGTTTCGGGACAGCTACGGAAGGTTTAAGATTTTCAGCCAATTCTTCTTCTTTGGCTTTTTGCTCGCCAGCAGCTCCTGGAGCCCATCATCACCGATCCGTGGATGACATGAAAATTAGCCGGGCTGGGCAATATTTCGAATTTCATTGACGGTATCCCCCCTGAATGGCACGGATAATGGTCGGAGCTTTTTTTTTGGGTGATTTACCGGCACAAGATGTGATGAGATTTTGGGGTCACGGAACAAAAGACGATGATCTATCGTCAAGCTGGGAGCTGAGGTTGAAAAGATTCATTTTTTTTCCATTTAGTGGGCCTTCGGATACAACTCACCGCACTTATCCTGTTGGGTCATCTCGTTGAACCAGAGATTGTAAATTTAGCTTTTGAACCAGCAACGTCAAATGGGATGAAATTGGGACCGGATTTGTATCAGCAGTTTGTGTTTTTGGGAAGGAATTGCCTTGCCATTTTGTCATCCAGATGAAGTCTCGTGAAGTTAAAATTAAATCAAAATGGGCACCAAATAAAACAGAAATCTTTTAAAAGAACCTTACAACAAAGCAGAACGAAGTGTTTTGTTGCTGTTGATCCCACTCCCACGACGCAAGTTTTATAATCGGTCAAAGTTGAATTCAACTTGTTTGGCCCGGGTCACGATTTTCCATTCCATCAACGGTTCGTTCGGCTGTCAATGCTGACGGTCGCAAATTACAAAGTTCAACAATTTTGATTTATTGCGACACTAACAGCTGAATCAACAGTTCCAATGGCGGCACTGCACGCTGTAGACCCACACGGAGTTCTTTTATTTCTTTGCCCCACCCAGCTCATCCGGGGAGGTGGGAGTAACGCCAAGTGCTTGAGCAGCAAAATATACGCGAGAGTACATAACCTGGAGGTGCACTGGCAGGCGACTGGAGAGCCATTTATCACTCGCAAGACTAGCAACTGCGTTTGAAAGACGCCATAAAACGATAATGATTATTTATAAATACATCCACGAAAACTCAAATCCTGCACCACTTGTCACCCGGCGTCCCGATCAGGACGCCGCGAATGTCCCGGTTCGGTCGCAAACCTTCTCGAGTGGATACACCAACAGGCTCCAACAGGCAGGGTGGCCCCGGTTCGGAGCATTCGATTGTGAAATCGATATGCAATGGAATTGCCGTGCGGAAAAGGTCAGGCCAACCATCACGCCATGCCAGTCGTAAGGAGTCCCCTGGAGGTGACGCCCGGTTCCCAGAGTTGGAGAAGTGTTGAATAAAAATAGCGTCAAAAAAGCATTGTAATGAAAATGAAATAAAACTCGCCTCGTCGTCTCGTCACGTTCCCTGCACACCAAGGGTATCGTATTTCGGCGCTGAAGGTACTAGGACCAGGACGACGATGAAAAAACAGCACTTTATCGAGAAACGAGCAATAAAGTCATTACTTGTTTTGTTGGTGTTTGAGTTTTTGTTACTATCTAGCCATTGTAACTTATGGGATTTCATCTAAAATCGAATGCGTAATGTATAAGTATAAACATTAATTCTAATATTTGGAGAACTGTTGAATTCATATGTATCTTTGTTTTAGCACTTGAGAATAATAAATTGAGCAATATGAAATAATTGATCGATTCTCTCTGTGGTGAAAAACCTTAATAATGTAAGAAACTGCGGCTGATCTAGGCTCCAACAATCTAGGCTTCCAAAATTTCCTCTAATTCGCTAAAGGTCGTGAATTGAATCACATGTGAACCGGACCCTCGTGTATGAAGAATGCTAATCTACTTGACTTTCGTATGAAAATTAGTCTTGTAAGACATTATATGGCAAGCAGCTCTTTGAGGTTGAGGGTTTACTAGCTAGTTGCTGCAAATCACACAATACTTTACAAATTGTATTTGTTTATCTATTCTTCTACTGTTAACATTATCACAACGAAATAATTCTTAATATAACATCGTATAGATATTTCATTTATTTATTCATTTATAGCTATTCCAACAAAATAATACATCCGGGTCTCAAACGGGGACAAACCAAATGGAAAAATCTACATACTTTCTCACGTTGACAATTTTGATTGTAAGTTTGGCAGAGCGAGAAAGCATGTTTCCGTTTGGGTTGTCCGCGGGAGAATAAAAATAAGGGGGAATAAATTGTCAGACGTCGCCTATATCAAAAAAAGTTCGATTAAAAGATCACACGAGGAGTTATATAACTACTCCATAGCAAGATATTTTTCTTTTTCTTTCCTAGGTATATAGATACATTCAATAAACAGTTTGAGTTTGAAATTACATTAAACACTATTATTTCATCAATAATCTTCTTGTTTCTTTGATTTTTGCCTGTTTATCACTGTAGCTAAATATATTTTTTGTTTAGAGTTTGGATTATCTGTTAATGATTTGGAAACAAGTGTGTTGGGGGAGGGCCGGTGACGTATTGGTAGCGGCGGCGGTCTTCACGCGAACGGACCGGACCAAAATCCCATCCGGATCAATACTCCGTACTCAGGAACGACTATCCAGCTGTGGGTAAAAATAAAGCCACAGAAAACAAGAAATGGCCTGAGAAAGAAATAAGAAATGTCGATGAAGAAGATGAAGTGTGTTGATGGCATAATCTCAAACAAAGGCTTCCTATCCTTGTAGCCATGGTATAAAAAAAATATAATCATACAGTATTCCTCACAGTGTTACAAGCTACAAGTACGTTAGCAAACAAACTAAACGTTAACGGGCATACCCATTTACCTTCGATGAAGCTAAATCAGCAAGGCAAACCACCGACGAGGGAATCCTTCACCTTTACGCCGAATGGTCTAACCTGGGATATGTTTGCTTTTTTTTCGTCTCCTTGCTACACTTTTCTGTTGCCCGAGTTTACCGGCCAAAATAAACAATCATAAAACCGGCTGTAGGAACCTTCCCCAAAATTATGTTATTCACATTCCCCATGTACGATGTATTTCATTTCGGGTTCGCATGATTGTATTTACTTTGGTCTTTTAGTCAAAGTACCATGGAAAAATGGTTTTTGTTTTTATTCCTAACTCGTTAAAGAGGTGTTTAGATTGTATTCTCAAAGGACTTATTTTTATCTACCTTTTCTCAAAGGTTCATTCAACGAGATGCTTTTTTTAAATTATTTAAACTATTTTTTTAAACAATAATTTACAATAATCGTTTAATTGACTGCCACTTAAGGCCGGCTCGCGGCTGACCACAAACAGGTCAGCACATGCAAGTTTGTACAAATGGCAAAACTGTGATCCAAACTCCAGAATAGAACGAAAACGCCTGCAAGAGTTTTTGGGCTTGGCTTGAGCCGCGTTTACACGCTCAAATTTAGCTCAAGCCAAATATCTGTCTGGGACAGATAAATCACAAGCCATACAGTTTGCGCAAGCCTCGTTTACACGCAACGATATAACTGTGCTGTCTGGTTTGTACAAGCCAATTTGTGCAAATGACATGAACGTGTAAACCGGCCTTTAGCGTTACATTACGAATTTTTAAATGCTAACGAAGGAGAAAAAAGTTGTAACGTTCATCCCAATGGCATCACATATGCCTCAAAATGCATCCATTTGTAATGTTCTATTAACTTGCATGGTTAGCATGCATAGTTTCCCATTGTCATGGTTTGTCGGTTGGCAACGGAACACGCGCCACCCGGATAAATACAAAGCGCACACACCCACATAGGCACACATCCAGACAGTGATGTGTTTTCTAATTTCCATATTTTACAAACGCAACCATACAACGTTCTTACCGCTTACTGCGCAGGTGTTTAGTGTTCCGTGTGGGTGCTATAAATAAACAACAAACATCGAGCAGCACGAGGATGATACAGAGCTTACCGCTCAGGACGATAAGCACACACACCTCCCCCCGAAGGGGCGGAACGCCCAATGATGGAATAAAATGGAAAATCTATCTGTTTATCGCCTTCGCTTCATCTAGCATATATTCCCATCTTGCGCCCACGGCAAACGACAAACGGGGACGGCAGGTTGGTGGAATGCTCGTTCTAAGCACTGCTGACGTACGATTACTTTGTGCAAATGATGCTGATGTATCGAACATGGCCCCCGGTAAGCACCTGATGCGAGCAGCATCAATATTGGAACGCGTGTCGAGAGTCATCTCCACTTCTGGGAGCGATGATGGTGGTAAGTGTGACGGTTGACGATGGAAAGAATGGAAAGAACCGTGCGACGGATGGATCAGACGTTCGATGCATATCAAGTGCGAGATCCATCATACCGACCGGTGCACTGTGTGAGTCCTTTCAAAGCGAAACGTCGGTGCGGATATTCAAGATGCTTCTATCGCTCCATCAATTGTAACCTATGAATAGATTTTACAGCACTCGATACGGCGCCATTGATGGTTTCACATATTCCTTCTCTGCGCTTGTTTGTATTTTTGTGTTACTCTATGCGCACAGTTATGTTTTTATTTGTATAATACTGCTAGTAGGGTAACATTGTAACCAGCAATTCAAAAATGTAACTCAGTTTGGTGCAACGTTGTGAAGAAAAGTCACATTTTCCCAGTTTGTAGCGGACGATCAATCGATCCGGCGTAGTGCACGGTGTATCGAGTACGTCCTCAAGCGTGGCAGCACAAATCAGGTTAATGGCGTCTATGTAGTTGAGAGTCTCCCTGTATCGAAGCACTGAAAGTGGATTCGTTGAGCACGTTGCACCACGCATGGACGATTTGGAGAAAATGTGACCAACCGAACGGGGAAGGAAAAGGGCATGGCCGTAGACTGAACGTAGAGAAATCACTTCAGACGATTTGGTGTTTTTTTTTTCATTAGATCGGGCACGTTCCTTCCAATGGTTTGGTTTGTGGTTAGGTGGATTTCATACCACAACTATTTGAAAATGGAACGTGATTCGAGTGTGAGTGTCTGTTCCACAATCGGTGGAATGTTGTGTCTTTTTGGATATTGTCTTTGATCCTTTCGTGTTAAAGGTCCTTTCCGGTTTTTAGTTAAACAATTTTTACTCATTATAAAAAAGGTATGAGTATGCTGACAATTATTGCATTCTATTAATCATTAAATCATGAGCAATAAGCTTATTTGAACGTTCATATATGCATCCTAACGATGCACATTTCATCCTTTCAGCGTAATGTGCGGAGCGATAAATTTGCATACCGATGTCAATGTCACATCGTTACCAATTCATGCTCATTACGGAGACACAGATTGTAATAACAACCATAGCGCAAAAAAATACACGAAAACAAACCAATGAAATTATTCAGGGAACCACTGAGTCCATGGGCCAAACGACTGAATAAAGCTGTCTATTGTTGCTGCATTTGGTGCTCCCGGCAGAGATAGAATCAATGTCATAGATATCACCTGGTAATGGAACGCCCGTGTTAGGCAAGGGCAAACGTCCGCGAAGATAATGGAATGAAATATTCAACGCGAAGGAACAAAACAATACAAAACGAAGGGCTCCCGAAGGGCTCTATAAATAAGCATGTCTTTGCTGGGAGGTGCAATTGAAAATGTATTGTATTTCTGATTTTTCCTTCCCGTGTCTGGCACGCTAATTGGAGTTACATCGACTCATTTCCACTTAGTTTGTTTTCAACGAAACATAACAACCCGACAAGAATTTCGAGATATTTCCGGCACATTACGAAAGTGTATTAAAAATAACTTTACTGTAAATTGTCATTACAAGAAGGAGGGACATAAGTGAAAGTGATTTCATTAAGAAATTTCCACTTCAATACGATCGCGCTGGGGAAAATGGTGGCTATTCTAAAAGTGGCCTTTAACATTTTTGTTCTGGCAGTTCATGCTTTTGTCCTCCCTTTGGTTCCCTTCCCTTAAATAAACTATCTGTCTGCCATCCATCCATTCACACTGTCAAAGCAAAGGTCCGAGGTTTTGTGAATTTATTTCTGTGTGAGTAGGGCTAGACAACATTTGGCAAACCAATGATCTTTTCTGCTCAAACGCAGGTCCTGTGGATCTTCTGAAAATACGAAAGTTTTGTTTCAATTTCGTGTGTAACAACAAGCGGCTGGGAATTGTTCCTTAGCTCGGAGTGTGGTAATAATATTTACAGATGAAAATTAAATTACATGGTACGGCAAAGCACAATCCTCAAATGTACTTTGATTTAAAATAAACTGTTTATTTATGTTACGTAGGTTGAGACAAACTTATAACGTGTAACGGATGAACGGATGGGAATGTTTGACGCGTCTCATATTTAAAATATTTAACATAACTAATTTATTGTAACTTTTTTCTATTGAAATAAATTATTTTATTTCGTATTTTATTTAAAAGATTTGCTTTTATGGAGCGGCCCGGTGGCATGATGGTTGCGGAGCCGATCTTCACACGAACGGACCGGACCAAATCCTATCTGGACCAATCCCCCGTAGCAAGGACTGACTATCCGGCTACGTGGTAAAATAAGTCGATACGGCCAGGCCGTTCTAACGAAACAAAAAAAGATATTCATTAACGCTAAAATGACTTTAAAGAGATTGTAACCCCTAACAATTGGGCGGCCCAATTGGGTGGCATGATGGTAGCGGCGCCGGTCTACGGAGCGGACCGCAAAAAACCCCATCCGGACCCAAAAACCCCATACGCAGGACTGACTATTCAGCTACGAGTAAATAAATTCACAGAAAACCAGAAATGGCAGGTTTAGACCACTTTTGGTTGTTGTGCTGATAAAGAAGAAGAACCCTAACAGAAGTCAACCGAATATGTAGCTTAAATTTTATTTCAATTGGACAACAAAATGGCCTACATTTATAAACTGCGCCCATTTTAATTACCAAACAAGCTCAGAAAGCTTTGTGGTGGTTGTGTCCTTTCTGAACCGTGGCTGGATAGTCAAAACGCTGCATATAATTGTGGAATGGTCAGAATGCGGTTTTGTACCGGGTTGGCCGTGTGACACACTTGCGCTATAACCATTGAACCATTGAGCAATGCATCCATTCTATTTGTTGGTCATGTGTTTCGTCCAGACAATAAATAAAGATATGATAATAAAGCTTTAACGCTAAATTGACCGGACCTTTTCCAGCTGAGTTTATGCGTTACTTTTACGTATCTATTTTATAGTACGACCTATAAACAACATTTTTAAAAATTTCTGGTCTACCAAACTGATCAAAAAGTGGAAAACGCTTGGTTGTTCTGGTGTCAAATTAAATCCCACAGTGCTTTAAGTTTTGGAAATGTAAATGCTTCAGCACTTATTTCGGGTTTCAATTGGAATCAAATGTTTAAAGCTACATAGAATTTACGGCATTCAAATATTCATGAATAATATGTGACAGGTTTGGAATCAAAATGCTTATGAAAACAATATTCCCCACTTTCCTTTGGTTTCCCATCAACTATTTCCCATCCACCTACCTGTATAACAGTTTTCCTAGGCCCGTGTGCATGGTGCAGCTGTTGGGCCATCGGGATGTTATGTTGCTGGTTCACGATCGGCTGCAGCGGCATGGGCAGCTGCAGCGGAAGCTTCTGGGCCAGCTTGTCCGGTTGCGACAGTGGGTTCGTGTTGTTGGCGCGCACGAGATCCAGCGCCAGCAACGCTTTCGGACCACGCGGCGTAAAATAGACCGCCTGTTGCTGCTGCTGGTGGTGCTGCTGGGCCACCACCAACTGGCCATGTTGCTGGTGCAGGTGGTGCTGTTGCTGTGGCTGCGACTGCTGACTAGCCAGCCCAACGGTGGCCCCCGATGCTCCCAACCCCACCACGGACTGCGAACCCCCGCCGGAGCTCTGCTGGCCGCCCACACCCGAGCCGGACTGGCTCAGCACGATCGTGGCCGGTTGCTGTTGCTGCTGCTGCAGCTGCTGGCTGCTGATCGTTTGCGTGAACGACTGGGACTGCTGCAGGTTCTTGTTCTTATCCAGCAGCGGGTGAATCGTGTCGGTTAGCGGCGTCCGGAAGCTGGTGGCCGTGGCCAGGTTGGCCGATTTGTTCTTGTTGTTGTCCAGCTTCTTCTTGCCGTGGGACGCCGCCAGTCGCTTCCACGAGAGCGCATTTATGAAGAGGGAGTGCTTCTTCAAGTTCTTCTCGAGCGCATTCTTCTCCGACAGGATGCGGGCACTGTCCGCGTTGTTGTTGTTGTTGTTGTTGTTGCGCTCCTGTATACTATTGCCGTTGTTGTTATTGCCACCGCTGATGTTGTTGTTGATGTTGTTAATGTTCGCACTGCCGGTGATGATGTTGTTTTGGTGCGTTTGCTGCAACAGCAGCAGGTTGTTGCTGGTGTTGTTGTTGTTGTTGTTGTTGCTATGGTTGTTGTTTCCCGATCCGGCATTGTTGTTGCCATGGGAGCCGAGCAGGTTCGCGCTGCTGCTGTTGTTGTTCTTGCAGTCATCCTTGCTCATGTTCAGCCCGTGGCTGTTGTTGTTGTTGTTGTTAGGCACCGTTTGTATCAGGTTCGGCGGTTTCGTTTGCGCGCTTTCGCGATTCTTCGCATTGTTCAGCTGCTCGTAGGAGTAGTTGTTGAGCGGAAAGTCGGCCGAGTTCGAGGACGACAGTGTGCCGGCACTGTGATGGTGCGTCGAGTAGATGGGTCGACGCTCCCGTGGGCTAAAGCTCAGTACCGTACCCATGATGCTACCGTTCGCCTAGCGAAGTTCGTCGTTCGGGCACCAATAGTTTTGATTCTCGTTGTGGATGTCCACGTCCTACTTTCGTTCCCTCTGTTCGCTTGTCAGAGAGTTAAAATAAGACCACGCAAGAGCTGAAGGAGATCAGTGGGATGTTTACTTTCGAATTTTACTTTTTACAAAAAATATATTGGTCCTTTGGCAAAGGCTTGTTCAAGCAGTGTCTTCTGCGTGGACCGAGATTACAAGCTTCTGTTTAGTTTTTAGGTGAGTAATAATCTTCCAATCGGATGTATCCTGGGCCCCGTCCCATAGGGAGTTGCCCTTTTCCGCAAATTTTCACACGTCCCCCTGCTGGATGGAGTTTTCCTTCCTGATTACGTATTTACCGTTCGATGTGTGCGTGTACGCTGCCGTGTGTTTCGCAGCACAGGATCACGTGCGTACGCTTGTGTTGGTACGCGTATTGTTATGGTGCTGTGTATTATTCACCGATGGCGAGATTCCGATTACGTACTTTCTTCGTTTCGGCCAACCATCGCTACCGTTCCATTCACAAAACGCACCACTCTTTCGCACTCACACGCAGCACACTAGCGCACAAACACATTCGCTCCCCCTTGACGGTGGTACGTTTTCCCGCGACTCGGAAAAAAATTCCCGCACTCCAGACCACGGCACAATCGTCGTTTGCTGCTGCACGGCTGAATGTTGTTCTCATCGAGGTTGGACGAAGCAATGGGAGCAAATTATTGTACGTTGGCTTCTCTTCTACCCAAAATACAGCTTACTTGCAAATTTTTCTCACTTCCAACGTGTTCACTGCATTGTCAACTGCACGACGAACACAAACACCACACAATCACTAAAAGGATGCGAATGTTTCATTCAAAACAAGGATAATAAACTTTGTGAAACGATACAAATCCTGTTAAGCGTAATAAATATAAACGAAAGAACATTTTAAAATGCTTCACAAGCTAATGTTCGGAATTATTAACAATATGCACATTTAATAACATGCAAGGAAGATTTGTCTCAAGCCGATTGGAACTTTCCACTAGCAGCACACTTGATGTATTATTTTAACGCGTTGCGTCTTGTTGTCTTTCATTCATAGGAGTTTTTCTACCTCGATGGGCATACAACTCCCCACACGCACACACACACACACACTCTTGCAGTAAGGATCCACGGCAGTGTAAAGGAGTGATATGTCCTGTCAGGATGTTGCGAAAAATTCTCCTACCAAGCTCCCCAGGACACGTACCTATTCCTCGAGATAGAACAGGAGCTCACTCACACACGTGTATATTCGCACACGGTTAGTGCCTGCTTGCCTGTTGGGAAATTGTGCCCCATTTCCAAGCACCAAAATCTGTCTCAAAAAAAAAACAGACGCATATGAAATATTGAACGAATTGGCCTACTACAATTGTGACCTTTTTGATGAGAATATTATGATATTAAGCTATTCATTTGCTATATTATTCTAACACCACCAGATACATAGTAATACACTTTCGAATAATAATGCTATTTTATCTCAAATTTCACCTCAAACTCTTGTTGCACTTTTTTTGTCTAATTTACATGGGAAAATACACCCGAATGGCGATGCTAGGGGGAACGTGTTGTGAAGTAAAAAAAAATCACAGAAATTACAAGCATTTTCCATCAAAGAGCTCCGAGCGCTAAAGATTGGGTGAAGGCATTGTGTCTTGCTTTCTCTTTCGCTCCCAAAGCAGCGTGGATGCTTGAATCGAGTTTTCACGTTCGTTCTCTTTCACACACGGAAAGGCATTGCGAAATGCGCTAGAATGGAGACACTTTTTTCTTCAGTAAACACACACCACGTATGTTTTCGTTCGGCAACTCCTATTGATTGGTTGCTTTTTAACCATTCTAATCGATGACACGTTTCGCAAATGCATTTTTCTGTTCATTTCTCATCAATCCTACATGGCGTTGGTGGCACCTTTCCAGAGGAGCTTCACAAAGATTATCCATCACATTTTGCTGGTTATGTAGGCGTATTGCGTACCTTTAGCGAACTTTCCTCTTCCCTACTAGTTGGGGCCAGAAACGAGATCCGTGAAAAACCCTCAAACTGGGTTTTCCTGCACTGCACCCGGGGCCACACTATCCACCAACAAACACTGCCACCCTCTCCACTCGCACACAGACTATCTACTGTCTTCCGTAAAGAGCGACCGGATCGGGGTGGGGGCGGTGACGAAAGAAAATCCGACCGACCAGACACTCTGGATCTGACTGAGCCGTGCTTTTGCGAACCAGCGGATGGGAAGCCTTTACATTTTTCCGGACTGCTACAAGCGCAACCGGACACTAATACATCCATGCATCGTGGCTCTCCGATCGGGTAAAAAGAAACCACCAACCCTCCCCGAAAGAGAGCATGAAATCAAAAAAAGGGTTTTCCGTGATTTGCGTCCGTACAATCGGCGAGCGTTCGATATGGCATTTTCTCTCCAGGATACTTGTTTGTCGTGCCCAGCGCGCAGGAGAGTGAATTTTGCCAAACAACTTTTCTCCGATCGATTGGCAAGTGTTTTGGGCGCCGGCGCAAATATTTGAGGCTCGAAATTGTCACTGGTGCTTGGTGTACTGTACTCTACTGGACTCTGTTTTCAACCCTTGGATGGGCAGGATTATTTGTCGCAAGCATGCTACAAGCTTCTTGATTAAATGCTAAGTTTTATAGAACATTTATTTACACACAATGGGATTCGATATCGAAATATCATTCAGTTCAATTTTAAGACTAATGTCTTCTTGCAGTTTCTATACTGTTTGTAAGAGTTGAAATATTAAAAATTAGGCAATAATGGTAATTAATGTGCGAATGTAGTTTCAAATTAATGATAACCAGTTTTTCATACAAATTTTGTTCAAACTGATAATAATTTACTTATCCTTCTGTATATCGCGTGTATAGCAACGCATAAATAACAACATTCAAAGGTTAAAGGACTTTTGACAACGACAAGTGCCACTATTATACAGCACAGGAGAACAAAACATTCGACTCCTCTCTCATTGGTGCACATCCTGCTCTCGCGCTCTTCCCAGAAGGAAAAACACTCCACTATGGTTACCTACATACACGCACATTCTGTTCTGGGAAAATGGCAGCAGCTCGCAAAGGATGGTCGCATTTTCCACAATATTCACACATACACTCACACCCCGTACGTACGACCAAACTCACACAGGCACAGTATACGAATCGGTTGGTGTGTGCGTATGCATGTGATCACTCATACCAATAGAGGAGGCAGTCAGGTCCTGTAAGGATAGTCATCGCAGCGCTGCGTTACTGCGGCTACCTAAATAACACCAACAAACTGAATACACAAACACATGCTGGAACGATTTCTCCTAGCTTGGTAGGGTTTGCTATAAGCATGTAGTAGTTCGCACACTACACAACGACGCGAATCCAGGACAAATGCTTTGCGGACGAATAATTTTACATCGATCGATTATGGGTGCAAGGGGCGGCACACACAAAACATTACGATGTATTGTAGCCCACGCAGGGCACTCACTGTCGTAGCAACCGTAGCAACCCACGAAGCGGATTCACCTCCTCTTTTCCGCCATGTGCTTCGTCGTTTGCTTTCGCCGGAAGTTGCAAATATATTTTCAATTTTCCGTTAGCCATCCGGTGTAACTGCCGGGAAATTAAGTTTTTTGCAATGATCGGATATTTAGCTCAACAAAGCCCACGATGCATCCGTGCATTCCAGGAGTAATGATTCTACTATTGTTTATTTGATAAACCCAACTGCGGTGCGCAGTGTACAGAGGGAGAAAATTGTGGCTTTTTGTTGCGATTTTTTGCGTTTGAAATTTCCCGCGCAGCGTACATTTATAATTTGAATTACGGGTTTTCCATTATTTTTCTTGTTCCTAATTTCGACCACTTTGCTGAAAAGGTGTATATAGTTTGCAAATATGTGTATATATCATTGATATCACCTACTTAATTGCTAGCTGAGTAATTCCAGTTTGCATTGGTGCAGTCATGGGTTTTTCTTTGTTCGCTTGTATGTTGTATATTAACATTGTTGCCGCCCACTGTGGAACATTTGTGTAACATTTAAAGTATTATCATCCAGCGCAACTGTTTTGGATAAATAGTTCCATTGGATAAGTGTTTGTAGTACTTTTCGTTACTGTTACTTTTTTACTGTTAGTCCACCAAAAGATAGTAATTAGACAAATACGGTACAATAGCATAAAGCAACTGAAATACGCTGCACTAAACTCGCCGTAAAGCGAATGGAAACGAACATTGAATAACAACGACAATGTGCGCAACGACCAGAAACGCACCTGATCACGATACAATCCGCATAGCGTTTTACACTACATGTGGTCCACAATCGGTACATAATGCTTACGAAAATAGCCATACAATATGCACAATATTTAACAACAAATATTTCTAATACATACGCATTATACTATAGCTTGAGAGATTCATAAGTGCTGTAGCTTTCGTCGGTAGGAACGAAAAGAACGATAAAGGAAAGCGATCCAGAAGGGACACACGAATATGTAACAGCAAGAATAGCGGGATACATTAGTTAAAGCAACTTATACAGCATCGCCTGACTAGCCGCAGACCGGTAGATTCATTTGGCGGTTGTCGGAAATAGTTGGTTATATCATAAAGTTTTAAAAGAATTCTAAAAGACATACACACATACTCGGAGCTAACTACTTTTCGAGCAAATATTTCATAAATAAATTTCCCAACTCGCGCGAATCTGCTATGGAGTACCTTAGTGAAAGCGCTAAGCATCCTTTTGCGTTCTTACGTACTTTATAAGCTAAAACAATCAGTATTTTGAGTAGGTAGGTGGTTATAAAGCTAATTTAAAAAAAAAACATTACCATATGCTCTAACGTTAAATAATAGCAAAACCGATAATTTGTGATCTGTTGCGTCTGTCTGGCTTCGTCTGGTTGTGCCATTTGTTTGGTTAA
Organism: Anopheles moucheti; assembly: GCF_943734755.1. Lineage (NCBI taxonomy): Eukaryota > Metazoa > Arthropoda > Insecta > Diptera > Culicidae > Anopheles > Anopheles moucheti. The sequence continues at coordinate 37,934,028 of NC_069141.1, read as the reverse complement.
CCTTTGGACGCCTCATACAGCGATGCAGACTAACGATACACTGTCCTTGCTGGTGTTTTACCTTACTGTTTCCATGCAAAAGCTGACATGGCTGGCACGTCAAACTTTAAAACATTATCTTTAATTATAATCTACCTACCATAAAAACGAAAATCGGGCAAAAAATGCATTCCTGTAACTGTATGTCCGTATAGTAGTAAAGGTATGTATAGAGTGGTAAATAGAACGGTTTAAAATCGGTGCAAAGATTCTAAAAAGGTGTTTGTGTAAGATTCGATAAAATTGAGTCATTAGTTTATCCCTTCAGCTGGCAGTCTTTACTGTCTTACACGGCTGTGTTTAAACGGGTTTAACACTGCGCTACACAGTATGATAGGAAGCATTACATGTTTCGATAGGTTTACCTTTGAGCGAGCGTCTTTCAAAGGACGTTCAATGTTATACATTCTACGGTATAATGGCTGTGACTATTACCGGCACATTCTTACAAAGAGTAACAAAATACTTAACGCAAAATGTACAGGAAATCATTACACATATGATACATGCACGAGTAACCTAATCATATACCGAGGCTATAGTACCTTCAAATTAGAAAGGACATTCCAATTATATGCATCTGTTGCTATCTGATTTTGTTTCGCTTGGCAAATATGCGGTTTCACACGGTTTCAGATACGGGCACACTCATAATGTGCCCTCTGCCTGACTGATTGCTGTACGTTCTCGGAACGTAATCATCTCTTTACAAATAATACGGCTTCACTTTCACAACATAAATATGTACAAGACAGTTTGTTATTCTTTTTAATGCTACGAATCATTTCATCCCTAGCACTAACGTATGCGTTCTGATCTTCGTTCGTTTCGTTTTCCAATTACACAAATAGGACCACAAAAACTGAAACTAAGTTATGCGAGGTAAGTTCCAATTTGAAAAATCCAACCCGTATCGACCCGCAACCGTACCGTCAGTTGATTGGTTCGATCGTTTTAAGATTTTTCTCCTAAAGATTTGAATGCCTTTAATTAGTGTTTTGTTTTCTTTTCTTCTTCTTCAACTCATCTTAATGCTTTTGCTATGTCGTTCCCAATAGAAATGTAGTTTTACTGTGTTGGAGATGGTGTGGGCTTCAAATATTGGAAGTTCCCTGTGGCGATAGTTAGTTGCATGAACGTGAAAATTGAAGACAACATTGTTCAAACATTAGGGCGAAAGAAGAGAAATATATATGCTAGGCGGTTAAATTTTTAGAATTTTCATACAATATCAGAATAATATCAGAGAGTGTTACGCTAAACTTTCAATCGTTAAACCAACATTAAAATTCGATTTTTAATCTTTCAAAACGAAACAACACGAACTACGCTACCTGCTACATACGGTTTCTGATAAATCCTCACGACCACAGTGAATAATAGGTTACAACGGGATAGAAATTGACATCTACTTTGTAGTATTGTGTGAAGCATACTGTTAAAAGTTTTCATATTTTTGTGGTAATACACTGCGCTGCCAAAGCAACTGCAAACGTGTTAATGTGCTGTGTGTGCCAAATGAAAGTTCCTCACGCGTTTCACTGGTGAACCGCAAAACGGTTCCACACGATCATTCCTGATAGGTTGTGCGTCTATGGCATTTGTCGTTAAAGCGATCCATCGCTAACGGTTGAAACAACTTATGCCGTGCTGGAATTCGTCGGAGCTCCACTGATCGCACTGAACAGTGCCAAACTGTGCCGATGAGCATTGTTGTTTCCATCATCCAACGGATACACGATTTCCCCCAGCAGATCACTCAATGCCGAGCAAAGATTTTCATAATTCTCCTTCAGTACGTTGTGGTACTCCCGCTGATCGGACGATATCAGGTTTGCGTTGATTTGAAGTACCGTGTAGCAGATTTTTATGAAATCACTAAAAATGGAAACAGAAGACAAATGAATAATTTTAACCGGTCAACAGCACAACCAACAAACATTCACTTGTTTTTACGTACCGAAATACTTCCTTGAGCTCTTCCACTTTGTCCAGCGGGTACTTTTTGACGCTCGTTTTGGCCGGATCTAGAAAGGCGGATGCATATGCAAGCGGTCCGGCATTAACTGTCACGGCGACACTGCCCTGCAGACGTAGCTGCAGCTTCTTCAGATCGATCGGACCCATGACAATTTCCTCCAGTTCGGCAATCTTTGTCTGCATCTCGTCTGTTGCAACTTCGATTGGGCTGAGTTCTTGCGATTGCCGATCGCGTACTGGGATACGCTTCAAAACGTACGGGAAACTGTGAAGTGCTGGGAAAAGAAAAGAATTAATTGCTTCAGTGTTCAGTAACACAATGATGTTCAGCCTGTGCCACATACTTGTCAAGACGGTTCTTCGTTTCCATTGATCCTCAACGGCACCGTGGGCAGACCCGGAAGGTGTGAAGGGTGTTTCGTACATGAACGTATCCACATCATGGTTCTGTTCGAATTCCGTTGGCCTCATTTCTAGCTCGTCTTTGCAGTAGTAGGGTGTAACATGTGTTACCTGAATGTAAGCGATCTTTGGATCGAGCGTCGACTGATCAACCTGTGGATGTCCAAAAAAACAAAAGTATAACTACCAGGGTGTTTTTTGTTTTTATTTATAATTTCACTCACCGGTGCCGAATCCATCAATATCTTCACGTTATCTGCTCCAAATTTATCCCGATACTGTTTGTGCAGCCGTTCGGAGATTTCGCTCAGCGATGTTACCTTTGGTTCTTTGTAGATATACTCAACGCCATTTTCCTCTTCAAAGTACACCTGTGAACAAAAGGAAAAAAAACCCGTTACATCATAAACCTGCAATCATATCTCGTTTCAATCTCCATCATACCTGGCTGAAGAATATCACACGATAGAATCGCCCCAGCAAACGTTTTCCCGACTTGTTGAATTCAATCACACGGTTGTAGGCTTGCGTCAGATGTTCGTAACACTGCGTCAGTCCGTGATAGTCCCGTCGCGATTCCAGAATCGGAATGATTAACCGATACAGCTCACCCAGACATTCGAGTCGTTCCGAACGATCCAAATACTCTGCACACTCCTTCAAGCGCTCGAGCAGAAACTGCTCCGTGTACTGTGAGTCCTGTGTGCCACTATCCAGCTTTAAACCCTTCTCGTCTCGTGGAATATTGCGTGAGATGCGCGCGAAGGATTCTGCACCCTGTGCCACCGCACAACAGCCCTTCAGCTTGAGGTATTCGGAAACCAGTGCGGCTATATGCAGGTAACAGCAGGCAGCTTCGGAAATGTTTCCATTCTGCAGATGATTGTTGGCCATCGTGGTTAACCATGTTTGACGTAGCTCCGGCGTGGAAGCGTACGAGTTGGCAAGCGAGTGCTGCAGCTCAAGCAATCGCTCCGGATCCATGTGGTGCGCTTGCATTTGTGCCGTAGCCATAAGAACGGTTCGAACACGGCGCGTCAGATCTTTCACCTCCATGGGGAAACCGGTTCCTTTCATCGCTTTGTCACTGCTGGCATAGTTGTTGATCGTAGACAACGATTCCTGAAAGCGTGCATTGTTCAACCCGATCACATTGCCGATCATCTGCGACACCGAAATGATCACCTGCAGATGCACACGCGTGAGTCCTTTTCGTCCGCTAAACTCAAAGTTACTGCGCATCAGAAGGTACAGTACGGCACATGCCTCCTGACGCAAACTGGAAAGCCGACTATCGCAACACTTCAGCAACTCGTACACAAGCTGCCCGCAGAGCACGGCCGTGCCTTTAAACAATGCTTGCGAGAAGTTATTGATGAAGGCGCGCAAAGCCGCAAACACATGCTTCGAAAGCGACTCCGACTGGCCGAGCTGTAGAAAGCGTAAATAAACCCGTGCAATCTTTGGTAGGACTGTTCCTTCTATCATCGAATCGCGAAACTGCACCGAGTAAAGGCCCATACAATCGAGCACGATGAGGCCGATTTCGGTCGCCAAGTTCGATTCGTAAAGAGCCTTCTTTAGGCGCAACGTTTCTTCGACCAGATTCTCCCGATTTGCGGTATGATTTAGGGTGCCCGATTCAAATCCGGACTCACTGCCATTCGTCATGTTCGGTGGTAGTACTCGTGCTGGTAGAGTGCTTGCCTTGGCCGCTTTGCTACTCTTCGTATCGCGTCCTCCTTCAGCCGGCACTTGTATATGCTTTTTGCCCACATAGCGGAAGTACAGCAGGCACAGATCGAGCACGGTGAAGAACTGGACCGTTTCACTCTCGGTGCAGTTGTGCCACCACGCAATCATGTGCTCCGGTGACAGGTGCTTTACCACGAACAGGAAGCTAATTAGCAAATCTTTGGTTTCGGTGACGGAGAACTTATCCGTCCGCTGGATGATGGTTGGCTGCGTCACACTCACCGATCGTGCATGGCTCGGACGAGCCGAGTTAGCGCACGATTCATTGAACTGATTCCGAATAACCACAGTACCGTCCTGCGAGAGCGTGGAGCACTCCGAGTTGAGCGAACTGCTCGAATGGCCATTGGAGAGCGCTGGCGATTGTCCGGCTATTGCCGCCAGAAAGCTCGTATCTTTCAGATGTAATGACGAGCGAATCGGACTCGTGTACTCGATGAACATCGTTACCCGGTTCGAACGGGACTTTGGTGTGCTAGTCTGTGAGGTTACGGTTGATGGTGTTGCAGTTGGCAGCGTGGACAGTGAATCGCGGGCAAACACGTAACTACTGCTACACGACATACGGTGCGTACCGACGGTGTCATGTTTTCCCTTCCGTTCCATGCCATCGGAAATGCGGTTAAGATTCTCCAGCACAATCCCTAACCAGGGTACGTACAGCATCGCTAATCGGCTCAACTGGCCCTTGTTTTGATACCGATCGTCAAGGTCGTGTTTGGCCAACAGCTCCTTCAGTGCGATCAGCCCCATACGCCTGATATGACTGACTTCATTCAGTGAGCTTTTGACTTCCTGTAGCAATATTCCCACGAGAAAATGTTGCCTGCAGTACTCCTCCGAGAGACAGAACTGTTGCAGCAAGTCCGGCGCACGATTATTGGGCGTTAGCATAAAAGGCAGGTTTAACGGAACGTAATGCTCATGGGCACATACTTCCCGCAAGAAGCTAAACTTGTACTCCTGCAGGATGCGGGAATCTCCCGGACCCCAACGATCCATGTACAGTCGTATCAGTCGAAAAACGAACCCACGATCCATAAACGAAAGGCAGCGTTTCACAAACACCGAAAGACTTTGGTTCAGCTGTTCCGTTTCCATTGGGAGATCTTTATGCCGGGAGCTTATGTAGGGGACGAGTACTTGAAACAATGCTTCAATGCGGGTGCAAAACTCTTTCGGGAATCGTTCGTTCCGTTGCATCTTTATGCGTCCAGTCGACAGGAGATACTGGGCCATGCTTTTAACAATTACTTCGAAGAATATTCCGGAAAATTTCATAAACTTATTCACCAGCAAAAAGTCCGTATTGTTCGGGTGCAGCAGCGTTGGCAGATGGCGACACAGTTCCCCATGCACGGTGTTCACACACTGTGACGTCGGGGAGCTTCCGTTTACTGGTTGACTGTCAATGCGATAAACGTACTTTACGTACGCCATCAGCAGTTCCTTACGCTTGGCTTCTTCAGCTACCATGTGGAACAGATTCACCAGCAGACGAATGATGTTTAGCCCGACTTCCTCGCTGTTTGTGGCAACCAGCAATGAAAACAGTTGATTCAGTATCGTTGGTAGGAAGGTGATCAGTGAGCCACTCTGTATCGCATGGGCAGCTTTCAGAATCTTGCACGTTTCCGTTGTGTCCGGTGGCGCTACCGTCTTCGAATGTTCCAACAATCGCTCGGCGTGCAGGAAAAGATTGTGCAGATGCTGATCGGTTGTCAGTACGGTTGAATCCAGCCGAAGGCTGATGGTAAAGATCGGTCTTTGGTTATCGATCCACTGCACGTCGGGACCGGCATTCTGCTAAACGAATGGGGAACGGTTTGTAGCGGATGGACCAGAAATTGTTTCGAGTGTTTTGCGAAAGAAATGAAGACAAAACCAACCACACAGGCAAATAAAAACAGACGAGAAGAGAAGAGAAACATACACATGGAACGAGGTTAGATTTTTCTACCAGTGTTAATGGAACGTTTGATTTATGTGTTGTTGTTTGCAAACTAATGTTCAATCCATCCAGAGCTACGGGATGGACCGTATTAGTACGGTTAGCATCTCAAAGTGATCATGCAATGGGATCGCAGTTTTGTATGCGTTTTTCGTTCATGTTTTGGCTACTTTTGGCCGAAAAATGACACTTACCCCTCTTCCTAAACCGAGTGGTTGAATCGACAAATATCCTACGGGCAACGTAGCCGCCACTGGAAGACACTGTTCCTCGACATTTATTTTGCCCTTCGCAAGCAATGGCAACCATGCGAATCCGACCGGGGTCTCCGTGCTGGTGGTGGTAAGATCTTTCTTTTTCGCAATATTACACGACACGTGGAAGAAAGAAAACAGCAGATGGTGCTGGGCAGTAATGTTGAGCGGAAGACGCAACTTGATCTCCTCGTACCAGGTTGGGCTCGTGTTATGATGCAGTACTGGGCAAGACATTTGCGAGACTAGCTGATCCTGACCCGGACGTCCGTAAATACACTGAAAACATGGAAAGCATTAGTGAACATACTGGTCCGTAACATAAGTGATCTTTGCGATTTTTGATAATCGATTCTTACCTCAATAGACTTGGCTTCTTCCGTATCGCTGTCGCGAAGTTCTACGATCACAGCCAAGTTACGGGCTCGGGAGAATATTTTCTGGCTATCATAGTTCAGATGCAGAGGATATACGAACAAATGGTTCACAAAATGGACGAACGGATGGAGGTATTGATCGGAGTTGTTGGCAAATTCTGTGACTTCTAGCGTTGGGTCTGCTACTGGTGGGATTGGGAATGGATTCAACGGGACCAAACTGTTTGTAAGGCAGTCTAAAACGGTAGAAGATAACATTTGATATTAAATATGATGAAATACTGAAAGGCAATTGCTGTAAATATTACTCACTATTGGGCAGTTCGTTTAGCGCTTCAATGTAAATCTTCAATGAACCTGGTATCACAGTCAGTTTGCTGAATTTGTCCGGTTTCCTATACTCGGACAGCAGCCTCAGCAGCTCTTCGTCCTTCAATTTTGTGCCCTCCTGCCGATAAATGGCAGGAAATTCGTACGACGTGTCCAGATCATTGCTGTACAGCTGAAACAGTGGCCGAGCGGCCCACGCAAACGGCATTCGATAGTGACCACACTTTTGCGCGTACTGCTTAATCGCCTTCTGCAGTTTGCATAACACCTTCGGATCTTTGGTAGTCTTTAGGTATGGCTCCACGGAAGGATTAATGGCACCCTGCAAGATTTTGTCTATACGCACAACGATGAAGATGTCCGCATGGGGAACGGTAACATTAAAGACAGCTTGTTTCGCACGGGCCAGCCACTCCTTCGTGACTGCTTCGGAATGTAACTGCAGTTCGCCATTGGTGTCGCATTTCGCCCGCGCTGGTTTTAATGTGCCGTGGCCATTTTGATGAGATTTGTTCATTGCCTTCGGCGATGCACAAAGAGGTCGTTCTGCTTTGCAGCTGCCGGTTAGCAGTTCTTGCACGTGATCCTTGTTGAGGTCGAAGTAGAAATTTTCGCTCAACTTTCGGCCGGCTCGAGCATCGTATAGGGCCACACTTGTGAGGTATGGTTCGATCTGTAAATGAAAATTTGTAATAGAGATTAGAATTTTTTTATCCTTATGGTACTAAAAATCTTGGCGGGAAACGGTCTGAATGCAATGTCAAAGTTATATGAATATAGGCAATGAATACTCTATATGAGAAGAATAAAATTCATTTATAACCAGATAACTGTCGAGAAAATAGTTTTGTTATCATTTTATTTCTTCTTTTGTACATTTAAAAGAGTGAATTTAAATTAATATCTGAAACGTGGATACAAACTTGCAGTTTGCTTTTTCGACTAGCGCCCTCTATTGGTGGTTCCTACTACTGTTTAGGTTAACAAATAAAAAATAACTCGATTTATGGATAGCGTCTGTTGTATAAATTTTGATAAACACAATGTTGTGAATCATGTGAATAGTTGTGAATCATGTAAAAATGTATTACAATAGAATAGAATAATAATACTTAATTTTAGGCATGACGTAATTTGCTTTGAAGTTAAACTTACGAAGAAAATACGTAATATAAGACTAGTCATACAAATTTAAAATGTTCACTTCAGTCAATTGATTAAAAATACATTATTATTCATAATATTCCAACATTTCTTCATGTAATTCCCATTAATAATTTAACACGTTTGGCCCACCTCTTTTCCCATAGTTTCACAGTCATGCAGCGAGTAAAACAGAACGCGAGTTGGAAAGAGAAGGCGAAATGCATGACATTCGAGCATTCGAGTAGCCGCGCTCGAATGGCGCGCGCGTTGTGGCTGTCACTGTGCCGTCACTTTTTTCCTGCCGAAGTCGGAGTCGGTTTGTTTCACGCCAAAAATAAGGTGGAAAATTTATCAGCGTAGTGTGTGGCTAAAGTGTACGTTCATTCTGGAGCATTATCAATGAAATACCATGTTTCATTGAAGGAAAAACCACCGTGGAAGCGATACACAAACTTCAACGGTGTGTGAAATTTGTGGTATTCTCGCATGCTTCGGTAAACCTCGTAGCTTTGTGCTTGGTCTGGTTGCCGAAAAGGAGTGTTTTCAGTGCAGTTGTTGTGCTTAGTTGTATAAGTTTAGTGTTGAATGAATGAAAAAGTCAATATTGCATCGATTGCACAACAATTTCCCAACAGTATTGCAGTGGCCACATGTTTTAGAAAGGAAATAAATTGCACTTGCCACTCTCACCAAACAACAGTTACCGCCGCTTACAACAGCAGTGGGCTGCAGTGGATGCTGCACAAGTGGTAAGCTAATGTGAATCCGTGCGTTCCGATTTGTGCTACAGTTTTTGCTAACTCGCACTATCCTCCTCAATTTCAATGTTTCAGATGGCTAGCAAAGATAATGTGAAAGCTCTGGTAGAAATAACCGGACTAAAGGAGGACCAAGCTACCAACCTGCTTACGGCGTACAATGGCAATCTGGAAGGAGCAATAAACGCATTCTATGAGAATCCCGAAGGCATCCTCAACCCAGAACCGGCAGTCGTAATCGATGACGATGACAGCAGCTCTGGACCATCTTTCGCTCCCAGTCGTGTTACTCCCAACGACGACGACAATGTGCGTGCTCCGATACCTCGCAAGACGGAGATTTTGCTACCGCAAATCGAACTGAACCGTGCCCGAATTGGGAAGCGTCGTGCCGCTGTTATTACTGAAGTGCCGTTTCGTAACTTTGAGCTCGAGGGGCGCATTCAGGAGCAGATGCTGATGCAGCAGGGCCAAGGTCCATCGGCAAAGAAAGTGACCCGGCTCGAGGCGCTCTTTATGCCACCGTTCGATATACTGTTTTCCGGTGGCTTCGATCAAGCGCAACGGCACGGCAATGCGGTCGATCGATGGCTGTTGGTCAATTTACAGGACGATCTTAACTTCAGCTGTCAAACGCTCAACCGCGATCTATGGTCGGACAGTGATCTAAAAAATTTCATGCGCCATCATCTGGTGTTTTGGCAGCAATCGAACAAAACCACTGACGGAGCAAAGTTCAAAACGTTCTACAAAGTTCGTTCGGAGCCGTACATCGGTATGATTGATCCACGAACAGGCGAAGAGGTACGGAATCTATCCGGTAACGATCTTACGCCAGCGCGATTTCTCGAAGCGCTCAAAACCTTTCTAGTGGAAAGCAAATCGCCGCACGGGAAGGAGGTTAACGTGACCAGAGACTATCAACTCGGTATGGGCCCGTCGACGTCTTCGAACGGTGGATCTAGAAACGTCGTCCAATATGGTGCCGGAAGTAGTGGCCAGAGCAGTTCGAAACCGCAATCGTCCTCCAGTGCAGTAGCTGGGTCAAGCAGAAACCGTTGGGTTACGGTAATCGATGACGATGAAGACGATTTTCAGGAGATTACGGACAGTGAAAGTGACAGTGAGGAAAACGATCGACCACGAACAGTTGGTAGCGCAACGAGCAACAGCAATAGCAGTAGCAGTAAGACTATTGTTGCGGATGTTCCAAAACCAGCTACATCGACACCTGCATCCCCAATAAAACAAAAAGAATCGTCCTCGTCCACGGAGCCAGTGAAAAGCACAAATGACTCTTCTAAGGAAAGAGAAGATCCGGCACAACATCCATGGGAGGTGGTGGATACTGCTGAAAGACGAAGTTCAGCTGATGATGAAACAACACCTAAAATGCTCAGTTCCGATTCGGAATCAAGCTTAACGCCGGATCAGAAGACGCGCATCCTACTCAAAATGCCCGGCAACGTAACGGAGCGATTATTTTTCCGGAGTTCCCGCACGCTCGAACAAGCAACGGCAAAATTGCGACAAAAGTACGAAAAGCATTACCGCCCAAGTGACGCCACCATAGACGTGCGGTTCTTCTGTCAAGCCATCAAATCGGATCTGTCCGCGCTCGATTCCTCCAAAACACTGCTGGAGTTGAAAATTCACCCGAACGCTGTGATTCACGTAACAACGGACGATTAGACGACCGTGTTGCGGAATTTTTTAAATCATGTTGCAGATATTCTTCCCCCGCTAAGGTCCCGCCCTTCTTTTTCCTTCCCGTTGGATTGTGTTCTGTCTTGTTTTAATGTAAGATACATACGTGTAAAGAATTCATTTGGAATGTACTGTGTACTGTAAAGTAAATTATGCGTACAAAAATAGTTTACTTCTTGAATGTGTAGGTAGTTTTTTTCCGAAAATAGCTTTGTAAGTAGCTTTCCACAGTTTAGATGTCAATAGGTGACATTATATACGTACCGAATTCTTGCCAAGAACTCCCGATTTGCAGATTATTAAATCCTTAATTATTACCACTTACCTGACAGAGCGGAGCTTCGGAATCTTGCGCCGGAGGTCCATCTACTCCATCGATTGGGCCTAACAGTCGAAACCGCAGCGAATCACACTTGATCAAAATCCGTTGTCCAAACTGCACCCGGTACGGTTCAATGAATGCTTCCGATTTGCTTAAGCCTGGCGTCATACCAACGGACGTTACCGTACTTTTCGTACCTCCACCGATATTCCCACCAGATTGGAGGTAGAGCAACTGTTGTCCACCGAACAGACGCTTCCGATTGTCTCGTCGTGCCTGCGCGATCGATTGATCCGTCTCTCGGGCGTACCGATTCAGCTGAGGATTCATACTCTGTTCCAGCCCCTTTAGCGTACCGTACTGCATCGTGCTTGGGCTGGCCGGTAACAGTGGTGCAGCCGCACGTTCTAGCGAAGCAACGCGCTTATCTTCCTGCAGCTTGTTCTGTTGCAGCACGGACGAGATTTTGCGCAACCAGTCCTCCATCTCGCTTTCATCGTCCGCTGCCAACGTGACCGATTTGCCGTGCTGACCTTCGTTCATCTTCATCTTCAGCTCAAAGCAGAAGCGACCCTTTTTCGGGTTCGGTACCACCTCAGTGCAAAAGTCCATCACTATCGTTGCCTTTGCTTCCGCCTGCTTCTCATCCTTGTGCAGCTCGAGGATGTACGTGCCGTCGATCTCCTGGCGCAGATAGCAGTAGCGTTTCTTGAAGGATTTTGACCCGATGTGGGCGAACATGCGGTCGGAGTTGGTGTCCGGACCTTTGAACAGATAACCCTGCTTGGCGATCGTGTCCGCTTGGGATCGTGTCATCTGCTCATCCAGCCGGTCTGGATCAGTGTCTACCTCGTACACCTCCTCGCGCAACTCTTCCGACGGGGACATTCTATAGGGAGTAGTCGAAAGATAATCCATTCCCGGGGTTAATTTAGCGACCAAGTGAGGTGTGGAAAATTTATTTAAGATTGTTTATTTTAAAGATTGAGCTAACAATAAAAATAAACACTGGCAAAGCCAACTCAGACGCACAGAAACAATATTCCATAATGATACACATAAAAATGATCAATCTTATTTTGCTGATCAACCAATATTTGCATTTCTTTCGGATGGGTTTAATTTAATGCGTCTTAAAGCACATCTTACCGTGGCAGATCGTAGCATGTCCCGCCGTATTTGCTATATTTGTAGTGGATAAGATGGTTCGGCGAGTCATACGTGTGCAATGCCTGCCGGGTAAGCAAAAGTCCGCCAGCCGTCGGTACGCCGGAACCTGCCGACACCGACGATTGTGATCGGTTGCTGGTCGGTGTGCCGTTTTGACTGCTGGACGCCGAACCACCACTTTCACTACCCCGTTTGCTCGACCCGTTGGTGCTGGCAATCGTTTGATGTTTGGGCGGCACGTGGTGACCAGGAATGTTACTATGTACGGTGCGAAATTTCTTTGGTTGTAGAATTTCCTGTGTTTGTGGTAGAAGATTGCGTTTGTATAATTTATGCTGAAGCTGAAGGAAACAGCACACAGTGCCGTGTATACATACCGATACGTCATCGTTTGGATAAAGGAGCAGCTCTCGCTGGGGGTCGTTCTGTATGAGGGTTCGGTTTTTCAGCACAAACGCTTCGAAATCGATCGGTTCTACTATAATCGGTTTGGTCTGCAAAAAAAGGGAACAAAAACAAGAGCGATAGTCGTAAGTATATTTTGTCGATCGCAAGCTTAATTTAATTGTGCCTTGAAGGTGAATTTAAATAATGTTTCTTCTTTGCTTCTTTCAATTATAATTGCCTCTTCCCGTACCCGTGCAGGTTCGACGCCATGTTACGTGTCCGGCAGGGGTTTTAATACTGTGAAGCTGCCATACTTTTTTTGGGGTTCGCTCTTTTTTTTCCACATAGCGAAGGGAAAATCGAGGAAGGTGCATTATGGATTACTGGAACACGTTCTAAAAAATGCATTTTTAGTTTCCTTAAACCTTTACGTTCGCATGGCTTGATTAAGGACGAACACGAAACCCGAACAATCATTAAAGCTTAAATTGAAAATAAAAATCCAATACGTAATAATTTCCGAAACATCCGAACGCGACGATGCACTCTCGCACTCGCTGCTGCGCGCGAAAAGGTATCGAAAGGGTAATGAAGGGTTTTGTGGATGTGAATGAAGGGTATATGGTTTGAAACTATTTTCTCCACCGTTGTTACTGTTGTTGTTCTCGTGTGAGGAGACTGCGATTATTGTAAAGCTTTGGAACCATAATTTTCGCCCATCAAAAAGCGGGGAAGAAAAGCTGGAAGAAACTCGTTCAATTCTGCCAGATTGTCTGTTGGGTCGTTCGCGGTCCAACGTACAGGGCGCACGACAAATTCGTTCTTTATTCGTTCAGGCTTCTTATCCCGTTCGGATTGTTGGGCGATCATTTCTTGTACCCTGTTACCTATCGCTTTGCGTTGTGTTTACCACTATGAAGGATGCTCCTCAGCAGTGTATGGGTAGTGGGGTTCTTCAAATGTATCATATTTAGCTCGCAGCTAAATCGATCAGCAACACACCGTGGGGCACACACTGGTGAGCGTGGAGACTCATGCAACAATAATGATAGTGATGATAATAATAAAAATCTTCACCATATGCTACATGTACGATCGAAAATCGCGGAAACGGGCAGGCGGCCACTCGTTGCGAACGAAGTGCATCCGGTGCATCCGGGATAATCGGAATTTCATCGGTCGCACCAAACCCGGAGGAGCTTTCTCCCGATCGGATTGGCTTCGTTGAACCGATGCCGTGTGGTGGTGATGGGGTTCGTCGCTTTGAGTCTTTCGTTTTTTTGTTGCTGTTCTTCCGTACCGTCTTCTATCAAAACCGGCCCAGAACGCAGCGGTTCGTCCTTGCGTCGTGCTAATTGTTCCTACAATGATGTTCATTATGGGGTGTGCGAGCGATCGTTGATTGCAAACTCGCATCCATTCATCATCGCGCTATCTGATTTCTTCCAATATTTTCGTCCCCGCTGGTTGTCTGTTTCTCGTTCAAAATATAAAAAAGGCAAGAAGATCAAGCGGAAAAAGGCTGAGAGAACAGATTTTCTGAGCTGCAACAAAAATGAAAAACCACACACACACACATACACACACATTCACGCGTATTTTGAAGTAAATAATCCTTGCAAACGCATGCTAATAATGATGGTGATCGTAATGATTATTGTAGTGTCTGCCATCACAGGCCCTTCGGACGATTTGGGTCCGATATCGCCCGAAAGCACCCCAAGCATAATAATGATCACTCTCTTTACACCGATTAAAGAGCTCCGAACCGAAGGGTACAAAAAGTTGAGCTTACGTGTTTTCATACTTCTTGATACCGGTGTTTATAAGCTGATCTGCATGGTTTCATGGAAGGTTTTGTGCCGGTGGTACTATCCCATACGATCAATTACATTATCGATGATCAATTATTAATAAAAACGTATTTAATACAAAAAAAATCGATAAGACACAATTGATAAAGATAAAAAGAACGTGAAAACGTTGTGAAATAAGTCTTTCGATGCGCCACTAAACAGCTCGGTGGTGTGGGACATATCTGATCGGGTTAAAGGTACATGCGCTGCTTTCCTTCGTCGCTCAAAACAATGGAACTATAATTTTCATCATATTCGCAGATATGTCAACCACACACGAACGGCCACAAGATGCAACCATAAATTGTAGGAAATTAAATCCATAATTGATTCCCATCCCTAATTTAAATACGTATCGATAGGACTGGCGAATGGGGCCTTGCCCTGCTCCCCATTACTCGTTCGTATGGAAACGGTTACTTTCTCATGAATAAAGCAGTGAGGTGGAACTTGTGGTTAGAAATGGGCAACAAACCTCGTTATCTAAATGATCCCACCACAACCCTCGGGAGGGGACGGGTTGCTTCCTTAGCGTAAACATACAACATTCCGTTTGCGTGTCATGCTTGCACCTATTGCCTGGGCCGTTGACAACTGTCAGACGAAGTAATAAGTTAACCGCTAGGAATTAACCCCCACACGTCTTATTAGAGCTATTTTCTTCGCAGTGAAAATGCTTCCGCTAGTAGAATGATTGACTGCGACTGCATCACCGGGACAATTAGATACGCTACAGACAGTTGTGCAACTGGAAAACATGTTGCTTATACACTTGCCTCTGTCTTTCTGATGTACCCTAACAATGTGGCGGATTTCGCTTGTTAAATGGGAGTCAAAGCAGCTAAGCAAACACCAAGGCGGTTATAATAAAATATTAGATCTAAAAGTTAGTTTTGAGCATTTTACATAAGTTGGCGCAAACAACACACTATGTACAGAAATGTTTGATCTCATGTGTTATATTTATAAGTTAAAAAATTGTTAATAATAATAAATAAATAATGCACGGCAAGTTTTCAGATAAAAAGGGCTATTCATTGGAGGCGTTGCTTGTATTTTTTAAATAATATAATAATGCGGCTGAGGTATATTTTTTGCTCCAGGAAATTTATGGAGCAAGATGTATTGTTGAATTGCGGTATCATGAGAGGTTCAAACGATTCAAAAAGAGCGATTACGATTTTGAAAATAAGAATCGCTCTGGAATGCTATATGTTTCCAAAGATGAACAGTTGGAGGCTCCAAAAAAGCGTTTACATAATCTTTGAGTCTAATCACAACAGAATGTACTGGATGTTCAAGCTCCATCGACACCAAAGCGATTCACTCGTAGATAGTTTTGATTTGCAAAGGGTAGAATCAAAATAGAATAATATATTATGACCTTCTTGCGAGTGGTAAAACCATCACTGAGGAACCATATACAACCTCCTATGTTCATTCATTTGAAGTGAGTTCTGAAGGAAAAAATGCTAGAATATGGGGTCAAGCATGAATCAGTAATTTTCAACCACGACAATGATCGACGAACTATTGCAGCTCCAGTCAAAATTTCTTTGGTGAATATTGGTTGGGAAATTCTAACTCGCTCTTCTTGTAATCCAATCTTGGAACCATCCAACTGCCATTTTTTCTGGTCTTGAATACTTGTTTTGCAGAGCTATTTTACAGTTGTATTATATAGGCCATGCAACATTTTTTTATATTGTAGAAAAATGGAAAATATACGAAAATAAAAAATCTATTGAAACCTATTTGTACTCCCAATAATTAATTTTCATAATTTTGTTTTATTCGCGTGAGCACACCCAGGACATCAGGGTCTTAACAATAAATACGCTCATGGACATAAGTATAACTGTAAACCCTAGGGAAACTGAGCTACTCGGTTCCACAGTGCGCTGGGTTGTTGTTGTCAAATATTAGAGAGGCTTTGGACCTCCTGGGTCTCTTTCGCCTCTGGACAGTGCGCTAGGTGGACGTGAACAGTAAGGACACCCTGTTTCACACTTGTAATTTAATGAATATTGCACCAAATCGGTTCTCGATTTTTTTTACTCAAAATGCATCCGTTAAGACCACCTTACAACCGAAAGATTGAGTGTTTAGCTTATTTCGTTTAAATGTCGAACTATTTTTTTGTTATGTTTTTGTAATTATAAGAGCAGTTTTATGATATAAATCGGTGCAACATTCATTCAGTTACTTTACATTCAGTTACATTCAGTGACTTGACGAGGAACATTGACTGGACAAGATACGGTGAATTAGTAGCCGCTTCGCTTTCTCTTGTAGGAGAAAATTTGCTCCCTGTAAAGGAGTATGAAAACCTTGTTTTAATAATAAACAAGTGCGCCCTTGAAGCTCAAACAAGGGGCACCCACCAAGCAAGGAAATTCAAAAGACCTCCCACTCCTTGGTGGGACAAGGACTGCCAAGCGGCTTTTAACAAGAAGCGGAAGGCATTTAAAGCCTTCAGAGACACAGGTTCCAGGTCATAATATGACAAATATAAAGGACTGGAGAGATTGTGCAAAAACCTCCTGAAGGCGAAGAAAAAGGGCTATTGGCGCCAATACGTCAATAATCTTGATCCTTCCACTTCTCTAAATTCGCTTTGGAAAATGGCTAGAAGGATGCGAAACAGCAACAACACCAACGAGAACGAATGTTTTTCTGGCGAATGGCTTAACGAGTTTGCTCACAAGTTTTGCCCCGATTTCGTTCCAGCGCAAAACTTCTTCCAAGATGCGCCTGGTAGTGATCCAATGTTGGACTCACCATTCACCATGATGGAGCTATCTCTGGCTCTTCTTTCATGCAAAAATTCGACCCCAGGTCTGGACCAGGTTAGTAGCAAACTGCTTCAAAACCTACCAGACGTGGGCAAGAAACGACTGTTGAGAATCTTCAACAATATGTTGGAACTCAACATCGTCCCGCAGGAATGGAGAGAAGTGAAAGTTGTCACTATTTTGAAGCCTGGCAAACCGCCATCAAGACACGACTCATATCGTCCGATATCTTTGTTGTCGTGTCTGAGGAAACTCCTAGAAAGAATGATTCTTTTCCGATTAGAAGAATGGTTGGAATCCCACAACCTTCTTTCAAATACCCAGTTTGGTTTCCGTAAAGCTAAGGGTACTAATGACTGTTTAGCGCTTCTGGTAACAGAAATTGAACTTGCTCGTGCTCGCAAGCAAAACATGGGGTCTATTTTTCTAGATATACAGGGGGCGTTTGATTCAGTTTCTCCGCACAAACTGAGCCAAAAACTGCAAACTGCCGGGCTGGGACCAAAATTGAATAATTTCCTATTCAATCTTTTGTCGGAAAAAGCTATGAATTTTAACAATGGTCACGTTCAATTAAAACGAACCAGCTACCACGGACTGGCACAAGGGTCCTGTCTGAGCCCCCTGCTATATAATTTTTATGTGAGTGAAATAGATTCTTGTCTAGCACCCAACTGCAGTATTAGACAATTGGCAGACGACGGCGTCATATCAGTCGCTAGCAGGGACGCCGTCGAAATACAACAGGCTTTACAAACCACTCTGGACAATCTTGCCGAGTGGTCCGATAACCTTGGTATCAAGTTCTCTACAACGAAAACTGAAATGGTAGTCTTTTCTCCTTTTAGCGACACCGAAAAAAATAGGGAGAAAAGACTATATGAACCAAACATTGATGTCTTTTTATACGGGGAAAAGATATCAATCACCGACAATTTTCGATACCTTGGTGTTTGGTTCAACTCCAGGCTCAACTGGAGCGTACACATCACCCAGCTGATAAAAAAATGCTCGAAAAGAATCAACTTTCTAAGGACAGTCACAGGATTTTGGTGGGGCGCACACCCATCGGATGTCCTGCGACTGTATAAGACTACGGTACTCTCCGTATTGGAATATGGAAGCATATGTTTCCATTGGGCATCCAATACGCAGTTCCTTAAATTGGAAAGACTACAATATCGTAGTCTTAGACTCGCACTAGGGAGCATGAAATCTACGCACACCATGTCCCTAGAAGTGATGGCCGGAGTGATGCCACTGAGATTACGTTTTGAAATGCTGTCGCTTCGCTTTCTGGTTCGTTCTTCAGTATCAAATCCCTTGATCATAGAAAATTTTAAAGCGCTTATAGAGACAGGTTCTAAGAGCAAAATCATTAATATCTATAATGATTTTGTTACTCTACAAGTCAATCCTAGCGCCCCACAAGCAGTAAACCGTGCTGCCCTTCCTGAGTGCTACAGTTCTATTGTTAGTACGGACTCCTCGTTGCGTGAGGAGATCAAGATCATTCCTCATGATCTTCGCCCGAGGGTTGTGCCGGGCATTTTTGTGAACAAGTACGGCCATATTGACAAAATGAACCAGTATTACACTGATGGGTCATCCTCTGAGGAGGGCACTGGCTTCGGTGTTTTTAGCGAGACCACCGAAGCATTCTTCAAATTGAGGCAGCCATGTTCCGTGTTCACGGCTGAGCTTGCCGCAATTTTTTACGCACTATTGTTAATAGCAGCGAGTCCCCCGGATCAGTACTTCATATTTACAGATAGCCTCAGTGCTATTGAAGCACTGAAAACTCCAAGGGCTGTTAAGAGCCAAGACCATTTTGTAATTAAAATTGTGGAATTGCTCGGCTCTGTGTTTAACAAGGCGTTTAGAATATCGCTAATTTGGGTCCCTTCTCATTGTGGAATTCCCGGCAATGAGAAAGCAGACTCACTGGCCAAAACAGGCGCCACAGAAGGCGTTTTTTACGACCGATCCATCTCCTATCAAGAGTTCTTACGCACCCCACAGCAACTTTTCCTGTCTCGATGGCAGAGCATGTGGGAGGCGGATGAACTCGGTCGCTTCCTTTTCTCGGTCTCTCCGCAAGTGTCCCTGCGGCCTTGGTTCGGTGGGCTCCCTGTAGATCGTGCATTCATTCGGATGATGTCCCGACTCATGTCGAATCATTTCGCATTGGATGCACATCTACAGCGTATCAATCTGGCTGAGTCAAAAGTGTGTGGCTGTGGGGTCGGATTCCATGATGTGGACCATCTTCTATGGCACTGCGTGGAGTTCGAAACCGCCAGACCCTCCTTGAAGAGTGCAGTCGTGGACATCGGTGGAATCCCGGATACACCGATTCGAGATGTTTTGGCTGGCAGGGACCTGAAATACATGAGGCT
Source organism: Anopheles moucheti (assembly GCF_943734755.1). Lineage (NCBI taxonomy): Eukaryota > Metazoa > Arthropoda > Insecta > Diptera > Culicidae > Anopheles > Anopheles moucheti. The sequence continues at coordinate 37,914,400 of NC_069141.1, read as the reverse complement.
TATCTTCCGCTTCGCCAGGGACAACGGTCTTCTCCTTTGAATCCCATCCTTATTTCCACGTGAATCCTTTCATCCCCCATCCTTCGTTATTCGTTGTGTGGTCCTTGTAAATAAATGTTTTTTGTTGTGCCATTTTCAAGCCGTTGAGGAAACAGTCGCCTTTGAGGACAGCACCAAAGCCGCAAAAAGGGGGCAGACTTATAGGTGTATGCTTGTAGTCCGTCTTAATCATTTGTTGTCTGTTTTGTTTCAGTTCCGTCAAGGCTTTGCCAATGTCCAACACCGAATGTTGTGTATGTGAAAAGCGTCGCAGTCACCTGCCAGCCACGCCCCGAGCCTCCATGTGGTTGCCAAACCACACTAACAGTCATCACAATCACAATCTCATCTACAACAATAGCACCGGACCAAAATCAACACACAAGACAATAGAACAGACATAACGATTACAACAACGATAGACATACCGACAAACAACACAGACATACTCCAACATCCAATACAACCGAGTATGCCCGGGATAAGGCAAATCGCAAGGAGGAAATGCCTTGTGACAATTGTTATTATCGCTCAACACAAGCGGTGTTGAAAATACGGCACTGCCGTCATACTATAAATTAAATAAAATATTTATTTGCATGAGTGTATTCTTCAAAGTCTACTAAACAAATTCCCATCGATAATTTGCAGAAAATCTTCCTATTTATTTCGTTGTCGAATTAACCTACACTAACGATCCTTTAGAACACTCCCCATTTGAAAGCTACGCTTTGTTGCAAACACGTAAGAAACGAACGATGAACAGTTCGCTCTTCACCCAGAACTGCATAATGCTTCAGGCGCCTGTTCGATGATCCGTAAATAGATCGTAACATTGCATTATCCTTCTGCTAGCAAAAAGGGTAGTAACGTGCGATCAGGAAAAAATATGGTCCATTGTGTTACCGCCAAAGCTACAACTAAAAATTGGTTCACCTCCGGCCGGCATTGGCATTTCGCGAAGATCTTCCGCACGGGCGCCCTTTGATTAAATTGTAGTTCGATCTAGAATGGAACAACGGGGGGAAAAATGGCGCCTCCTACCACAAAGTTAGTGATACTGCGCGAAGAATTCACATTTCGCACCCTTCCCAATCCGTGACGCGCGGGAGACGAATTTGCCCAGACCTCGGGGGCCATTCACCGCCAGCATCTATCCAAGATCAGCACAATGATTGCGTACGATGTAGAAGCTCCATTCTATTGCTCGTGTCGTATGTGCCCGTATAAGCCTGGTGAAAATGTGTGGAAAAATATTTTATCACACCATCATACTAAAATTCTTCCACAATCGATGCTACAGTTTGTTCACGGGCGGTCAAACGAATGGTTGGCGGGAGAGTAGTTTTTTTTCTTGTGTGCTAAATGTTAACTACTTCTCCTTCCGAGCTCTCGGTTCCACCCAATGTTGCGTATTCGATGATGTCCTTTTATTTACGATTGGACATTTTCGATCCCGTTCCACGTTCTGCCACGTTCGTCTTCCACCGACTTCACGCTAGTTCTTTTGTTTGCAGATTATTACCGGAGCTGATCGTGGACGTGTTGTTTCTTACATATTCTGTTTTTTTTGCTGTTCCACTTCCAAGTGCCCGTTGCGCATGTTGGCTATTTATGCTGTTTGTTCTTTTCGGCCCTTTTTGTCAACCAACCAACCTTTAGCCGCGGCCAGATTGTGAACCAGACGGTGAGAAACGGAGCTGCTGCACAGGGCATCGGATCTGCATTCGTTATGGGCACAGTTTGCCGGAAATGGAGAGTGCCCGGAAAGAATGAGGCAACACACGTGAACGTGATCGCAAAATGGTGACGCTGCGCGCTTTGGCACCCAAATTTTCGACGCTCGTTCCAACTTTTCTCCCCTCCAAAAAAAAAACAATGCTTCATCGCTGGGATGTCGCTGAGCCGCGATGATCAGCTAAATGTTTCCCCCCACCCCTTCCTGGCCTCTCTTGCGGCGATCGCGCGTCCGGGGCGGCCTGGATACACACCAAAAGAGAGGTCATTCAATATTTATACTGCATAAATTCATTTGAATCAGCACAGCTTGCAGATGCTCGTGTTGGTGCCACAGCCAGCGACGGTTTTTTTTTGTGTGATTTTTTCTCCCATTTTTCACCCGTTCGGGCCCCCTTTGGTTATTGTTGTCGCTCGGTAACGACGAATAAACCATTGGCCGGCTCATTGTTGATTCAACTTCAACTGCGGGCAGGGACCAAAAACCGAGGGAGGTTTGGTCCGAATGCTCTGCGCCTTTGCATTGTGTGGTACGCGCCTGCATTTCGCGATCAATTTTCGGTGATCTTCTTGGGCAGTTGGCCCTTTTTTTTGTTGTATCTCTCCGCTTGCAACAACGAGAAAAAAAAACCCAAAGCCACTTTACGACCACTTCCTGGCAATGCCGAGGAACTTTGCTTCCTGAGACTTCCTCTACCACTGCTGACATTCTCTTCTGCTCCATATCCACACTTTCCGTGTTGTCATCAATGAAAGGTTTCATTCGAGGAAAATCACACAACGAGTCCATTCTTAAGGAGCGCGGGCCTGGGTCCAACCGAAGTTGCATCAATGCACACATCGGTTTCAATGGTGCATCGTTGGACCATTAATCTTACTTTCGAGACCTGAGCCCTTTCGGGACACTCCTCGGTTTAACGAGAAGGTTTCACAACCGTGGACAAAGGCAGGCAGGCAGGAAATATGTTGCGTTGCATTGTCCACCAGGGCACACAGATTGATTGCGATGGAATTCAATTTATGATTTCTCACAAAAGCCACAGGCAACTCTAGATGATGCCGCCGTACTTCTTCGGAGCCCACTTTTTCCTGCTGCTCCGGATCGGCTGATTAGCATTCGAAAGTGTAATCGTGATCTGACCCAACCGTACCGTTGGTTGGGTCCTTGGACGGTTAAGCACACTTGCACGTACGTACCCAGAGCATCTCTTTGTACGTTTGTCCTGTACTGTTTCTCTGGCCGACAACAAAAACCGCACCGGAAAAAAAGTGCAATAGTCAACAAAAACACTCTTCACAACAGGAAAAATCCATCACCGAATGGTTGCTTTTTTTCTGTTTGTTTCGCAACTGCAACCCGAAAGGTTCCCGGAAAGTACCGCTCTTCAAAGGGAAATGGCCTTTGGTTTTCTCGTTTTGTGTGGTTTGCAATGTCGTCGGTGTGTCAAAATGTCGGTGGATCATTTCTGTTGCCTTTTACAACCACCAGCATCGCGTACCATCGGTACACGAACGATTTGATCTGCCGTTGTTGCTGACGCACTCAGGGGGAGGGATGGAGAAAATTTTTGATTGACATAATGTTGCTTTAATTGATACTTTGCATACTGAACGGTTCCACATAGGAAGGGGTGTGCTTTGCAGTGATATTATTTGAAGGAGCGACATTTTGCAAACGGTCTCGCAGCAGGAAAAACGAACACGCATTTTGATGAGCGGCATGCACAACAAACCGTTGGACGGAAAATCCATGGCAAAACGAGCGCAATACAAAGAGTACAAATTGTATTGATTAAAGCAAGGTAAACGACTTTCTTGAAAATGTCGTAGTTTGTGAACATTTAAATGTGGTTTAGTGTAGAAAAATTTCACTTCTGATAATATTCTTTTGTTGAAGAAAAATATTAACTGATATGGTTATATTGTTGGAAACATATGACAAACGTAGCCCTTTTATTTGGCATTTATATTAGTGTAATATTAATGAAATTTTAAGTGCTTTCTTCTAGGAGTGGTCGCCAACTTTTGAATATTATTATTTTATTATTTATTATTTATAATGTTTATTTTATAAGTTATTACACAATTATTTTATTTGTAATTGTACAAAACGAGCGCAATACAAAGAGTACAAATTGTATTGATTAAAGCAAGGTAAACGACTTTCTTGAAAATGTCGTAGTTTGTGAACATTTAAATGTGGTTTAGTGTAGAAAAATTTCACTTCTGATAATATTCTTTTGTTGAAGAAAAATATTAACTGATATGGTTATATTGTTGGAAACATATGACAAACGTAGCCCTTTTATTTGGCATTTATATTAGTGTAATATTAATGAAATTTTAAGTGCTTTCTTCTAGGAGTGGTCGCCAACTTTTGAATATTATTATTTTATTATTTATTATTTATAATGTTTATTTTATAAGTTATTACACAATTATTTTATTTGTAATTGTACAATGACGGTCCTTCACCGTATTATCAGCCACATATGGGCTGACGAGGACACAAGTTTTTCAAGGCATTTCTTCCTTGCCTTATTCCCGGGAATGCTCGGTTAATAATATCATGTATTATGTATTTTATGTGACTATGTATTTTATATTTTGTGCATTCATTCTAGCGATTTTATTTATTCTGCAATGGAAAATCATTAGTGGAAAATGAGATTATAAATATGATTGCTTTACAATTAGAATTATTTTGCGACAGTTAGATTTTGTTTGGTTAGAATTTCATGAGCAGGCAATCTCCCACAAGAAGCGACTGAAAGTTTTATTTAATTAATTTTTTCATTTATTTTTTACGGTTTACCTGAGATCACCAACTCTACCAATGGTGCACATAACAGGTGGGCTGATAATTGTTTGCCCCATGACATTATTAATTATTTTCACTGATTTGTGGCACGGTGCGTTGTCTTGGTGAAGCAATTTTTTTTTCTTTAAATGTGGTCGATTTTTGGCGATTTCGTTCTTCAAATGCTCCAATAACTTGATTTAGTAATCGCTGTTAATGGTTTTTACTTTCTCAAGATAGTCGATGAAGATTATTTCTTGCGAATCCCAAAAACTGAGGCCATAACCTTGCCAGCTGATTGTTGCGTTTTCCTCCGCTTTGGAGCAGGTTCATCGCGTCCTGTCCACTCAGATGACTGTCTATTGGACTTTGGAGTGAAGTGGAGAAGCCAAGACTCATCCATGGTAACATATTGACGCAAAAACTATGATTTATTTCGCTCAAACAGCTCCAAACACTGCACCGAATCATCAACTCGTTGTTGTTTTTGGTCAAATGTGAGCTCACGCGGCAGCCATTTTGCACTGAGCTTTCTCATATCCAAATACTCGTGAACGATATGTCCAACACGTTCCGTAGACATCTTTAGGCTGTCAGCTATCTCGATCAACTTCACATTACGGTTGCTTTTAATAATTTTGTGAATTTTTTTAATGTGTTCGTCAGTAACCACCTCTTTTGGGCGTCCACTGTGTTCACCATCTTCAGAGTTCATTTCACCACTTTTAAATTTAGCATACCAATATTTGATGGTTAATTTTGGTGGAACAGTGTCCAAAGACCCGTCTTCCCCTTCGAAAACTAATATTTTATCATCACGCGAAATTCCTTCTTTTCCATGATTACTCAAAACACAAAAGTTGCGTCACACAAAATGCTGTAGCTCATTAGGTTATGGCCCGAGTGCTGTCAAATTTGGACAGAATTCGTTTGAAGGTTGGTACAAACGAAATATGATATGGATATAAATCTTTGAGCGCGATATATGTGTTAGGCCAAACAATTATCAGCCCACCTGTTATATGAAGGACAAAATTGTCTAGAACAAACCTCCAACCATTAATCTCAACGAGATTCCATAGTTTCGAGGTCTGTTTCGAAGTGAGACAATTGATCGCCAAGGCCACGAAAGCTAAATCAAATTAACATTCACATTTGACACAAATTCACTGTAAATATTCGACCAATTTGATCATTACATTGCATTGGCTATTTGAAACACGTTTCATTATGCGCCCATAATCGATAAGGAATAAATAATTTTACATCATTCACACTTCTGTTCCTTGAACTTCGTCACACAATGAGGGAATGAGGTTAGATTGGTTCCCACAGTCTGTAATCCGTGATGGTGTAAAATATTAAAAAAAACCACACACAGTAAAACAAAACGTCATTAATAAATATGCACACAAATAACGAGTGGTTGTTTCGCGTTATGAATATTAATTATTATTCTTATAATCGGCAAACTGCGATGCGACAAACCCCGGTAGCTCGTAAAGACTTTCTTCGCACGGTCATTAATATGTTACGCTACCGACCGACACAAACCGTTGTTCTGTAGTTTTGCAAAAATTAGCAAATCGTGTTTCGTTTTTTTTGGTTGCCTTAGCAAAAGGTGGGACCAGAGTTTTGATTGCTATGTCGATAGTATGCCAGGGTGCTGTCTCACCTTGTCTCTTCACGCCATCGTATGAAAAGACAGGAAAAAGCGCACACTCAATGCAAAGCGCATATTATAAATTGGCACTACGTTTCAATAGTCATTTTGGACTGCAGTCGAGATGGTGAAATCAGAACGAGGAGGAGTTGGCAAATGAGAAGCAGCAAAATCAATGTTCGATCGAACATTCCGCTTTATGGTAGAACGCGGTGGTTGTCTTCAATTGATGAAGGTGAGAATCCGTTCCCGGTGAGAACGACAATCATGTGTGCTGTTATGCTTTTCCCATTAGCAAGCATCATTTCCACCGCTCTTAGCATGCACTTTTGATCGATAAACATTCAATCATGCTGGATGCGCCAAGGTCAGTGAACGATAATACTAATGATGACTTCTTTTCTCTGTGTCTCTCTTTACCCGATTGTTCTCCGGACAGGGAAGGGACAAAAAAGGATCTGCAATTGCTGTGCGCAGGATTAGAGAATCACGGATGCAATCAAACCGTTCCAACCCGAAGGAGTGTCCGTTAATTGGAACTTTCGAAGTGTGGTACGAAAATTCCGACTAAACGCCTTCGGTATCGTGCGAGATGTTTCTGCACTTAATTTTAGGACGAGTATGCAACGTATCGGCAGCAGCTGCATCATAATTGCAATATCGTGCGCATTCCAGTCGGCGTGGGTAATTAAGCCAACCGCAACATAGATGCGTGATTTACGGTCCCTGGGGCACATTCGATGTAGCTGCAACACACCCGATACGATGATCTAGTGATTCGGTTCCTTACCGTCGTAACGATCTACCTGATCGATCGAATCGAGTGCCCATCTATCAGGCCTCGTATGCGAATTTCCGACAGAACAGGGTATAAAACAATTCGTGAGATCGATCCAAGTGCGTAAATTAAATGATATCAGATGCGATATTACCATTATCCCGCGCCTGCTGTTGGTGCTTTATGGTGGGTAATATTGCCCGCAAGCAACATATACCTAGCTATCCGTTACACAGCCTGTTCGGAAAGCCTATAATTAAAGAAGGATGCAGCATAATGGTACGAAAACACGGGGCAACAACGTGACTTTTGGGGCAAAAAATCAGACTGACTAACTTAAAGCATACTGGTTTGACTTCTTTTGTCTTAAATGGTTTTGGTGATTTGATTTTCTCAAAACATAAGAATTATTCCTACGCTTGATGATGGAAGTCTATTAATAATTTAATATCAAAACTGATGAAAAAGATTCAAACAAATATGTTACTATTTTACATATGCTGTGTGCCAGTTTGATTAAATTCATTTAAATGTTTTATTTATGTTTTTATTATTATTTCTTATTTATTTATTTATTTGACATCGTTTATCAATCAAAATATTGTATTGAATTTTTTTATTCGATTTTATGTCGTCTATACTTTCTTATGCACTTCTTATACACGCTATTTTTAAGCGGAAATATCTCAATTAATTGTTTTACCCTAAAAATCATTTTCAGCCTACTTCTAGTAGTAAAAATATCTTGTCTTAAATCGACAGAACAAAGCATACTGCTTCCCTACAAAATCATTTCCCAGCCGACGGACAATCTGTGTGTCTCTCCCATATCGAATGCTTTCACCAAGTGCAGCAATGGGGTTTTTTTCTGCCTCGCGAAGGACCTCAAGACGAATCACAATTATTGCACGCATCGCGTATGTGGCGTGTGATGGAATGTTAATTGATTTACGCCAATCACGGATCGACTGCACCCAGCGAGTGCCGTGTTTTATTGCGGTTATTGACTTTTCTTCCATGGCGGTTCCTTACCGGTTGAATCATGAATTACTGACAGAGGAAAACTCAACTATTATTCACTTTTTAAGTATCCTTGCAGGTGATTTAAGCTTTGATTTGCTCAACCATCGTTTCGTCCGCATGCTTGTGCTGCACAAACGTCATTGATCGGCATCCCGTTCCACAACCCCGTCCCAATCGCATTAACTACTTTCAACGCACGTGCCATGAAAGGGTGCGAAAATGCGATAATTGCCATCGCATCCCATCCCTTACATATCGACCAACTCCACAGTAGAAAAAAAAATAAACACACAATCTCAATCGAGCGTACTGCACGCAATGCGCTTCGCAGGCACGTTGAAACAATTCATCGAGGGAATTAAAAGTGTCGCAAGAAGTGTGGCAACAGTTGTTATTCTCACCGGCGATGTGTGCATGTGTTGTAACTGGCCCTGGTGAGATGATGCCAATGGAAGGCTAACACTCCCGTACATGACACCGCAAAGGAACACGACGAAGCTATGTTGTTACCGGCGGCCGATCGACAGTTATGCTTGCAGTCAATTAATCGATCGATGTGCGGGACAGAAGTGAAGTTATGATTCAATGGTGACTATGTGCGCAAAAAGCTAAATAAAAATGGTGTTACATTACTGTGCACAGTTCACTTTTTTGGAATGTTAAGATAAAATTATTTTACTAGGTAGTAGTGATAATACAAATTGATAAATATGTTAACATATTTTAAATCTACTAAATGTAAAAAAAAACTATATCTGCTTCCAATGTGACACTAAAAACAAAACCATCAAAAATGGGAAATTATTGCCTTCATTGAACACATATTGCTGTAAGCTCAAGGTGGAGTTACGAAATGTGTCATAAAATCCCATATATTTTTCTTCATATAAAAATTTATAGCAATGGCATTATTTTTCTACAAATTCAACTCCTTGTAACTATTGAAAACTTTTATTAGAAACGTACGGTACCACCTTTGAAGCAGCAGAAAAAATAACAATGTTTTATTATATGGTTTTAGGTTGTCTTTTATGTTTACGTGGTCTGCGTATCTTCGCCCTATAAACCAATAAAAAGATACAAATTTACTGAATTATTAACACAAATAAGATCAAGTATTGATCGTTTCAATTATTTGAGCTTAAAATTAGTAGGAAGAATAATGCAATAAAAAAAGAAATGTATCATGCTCAATTAATCAGTCCTATAATACGCCCACTATTCGCTCACATTGTTCCATTTTTCTCGTACGCAACATCGGCACAGGATTGGTAGTTCATGCAACGCGTGCGAAGCAATGCAATTTTTGCAATTTCAACACTAATGGTGAACACCAATTTCACAACGGCCGAATCTTTTGCCGGTGTTTTCTTTCTTGACACTTTTTGGAGTCCGGTTTTACTCGCGCTTCGACTCAGGCTCAGAAACGACATTTAAGAAAAAAAAAGAAGGCAATCCGCGTAGGAGTACTAGTTAGCGTGAACCAATACGTAACGACTTCGTACGCATAACCGAACGATGCGAAACGAAAAAAAAATAACACCATATAAAACTACATCCGCCATCATCAGAACACAGACGACAACAAAATAAAGAGAAAGAAACAGACGTAAAATAAAAAAAAAACAACAAAACTTATAATCCCAATTGAAATGGCATCCGCTAAAAGCGAAACAACTCGAGAACGAGCTTGAAGATTACGAACTCTTCGGCCCATCATCGAGCATATCGGCCAGCCGCCTTAAGGTTGGCGTTGATCACGATCGCGAAACGATGCTTCACGCGCGAAGGTCAGCTTGGCGGGTCCGCGAAGCGACGGTTGTACCCTTTGTTCGGTTAATAGGGCGCGCGTATCAGAAGCGGCAGTATGGGTGAGGTTGGACCCTCTCCGTAGGGTCCTCGAGGTCTCGCCGGTTCAACAATGATTATGGCAATGATCGTGATGATGCCCTCGACCAGCTCGATTGTCCTCGTCCGATCGGAAAGAGTCACAAGAGATTCAGCCGTAGCAAGGATGTGGCGATTGCCGGAGAGTTACAGTGTGTGCCAAATAACCTCATTCGCATCGAGAAAGGACTATTAGCTGGGTTGGTCCAATTTCACCAATTAACAAAATTCGTCTATCAATATTTGAAAGACGTCTTTAAAATATTTAATTAATTAAAATATTTCGTGAATTATATATCATTTAATTACTAACAATACATCACAAAATATAGTTTACATTGTTAACAGTCTCATCACATCTGTCAAATTTACACGTCATTAAAAAGGAGCACCAATACAGCAGGTCTACAACAAATCTACATGTGCATTCTGTGCTCCACTTGCAGCAATTTCCGTCCTGAGAGAAAAACAACAAAACGGAACACTTCACTAAATGCAACAGATAAACAAGGCAACTCCGCCCTCGGTTCCAGCCCACTGTTGTTTTATGCGTTGTATTCGCATTCGTGTGTTCAAGGCATTCGCCGACCATCCGCCACTCGCCAATTCTCGCCAACTTTGAGAATCTGCGAATTATTACTGACGTGTGTGTACACATATTCACCAAGTGCTTTTCTGCATGTATGAAACTCTTGAAAGGTCATTTTGGAAAAGAACTAGAGTTTCGTTAAGTTATAAAAACGTATTTTGTTTGTTTTTTATGTTTATCTTCACACTTAGTTTAACTATTTTGAAATTGAATTTAAAACCCAGAATTAAAGAAAGGAACGATTTTACTAAACCTCCCATTCAGCATCTTTCGATATTGCTCCCTCTCTGTTTCAACACGATCAATTTCAACAATGTTTCCAAAGAACAATAAAGCATTAGCACAACGCAATTACGGCACATACCTCCTTTTCTTATCAGATTTAGACCGATTTAAGACCTTCCAGGCCGGCACGTTCTTGGTGTAGTCGGAAAGAAAAAAAACATCACCAACTACACACGCCACGGAGGATCATCGCCGATAAGAACATGCGTTAGCTGCAGAAGCCATTGTCGAATCGGATTTGCGGGGACGCGACCCGGTGCGCATTTCTTTCAGCGAATCACTCGCCATCGAACGATCGGATACGATCCGTGGCAAGCGGGGGCCGAACCACGAGACCTTCACGGGCAGAAAGAAAAGTGAAAGATCAACTGCAGCTCTAGGTGCTCAGGTTTTCGTCCAGCCACTGCAGCCGTTGCTTTACCTCCAAGTGACCCCAAGCGATCCCACAAGCACGAGCGATTCGCGAGCGTGTTCGACAGCCGACCCGCGTACTGCACACATTAGCTCGGTGATAAATGGGCCTCGACCAAGCGCTAATATGCAACGCCCATTCAACGCCCAGGAAACGGTCGCGATTTTATTTTTATATTTTTCAACCCGACGTGAAGCAAACACGGAGAAGAAAATATTACGCTGCGTCACAGTCACCACCACCTCTTAGCGTTGAGAAATGTTTCTTTTCTCGCAAGCTTGCAAGAAGCGCAGCAAGAAACACGGAAACTCTTCGGCAAGAATTCGTTTTGCCGCACAGAGACTGGAAGGTGCCACAGACACAATGGGTACTACGGTCGTACGGAGTGAAAATTGTGTTATAATACGAGCATACGTTGCTGTATTTCAAAAATATGGTCAGGAGATATTATTACAGGGTTTGCGAAGTCATCTAGCTAATTTTAACGTTGGAAGGATTATTCGCTGCTAGCTATCTATGACAACTGACAAGTCTATTTAGCCTATGATTTGGAGGGGACAACAATTATCAAAACTAAGCATTTAAACAAAACATTCATATTTAAGGAATGTAAAAAAAGACTTTTTAAATCATAGTTTGGAACAGTCATTTATTGATAAGTGCTACAAATTCTAAAATTTTCTGGGAATTAGTCAGGTTTCCGGTATTACAGAAATTCCCTGAGAGTGGCAATGACTTCTGATTCATCTTGGTTAGTACAATTTGAAAAGATTCGGGAAATTGTTACGCCTTTGGACGCTTATTCTAAGCTAGTTTTTTTGTATGCGTTTTGACGTTTCCAGGCTTATGCGCTTACAGCTTCCCATACAAACGATCAACTAAGTTAAGCCTAGGAAAAAAGGATTAGATTGGTTTTCTAATGAAAGCTAAGCTTAAGCTTTCTAACTTGTGGTATGATCTGCCCCTTTGTTAGTTGAAGTCGAAAACCCTGCATGTTCCTAGCTATTTGCAATATGATCAATGTAAATATTATAAAGGCTAAACCACAACTTTGAAAAAGTATAGTTATTAATGCGATTTCATTTTCTGAAGGTATAAATGAAATTCTCCAATTAAAATAAGCTCACTGACGACATTCCAGTTATACCATCTAAAGAGAGCAGCATTAAGCCTATTGTGCGGTGTTACAGTAATCAGTGCTTCTTGCCATGGTTCCAAGCCGTCAATCTAGATCGTCTCCGCTGGAAGACGCTTATCGAAAAGATTGATCGTTCTAAGGAACGAACAAAAAAGCACGCTTTGCAATCAGATAATCATCGCGGCGGCACACCAAAACCGCGACATGATCGCACGGGATAATCGCGCGTCCATTGTGTTTATACTCGAGGGCCCGCGTCGATATCGTGAAAAGTCAAAGCTTTGCGCGATTGCACCGGGATAACATTTATCCCTTTTATGGCATTTCGCTTCCCTTCCGTCCGCGGCTCAGTGGGTCATTGACGATGGGATGCGCGAGCGCGACCAGCTCTTGTCCGTGCGCGTTAGTTCAATGAATCCATACATCAATATTAAGAAAGTCATCGGTGTCTTCAGTGTCGTCGTTGTGCTCGCGCATCACGATTGCAATCGTAAGCAGATCCTTCCATTGCCCGTCTGCCACGGAGGCCCCATCGCACCGCAGCAATGCATTGCGCCTCGATGGGGTTGAGATCTTGATCGACACCGATTTAATACCGCCGATAGCTGCGAATTGGCCGCGATTGCTCACACGTTGCGATCTTGCGTGCATTCCGCGCGAACAGATTCCACCGTGCGTACCGCGCGCGACGCCAAAGGAGATCAATTCCTGCTTACGAAAAGGATCTCTCGCGTGTTTAAGGGTGAACGAGAAAGACAACCAAAGGCATGAATGAAGCAGCATGATTTAGAGTGTGTTTTGTGCAGCAAAGTAAGGGGGAAAAAATGCCGCGATCGATAAATAAAAATAAACCATAAATTATCGTTCGAAATGCGCGAGGCGTCTCTGAGGAACGTTTGCGCGTCTCCGTCGTGGACTTTGGTTTACAATTCGTGTTCAAAATGAAATGGTTCCAGTCTGGTGCAATTCTAACGATGCGGGCTAACCTGTATTGGCTTGGTTTGGTGCTTGGTGCGATGTGGAGTTGAACATTACTCGTATGATTCTGCCGAAGACGATATGAACACGATTGGGAAAAATTAACTAACAAAACCCCTTGGGCGTTACGATTGCACTTTTTCACACACGATCAATCTACGCGTGAATCGAACCGTAATGTTTTGTTAACAAATTAAGTCTACGAAACATTTGTTCAACGAGTAAGACGGTTTTTTATTTAATTTGTGAAAAGTCTAACAACTGTGGTCGTGCAATACTAATCAGTGTCCTATTTATTTAAATTCAAGTTAATCAAACTTTACTGTTTATTTATCATAACCTCAATGATTGAGGCACTTAAACTCTTAAAAGGAAGGCCAGAAACAATTCTTTATTGAGAATTAAGATTCTCAACAAAACAAAAATCTTTCCGTGAACCTATTCTGCTCTGGTAGCACCCAAAGCAATGGAAACTAAATATGCTTTTATGTTTTCCAGACAATGGAAGAACCCTCGAGAGTCCTTTTGATTTGCCGTTTCCGGGGTGATTCGTATCGTTGTTTTTTTTTTTTGTTTCGAAACTGAGTTGCTGCTGCACACCAATGTGCAAAATAGGTTCCATTCGGTAGCGTCATAAAAGAAAAGGGATTAAATTTTTGTCCAGCAACAAACCAGTGGCTGCGACTCATCCGGACCATTGTCTTCAAGTAATGCGCAGAAACGAACCCGTAGAATCTTGTTTAAGTATTTTTTTTTCCTGTCCAATCTCAGGGTTCTTTTCAGTTACGAACACATGCGCATGAATAAATCTCATAATGAAAGGGGGCATGTAAATCAGAGCTAGCTTAATTCATGCACAGCAAGCATCTGAAAATGGCTGTGCAAAAGATATAAACTTTAAGAATATATTTAACGATACTTGAACATTTAAAAAATGGTCTAAAGCAGGAACTTGGCTGTATTTCTTCAATTTAGTTTAAAATTACAACATTTGTAATTGATTTAAAATATACATCACTTTAAACAAAAGATATGCGAAATGACAAACCCTTGTGCCTTGCAAAAGATTGCACACGTCGTCATTGATGAGAAAATGGGCTGAAACGATTTAACTCATCCACACCGCGCGAAACGAGTTTGCGGAAGCCTGCAAAATGACAAGAAATGACCGATGAGACCGGTTCCGGTCGCTGTCATCGCGTAAAAACCGGGGTGCAACTAGACTCGTTAGGTTAACTTGATGAGTTGCCTTCGCTTGCAGCTTCTGGTTGTCGCAGCATAGCATGATGCTCGGCGTTGCCGTCTCGCACGGGAATAGCATAATTATGATTAGCGTGAGAATCGAGCCGAGGTTCCCAACCAATGCTAATGAGGACCGTTGTTCCAGTAGAGCAGTGTTACACACCCTACTGCCAATCGTGTGGATTGAACCATCTATTTTTGTAAACATCATGCGAAAAAAGGCACTACGTTCGTAGCTGCTTGTTGGGCTGCTTGGCATTCACGTCAGGTTCTTTTGGGACAAAATCTTTTAGTCACCTTACCTTACCAAGTGCGAAATTTATCTAGGGCCCCTATTGGTGAATGAATTCTAATTGATATCGCTTAATTAACCGAAACAATTATGAGGAATCTGTTTCTAGAGACTTTTGTACGAAAATTTGCTGATGGGTTTTCAATATTTTTACTTGCGAATTGTTCATTATTTCTGAGCAGTCTGGACTATAATTTGATGAGATATCACATGTCCGAATACACCAACGACAGTGTTCACCATCGGTAACTTACCTGGAAAGATAAAAAAAGGTATAATTAGTAATGTTAAAATTTGTTTTTGTCTGTGCTCTGCCTGTAGTTGAATAAAAGATAAAATTTCATCAAAATAATGTTTTTTTTTTATATAAAAATTAAGAAACTAATAACTATTGAGCCTCGTTCACATTTGAAGCACAAAAACAGTAATATGAAAGAAAAGCACCATAAATACTTCAATCGACTTTTGCCTCCCTCCGTCAATCAATTAATGTTGCCATTTTGTGATGCCTTTCCTCTCACTTCGCATCATTCTACAATTAATACTTGCGGATTTGTCTGAGTAGTGGTGGTACGATAGTTTCAGAATTAAAATAAATGTCCAAAGCCGAACCGGTAAAACACAAACGCAAAATACATTGCCGACGGCAGACTGGGAGCGAGTCTTGAATATTGAATGTAACACGTTAATACGTTACCCAAAAAAAACGCGACATCAGCCTGAATGACCATGAAGGGTAGGTGTACCTAAGGATTTTGATGGGTTAGTTTTGCATTTACCATTCTATGGGATACGCTCCTTGTGGACCGAAAGTCTTTTAAATTTTTTCTCATCGCCACGAAAAACTGTCATGTGGACAGAATGTGGATAATTAATGTCCCGGATTCAAAAGCTTTGTATAATACATTGTTGATGAATTTAAAGATTAGTGAGTATTGTATTTGATAAATCTGCGAGAGCTTACATCATTCAGCAAAAGAATCCAACAATCCGTTGTTATGTTTTCACATCACAGCAACGTTTAATATTCCATCTTCATGTTTACAATTAAGCTGTTAAGTTCCATTGAACAAATAACAAGCACCATGTACATATCCAGTATCTTTATGTTGTTACAATGATCGTAAATTGTCCAAAATATTACATTGTACATTGTCCAAAAACATATTTAAATTACATAACAGTTTTAGAAGGAATTTTTAATTTATTCATTTACAATGCGTCAAATAGAATGTGGCCTCTTTCGCAGTGAACTAAAACACTCTTGAACACAATTATTCACACGAGCTGAGTGGAATGCTAAGTGCAAAATTATTTCTCGCCATCATTTGTTTGGACGCCGCCTACCCTGCTTGGAATGAGAAACGAATTAAGAAGGACTTTGGAGGCAAGCAGACCGTACGGTTACCTACATGAACTAGACGTTTGAGTAACGTATGATGATAGAATTAATTTTATTTCGTCTTTTGCTGCAAACATACGTGAAACGATGCCAAATTGCTCGACATCAGATCACGTTCTTGAACGCGGGGCTGTGGTTGTCATTGACCAGCTGGAATTCATCTCATGGTCCAGGATTTTGTACTACAAAATAATGTTTCTATATTGCAACATTTTTTGTTAAGGCTGAGAATTACAGAAATACGTTCAGATCGAATAACTTGCATCAACAGCGCATCAACAACCACACGACGTTCGATCAATTGATCGATGAGGTGTTCCACGTTTGGCACTTACGATGGGTTGAAGGCATCTTTATAGGATCATCGGCGTTTCACGTATTGCCACAATTCCCACCGGATAAGTCCAACAAACCTTCGGCAGAACGTGCACTTCACGTCAAGTGATCTTCCTCCCTCGGGAAGAGAAAACGCAGACATACACTGCGTGCCTTTATGAGGTATGACTCAGGGCATTTGAGTGATATTTCTCTGCGGGCTGCGATATGATCAAAAGATCATGGTATATTCTGTTGAATGTACGTCTTTTTTTTTTCGTTTTCATAATCATGTGCCGTGCCATACGGGACGGCAAGCAAAGCTAACGAAGAACGTGCCGTTTATGTAGATCTACAAATGTTACGAGCAAACGTCGGCACTGACGAATGAGCCGAGAAAAATCGATCGATCTGGCAGGTCGCGCTCGGGCCGGTGTTGTATAGATTAATTAATTCCATTATCTGCAGCTAACGATCGGCACACGCGAATGGGTTGGGCGAGCCTGCGTATGACATACACGAGACTCTTCGCAAGCCACAGGAATGTTCTTTCTCGATGATCAGGTGTGCAAGATAGGCGGTGACTGAAGGCATCTCCCGAAGCCAAAACCTCCCATAAGCCACGCCACACGCGCCCAATATCTTGCGCGCTGATCGCTGATTAGGGGAATGAATTCTCCGTCGGGCGGTGAAGAACGTGTTGCGCGGTTCGATGGATTGGTTTATTAATTTCAATATAATGTAGCAAGCCAAAAAAAAGCTTTTATTCCCATGACATCATCCCGCACAAGCGAACGTCAGCTTGGAAGAAATATTATTTTTTGGAAGTTTTGACTGCAAGCGCTATTTATGAACCAGTTTTGACACAATTTCGAAACGTTTCCAGGATGCTCCTTTGTGAGATTTGTTCACGAGGTACAGGAAGGATAAGATTGCTGGGTGAGATGAGTGACCTAAGTCGAAAATCATTTATTTTCCAATGATTCTACCAATAGAACTTGATGCCTTTTTCACCGCGCAAAATATTTAAGATATTCTGGAATAAACAAAGATCCTCCAAACGATTCCAAGAAACATAGAACAAATACAGAAACACAAAACGTACCGACACCGCAAGGCCATCGGTTGAACATACACGCTCTACAATACAACAACCCAACATCTTCGCCCACGCATCAACACACCATGGCTTTGGACGCTTGGCTTTGGGGCCAAAAACCTAATCCACCGAAACGGCACACCCAGCCATACCCAGGAACGGGTGGTGCAACATCGGAAGGATGAATAAATTATTCAGATTCTTCCATTGCGCGGTACTGGTACTACGTGGTCGTTTGATTTTGGGCGCCTTCGGCTGAACGTGTTGCTACGAAATTTAAGTTAAATATGGTTGTTTTGTTTCTCGTGCTTGTCCGACTTACGATAAGATATGTGTTTATTTGCTTAAACTCCACCGAGCATTGGTGGAAATGACAACTCTGCCAGTAGGTTCCCGGGGTGCGTTAGTGAAATGTGTGAAAGTATTTTAATTATAACTAGCAACGCGTCGCCTGCTGCTAAGCGCCCTAGCTACAAGATAACACAATTTTAGTGTGGGTGATAAAACATTCGATACAGACATATATTTATTATTAAAAAAGCAGCTCAGTATTTCACGAGGCTATTTGAAATCTTCAAATAATATCTAAAAAGCAAGTCGAAGACTATTTGAATTTGACTTACCACTTAATATTAAGCTAAGTAAAATGTATTCCCCGAAGAATCCAGTTATTTATTGAGTTAAAACATACAACTTTATCATTTCTTCACACAACTATCGTTTGGTTTCGGAAAGATACTCTTGGAAAATTGGTAGCCGTGATTCACCACATATTGCGGCTAAAACGTAGTCGTCGTAACTCTCAGGCATATTGAGCATTTTCTATTGGCATTTTCTATTGAGCATACTTCATCTTACAAGATCCAACGACATTTTCTTGAAAGACTCAGCGAAATCAATTTGTTCTTCGGAACTTCTAATGATTGGTCGTCTAATCGGCTGGTCTAAAATGTTTCATGACTTTCCTTGTTGTATTTGATAACATTCTGAAGAGATTTTATTAATTTACATTCCTTAACCCGAGTATCGATTTATCAAAACTTTATCTTCAAACTATCATCCTCTCAAATGGACACAACCAACAAAATTGTATCTATGTTATATAATGATACCACAAAAAAATTGATTAAAAACAATACAACACGAAGAACACGAGAATCCATTTAATGATCAACGGTGGAAGGTGTTTAAAGAAATATTTATTTAAAAGCGACGACAAACACGAGAGAGGTGAACTACGTTATAACGCATAATTCCTCCAGAACGGACAATCCCGGCGGGACACCAACGATGCCCGGCCGAAAGAAAAAAGGGATGATTATTAATGAGTAAAGATTTTCTCCTGTAAGAAATCGCCCGTGTGGTAAACTGCCCACAATCAGTACCACCCTCGTGAACGTGATGCACGAAGTGTCGAACCGATCAGTGATCGTTGGTATTTCTGCTGTGTTTCTTTTCGTCATCGCCGTGACAGTGGTTTTCCTCCATCAAACACACACATCATATGATGTTCAATATTCATCGACTTCTTCATTGGTCGGGATCTTTTGGGAGGGATGATTCCCCAACAGTGTCGCCTTTATGTGCCGTTTCACTCGCGCGAACCTGCCTGCGGCCGCGCTTGCCATCATTGAAGGCCTTACTTTCGTTCATTAATTTCCGATAACCGATCATTGCCTCCCTAATGGACAGTAATTAATTACGTTCCGGTTGATACGCGAAGGTGGTATTGCTTACGGGCGCATGTATGCGTGCTAAAGCATTACACCCCGGCAGCGGGCCGCTGACATTGAATGATAGGATGCCGCATACTGTACACGGGCGGGAGAAGAGACAGTACGGGGGACGTGATGCTAAGCCACCCAACGGTGCGCGGCCGTTGGAAGCTCAAAGAAGTGGCTTACCTTATCGTAAATCCTTTATCTATCTTGTGAGGTATTTATTTTTAAACTTAAAGAAAAAAAAAGCCAAAACATGCTTAGCGACTTGGAAAGGTGGGAAGAATTGGAGACACTTGTACAAAGTGAGATAGATTGACCGTGGTCCGTTTGCTCAATGGTTTCTTGCCCTTCTACGGTTAATGCGGCGCGTGAGATTGGTGGTAACATTTTTCACCCACTTCCTTTGCACCCATCCGTACGATCGTCCGTCCCGTAGTTTAAATATTTATTCAGCTGTCATAACACAGTCATTAAGTTATTAATTTTTCTTCTACCCTCTCGCATAAGGCAAAAGGTCCTAACTCTCATCGCTCATTTCGATTTCCCCAAAAAAGAGCCTTTTGGTGTCGTTGGGTGAACGATAATCACGATGCCGTCGAGTGGGCACAAGCTGCCGTTTTAGGGATCAGGTCAGAGAGGTGACAAAGAAATTAAAAAATATGATGCATTGCATTAATGACTTCCATTTTTTATGTTTTATTCAAATTTGAAACAAAAATTTCCTTTTTAACAAATCACAAAACAAATCGTATGCAGAAATATTTATATATTTTTACAACGATTCAATCGTATGCATTGCGCAAGAAATAATTAATATTCGCAGAAAACAAGCACTGCATCTTCTTCTGGGAAGAACAGCTTTTCCCCAATATGCAACATCCACCAATTAAGTGCGCTCACACAATGCAATCTGCCATTTAATAGTCTATTCCCAAAAAAGGTTCGAATAATTTGTCTGTTCGTCCAAACGCTTATTTTGGCTTTTTTGGCTGACGGGTTTTTGGCTGGCTACAACAAATTAGACCCCTTTACGGATCCACCTTTGGAGCGTCGTTCTAATTTCGTGTGACCAACTGTGGTGCTACACAAAGCCGCACACACACCCGTCGAAATCCGGGCGCAACATGTAATGAACGTGAGCTTTTCTTTATGTTTCACCCCTGGCGCAGGATTCTCGGTTTGGAAGGTGAAGCGTTCCGTAGCTCCGTGTAGCTCCATAATTAAAACCATACTTTTAATACCCAATCGCAATAATTATGCCTAATAATCGCACGAAATTAGGACCGCACCGGTATGCGAGGCGTAGATTGTGCAGCTAAAAACTACCGCCATCGCCGGCAACCACTTCCGCTGTGTGCGAAACAGAAACGGACGAGTGGAAGGATAATTATTTCCTTTCTGACGAAGCTGAATACGCTGAACTAAAATCAGACATGCAATGGGCGAAATTATGCACTTCAGACTCTTTTTTTTTATCGTGGCATGGTTAACATTACGTTTTGGGTTCGGAGCACAACATCAAGAAACTACAAACATCGTATCTGTGCATGATTTTTATCAAACTTGTTTGTATCCTTTTAGGATGTTAGAGGTTTGATCGTTTTGATGGTCTGATTAAAGTTAACCAAAGTTAAACGAAAAACTGATTTGAAATACATCCAAATTCACAATCAGGTCAATTATAACTTAAAGTTATTTTCAAACATTTTTATTTCCCAAATGCTTTCATAGCATTTTAATTTCCACTTCTAACTCGCCCTTACATTTTAAATTTTAAACAAGTATTTTCGCAAAGTCCAGGATGGATGTAAAGTATATTTTACATCCATCTTTTCGATCCTGTTGGATACACCTCACTACGCTTCCTCAGCTTTCAGTCCGTGATCATCAACTCCATCGTCCTTTTGGCGTGCATCGTTCCCTTTAAGACGGACGTTTTCGGTTTCCTTCACGTTTCCTTTCGCCTTAGGTTAAATACGTCCGAAAGTATTAATTAAAATAATTTTACCTTGATATCATTAATTTTAGACTTTGAAACATCAGCTTGATCGAATCAAGTGTTTCTGTTAGTGTTAGTGAAACCTTCCTGTTCTTCTTGTCATGTTTTCTTTTGTGAAACACAATTTTGAAAATAAATTCTGCAAATTTGGTACGAGAATAGTTTCAAAACGAGAGAAACGATACATCTTGTTGTATATTGGGAAAAGTGAAACAGTTCTTACTTAGCGACATTGTAGCACAATTCTAACAACGCTTAAATTTGCACTGCAATGTAACAAATGGTTATTTCCTTTCACCGAAATAAGCTGCACGTCGTTTATTCACACTGAATTGTACCACTTTTGATTGGAGGCAGAGCAAACATTACCAGCGTAACGCATTATTTCCACCATACACGCAATCAAACATTCGCCACGGTTGTTTTGTTATCTCGCAGAGGACACACGGGAGTGTTTTTGTCCAATCGAACTGGCCCCGGGGCTTGTGATGATTGTTCTCGCTGAATTTGATTGCCTGCTGATGGCCCTAATGATGGTGATGATGAACAGCGCCATACACACGGTTTATAATAGCGGTTGGATGAGTTGTATGCACATTCGCATTTGTTGCACGTGACACTTGCAGTTGAATCGTCACAGTCAATATTTGAACATTATTGTAGCATCACTTTACAATTTTGTGTTTCGAATTGTTTATTTCAATATTAATATTTAATATTGTCCAAACTACAAACTACACGAAATATTAACCAAAATCACATCTACCACATCTCCACATTGTTGAAACCGTTTAGCAGTAATTGATGTTCTCGATTTGCCCCCATCCTTGGATCATTCATTCCCAGCCGTTCGTCAAGTGAACAAGGCTATAAACAAAGTTGCAAACACTGCCTGCCCGCCCATCGCAACGGATCACCCGAGACGTACGCTAATGCGTCAACGCGCCACGCCCCACTGCATCCTTGTTGCAGTTTCATCGAAATCAATGCTACTCCTTCCAGGCACAGGCCCTCTGCGCGGAAGCCGTTTTGTGCTGGAATTATGAAGCGAATTAAATTATTCGTGACCCTGCGGGAAAGCCCGCCTGTTTAACTGCATCAGGGTTCCAGTGCTGCAGTGCAGAGCATTCGTTAGGAAAAATAAATTTCCGTGCCACCACCATTCGGGAAGGAAATAAAAGTGTCGGCAACTCATGAAGAGAAATATGCATTAAATAAAGATTAACAACATTGTCTCTTGGAGTGCTGCATGAAGGGAAACTGGAACTAGCGACAGTGCCGAATGATTAGTTTCATCTGTTCATTCAGACCGTATTTCCTGCGAGCCGGATATCAAAGTTGCACATCATTGCATCCTGCTGTTATTGCTACGAAAATGTTTGCCACGAAAATTACCCGTGGAGAGATTTGAAGATGGTTCACCACGCAGTGTGTTTGTGTGGCTCTGTCCTTCCGAGGTCTTGTTTTTTTCTCCCCTCACTGTCGGCACTCGGCTTCGGCAGTGTAATGAGTGATGATTAAATTCTTTGTTCACCAGTTTGTACAATTAGTAGGAAGAGAACATTATTGCGATTTGCTGGCCGTTGAATGTTAAACAAATCATGTTGAGATCAATCATGCGATAAAATAAGGTCTCATCGATGGTTGGCAATGACAGGGTTTAAATAATTATCTTCACACTTTTATTGGTAATGATGTCCATGAATTAATACCGTACTTGTTTGTGTACAATTCAGCAATAAAAATACCACCTTTAAAAGTTGAAATAAAATTATAAAAACATAAGGAATTAAAACTATTTACAAGCGGTAAGTTTCATTAGCAAAACGACATCACCAAACAACGTAAGAATCGTTAAGAAAAAAGCTCCATTGTTTCGTACAATTCTTCTTCATGCAAAACCATCCTCGATTTAAAAACAATCCATGTTTTTCTTATATTTATTGTCATTCCATTTCATTCCGTTCAGCGCCGCTTCGTTCGAGCGCTGCGTTGTTATAAAGATGTTGCACCATAATTTACGACAATGATAAGCACTGCTTTACCAGCGGAGGATCGCGTTAAGCATCGACGCCGTCGGCTGGCAGCACAACATGCAGCACACGGGTGGGGGACCTAGCATGTTGTTGCACACATGTACACGTTGTTGTTGTTGTTTATATTTTTAAAGAGATTTTGGGCCGATTGGCCACTTTCATCTCTTAGGATAAAAAAGAATGAGGTTAGGGATAGTAGGGAGGGGGATATTGAGGATAAGGATAATTTAGGGTATTTGAGTTGTTGAAGGTAACTCAAACCTATATACCTCAGGGTCATCAGACCGAACAGGAGAGGAGAAATATACCTCCCTTGCGGTCGAATATGTCCTTCGGTGAGTTGTAAGGTAACTCAAACCTTTTAACCATGTAAATCAGTAGACTATATATAATATTGTCAGTTTCGCTACATGGGTATTTTTAAATTATTCCTCTCTTTTTTTGTTTGGTTCTATAAGTGTTATAAATTTTTTAAATTTCTTTGTATAATTGTGTCTTTCTGAGAAACTTCAGTATTTTCCTTTGGCAATTTTCGTTAGGGGACAAAATGATATCTAAGTTATCGTCTAACTCACATAATATCTTTATATTATTGTATCCATAGCATTCCGTCAAAATGTGTCGGATTGTGTTTTGTGTACCACAGTATTTACAGGTTGGTGGAGGATCTCTTGAAAATAAATGACTATGGGTTAACTTGGTATGTCCGATTCGTAGCCTTGATAAAACCTGTTGGTCTTTGCTGTTGGGTAAATCTATCCAGGGTAATGTGGAAATTTTGATGGATCTAAGTTTATTGTCGATGTCTTTTTGCCATGCTTTTTGCCAAGCTTGTCTAATGGCTTGTTTGCATTTATTTATTGTGTCTCTTCTGGATAAGGGGTATGAGTTTATGTCTGTTAAAATACGGCCTTTGTTGGCAAGTATATCAGCAACCTCATTACCAGTAATGCCGGTATGACTTGGTATCCAACATAATGAGGTGTTGGTTCTGTTGGTTGTTTGTTCTATGGATTGGATGTGAGGGTCTCTAATTTGTCCGTGTTCTAACGCAGCTAGTACGCTAGCACTGTCTGAAAAGATTACATTTTGTTTTTCTGAGTCAATAGCTTCTTGGACTGCTATAGCGATTGCAATGGCTTCGGCAGAGAATATGGTAGTGTAATCCGGTAATTTTATTGCGCTGTTAATGTCTGAATTTGTGTTTTTGGAATATATTCCACAACCTGCCTGTTTTGAATGTACTGAGCCATCTGTATAAATTTTGTGATAATCTAAGTATTTACTGTTAATATGATCTATGGAAATTTGGTACGATTGTTTTGGGTTAATTCTAGAAAGTTGGTGTATGGTCCAATCTATTTTAGGGGTACTTTGTGACCATGGACGACCTGATATTCGTTGGATTTTTAGTATCTCTGGCAGTTTTTCTTTTGTGATTTTTTTGAATTCTTCGTTCGCTTTTTGTAGGAGTGACTCGCACTCAAACTCCTTATCAACGCACCGGTATGCAGCTCCTATTAATTGAATGGTTATTATATGTGAAAAAGGAAGTGTTCCGCTTTCACATAATAAGGAATTAATTGGGCTTGTTTTGAATGCTCCAGTAGCCTGTCGGATAGCTTCATGATAAATGGGTGCTATATTTTTGTAAAAATTGTCAAATTGAGAACTAATAATTTCTGTTCCATACAAGATTTTCGGAAGAAGCCAGCTGTTTATTAATCGGATCAAGATTTCGCGAGAAGCTTTAATTCTACGGGAACCTAACATTTTGAAGAGACTTGTGCAAGGTTTTGTGGAGGTTTTGATGTGATTAAAGTGTGATTTGAAAGACATCTTGGTGTCGAAAATAACGCCTAAAATTTTTGCTTTAGTAACGTTAGGAATCGGCTTGTCGTCTATTGTTATTTTGCGATGTGAATGGAAATGGATTCGGTTACAGATATGCAGGATTTTACATTTATCCGGTGCCACATTAAATCCGGTGACATTACACCATTTCTGTAATTTGTTCATGCCAGTTTGTATTTTATGTCTTGCTGCTGTGGCTGAGGAATCGCTGGATATTAAAATAATGTCGTCGGCATATATTAGAGGAGTAATGTTTTGAGGTATAAAAAGAAAAAGGGATTCAACACTGATCAGGAAAAGTGTAGGGGAAAGGATTGCACCTTGTGGAACTCCATTACCAACTGTTTTAATTTGTGAAAAAATATTGCCTAATATAACTGAGAAAGTTCGGTTTTGTAGGAAGTTTTGTAGGAAAATTGGTAAATTTCCTTTAAATTCCCATCTTTTAAGCTGCTGTAGAATGCTATGTCGCCAGGTCAGGTCATATGCTTTGGCAAGATCTACTATGGCAAGATCAATGTGTTTATTATTTTCCTTTGCTATTGAAATTATGTTGTCTAGTTTTGCAAAATATGTTTCTGTACCGTGTCCACATCTGAATGCATGTTGGTTTGGATGTAATAAATTTCTGCGCTCTAATTCATGAGTGAGTCTTCTATTTACCATTCTTTCCAATACTTTACTTATACAATTTAGCAATGATATTGGACGGTAACTATTGATTTCAAAAAGAGATTTTTGTGGTTTGGGAATTGGTATGACGTAGCTGTATTTCCAGTGGTTTGGAATTTTTCCTGATTCCCAGATTACATTATAAATTTGTAATAAATAATCCAAAGCGCAATTGGGAAGATGTTGGAGCAGTGGGTAACCCACACCATCGGGTCCTGCGGATTTTCCAGAGCACTTTTTTAGAGCGTGGTGAAGCTCTTTCATTGTAAATGGTTCATTGTACTGTAAATTCTCTGATGTAGTGAAGGATATGCTGTTTTTTTCGGCAGAGGATTTCAGTTTTAAAAATTTATCGGAATAACTGTTGTTAGAGGATATGTTTTGGAAATGGTTTGCGAATTTTTCTGCTATTTCGGAGGGATTGGTTATGGGATTTTGAGGGTTAATGAGGCTAGGAAAGTATGAACTGGATTTTTGTCCCGTCAACATTTTCACTTTACGCCACATTTCTTTTGAAGATGTGGATGGGCTAATTTCTTGAACGAATCTTTCCCAGGATTCGGTTTTTGCCTTCGATATTGCAATTTTTGATTGTTTGTGTGCCTCTTTATACTTTTCTTGTATGGCTTTGCGAGTGTAGTCATTGCTATCTGAAGGTGCCAGTTTCTTGAGTTGACGCAGGTATCTTCTTCTAGTTTTTATTGCTTCAGCTACCTCTTTATTCCACCAAGGAACAAATCTTTTTGATAAAGTCCCGTTGGTTTTTGGAATGCTTTTCGAAGCGGCTTCTAAGGTCAACTCTATGAGTCTTTGTTCACTCACTGACATCGAACCCCATGGGAAACTACCCATTATTGTTTGAAATGTTGACCAATCCGCTTCCTCGTACTTCCAACGAGGGCGGAATGCTGGGCTTGATTGGTTTGGGATTGTGGGTGTATGTTTGACTATTAATGGAAGGTGATCACTGCCGAAAAGATCTTGTTCAGATGAGAAGCTGAGATTTGAAACTAAGGGATGGGAAATTGCACAATGATCTAATGAGCTTGTATGGCCGGTAGAAGGGGCAATGCGTGTGGGAAAGTTGTGATATAATGTGTGTATTTGGCTATTTACGAAAATGTCCTGGATAATCCTGCCACGATTGTTAGTTATCGGGCAGCCCCAGTCTTCGTGTTGCGCATTGAAATCACCTATGATAAGCAAAGGATGTGGTATTTTATTGATTATGTTATTTAATTCGTTTTCAATATTGTAGCTGTTGTTTGGTGATAAGTATATGCAGATAATGTTTATATTTAACGGGCTTTTTATTTTGATGCACAAGGATGGGATGGCTGAATTCATGGGAATGCTTTTATAAGGTAAATCTTTTGAAATTCCTATGCAGATGCTGTGGGCAGAAGTATGGGAGTTTTTGGTAATCCATGAATATTTATTTAGTGGCGTTCTATTGAGTAGAGTCGAATTGGTGTAAGCTTCTTGTAAAGTGATTATTTTTGGTTCGTGTTTAAATATTAGCATTTTTAGTTCGTCTAGGTTTTTCGAGAAACTGCGGATATTCCAATTCAAAATTAGTTTTGGTTCATTGGGTAGTTTTGTGTTGTTGCTGTTAGTTTGTGGACTCACTGGGATTAATTAATTAATTCTTTGGCTCGTTTAACATAATCATTTGAAAGAGAAAATCTAGTAAAATCATTTTCGATGGCCTTTCTTTGCTTTTTTGTTTGTGGAGATTTCTTCATTCGAGGAGGTTAACGGGTGTTTGAAGTGGGCTGGTTTGTCTGTGGTGTTTGGTGCATTATTATATACGAGTGATCCTTCTGTGTCTGAATCTGATACTTCCGTTCGTTGTGATGTTTTGTTCTGTTTCACTGAGTTGGATAATGTTTCTATTGTCTTGGTGAGCGAAGCAATTTGATCTTTCAACATATTGACTGTTTGCGTAAGGTTTTCGATTATTTTATCTTTCTGATCCGTTACTTGTGCAGCGGCAATTCTCTGTTGTGCGAAGCTGTTTGATGTTTGTTTGTGAAAGTTTTGTTCATATGCTAGTCTGGCGTCACGGAAGGAGTAGTTACAGTCTATTTTAATTTTGATTATTTCGGTTTCTTTTATGTATTTTGGGCAATTTTTGTCAAACGTATTGTGTTTTTCATTACAGTTAGCGCATTTTGGTGACACTGTGCACGGTCCATGTGAATTGTTCCCACATGTTGCACATATCTCATTCCCCTTGCAATTTTTCGTGGTATGACCGAACTGCAAACATTTATTACAGCGCATTGGACGTGGGTAATAAACTCGGGTTTTTATTCTCTCTAGTCCAATGTATATATATTCCGGGATTTTTGTGGCTAACATTGTGACGACGTATGCATTTGTCTGGATTGTTTGACCATCTACTTTTTTTGTGAAGCGGTATATGTCGGTAATTTTTTCTGGTGATAGCTGTGTTTTGATATCTTCTAGGCTCATCGTTGCTATTGTACCACAAGTGAAAACAAATTTGACGGAGTTCAACGTTGGGTGTGGAGTTATTGTTACGGTGTCCCCATTTGTTAGCGTGTTAATTTTCTGCAATTCGGTGAAGGATTTTTCGGATCGTGTTTCGATAAGGAAACTCGTTGTATCTAATTGTTTCCCTATTTCTATCTTACCGATCGCCCGTTTAATCGTGTCGCTCAATACCCACGGATTGTTCGGTAGTTGTCTTCCTTCTGTAGTGCGAAGAACCAAAAACCGTTTTTCGCCGAATTCATTGTTTGTATCGATGTACGTCGGCAGCGTTCTCCCTCTTTGTTCCCTAGAAGGGAGGGGGGGGAACCCGGCGCTGAGGGCCGGAGGACCCGTCATGCTCACCCCTTTTGTATTACTCAGTGGTTTTCTTTTTGGGTGCTGCTTTAATAAAAAAGGTGGGTGGGGTGGGAGGATTTTTTTGGAAATTTACACCAACACTGGCTTGGAAAGAAAAAAAGACTAACACTGGCACTTGCACTGGTCTAAAAACACGTCTGCTTGCTTCGAGCTCTCGGTCGCGACTGACACATGTACACGTGCGAACAGACGCGCTCATTATTGCAACCATCCGTCTGGCGTGAGGTGTTTTGCGTCAGGCAAAAGCATGAGATATGTTTTCCTGCTTGTTTGCTTGCTCTTGCTGAAGTTGTAAGTACGATTTTCTGTTGTATTCTGTCTCGCGAAGAGTCCGTTTTCTGGAGAATATGGCCATAGTGTCAGATAGTTTTGCTTTCTTTTCGTTTATTGAAAAAGTTAATTGGACAATAAAACAAACACTAAACTCATCTATAACACGACAAAACCCTCGAGATTTGAAATTGGTGTTATAAATCACCATTGAACGGAATAAAATTCAAAGAACAGCCAAAATTACTCCTAAAAATTGTCTCATGATATTCTTGCAACACTTCTAAAAATTCAGAATTCTTAAACATATTAAATATTCAAATAACTTTCTTACAGCTCATCGTACGGAATTTTATATATTGTATGAGTTTCTAACGTTGCAATGACTAAATTTATTCCGATAATTTAAAATGATTTAAGTGTACGCGAAATCTGACAATACCCGCGCAATTTATAATACAAACAATCATAAACATTTATTGTGATGCGCGGGTACGCGACGAGGTTCGCGACCAGTATTTAACCCCATTAATAAAAGAGGTCCGCACAAAAATTGCTCCGTCGCTATGCGGGTAGATGAAGAAGATAGTGTTTGCGCTGACGCAGACCGAGTGGAATGGTAATTTTGCATTGAAATTGGAATGCAAATGAGTGCTAACGTCAATTTATTGCAGCGTAGATTCAACATTCAAACCGTATTGCGTCAAGTGGGCATTAAATAGCGGCTTAAACGAATTAAAAATAGTACTGTTAACAAGAATGGTTTTGGAGATTTCTAAAATTGACCCAAAGTTGCAAATAGATGGGTCATCCTCGTACTTCAAATATTACAAATTCAAAACGAAAATTCAAAAAACAAATTCAAAATCCAACGTTAGTTTTATAAATAGCAGATTTAGTGTATTTTCATACACATTCTAATCAAATAGTACATTTTCATCATCATTAGACATTCCTATTTTCGAATTATTCCAAAATCGTTTCCGAGTCATAATAACTTCTTCAGCGATGATTAATCAACAGAGTTGTGACGGTTACCGTTGCAGGGCGATGGCTGAAATGATGTCTAGCTCGTGAGTGAGTGAGTGGAACGGTTGAAAAACTAATAGCTCAGGGGCTCCAACATCGCGTCACATGATTAAGGAACTCCAGTACCGACAGTTGGATGTGTGTGTGTGTTTTTTTTTATTCAAAACTTCAACAACATTCAAGTGCGAACAACAGGGCACGAAACAATCATTCACAAAATATGATGAACGGCCGAAAATAGACTCGCCCCCAGTGTGTTGCGTAGGTCTCGCTCCATTCATACGCTTTAATAACAGTAATTTCACTTAAAAGCCGTACGCAAGACACGTTGGCGATGTGTTCGCTCGGCCTCTTTTACTCCACAAAAGTTAAACTGTTCTATTCATCGGAGCCCTTGGGAGTTTGTTTTATTTCATTTTCCACCGCACATCGCGAACGGAAGAAAACGTGCCTAAACCCTACAATTTTTTTGGGAGATTGCGAGCAGTAACAACATGTTTCTTGTTTCAGTTTTTCACACTATTCCGAAAGGTATTCACAGGAACAGGAATTGCTACAACAGCTGCACGCCCGAACGCTATACTAACGTTTCACCGGAGCGTCTAACAATGAGCCCGAAGGAAAGGCTGGATATGAATCATCCGATTTCACACCATGCGCCCAACAGTGTTTAATTGCTATTTAATTGCAGATCGACGGTTGGTGCGCGGCCAACGAGTGGACCAGTGTGGGGTCATTCGAATCGTGGCGTTGAAATAAATTTCTTTATTTGATTAATAACGTTCAGTTTTACCTTTCCCGATTCAGGGGCAGGTTCCCCTACCTTTAGTGATTCGAACATTTTTAAGCAAGAATTTACTGGCCGCTTTTGTTGCACTGTTGAAATCAACTCCACACCGGGAGGAAATTGAAGTGGATTAAAGTTGATTTGAAATTATCCACACCGCAAACAAACAATTCGGATGCAATTCCTTTTGGCGAGCGATCTCTAATTCGTTCTGAGGGTGATGCTAGCGGAAGGGAAATCGTAAGAGAAAACTGTACGTGTAACTCTCGTTTTGCAGATCGAAACATCGGATAATTTGAACGATCGCAAAACGGCGAACCCATCATCCGGTTCCTTCGTTCGGTGCAAGGTTTGGTTAAGTTTTTAATGTAATTACGTTCTCTAATTTGTGGAAATAATTTGAACAAATTATGATTAAATTTCCTGCCTTCCGTCCGTATTCTGCTACACGCTTTCCGGCGTTTTCTTCGCACCGTCCCGAAACCAACCACCATGAAGAAGTGATCGAACAATTAGGTTTAAATCAAATGAACTCACCGTACCATGCTGGGGCAGGTTGGTGCATAGAATATTTTCGATCGATAATTTCCAATCAAGATCGCGCATTTATGATCGATTTTGGATCAAGTTGGTGGGTAAGATGTAATTCCTGTTCATTTCACGTTATTGCATTGATCCAGTTTTTTGTTCGTGATGAGAAATGACTCACATTAGTAAAAGAGAATTTACGGGACGTACAGCAGATAACAGTTGGAAATAAAAATACAAACAAATGAATGATATTTTAGCTCATTTGAATTAGCAGCCGTTTCATTAATTTGTTTTCGATTTATTTTCGCTTCTTTGCTCTTTAATCTTTGCTTTATCAAATAGAATAAACAAAACTATTATCCTCAAAAATGTAGGCAGATTTTAACAAAAAAAAAAATCAGGAGACATCACTATAAAAAAGAAACATATACACACACTTTTCTTATGTACATATCTCCCACTCTACAAATTTTGAATTAATTAGTATAATAGCTTCATAAATTTGTCTAAATGGTGATCTTAACGCGGTCCCGAGGTAAAACACCAATTTCAATAAAAAATGGAATTATACGAACGATAAAAAAAAACATTCCATCGTCGCCGTGATAGCATTCCTTTTCCTGTTTGCGTTTTCCCCAGATCCCTGACGTTCGCGATCGATCGAATTAGCCGCAAGCTTTCGCCGTGCCATGCTGCGACGACTACTTACGAATCACATAACCATCATCATCGGCCATCCTCACCATCTGCTTCCAACGCACGTTGGTGATTCGCGCATGGAAACGCACGCAACGACCGTACCCGTAGCCTGTGTGTGTGGTGTGCCAAAAAATCGATCTGTGCAGTTCTTCCTCGAACCGTCCCAGCCGTTTTCGAGAAGTGCTTCTCGCGCCAAACGAAGATAGGTTCAATTGCCCCCAAAATCATTTGTACACACCTTTGACTCGAGCTTAATAGCATAAATTTGCGTTATTAATTGGACGCGGCCGTGCTCCGTGGAAGGAAGCTAACACAAATAAAGAGCGGAGTTGAGAAAGGGAGTTTATTCGAGTTTTATTGTTTTAATTTACGATACAACACACTCCAAATACAGCTGGCTGAAGATATTAAAGTTATTGGAAAATCCAGCAAAAAACATTTTATTTTGCGAACTAAATTCCAAATTTATTGATGTACAAATCCGGACGCGGCTAAGCGAGCTAAAGTATTTTAAACAACGAATATTTTGTTAACGAATTTTTGACATTTCATTATATTATATCTCGAAGTAGAAAACACCCTCGCTCAGGCTTTCATTAGGGATCGTCGTGGCTTAAAACAACCACACCAAGTCTCCCAAGTCAAGCGGATCGTAAACGGAGAAATAAAGTTGACAAATAAAACTAACTTCGAACACGCGCGCATTGGCCGCATCCTGAGCCCCACGGAGTGATCTTTATTGGACCGGCTAACAGTGCCAAACCTCACCCTCGTAGCTTCAGCCGTGATTTCAGTGGAGGCAATAATCGACCCGTCCAATATCTAGACTAACCCAGCCAGACACCTCCGACCGGGAGAGAAAAGCCGGGCGATAAAAAGCGTTAGATCGGATATTAATAAATTAGCCACCATCGATGGCGGGACGGAAGAATGCTTAAGAGCCCGCTGGTGGATAGAGCATGGAAGTGGAGATCTGGGCTGGACGTGCGACAACTCGTAAATAAGCCTCCAAAACGATTTTTTTCCCCGCAAACAACCACAATTTAAACATCATACTTGTTGTGTGCCCGTGTGCCTATGTGGGGAAGAAATATTTGGTGACACGACAAACATCGGGTCATTCCATGGTTGATGATCGGCGTTTTCTCTCGCCCGAAAACAGACACGCTTTTCTAATCGAATGTGGAATTGAGGTGTGGTACCGGAAATGTTGTGACACAGTGGAACAATCAGGTTTAAATAAATGAAAATAACGAAAAGTTAGATTTTGCCTTCGGAAGTTGTGAATCGGCTGACCGGTGTTTTGGGTGTGTCGCCTTCGAGCGCATCGGATGCAACGGGCTGCAATGGCCCTGCAATGCGTTGCTTTCTAAGCCAATTTCCGGCAGACACTGGGGGACCCCGGCTGCGTTTGCAGCAAATTCAATTTTGTGGTTGCGGTTGTGAAACTTGCTTTTGTTCACCGGCTGAATGTGCCGGATGGGTTTCCGAAAGTGAACCAGAGAGCGTTGCAAGATCACTAAAACGTACCGCACAATGGGTAGCAACATAAATAATGCAGCAGCCAATGAACGGTGACAATGTTCAGGGAGAGTATAACACTGTATTTCAATGTTTAAAATAAGTACGAAGCACGATTATTATTACGGTTTTCGTGGAAAATACATTTTACTTATGATTTAATGCAATTCTGTGTCTTTTTACAGGGTATCCCGCAATTCTTTGACAGTTTCCCATCAATTTTTGAATCCGTCCCGAGATTTTTTGACTGCGTCTCATATATTTTTGAATCCGTCCCACAATTTTTTGACTGCGTCTCATATATTTTTGAATTCGTTCCGAGGTTTTTTGATTGGGGCAGTCCGGTGATGTATAGGTATTGGCGCCGGTCTCCACACGGCAGAACCAGTCCAAAATCTCATCCAGATCAATTTTCTGTACACAGGACAGACTATCCAACTACGGATGTATAGAGACAAAGAAAGCCAGAAATGATAGGCTCAGGCTTCTTGAGGTTGTTGTGCCGATACACAAGAAAGAAAGATGTTGAAGGTAGATCAAGCATTGATCGGTTTTCGGGGAAACGGTTTTCCATGAATGCATCTGAACCTGTGACCTTCTCTTTCTTATATGTGGTTCAATACAATTGCATGATGCTGCGGTTTAGCGAAAGACAATTTATTTAAAGTAGCATTTAAAACTATTTGGGAAACCGTAAAAAAAAACCTCGGAACGAATTCAAAAATATATAAGAAACCGTCAAAAACCTCGAGACGTTTTCAAAAATATATGGGACGCAGTCAAAAAATTGTGGGACGCATTCAAAAATTAATGGGACGCAGTCAAAAAATCTTGGAAAACTGTCAAAGAATTGTAGGATACCCTGTACCTTTATGAAGCACTTCTCACTGGAGTGAAAAGATATTTCTATTCAATGACTCTTTCCAAACGGATACGTTCCATATCTTGTTCAGTTCACCTACTACTAAAGGTTAACTGGTGCCAGCTCACACACAAGAAAAAAAAGTTGCGATACAAAACACCAACTCATCGGGGGCCCAAACCATGATTAGAAGAAATTAACGAGTTCAACATAGTTGATCCCGGACCGATCGAGCCGCCAGCAAATCGAACGCAGCTCAAAGCAGCGATTGGAAAATTAGGCATCATGCACGATTCCACAGCGCGATGTTTAGCGCGACTATTTTCGGGGAGGAGGACCGCGGCAACCAGCAAACGCATTCGTCGATCGTGATTTCTCCAAACGCGGTGCTTTGGCCTGTGTGGCTTCGAGAAAGCGCAAAAGAAACAACTCCGCTCCTTTTCCTCCCCATTCTTGGGATGGGAGCGAGGCGGCCTGAATTCATTTGCACGCGAGAACCCGCTCAAAAGGGAGCCCTTGCCGAATTGTAATTGAATTGAGAAGAAATATCATTAATTTTGATTAGTAAAGTGTTGATCGTAGGGCGTTCCGTAACCGTGCCTCCCTTTTTTTTTGCTGTCCCCATCCTCTGGGTCTGGGTACATAAACAGCGAATCAATCAGATCCTCTGCTCTGGCACACATTGCCGAATGAATACAATGTGGGCGGTTTGCTCGTTTGTAGATGGAAAGATTAGCAAGCGAGCAAGGTTAGGTTGGAGTAGGAATGGTGCTGCTACAATAGAAATCATATTCACAAAAGACCAAATCCTATTTTTAGACATTGTCCAAAACGTGAAGATGACAGGATTTTACAAACCCCGAACAACAATGTTCAGTTATTATCATGCTTCAGACCAACCTTTCGAGGGTTTCCACTCAAAACAAGCTCCAAATCATATGCAGTACAACAAACATGATTCAAATTATCGGTCATTACATGCGAAGAATAAGAAATCGTATCGTAAACGGCATCAGAGCATCTTCAAACATAACAAACCGAACGATACGTCGCTATGCATCCACCAAGCACACAATCAAACTGTTGGCACCAAAAATATAATTATTTTAATTAACATTCGTACTTGAACCACCCCGGTACGTTTCTAATTGAAAGCCATTCACAAATCATCGAATCCGAAACACGCGGTCAACAGATCGAACCAAAAACTCATCACCGGTTACGGCCAGGCCCCGTCATACCGTTGGACTTCTCGGAAAGACTTCTGCACGGCACGGAAGGAAAATAGAATATAAGACAAAACCCTCTCACCGAAACCACAAAACCGCAAGACAACTTCCCCGTAGGTGATCACGGGAATCGAACCGATGAGATGATGTTTGTGGACCATTCCGCCTTTCCGCGGTCGAGCTGGTCGGGTCGGGACCCGAATGGGAATGGGTAATTGCCACCCTCCTGTACCAAATCAAGGTGGTGCACAGAATGAAAATAATACATTCCCCGCATGCTTACGGTCGTATCCTTCTCCGTTTGGTGCTCCGGGAGGGGTGGGATACACCAATTAATCTACTTCCATTGACCCAAAGGAACGTCAAGTAATGACTATCCAAAAATAAAGCAAAAAATACGCTAAATTCTTACAGTACATCGCAGGGTTCGGTGTGAAGAGGAGTGTCGACTGAACCGGAGGGCTGACACGAGGGTACATGCTAGATACTTGCCTAAGTATCTTTGTGCTTCTCGGCAGACAGAAAAATAATCTCCATTCGGTTAGACGTGGATGCGTTCCCTGTTACTGGAAGATTCCGATCTGATTTGTTCGGCCACGGGAAGAGGCTTTAGTTCTATATTTCTTTCAAAAATATAGAAACGAGAACGATACTCTTGACAAGAGGACGTACCAACGGTAGGGAACCGTTCATCTCTTTGGGATCCCTGAATAAGATTTATCAGATGCGAGATGGCTAGACGCGCATCAAAAGGTACGATGATGGTTGAAGATCAGCAAAAGAATCCGAGGGAGAGCGCACGTGATATAATTAGACAGTGATGGCTCGTGAGGCCAGATATTTTTAAGCATAAAAATGCTACGATAATTCAAACCAGCATTCAAGAATTCGAACGAAATGTGAGAACATTCTCCGCTGTGTGCTAGTTGTTGTACATGTGCACATGATCCTCATTGCGACCTTTCAATTAATTTAATGTTAAGCATCATTCACAATTCATTTCTCTAGCTAGTATTTTTATTTCCATTATTCAATTTCTATATTTTTACTCTCTATTGGAGCTATTCAAGAAGGAAGTACTCGAAAATGTTAATCACCAACTGCTTCTAAACATTTATGAAGCATTTGCTTTGAATGAGAAAGCAGCAAATAATAAAAAAAGCAATTCAGGACCACCACCCGCGGTAATAATAAGCACGACGGCAAAATAAGAGGCGAAATAAAAAAAAACCATCTCAGCATTGGTCTTTTTTAATTTACACTTCACAGTACCCCTTTTTAAAGCTGAATGATGCGCGAATGGAACCTCCGGCCGGCTTAGGGTGGCCTAACTCTGGCCAGGAATGCTATTGTTTTGCGTTGATCCATCTACCGCTTCCCTTCCACCGGGCAGATCTCAACACGACTAAGCCCTATATTTGTTGCGTCTTTCTCAATCAACACCAAACGATTGCGCTGGGTAGGTTTTGTTTGATTCTTGTTACTTTTTTGGATACCCAAACCCAAAAATCCCGTCCATTGTTGCATGGTTTGATTTCTTCCCGAGTGCGAGCCAAAACGGAGGAAGACCTTGATCACATGAAATATGTTTGCATTTCGTCTAATTCATTAATAACCATCCTTCACCCGTTGCTGCCTCAATCCCCATCCGTGCAGTACATACCGAGCGCGGTTTCCGCTACGATAATGAAGCGAAGGGACGATTCGTTCGGCATTCAACAGCTTCACGGTGAATTCGGGGTTTACGAATTCTTTTGCCAAATCAAAAATCTTTACGTTCCGTATTCCCTTCCTTAACGGCCGTCTCCGCTGCGGAAACAAATTAACAGCATGTGCATGAGAGGATCATAAATCCAATTTCATGCTTTTAATGCACCGTGAGAAGGTTGGTGGAGCGCAATAAACTGTATGATTAAAGTATTTGGCTAAAATTATGATCACATCATTTGGCATACGATTAATTTGTGCTTTATGTGTAAGGTATTAAACATGGTACAACATTAAAACATGTAAACAGGATTATCAGTTGTAGAATGTACGAATTTAATTCGAATTCTTTGAGAACTTTGAGTTTAACAACAAAAGAGATTTGAGTAACGAAAAATATTACTTTGGGCAGTTGTTGCAATTTACCTTGAATTGAAGGGTTGTTCGTTGTTTTGTGATCAAAGACAATTCTTGATCACTTGATTGATTCTGAACTCACACATTTGGGAACAACATAGGCACACACATTATATCAACATTATTCCATCGCCGTGATGCGAACTTAAACATTTGAATTTCAGCATTACCAACACAAAACACTACTTTCATTTGGGAACGACTGTTTAAAAACTATTCATCATTACGGCTAAACTATTTACAAAACCTTTTGGTGCATAAAAGGCGGGTAAAATAGGCACTACTTATCTACATTTCATCGTTACCATTTATCACAAACACGCTTAAAAGAATATCTTTTATAAACTTCACAAAGTAAGCAATGACGAAACAGTTTCCGGCCGCTTTCGGATGGTGTAGGTAGGTAAGCGCAAACTATTAGGTGCTAATTTGTTTACATCCGCATTTCCGCCTTCCGTCGACAGTCATGCGGTTGACTTGGAAGTTGTAATTTGATCGAGTTTCCACCGCTGCACAGGACACGCGCGTGGAAGCTATTAAACAGCTAATATGACAGCTGTCAAACGCATCAGTGGAAGTAGACAGATGAAAGAGGGGACCCAAACGCCGGCTGTAGTGGGCACCATGGAGGGGTTAAACACAAAACACCATACACTACATCACTTTCTACGCTTCCTGCTCCCTGAGTTTCCTTTCATCATTTAAATGGTGCAAAAGGACGCATCGTTTCTCCACACTTTTTTCGGGCACGACATGCAGGAAAAACATACTGGAATTATAACGCGCTGCGGCCTAGTGCAACAGCACCGGCAGCAACACGCTGCCGCCGCACCAGACGACCAGACGATCTTCTCGCGACGACTGATTCGATCAAAATAATAACAATTCCGTCCAACCCCACGTGCGAGCGGCTTCGTGGTTGTGACTACGGCACGGTGGGCACAAATCGGACAAAAGTGTAATGGCCGTAGAGTCGTTTTTATATTTTTAATATGTTTTAATAAGCTTCTAAAAATAAAAAATAATTATAAATACAAGCACATAAAAAGTTTAAGTAAAAATGTTAAAAATTTATGCGTTTTTTTAGTAATTTCATATAGCAAAGGAAAAAATGGAAATAGAAGAAGCAAAATTATCGATATTTTAGCTTTCGAATAACAAATTATGTTTTCCGCTACTCAAATCAAACAATACAGCTGATAGAGATTAAAATGAATTTTTGCCTGAATTTTGGTCGATACTGCCCCTTAGTGAAAAGTGGAAATGGAAGAGAGAAGAAGCATGTTCGTTTGCTTGCTATTTCGCCTTCCCACAGCGAAATTGCGTCTCTTTGGAGCAGTAATCTGTTCTCTCTTTCTTGCTATGCTTGCACGTGCCAGTAGCATAACTCATATGATTCTAGTTTCTTGTTTTTTATCGATCATCATCCTCAAATTCACTCAGTTTCATCCTTTTTCTTTAAAATAAATTGTTTTAATAAAAAATAGATTAATAAAGCACAAAAGTGCAAGAGAAAAAATAAAGCACTTAGAGAATTTAAATGTACTATCGTTTATAGATGTAAAAGTCTGTATAGTCCTAAATCCACAAACAAAACTGTTTTATAAATTCATAAATCACGCGTAGATAAAGACACGTTGAATTAAAATGAGCAAATTCGAAAATGAGCCACACTCAGACACCTGGTGGTCGCTAGTGGAACTACATGGACTGGTTGTGCACTATGGCCCAATATGATATATCTAGCGGACGTAAATTTTCGAGAGTAAATGAATTACATTTAGAATTAACTAACAAATCACAATGAAATATTTTGCCACACCAAAATTCTGTTCAAAATGCTGGAGATTTAATCTTCAAACTATGATTTTTATGAACTATAAACATTTCATTATCATTCCATTAAACATTAATCACATTTTGTGGTGAGAATACTTAATGTTTTGTACAACAACTTTATCGTACACAAAAGATAAATATTTAATCTATAAAATAAGAAGCAAATGAAACATATCTAGCATTGTTTGCATTGTTAAACAATGTCTGTGTATTGAGACAGATTCATGTAAAACAAGAGAAACACATGGACAATCCCAACGCATCCGCGATGAAAACAACCGCAACTGTATTGTACCTGTGATGCACAATTTATGCAGTTCGTAGTGATCGTACAAACCCAGCGAAATTCATCGTTTGTGCAAAATGCAAAACTCAGCGTATTTACCAGGTAACATGCAATTCCCCACACACTCTACAGGCAAATGAGCGGTTCAAGCAATTGGCCGGACGCAGTAATAATGTTCTTCTGCAGTCACGTTCCAAAACCATAGAAACCGTCTCTGCTTGCCACACTCGAGCAAAAGGGACAGAAACTGGCAGAAAGAATCTTTGATTGTTCTTTTGTTAAATGTTTTTTGCTTTGCAGGTTTTTTTGTTACACCGGAGCAACAACAATCATAAAAATCCACGATGCTGTTAAAAGCCAAAATTTATGCTTCCCTTGGGAGCCGTTGCACTGCAGAATGCAGCAGCCAGAATGGATAACGAATATATCGCTTCTACCTGTTCACTCGCTTCGGTTAACTTCATTCGAAATTTTGCGAATAAACGAATGCATCCAAAAAATCAAGCATATAAATCATAAACAGCATATACACGCGTGGAGGCGCGAAAATGCAACACCAAGAATCAGTAGAACCATAAAATCGTAAAGTCGCTGACGAAGTAAAGACGTAAAAGCGAAGCCGGTACGCTGGATCATCAGGCTGGAATCAAACTTTTGGTGGACATTCCGCAAACGAGAAAACCATCATGGCCCCGAAGCGACCGGTAGGTTATTGGTCACGGTGTGAAATGCACCACATAATGAAAAACACATTCGCTCACAACTAGCTGCCACGCTGCATTTGACCCCCGCTACAGTCTGGTTAATCTTTCACGCCAGGGCAGAAATTGACAGACCCATGGTAATTCGGCAAAACGGGCAAATCCGAAACGGCAGGTAAGGTTTTGTTTAGGAGCGCTTATTTTTTAATATTTATGGCAAAGCCAACGGATGTAAGCGGACGATGCACTCGTTCCGTGCGATCTCCTGCAGGGAGGTAGATTAATACCAAAGCCAAGCATAATTAGATTTTTTTTTGTTCGCAACAAAATAAAGCGACCGAGCGGTGTCTACCGAGCGGCGCGTCCTTCGCCAAAGGGTCAAGGTGTTAATAATATGCAAAAATGTGCAGGGATGAGAAAGGATTATGTATGGCGCAAAACAATATGCATGTAAAATATTAAATGATGTGAAACCGAAAACAGACAGAACTTGAGAAAACGCCAAATAACAGAATGCCCTTCTGGATCCTGGCTTAACCAAAGCACAGCATCATCTCTACACATCCAGTGAGGATGTACGAGGGAGTTTGTTGTTTTCTTCGTAAAGCACTTACCTGAAAGTAAAAGAGAAAAATGAAAACAAAGAAAATATTATTTTCCGCTGTTCTACATACAAGCGATCAAACGATCAAGTTAGAGAGGGATGCATGTGAGTGAGACAACACAAAGTATGTACATTTTGGAATTAGTAATACAATAGTTCAAGTGCCATTGCAGTCGTAATGTTTGTGTGCGTAAATATTGTGCTAAATAGGTTAACATTTTACAAGATGCAGTAAAGCATTGCATATATTTGTACAGCCGTATAGATTGATAATTATTAGAGCAACGATATTATAAAAACAATAATTCAGAATTGAAAATGGGTAGGAATTTTAATGGACATTATTATTTCGAATATACAAACGGCTAGAGGACATTTTGGAAAATGTTTCTTCCTTTCTCGTTGAGGACATTCTACAGAGATTCTGCTTGCTTGGAAATGCTTGAATGAACACCATGGGACGCACCTTAATATATTTTTTTATTAAACGAAGAAACATTGTTGAAGACTACGTCAGAAACTCTCCGTCAGTCACGTCGTTTGTTGTAAATAGATCAGCCACACGGATGAACAACATTGTAACAAACAAACGAAAATCAAACGGAATAGAACTGGAACATTTGTTAAAATTCACACCTCTCCGAGAAAAATACAAAACAAACCAACAGCAGTGGCGGACTGATCGATCGTTCGCTGCGCTAGTTCGCCGCCAAGCCTAAGTGTAAGGCTTCGTGATGTGTTAATGTATTTTATTTCCAAACAGCATTATTATTTACTCGCAACACGGCACCTGCCACCACCAGGTATGGAAGGTCAGTACACAAACGATCCGTTAATTAACGGACTGAAAAAATGAAGAGCGACTGAATTTGTGAAAAATCTGATGAAGTTTCTGACGTTTTACAATCGTGTCTTCAGCAGGAAAAAGGTATAATTTAATATTGCTTATTTTAAGAACTGAAGTATACTTTTTCATTTAAATCAATTAGAACGTCGCAAAAGTGCATAAGTTTTAACAAAAAAATGTACAAAATTTCTTAGACGAGATTCATCTTTCTAAAATTTTATCCGTTAATTATCTGTCAACATTCAACATAGCTGTCATTCAATTCAAATAAGATGACTCCATGAATTTGCTGCTCTTTCTTTTGCATTTAACACGTTCTATGGAAAAAACGAGCCACATTGCAACGCACACACCGAAAGACAGCAGCTAAAACGTTGCGTTTAAATTAACTAATTACAGCCTATTACCCTCATCACT
Source organism: Anopheles moucheti (assembly GCF_943734755.1). Classification (NCBI taxonomy): domain Eukaryota; kingdom Metazoa; phylum Arthropoda; class Insecta; order Diptera; family Culicidae; genus Anopheles; species Anopheles moucheti. The sequence goes on along the minus strand of NC_069141.1, from coordinate 37,871,816 downwards.
AGAAGGTTATGCGCGGTAAACCAATCGAAACGACTAGAAAACGACAATGCAAAGTAGGGAAAGTTTTTTTTTTGTTGTGTGTGGATTATCACCCCCCGCTTTGCACATTCGTCTGGAACGATCGCGTCGGAATGCCAGACAGAAGTGGTTACATCAATTACCAAACATTGAGCTGTACGAAATTACCTTCACTAGGCTAGTTCATTGACATTCAATTTCATTTCCAAACCAGCAGCTTTTTTCGTGCTACCTGCGCTGTATCTGAATGTGTCGCTTCGACGATGGATGTACGATGGAACATCACACTCTCAGTCATTTGTCGCTCATTAGCATTAAGCTGTAAAATTTCGCTCCTCGTCGCAATTACACGCTTCGAGTGGGCGAGTTCGCAACAAACGTGCGTGATGTGTTAAATCATGCGATTTTGTTCTAGTTTTTGATTCGTTACGGAATCAACTGCGGAAATAGAGTACAGGAATGCTCTTTAAACGATTAATGAAATGCTTTAGATAAAAATAAACTCTTCAAACGTTGTTTGGAGTCAAACACATCCAATAGTGGGCCATTAGACCCAAACATCCATCCATACATAAAATGAACATTCGTACCCATACATTTGTTTGTTCCGTGCGATTTTCCTGCTTCCAATGCCATGATTTTGGCACCATTTATTTACTTTTTCGCGCCAACCTTCACGCATCGATAAACATATTTGCTGAAATGTTTATTATCGTACTAGCTGTGTGTAAAATATATTACACCCACCCGCAAGTTGCTAATGAGGTTACATCGTGTGTTTGCACTGGAGCGTCGTGGTACTTATTATATTGATTTGGGCACAAGGATAAAACAAATTTGTTTGTTCTACATACACCAACTTTGCTTCGTAAAACGGATTGGTGATCGACATAAAAATAAAAATTATTTCAACTAGAACATTTGTGTACAACAATTTTCATTTTAGCTCGTGTAACAACACTGCATTAATCACAGAAATTCTTCGTAATTTAGACATTCGTTAGAGTTTTCATCTTTGACCCGTTTTTTAGCTTGTTTTGTACTGCATAGTTAGTTAAATGTATAAAAAATGCCTAGATTGTGTCTGCCGAAGTAGCCTGATAACGATGAACAGGAATGTTTATGCTCCGTCACTGTTTTAAACGAATCGTGCCACGTTTTTTTATTAATTCATTTGAAACCTTGTATCAATTGTTCATGATGTTTTTTTTACAATAGTTTACCACAATTACATTCCAAAACACTTGCGCACTATCTATCATATGTTACGCGTTTATTTTCCTTCTCATGGAATTTAGACGCAAAACAAAACAAAATGCAATTAAAAATTAAGCATCACCATCAACTGCGCATGCGGCTTTGGCAATGTCAAATGTGCACACAATGGTGACATTTGTCACTGACGATGTGACACGGTTGTTTCCAACATTTCGGATTGGACCAACATCACTTTGCTCATCCCAATGGCTCGGGATTTCTCCCGCAAGGCACCTGTTCTACACACAAGCTTCAGACTTGTTACACTACCCAAACAAAGCACCCAAGACAGACACATACACCGTTGCAAATGGGACGGATTTTTGCAAAACCTTGTGCTATTTATTTTGGGGCCATTTAATCTCAACCTTCACCTTAACCAATGCGGCGGTCCCTCCTCCGTCCATTGCATTGCGCTCGTTATCTCCCTGATGGTGTAATTTCTAGATGTCTTGTTCTTCACACTGTGTTGCGAACGGTTCATTTAATTCGTATTCGCTTGCTTGGTTGGTGAGTTTGTGTCCTTTGATGTTTTGTTTTGATTTTTTGACCAACGGCAGTGACACGGAAGACGCGAGCTCACTCGTGATTGAACTACGCGGGCTTAGTGAACAAGCAGCGCTCGTCCCACAGTTTTAGTCGATTTGAGTCGGTTCATGTGATTAGCATAGGTTATGGAAAGGAACGGCAGACCGTGTGCATAGCGAGTTATAAATGAGTATGTGAATATATGAAAATATTGAGCAGAGTTAGTTAAATATCCAAATGTTCATGTTCAAAAAGATCAAATACACGATCATATCCAGAGAACGGCCCAGCTTGAGTTTGAGTCACTCAGTCAGTAGGTTCGACGTTTAAGAGTTGTGATTTCCTCTTGAGAAAGCCGCTTTCAATTTCGTTAAGTGCTCTGTTAATTCATATTGGTCTATTTTCCTGTGAGTTCTGCATGATCTTGTAATTCACTCATACTAAGTGAAGTCAAAAAATAATGTCCCTCGAAAGGGAGCAAAGCACCCCTGCCAATTGTGTTACGCCGTGTACGTGCCTCGAAAACAAGAAAAAGATTATCTAAAGTGTGTAATGCTGCACAATCGTCACGTTTCGCTAATCAACCCTGTGACGTCGGTGAGCGAATCGCGACAGATGCACGGGTAGCAGTGACGGAAGGCAGATTTGACATCCGAGTGGCAAATTCCTGCGGCAAGGTGCTTGCAATCGCTCCCGAATACACTATCAAACGCAACGTTCGCCCTTTAGCCTCTTTTGTTGTGGTGTATGATCAAACGCGATCTAGTGGCGTGACGCGTTGTTTACACTATTGTCAAGCTTGTATGCGTGAGCGTGCCGTGTGGTGTGGAATAGTGTGGAATTTGGTAGCCACGGCGGCGCATTGCGAGCTGTGGCAAGAATTTGGTTGAAAGTGATACACCGAACCCCAGTGATGCTGACCCAGCCTGCTGTCAATGGTAGTGAAACGTCATCGAGCGTGAACAACACCATCACCACTGCCGCATGTGGGGAGATGAGTACAGCTGTACCGAGCAGGGATGGACAAGTGGAAGTGATAAGCCGCGGTAGGATGCGACGCATGGCGACTAGTATGATCTGCCAGCGATATCATCACCTCCAACTGCAAGCTATTTGTGTGCGAGCCAAAAGCGCTGAACGTTGTAAGTATACACTTGACTGCATGTGCATACACATCCCGTAACACAACCCAGGTCATCCCGTCGATTTACAATGAAGGACAGACAACGGAGCTGAGCGATGCTGTAGAAGCGGTGGTTTAAAAATATTGCCCTTGTGTGAGTTGTTTTATGCCAAAAAAAGGCAACACAAACAAAATGAAGTGTTTGTTTTCAAACAAAACGCCCATATTCACTATCAATTTCACGTCAAAATGATTTAGTGTCTCAAAGTGCTTTGATTGAACATTTGGGAGGATTTTCAATAAAGTACTGGGATTAGCTTCGTATTCCTAATTTGTTTTAATAATCGAGATTGCTTCAAGTACAGACTGTTTATTTTTAAAACTGTTTTATTTCTAACTTTTGGGAATTGATAATACAACATGTCTGGTCAGGTTTATTGCAGTTTGTAGAGTATTTCGTTTACTATAATTTAAAGCTACTAAGGGCAAAGCTTTGTGGAGGCTTTCAGCAATAGACAATGTTCGCAGAAAAATTTATTAACATAAAATTAACACAAAATTACATAAACAAAACAAAACTTAAAGCCGAAATACACTGTTGGTTTCTGTTCTGCTGGGGACAACAATATTTTGAGGTGTCTTGATCGTACCCAAAATCATCAAAACGTAATTTTTCGCACAACGAATAATTACTATGGTGAGCCCTTTTATGACACTCGCCACGATCCAGACAATGCACCTCATCATGCAAAAGGATCATCATCATTAGCATACTTAATTTGGAGTACAAAATGCGAAATCTTGCGCAGCACAGGATGACACATTGTAATTATTTGTAGGTAGACAAAAAGGGATACATTTTTTTCCCAATAACCATGATTAACGAGAGGAAGTAATAATAAAAACGACAAATCAAGTTTGCACCATTCGAAAATGCATTCCGAGCGTTCTCTCTCTCTCGCTGGTGGTGGGCTCCACCTAAAAGCGAAAATAAAAATCATGCCCATCAGCGGATCAAAGCATTTAAGACTTTATAGTGAAAAAACAAGCGTACAATACAAAACATTCCATGGGCACACTGCACAGTCAAGCAAAAGCAAAAAACCAACTATAGACATTCCCTGTGCGTACGATGCGATGCGTTAAGATGCACTTTAATTTGGCTGGAAAAGATGCAAATACGGTCTATAATTAATGGCGGGATGGTGCCATTGTCATCGGCAAATGAAAACGCTTCGTTGCATATCATCTTCGTCAGCGCTTTTTTTCGTTTGCCGTAAAGGCAAATGATAAGGCAAAAAAGTAAAGACATCGTTTCATTAATTAGATGATGCAACGCACGCTGAAATTCCCATCATTTTTCGCGTACACATGGGACAAAGAAGCATTCTTTGTTTGGCGTTTTATTTCGCTTATTTTAATGGACAAGTGGTGCGTAAAATGACATTTATAAAATGGGTTAAACATATTTCCATATCGGTATGAAAATATTAGTAAATGTTATGCACCGCAAAACGTGGTAACGTTGATACACCACCAAAGATAATGCAGTGCGCAAACAATTCAATACGCAGACATTCTTTTCACTATCCTCATCAAACAAACCAATAAAGATCGATCGAAAGTCACCCATTAAAGCCACAAGTACATCGCTATCAGTGTGCCCTTTTCCTTGATCCTTACAGCCATGCTGGATCAAGCAACGCTACGCCGCTCTTGTCGCAGAATGAGCGAAGAATGAACAATGCAAACATAAAATAGGTAATAAATTTCAATCATCTCCGTACAATCTTCGACCTACCCGACAGACAGTAAGGAATATTCAAAACAAGCCAATAACAAACAATATTCAATAAAATGTCGAAGAGGCGAACCCACAGCTTGATGAGTCTTTATAAAGCAACGTTTTTTTTGCAATAAAAAAGTTAATGCACTTTTCCAAATAGCCTGGTCGCGATGCAGCTGGTGCAGTGCCTAATTTACTTGTTTTATCTGGACATGAACAAGGAGTAGTCAATTTTTCACTTTTTGTCCCACATTTTCCATGTGCTTATTTGGAGCGTCCTGAAATCCAATCTCACACGTCTGATCACTAATTTATTGCTGAACGGTTAATTTGTTTCGGACGACAAGAACGCGTTAATTAAATTAGATCCAGGCAGTTGATATGCTGTTCGCCAAAGTGTTTCAGAATCGAACTTTAAGGTCTTCGCATGAATTGGTACGTCAATCGATAACCGGTTCAAATGTTAATATCATCCAAAAAAGGATGCCGTAAAGAGAGACGACGTTTTGGCGAAGCGTAGGTTTGCCGAAAAAAGCAACACGAAAGTGTGTCTTTTTTCACACATTGCCTAATCTTTGTGTTGGGCAAGGGTGTTGAAGAATATATTTGCAAAATTTAATTGGTCTGAAGCACGCAAACCCTAATGTAGCATTATGTAGCGAGATTTATGTTAATTTAACAGGTGTACTCCAGTGCATTCTTCCCACACAGTTGAGAACAAGATAATGCTCGATCCTAAATTGGGAGTACAGCATTAGCGGCAAGAACTGTATCATTGAAAAATCCGGAGAAACACATCAAATTTAAATACTTGAATTATTATAACATAAAATTTCAACTATTTCATACAAGTAATTTATGATTTCAAAACCATAAAACACACCAAAATAAACATTTGATAAAAGTAAATATTACAGTAGATTTATTTGTTTTTGTTCAGACACTAGCTAATCGGCCCGGTTACAGGGCTATGCAACAGAATTCCGTTATGTACGCAAACTCAAAGATGTTTAAAAAGAGGTTTTCTTCCCAATTGGTGGAAGTTGTTAATTTTATTTTATTTAGTTTAATAACTCAAATTTCTCACCTCGAGCCACTTTGTCGTTCATAAAAAAAACTATTTGGCAAAGCATATTCCAAGTCACACAGCGATTTTGTTGTCGTTTCAGGTTTTAACAGACCTTGAGCCTTAGTGCCTACGTTCGTCTCCTAGTCTGTTATAGCCATTCGTATGATCCTGGACATCTAGCATCGTGTTTTATATATTTGATCATTGTTGATAAGACCCGAACCTGGGTCAGTTATCACGAATGAAATGTACGTAAAAATATATGGCCCGTCCTGTTTGCGTTCAGCTCCCACCTAGACTGTGATGCCCATATGCATCATATCATTTTAACATGAGTACTCCAAATTACACTTAATCAGTTCTTAACAATCTTGCGTCAGATTATACTCCTTGTTGCTTACTATGCATTCCTGCTTCTCGAGGGCACCGCACATAATTTCGTCGAAAGTCGATGTCTTTCACAGTTAGAAAACTGCAACTGAATGTATATGCCTTAAGTCTAGTAGGCATTCACATTCATGTACCACTGATTACCCAAGTTTTTTCTGACTTTTTCCTCACATACAGTATATTTGAGTCATACCTTCCCAGTAACAGACACCACATTTAATATGGTGCCATTTATTTGAGAGTGCCTGGTAGTGTATTTGGTAGCGGCGCAATTCGACAGGACCGGTACAAAATTACATACGGGTCAATCCAGGATCAACTATCCAGGTTACGGGTAAATCAAATTAAAAAAGCCCAGAATTAGCAGGCCTGGATTTCTTGATTTTCCGCTCAGTATGTGTAATGGATTATTGAAGCACAGGGGATCTGCAAAAAAAATATTTTCCTACAAAACTCTTCTTGTGTCGTAAAAACTCCAAACATGGATGGCAACAATTCTGTAATCGCAAACCCGAAATATCCGTTAAAGTTCAATGATCATGATGATGATGGAAGGCAGTTCTTTTGGCTGATGTGGTTTGAACTGACGATTTTTGCCTATGATTTTACCGAGATTTTCATTCAAAAGAACTTTTCTATTTGCATTTGATGATGTTTTAGCCATTGGGACTTGAGTCCACAAAATTCTGCGTCTTCAGACTCCTGGTTGCCTGGTTTGATAAATTTTTCTCTATTTAAACAGTAAACAACATAGCACAACAACAGCAAATGCTCCTGAAACTCTCTCGCATTTCTGTTAGTAAAAAACATCGAATCAAACAGTAAAACAGCTTCTTTAACAACTTTATAAGTTGCTGTAAAACATTTTCTATGTTGCTATTTTCGTGTATATTCGGCCCGGTGGCTTGTTGGTAGCGACGCCGGTCTGCACAGGAACGGATCGGGACCAAAATCCCAACCAATCCCCGATACTTTGAACTGAATATTCAGCTACGGGTAAACAAAGACGCAGAAAGCCAGAAATGGCAGGCCCAGATCTCTTAAGATTGTTATTCCGATAGAAGAAGAAGTAGTGATTGCTGCGTGCGAGGTTCCGGCTCGAATAGGGTTTTGTACCAGTTTTGTTGTTTAAGAAACCATTCACCCTGTATCACCTACCAAAATTTAAATCTTTTTGACAATTAAACAATTAAAAACATTCTTAAATAGCGCGTCTGTGGACGTTAATACGTGTAAAAAACTTCCATTTGGTAAATCCATAGTATACATGGAAAATATATTGTTGGCGAGAGAATCATAGAAGACGTTGAAAGAAGAGATGTGAAATCAAAAATGATCCATGGATGTGGGAAATAATGTTACCATGGAAACGTTATGCGTCGCCTCCAACTAAAATTTGTATAGCGATTAGCCACAACTTTCAACCGATCATTCAGGTGATCATCATCGTGATCGGACAATTGTATAAAAAAGTGACCGACGATGTTGGTGTTCACATTACACCAGACATTAGACAGAAACACCTCGTTAATATCGTATACAATTCACGCCCGCTTCAATGCACTGGAGCATCATATTCGGCAAACTTCGTAATGTTCTTTTCCTCACCGGTTGCGATTTTTTTTTCTGACGTAAAACAATGAAATGTAACCTCGTTTTGAAACCTAAAACGAGGCAGTGACGTCCACAGCTTAGATGTAAAGCAAATTCAATTTTAAGGCATATAATCAGTTTAGTTTTGAAGAGAATCATTTGCTTGCTTTGGCATGTTCATAAAGATTCCACAAAAACATGAAAAAATAAAGGCGACTTAAAACAATATGCCAATAAATAACTAATCAAAATTAAATCCACCAGCCTGAAACTAACAAGCTATGAAAAACAACAATTATAAAAAGTCCTTAGTGGGATTTTTCACTTCTAAAGCAAATACAGCAAAGAAACCTCTTAAGCGTAAATATAGCGCTCACAACCATTAATTGCGATTTATCGAACATAACATACTGCCGAATGCAGCAAACGACCTACGACCAGGAGGCATGGATCGAGATGTAATCGGAGGGGATTTTTGTGCAACATGGTTCAACTTTGACTCGGAGATTCTACTTAAGCCAATATCAGTCAGCCTTGGAATAATGAGTATTTATGAGTCATGCACGCAATATAAAGTGTCGAACCGGGGCGAACAAGTAGGCGGCTATCGGTATTAAGATCAGCGAAGAAAGAAAGAACATGGAACAAAGTATCCAAACCTACAAACCACCCCTTTTTTAATGCGATCGTGAAAGAATGAAACATATCCATTTTCCATGGATGTACAGCGATTGCAACAAAATCCCGAAGAAATACGATGACATCGGATGGAAGCAAATTTCAACATATCAATTAGGATAAAACAAGAACCATGCGCAGTGCGAGTCATTAGTATGTTGCTGACCGTTCAAAAAGGAAACAAAGAATGCAACCGGGACATCAACAAGATCAGCAACACGGGGAACATAAGCTACAGGGTGAAACCAGCAGAATCCCGCATCTGGAGCGATAAATGTCTTCCACAATTAGGAATTCGCAACGATGATTATATTATATCGTTAAAACATCCTGCTCGTGACAGGAAGCGTAAGCTTCGCACCGAAGCCATAAATTAAACGCACTGTGTGCTGGGTGCAGTTAATGAATATTTTATGTTCTTTTTTATTGTTATACTTAATCATATGCTGCCTAAAATCATTATCGTTAGCAGTGTTGTGTTGCTAATGTATTCTTATATTTTTTAAAAACCTTCTATCTATCTATCGAACACAAAGTTGAACGAAACTCCTTGATTGAATACCTCAAATACATACAAGCGTTCTCTATTATAATAAATATCTTAAACATTCACTGGAGCATCGGAAAATAATAATCATAAATGTGAGGCGCTTGAACGCCCTTTCACCAATTACTATTTTACTAGCAAGCTTGACACAAATATGTGGTTAATTGTTGTACTACTTCCGAAGAGCCAGACTAGTTGTACATTTTTTTCATCGATCTCACTGAAACAAGAAACATGTTGCGTCGTCTGCCATAAAAGCGTATCACTTTTTTTTTCTTCTTCTGTAAAGGGTGTCATTAGCCCACATCACCATGCAAGTTGCAAGTTGATGCGACTCTCCTTTCAGTTATGATCGATCATAATTCGATCGCAAACAGGATCACCCTTAGAGCAAGGCAGTGGAGACGACTTAAGCAAATCAAGTAGTACAGAAAACGAAGCACATTTTTTATCGTGTTGTGACTAATTAATAATAACTGATCAACTAATATCAAATCAAAAATAAAAGTAACTGGATGAAATAGAGACTTATTTTACTAACAAATAATCTTTTAATAAAAAATGCAACCAGAACTTTGACGAAAGCGATAAATAAACAATTTACATTCCACGATTACCACCTCAAGTTGTCTAATTCCTTCCAGCATAATTTTCGTTGAAACAGGGTCATTCATCTGATTGACAGTTGACTGAAATAAAATGGTTTCAAAATAACAGCTTTAAGCTGTTCTTGTTCTAGTTACCTAGATAATCACCCTTGGTTATTCATTTATCACATTATACCGAGACTCTTGATACTACCAACGCAACTCATTCTGAAACGAAATTGGAAATGCAATGTTGCACTAGTAGTGAACAGTCAGGTTACCTAAAGTCGTCCAGCGATTAGCAGCTACCTGTAACGCTTCGACCTTGCTAAACGTCTAATGACAGACAGCAAACCCAACCCAGAGTAGAAAGCACTAGCCACGCTGTTTTCTAAATACACCAGTCAACACGCCTTAGCGCCTTCGGGAAATTGCTGCGCGACTCGGAAATGTGGGAAATGATCGATACAACGAGCTGAGCGATTGATGCAGGCTGGTACGAGCGCCGGGTAAGAGACGTTTAAAGAAGATGTGGACTGTCGTGGAGTGGAACGTTTACAGACGAAGATAATCACCAAACAAAAAGGATGGGAAAAGAAAGGTGTACAGCTGTGCACCGTGCAGCACGACAAGCCGAGTTGGCTTTCCCTTTTCCTGTCTATCAGCAACGCCGAAGGCTAAAACGCCTCGGAGGCCATTCAACAAACTGTCCACCGCAGTCGGTGGAATGTGTGATAAGAGACGGCAACGAGGAAGAGATCACTTTCAGTTTGCACTTCAACATGAAGGTATTTTCTTCGCCCTAGTAACTTGACTCGGTGTCTACCAAGAGTGTTGGGGAAGATTACAGCTGACGGCGTAACCGGTGTCGTCTTCGTTTTGGAGACAACTTTCTACCATGGATGATTGATCTACCTAATTCATTCACGGTTTTTTTTTTCTTTCACTGTTATGCGAGTTTGCTATTCTTCGGGCAGATTTTAGAGTTTGTTAAACACATTTATGTTACATTCATTTCACACAATCAGTGATGAAAAAATATTACTTATTAAAAAAATAAAACAGAAATGTTTCAGAGAAGTATAGAATCGTTGTGCCACGTTGATCAAGTGCATCATGATACACATGACAAGGACTGCCCTTTTAGTCTAACTGGAAACCAGCAGCTTGAATAAACATTTGCATATGAGAAAGTTGAATTGCCAATGAAGCACAACGAATGGAAAAAGGTATTCATCCGGAGATCGAATCGTTCGTAATGGGTTCAAGTAGGAAGTGACGATCGGTTGTTTGACATTGTCTTAATTAATAGCTCCCATCATAGGCACTTGGGCACATATTTCATTATTTTTCTCAATTCAGAAGGTTCGAATGCAGTTTTTTTTGTTGCATGCATCAATCAAAACGTTTCCCGCATAGCGATTGTTTATGTGTGTTTTTTGCCATATCGATTATGCCAGACGTGCCTATAAGCTGATCCCTTTCCAGAGCAGTTTACTGGGTTGGGATCAAACAAGATAAGGCTAAAAAAATACACTTCAATAAAGGTACTTATTGCGACTCATGAACACTGCACGCGTATGTTACAAGGTGCAGCGATATGTGAATATCGCGCTTTATGCATAAAACAAGCACATTCTTGAGCATATAAGGTATTAAAGGTTAATCATACACCATACGAAATGAAGTAAGATGTAAATAATGAAAGGAAAATTTCTATTATTCCTTAAATTTAATAATACAAATATATTATTGAGGCTCCTGAAAAAAAATTGTCGCTCGTCGACTACGAAGTTTTCTGGTTGAAGCCCAAGCCAATCGGTACTTCGATAGGACAATGTAATTTTGTTGTTTTGTAAAAAGTTTCAATAGCGAATTACTGCGCATTGACGCCAAAGCTCTTTATATAAAAAGTATAAGTACAGTGTGTAGGCTGCACTTTAGAACAAAATGGCAAATACATTTAGTAAAATGGAGATTACATATTTATTTGCCTATTTAAAACACAAATTAGAATTGCTTCAATTCTAGCCAATTGATTTTTAAAAATAATGAGCCCTATGCTGTCTCATGTTTGAAGGCTTAAAACATAAGGCTATATCCGTTAAACGTCGGGATGTTGGAGATATCGAACAGAATAACTGAAACCAGCATCATACTGAAGGATCGAGTCGTAACAATATTATAAAAGACTGTTTTTGTAAGCATTTATTGGTGAATTTTCGTGAAAATATCATGCAGGATTAAATTATTCTTGATTTGGTTTTCTTTTTCTTTGGTTTAAAAATAATTTTTATTTTGGAGCATAAGATGGTAAAAATTGCTTACATTTCTAAAACAATGGAAATATGGCCTAATTTATATCAACCATGGAATTTATTATGAACAGAAAATTAATCCAAGCTTAAATTCACAGACTAATTTAGTTTATCTTTTAGTAAGCTAACAGCGAGTTTATCCCCCAAATATTGAAACGTATAAAGGAAGACTACTTGAAAACATCATGATATTGTATGTTTTCATACATTCTTTTTATAAAAAAATAACAAATAATTTTAAAAAAGCGTTTAGAAACAATACACTAATTTTTGTACCGGAAAAATATACCTTCGTAAAACACGACGCCGCACAGTGTCAACATTAATATTTTCGTTAAAAATTGCTGCACGTATACTCCATTCCTTACACTAACAGGAAACTGCAACATTGTCGAAAAAGGAGATTTAACCGAAGCGAACGTAAAATAAAACACCGTTCGGCGCTCTATCTGTAGCCGGTCTTCCGATTAGAGCTACTGTTGACCGGCGAAAAAGGTACCACCAGCCAACATTAATGTGAGCCGAAGAAGGTTCATTCATTGCAGGCACGTTTTTGCTGACAATAGTGATCGTTAAAAAAAAAACTTCAAAACGAGAAGCGAAAAGCTGATTAGACGACCGGCTTGTTATGTAAATCTATAGCTATGTGTGGTGCGTCGTAAGGCTTGGCGAAGGTTTACACAGTACGCGTTCGTTCCGGCGTGCGGGTCATGCTGGTCGTAGTAGGGTTGATCGCCTGTAAAAGATCACTTTGCATATGATTTTTGTAACGAACGAAACAAAACTCCCCAGTGGCTCATTTAGGCATTCTTGGGCGAGGGGTAAAGTAAAGCGGAAGCCTGCCATCGATTTCGTGAACGTTCCAACACCTTTCATAATGATTCTCAATAACTCACATCAAAACATCATCACCACTCGGACATCGAAAAGGGGAGTCGAGTCCACTCGGATGACGTGATCAGCTGTCACAAAAACCGGCTTTGGTGTTTGGTATTTAGTGAACCGCAGCGCAAGCGTTACAGTGCCAACCAACACCCGAATCCTCCATCTAACAGGGCACGCTTGAAATCATGTTTGCAAATGCCATCATTCGGGGTCACTACAAGTTGTGTGCGTGTGAGTAGTAATGCTTTATGCTCATCAACGGTGGTCCACTATAAATTACCTTATTGCTGACATGGGGGTTTCCCTGCACGGTAGTCGAGTGTCGGACAGAACGTCGATATGTTCAGCGGATTTAGGATGAGAAAGGGGGATCATAAGCGTAAATTTGAAAACGAAGACAGCTGTCTTTATGATGATGCTAAAACCAACATCTATTTGACATACAACCGTGCCAGAAAACTTGTACGGATGAAATGTTTATATTTATGATGATTTTCATTACGAGACAGCAAATCGACAGCAAGTCAACATTATGCCAAGTCTGTTCTCATTTAAAATTTATTGAAAGCCTGTTTAGCTACACTTCGAATTCAATTCAATTGAAATCTGAAAATAACAGTATTTTAAATAAAATAGTGAAAGTTACACTATTTCTCGTTTGAAAACCCTTTTTTAATTTAAAATAGATTTGATAAAAACATACCACGAAACACCCTGTGTATCGCCTTTGTGTTAGTGTGCTTGAATGGATTTTGTTTGAAGCGTCTGCAGCATTTTTTCTCCTCTTTTATTTCCGTTTTTTGGAGGGAATCCAGCAGTTCGCCTAAAAGCAATGAGATCATCGGCAAAGCAAGAGACGCGAATAACAAACAAAATCATCTCCCCGCTCACACGAATACACGCACAGAACAAACCACCCCTACTAGCGACTTCACATGGTCATCGATCGCGTTAGATCCTCGCGCGTACACGCGTTACTGTGCAGTGGGGCTGTAGAAGGGAGAATCCCGCGATCTACGCGCGTTACGATCTCGACGGTTGATCTCAGGCACTCCTCCGTTGACCTCACCACAGTGGATTGAATTTGCTCGCATCCCCTTTAACGGATGCTTCTCGCCTATTCTCATAACCCTTACAATGACAAGTGTTGACCTCGGGTCGTATGGACCCCCGTCGAACATCTCCGATCGGCAGATAGAAGACAGCCCAAGGCGGATACAACTGCCCTCAAGTGTTCCCCGGAGAGGAGAAACTATTTTGAACGATATGATGATATAAATTGAGCTAGGAAATGTATATTTCAGCCATTGTTTAAATCAGAGGGTGTTTCCTTTCAAAAAATTCAACTTCAGTTAGTGATAACGTATTGAAGGTTTTTTTTGGTTTTATATATTTTTAAATTACTTGATCATACGGCCGTCATAATCGAAATAAATAAAAAAATAAAATACTTTTTTTAAAATTACTGATGAGGTCAAAAATTCCTTTTAAAATGTTAGGATTTTATTCATTTCAGTGTTAGTTTTTATTTCATCAAATGTTTTGCGAATGTTTAAAATGCGTACAAAACGATACATATATTTCATATTTCCACTCGCTTATATAGCGGTCCAACGAGGACGGGGCGAACGTGAACCAAACAAATGACTATTTATAGACACCCGGCACAGTGCGCCATTGCCAAACGCGTTGCTTTTCTGTGTTTCTTTATTTTTTCAACCTTTACCAACAAGCTGTAAACGACCATCGGTACCTTTCCCGGATGATCGCTGTCTGGTGTAAATTGAACATTGAATTGTGCGGAGCTGTGTGTCCGATGTGTGCACAACGCAACCCGACAATAGTGTCGATTGCCTTTGGCAGTTCAGGAAGATGGTTATAATCCACTCGCTTGTTGGATCCACCACCATCCAAACGCAAGGGCTGTTTGCGAAAGGGCAAGTGAGTGTGCACCCATATGGAAATAATCAACAACAAAAAAACCCGTATCGTGCCGGTGACGGTTGCGAGGGAAAGTGTTCATCAACGCGACACAAAACTGCCGGCTGGCTGTAATGTTTCAGGGAAGGAATGTCATCCAATAAGGAGGTGTGTTTTCGATTTGCGCTACCTACTCGCTTTTTCAACCATGATAATGGGCGCAGATAAGTTTGATCATCGACTCATCAAATATCAATTAAGAAAGCTGTGAGGACGCAGCTGTGATGCTAAATGGTGTTTTTATTGGATAGAAATGTTAATGATTGCTCTCCGATCAGTGAAGCATAAATTATCATCAAACAGTGTCATTGACACTGATAATTGTATACTGAAGTGACACTCACATAGATGAAAATGGGAATCAGAATCAGGCAATTTGTTGATTCCTGTAATGAACATTGGATAAATATGAATATAAATATTTAAAATACCCATGCGCCTATCGAAGGCATTTCAGCCCTCTCCAATAACGGCAGATGAAAGTGAATGTTTCAATGTCATCCGTACAATAATTTCCTAAAAACTTTCACATAATGTTTCCCGATTCGAAAGTACCTTCACATGGGATCTATTATTGCTATTGCCATATTTCACTCGCGATACGAAACACATGTACGGATTGGTTTAAATTAGATGGCAACATAATAGATGGGAAGGTTTTGCAAAATGTTGCAAAGACTAGTTGAACGAGGGCAACAGATAATGTACTGCTCTCCACATCGGCATCATCCTTTGATTCTAACAGAAAATAAAGCGAAAGAAACATTAGCCTAAATGTATCTTGGTCTATGCGCGCTTCAAGGAATAATTGATTGTTTGAAACTGAAAAATAATCAACAGAAAATCTAAAACCGGGTCTACACCGTTTATCGGTGCGCGCGATCCAAATACCGATGTTTACACAATGCACACTACTGGCTGGGGCGTAAATATATTGGCAAAGCAGCGTTACAAAGTTTCATTTCACGATCACGTTACACTTCCAAGCATGAAAATTTTCATTGTATACGCTTGAACTGGAATCAATTTCTGCGATTTGGGGGGAAAAAGAACCCCTTCATAAACGATACCACTTGAGCCGTTTGAACCATTGTTAAACTTTCTTTAAGTAGTTGCGCTGTAATAACACCCACTTCAACCGGGAATGCAGCAAACCCTTATGCGTAGTGATAATTCCCAAAACAGGAATATTTATTTTAAAAATATGCAGCAAAAATCATGCTGTGTGTGTTTTTGCTGTAGAATTTTCGGAAACGCATTCATTGAGATACTATTTACTTAAGTACAGCACGCATTCGAGTGCGTTGTTGCCCGGTGCTGGGACATTTAATTGCGGAATGCCCGTTGGTGAGAACTTCATCGCCGACGAGTGGAAGCTGCTGCTTTGCTGAGAAGAACGTTCTGAGCGTTGGATTGTTTGTAATTAACCGGGCCAGTACATTCATGGGCATGACCTCGGAACGGCGCAGTGCTGGTGGTAAAGCAACCACTTTTGAGACTGCGTAAACATATCCGCTTCACGATGAGCTCTACAAATATGCTAATGGTGTTGATGAACCATTTCCTGGATTTCACTTGCAAAGGGTGTTTTTGAAAGGAATTTTCGTGGATTTCAGTTGAATAATTCATGTTTCTATGTATGCATTTAATATGTCAACGTATTTATAGGAAGAAAAGATCGAAAACTATTCCGTATCAAGAAGAGCTTCCAGACTGAAACTTAATTATGAAACTAGATCACCTACTTACGAAGGCATTGCGCACAATGAACGCTCATTTATAATTACCAGACGGAAATATTGATCTCAGTTTCAAACCCTGTCAAACCGCTACGTTCCTTTTACCTTCTGCGTTCCAGATACTTTTCCAACGATCGATATCATGCTTGATTACATATTTATTTACCACAAACAGAATAGAATCACTTATCCCCCCCTGAAGGGGGTTTCGTTTCACAAGAAGTGAAATATAAAACTTTAATCGGGTCAACTAAGAAACATTCTGCTTCTACCTTATCGGTAATCACTGAGTCACCATTGAGTGTCTACAATTGTGCTCCGTTTTCTGCAGGGCGATATAAATGGGTTTGAGTAATAAAAGCGTAAAGTTCAATGGCCCATAACATCCACCCACCCAGAAGGACGCCAGACTCTCCTCTCCTGTGGCATTAAGAAACCGGATGCATTTGTGAGCGGCTCGAATTACATAAGCAGAAAGGGATGCTACAGAGAACGAACCGGGCGAAAAACTTCCTTTCGGCGTTGGCTCTGTTTACCGGCGCACGGAAACTTCCGGTGGAACCGAGCGAATGTCATCGTACGGTGACCCAATTTATAGAAACACCAGCGGAGTGAGAGATTCGGGTGCTCTCGCACGAGAAAAACGTTCATAGCCAGAGAAGAAGGAATTCCCTCAACTGAGTTGAGAGCAACCGAATGTTACGCAAAATTGCTACTCCCAGACAACTGCCAGACGACGGGAGTTTGAATGTATGCTGTGAAGGACATCTGTAGGTATAGATGGCCATTTTGTTTTTTTTTACACCGAAGTGGATTAACTCTTTGCAGAAATTAAACCATTTGATGCTAACTAATACATAAATATGATTCTAAAATGCATTTCTAAATGACAAATTATCTAAAAGACCCCCCAAAAGAGAACATTCGATGCACTCGAGGCGCATAAAACAGCATAATTTCATCATTCCGTCGCCCTATACCACCCACGAGGAGCAAGTTTCGCAAACATCACACAAAGAAAGTAAATAAACGTGGTGTAGAAACTGCAATCAAAACAGATGCGGCAAGAACGAAAAACAGCCCTTCTCACGCGCACTTCTACACACGATCTCGTGCGAGAGGAACGTGCGCAAGGTAGTTTTGTAAACAGAAATATCATGCAGCTTAAAGAAAAACCAGAAAAGCATTTCGAAGCAGTAAAAAAAGGCAACTAACCTTCGGCCAAAGGTCTAAGCAGATGTAAACAATGCGAAGACGTGAAGAGAGGTTTAGTACAAGTATCGATGTCACCTCGTACTAGCAGGAAAATATATTCATTGTGGACGTTTTTCACCACTCACGATGTACTGCTGCGTTCACGTCACTGTTGTTTACGCATGATCGTAAATGATCTTGTGCGAAAAGAACGCCAAGGGTTCTTCTGCCAGGGTATTTAAAGCAGCTTGCAAGGGCAATACTGTAGCGCTGCAAGTGTTGGAAAATCAAATTTCACGGCCGTTTGTTGTGCAGTATTTTTACTCCAAATTTATCAAGGGGCTTTTTATCATTAATTGTATTGGAGATAATTGTAAATTTCTGTACATAAAATGAACTTGAAATAAGCGCCTTTTCCACGTTGTTTAATTTGTTTTATAATAAACACTAAACCTTCACCTTTGCCTTTTTAAATGGGGTAGAACACACGGATAGTCTTTTTCTGGAATTACATTCTTTATGGCTTAAAACCAGGTGTGGGGTCAGGGTGTGTAATTTATCGTAAACTTAACCCGAAGTTCATGGAACATTTTGTTGCACATTTACAGACTGAAAACTGTGAAGCAGCATCACAGCATTGTCGAAGGCTCTCAACATTTCAAAAGCAATAATCTTCCACCATTTCTTATTGATTGTTGTAAGGGTTCAACAAACAAAATGAAAATAATCCTACGTACGATGATCGGTAATTTAAAGTAGATTAAAGGAGAAATATTGATCTTTTTCAACCTCTAATGGTGGTTCGGTGGTATATTGGTAGCGACGCCGGTCTTCATACGACAGCACTCGGTCCAAAATCCCATCCGGACCAATCTCCCGTGCATAGGACTGACTATGCATCTTCGGATAAAAAAGTTAAAAAATAGTCATAAATTGCGGTGCTAGACCTTTCGAGGTTGATGTGTCGATAAAAAAGAGGTGTGAGCTCTATGATGTTCGCCGATGAGTGATTTGTCATAAGAAGTATCACATTTACCTGATGTAGCGGTGGCCGAAGGAGTTTGCTATTGTATCATAAAAAAAGTATTTTCTAAATCATTATCTTTTTTTCAGACCACCACAGTCTACTACTCGCTTAACCCAAAAAAAAGGCAATGCTCTATGGGAGTTTGGTTTGTTTGGTCGAATTGGAATACAATAGCTGCATTTATTGAATTAAACATTTGCTTCCAACACACTTACTTAACGCCATACTTAAAAGCAGCATTCGATACAGCAAGCGCAAGGAAAATGACAAAACATCTGTGATGGATTTTAAAATTTGCACGCACACGGCCAAGTTACACGCTACAGTATGAAAGTGGTGTTCGGTTTGTGTGTCATTCGCTAAACCTACGCTAAAACCGCTTTTATTGGCTGATCTTGGTTGGTGTAGTTCGTGTCATTGGGATGAAAAGAAGTTGACGGAATTATGACGTAATTTTTGTGGTAAATTCCTCAATACCATAAGAAACTGCCATTAGAAATCCCCTAGGCAAACCATCAGCCATTCATTCCAGATAAACTGCATCGTTACCGTAAAAATGTTTAAATTAAATTGGTTTATTCCAGTCATTAATTGCAGTCTAATAATGCTCCGATCTCCAGTCTAATAATGCTCCGATCGTTGCAAAGTAGTCGCATTCATTACCATTTCCGATGATGAAGCAATAAAACGTAACAAATCATCATGCGGTACATACCCTTCGAAAGCTGTGGCCCTTTGTTTTTTAACAACGAGCTGCTTATTTGCAAAACACAGTTCACCCGATCAGCATTAATGGATAAGGGCAGATGAGTACGAACAGCAAAATAATAGAGACGATGAGAGCAGCATAAAGTAATCCACCCAAGACCAGGCAGGCAGGGTGTGGTTGAGCACGCGGGAAGATTATGCTACGATTTTTTCTCAGCCTTCCAACAAGGAAGTCACGGCTGCAAAACACGTGCGGGTATATCTCCCTTTTGTTGGGAAGGGGTGTAAAACAGAAGCTAGCCGGCCGATGATGAGTCATCGGTCTGTCCGTTCGGTGGGAAGAAGTGGCTGTGCAAACACACAGTGTGCCACAACTCCACCACTTGATAACGCCTCAAAATGTGCCGAATCCGAACCATGTACCAAACAGCCGGATAGGAATGCGTGGTGGCGGGAAATTTTACGCTCGTCTTGCGCACCCAGTTGGTATCGGTTTTCAGTTGGGGGTTTTTATGAATATACATTTATCTTGCGTGACGATTTTTGTGGGTAGCAAAATTGATAGAAACACACGCTACTGGAAAAATAGGAAAAAGGCAGCGGCAGAAAGCAGGATTTGCTCTGTTTTTTATGCATTTAATCATTACAAAAACAATTTGTAAACTATTAACCCGTAAACGAAAACGATGTTTGAAGTTTTCTTTAGCTTATCAAGGTTTTCTGAAAGCAGCAGTATGATCATTATTGTTGGCAAAATGGGATTAACATTGGAATTGGTAACGTAACAACGAACTAATATTTGAAAAGAAATTAAATTTATTTAATCATTACAAAAATTTGAAGGACGTCTATGATCCTGTGATATCCTTATCTCCTAAGAATGACCTTATACTACATAAATAAGAAAATACATTAGTATTAAATTAGACTCAAGATACAATGGTTAATTTTGACGCGATTGCTACGGATTTCGAATAGAATATGAAATTCAAAGATATGATAGAATTAATTAAAAGCCGCTAACATGTGTTCATAGAAGTCAAGAAGTCAAGATCCATAGTGAGGTCGACTGCGGAAAATCCCCAACAGTGGACACATATAGATAAAAACATTGTAGTACAGCTCGATATTTAAAACTCCTAATGAATAGGACAGCCACAAATATTCACTCTGCTCAACAACTTCTATCATAGAGTGGTAGCAAGAATGTGGAAGTTGACTGCTAGGTGGGCCAGGAAGCAGTCGTCTATGATAGGGACAGAGTTTGGACTATATGAATTCTAGTCTGTCTGTTTGATTTTGGTCTATTTGTTAGAAGAAGGTGTAGCTCCTCATACTGTAGCTCAAATGCTTGCTTTGTCTCAGAAGTTTGATCAAGATCATCGATGTGGTTTTGGTGCACTCTACCGGAATCCAATTGCACAATGAATGTTTTTGGAAGCATACCTTTAATACCCACCTTCTTACCCATGCATTATGCAAACAAACATCCATTTTCTATGCCCCGATTTAATGAAGCATTGTTTAATCCGAAGCAAACATGGTTCAAACCACATCTGTAACTAAAACCCCCGCCACGATTAAACCCAAATCGTTTAAAGCAGGTGAAATTCGCTGCTGAAACAAATCGCGTATCGCCTCTATTACAAAAGCTCGGCGCACCGAAACCTGTTAGAACGAATTGCAGCACGAATGAAAAAAAAACCGGATGCAAATTGTTTTGCCGACTCAAAACTAAATCTACAGCTGCACACATTACACCGAATCAAAGCAAGCCAGCCCTGCGTGGTGTACCGTGGAATGTAGGGGAAGTTAACGCACACATACGGTGCACGGTTTTACACTGAAACCATGGAAGCGTAAACTTCAACGTCAAGTATCAAATGCTCCATCTGCCGCACCGAAATGATCATCATCATCTGATTCCATCAAACTACGCCCATCACTATTCGCGTCTGTTTCGACCCCCGGCGAATACATCAATTCAGGTCCCATTTAATTTTACGCAAAAATATTTCCCTACCACTTGTTATGTGTTCGTCTCGTAGCATGATGGGTGGGGGGGAATTCAGGGAACGAAGAGGAGAATTTCTATTTTTTTTCAACTCTCATGGAAGGATTGGCCCGGCCGAGGGGTGGCGAGCGCGGGATGGGATTTAAATTAAAATAAACAAAATTAAATACATACAAGTGAAGTAGATTCACGTACAACTTGTGAGATGTTTTCCCTTAGCTGTGCCGCCATGCCGGGTTTGTTAAGCCCACGGGTGAACTTCCGCTCGGTCATTGTTGTGCCGATGCTCTTTGCACTCTCCCCCGAAAAATAACCCGGGCTGTTCGGGGGGGGATTGGGGTTGTTGATGATAGTGTAACGTTATGGTGATGTTGTTGTTTCGTTGTTTGGGATTTAATCGATTCTGCGTGCTCTTGCGCCTCTTTCCGGGAAGAGGGTTAACGAATTCCAATCGGCACACCCGCACATGGGTTAGCACACAAACACTCGCACACGCACTGGAGCACTATCTCACAGGCCCGTGAAGGCACATGCACAGTTGGTACGTGTCACGAGAGCCAATTCAACCACAATCTATTCAAATTCAAATGCACTCGCCCAGCGTGGATTCGCTATTTGCTTATGATTTTCGCTTTCTTGCACTTCTCAATTGATTCCACCGGCAACCAGCGGTACTTTTCGCACGCATAAATTTCACTTTCAATGCACCAAATTTCACTTGCTGAAAACGGGAAAAAGAAAATAAACACACGCACCATGTGTAAAGACACTTGATTAGATTGCTTGTTTTCACATTCGAAATAGTTGAAGAACTATTTCACTTTTCCTTTACCGAAAACAAACTAGCTGTCAAGTGAACCGGGGCCAGCAGGGAACGCCACAGAAAAAAAATAACCACACACGCCTTTTCGCCTACATTGAGAAGAAGTAGGTAGACGAGAACCTAAAATGCGTATTCTCACACAAAGGTAAACCGGATAACTGCGCGCACCTGTCAAACTGGTTTTAGAAGGCTTTTGGGTTTTTGTTTTATTCTAGCACAACATAGAGGCCGATTATGTACAGGGGTGTAGACGATGACGATGATGCTCCCTGCTGGAAAGGGTATCGCGTTGTTCTTGGTTTCGATAGCAACCATCATCACACACCACGCCTTGCTGTTGGATGCTGCAAAATTCGCTAAATAACCGCACAATTGCCGGGGACCGTATGGTCGTCATTCATCACTTTCGCTGCTGTATTCCGGGAATCAAACAAATGGCACACACACACACGAGAGACGGGAGGACAAAAACTCTCCCCACTTCAGGCGGAGAAATTCCTTATCGCCAAGCGAACAAAACTGCATGTCAACAGCGAGCATCGCTGGCTACACTACACACACCCTTCTCACTGATGACCGTTCCGGATGAATGATGCAATGAAATCCTGCACTGCCGGGCTATTGATTACAAGCGCATGTATTGACCATCGTGGGTGATATTTTCACTGGAAAAAGCAGCGCTGCAGCCACATTCTGCCTACACATGCACTTCACGCTATCGGCTTCTATTTACCTTTTGAAACGGACTTTGGTATATTCCAAGGAAACACTCCAACAAACTGTCAGGACAATACGCACCAACACTAACACGCGCTCAACGCGCTATCACGCACACAACCGGCATCGTACGCAACAACCTGAGCTGTTCAATAATCCTTTGCCTGCTCGCGTGATCACGGTGACCCCGACTAATCGATTTTGTCTCCTTTTTGGCCAACCGTTTCGTTGACGGTTCTTTGGAATTGAATTGAACTAACTAATGCGTAAACACGCACACACGATGGGAAACGTTCTGTGCTAGATTGCGGGCACGAGTCTAGGAAAGCGCTTCGCTATAGCGGCTTTCTTTCTGATAAGCGGAAAAAGGGCAAACGCGATAGGGTGACTTCAGCGTAATGCTTGCCGAAACACGCACGCACGAAAAACACGTCCAACGTTAGCTGATTTCTCCGACTAAATGAGTGAGTGAGAGGGTCACCGCGCTAGCATCCATGACACAGTATGGGGCACAAGTGGTCATAATTGTGTAATCTTGGGCTTCCATCTCTCTGAAATAAATGCCAGAAAAATTGCCACGATTTTTGAGACACATTTTCAAGCAATAAAACAAATAAATTGTTGAATTATTTGTCAGACTCAAAAACGTAAAAATATTTCCTAGAATATCTTGGATCGGGAAAACATTAGATCGAATTTTGATCCTGACTTTCCCACAATGCGCATGTAGTATTGAACAGTGTGCATGTGTGCGTGAAATGTGAATTTTCTCGCTCTCCCTCTCGCGAGTTGTCTTTGTTTTTGTTTTTGGCTTTGTGTGTGGTTTTTGTTTTCATTTTCGAGTAGACAACAATCAGCGGCGTTCACGTGGAGTGGAAAATGGAATGTGGCGGGTTGCAGACTGCATTTTCTTTCCAGCTCTTTTTCAACGATATTGGGATAAAGGGATAAACGATGTTGGGATAAATGGGCATCTCAATGATCAGTTTTGAATTTTCTTCAACGTGCTACGAGATAATTGAATAAGAATCCGGTAGTAAGCGATTGTTAATATTATGAGGAATTAAACACTACAAAAAACAGTACTTCTTGTACAATATTTCGAAATGAACGATCAACTATTCATCACATGGACAAAAATAAAGAAGAGATAAGATTATTAAATCCTCCAAGACTGTTGTTCACTTGGAACTGGTAGCTGCGAGGCTCTGTTGGTAGATCATCAAAATAGAGGAGTAGTGAAAACGTTCAACTTTGAGATAAAATTGCTAAATTTCGTTTTTTGTATTTACTCATTTGCAAACCAACTCACCATATGGAAAAATGCTGTAAGTACAAATGCATGTTGTAATGTTGAAAGGGTATGCAACCGAGGTTGGATCTTGTCGCAAAAAGGACACTTGAAAGACTATCCGGTTAACACTACTCTTTGACATCGGCTGTTGGTATTCTGTACACTTGATAAAAGTATACGATTCGAAATCTATGAAAATGTGCAAAGACACTTTGATATTTTGTTATGCTCTTTGTTCTGATCATAATTTCAACTTGAAACACCTTTGCCTAATAAGTTTTGATGAGTATCCAAGTCTGCTAAACCTGGTTAAAATGTGTGATTATTAATTTAAACACATTGGTTCAATTAAAAAGATTAAGATCCGTTTACGTGAAGAGAGTTTAGCTTGAACTTCCAACCAATCAAAACGGCCAATGCGATTTTGAATTGGGGTAAATAATTTCAAGATTCGCCCACAGTGCAGTAAGCCGGATAATCGAGAAACCACTCTTACGACGTTTAGCTGTCATCGAAGTGGTGAGCTTGTGTTGGTGTTAAATTGTGTTGTTTTGCAATACATTTTCATACAGTCTGCAGCTGTCTTGACGATTTGTGGCCAAATTTAGTTTCTTTGTAGGTTGATAGAATTGTTTCCGAGTGGAAATTGGTGGCGAGCCCGTACACGACAACCGGTGGGGTTTATTTTCCCTTGCCTAGCTTTTCGAACGCACTCGGTAAAGCAGAGCCAAGAAACCCGAGTTTTCCGGGCCCCCCCGCTGGCGTCATCAATTTCTGGGGCCAGCAATTTTCCCAGCGGAATGTGCGGCTTGACATTTGCATTACGCAGTTGAAAAGTTAATATTTCATCGCACGGAAGAATACATACCGTGCTGATAGTTAGCAGAAGATGCGCATTCGTTGTTAGGTGCGAGCAAAGTGACCCAGATCGAACGGTTGGCGTGCATATTTGTTATTTACGCCCCCGTCGTGCGTTACGAAGAAGACGGTAGGGCACTGTGTCGGGTACGGAACCTGTCCAGAGGACATGGAGGACGAGTTGGAAGATAAGATACTGTATCAAACGTTGTCCAAGTCGCACATGAAGCTGCTTTCGAAGTTTGCAGTCGGCGTTACGCCGCTCAACAGCTCGCTCAGCTACGTCTGGAAAGTAATGCGGGTGTACCTGTTAAAGCCGGAGGTGCTCATCGCCGGTCTGCTGATTTGTCTGTTCGTCCTGTATCTGCAAGCAGCCGAAGTATGGAGCCGCGGTTTCATCGGACGCATCAGCAACTCGCTCGGTCTGGGCGGGAAGGCTGGCGGACGGTCCGGGAAGCTTTCGATGTTGGCCTCAGCTGCGGAAAAGAACAGCTGGGACGAGCGCACCACCGGAAGTGCCGTATACGCCGTCCAAGGCCGTCGTGCAAAGATGGAAGACAGGTAAGAGATAATGCGTGAAACCCTAGTTAATAGAAGCCTTTCCTTAGCCGTATAGTAGTGCCAATAGGGGGGTGATAAGAAGACCGACGAAGAAAATCGGGGGCAACTTAGACATCGTCCTAGAGTACAAGGGGTTGCTTCCACTTGCGCACTTTTCTCAGCCGGTTATCGCTCCACTTAATGTCAAAGCTGTACGGATATTTTTAGAAAAACCGAAACGGGGTAAATTACGCGACGTTTGTGTGCGTTTTTGTGTGCTAGAAAAAAATGCATGCATACGATAATAGTCGCATTAGCAAATTAAACATCCCGATACCGAATGCATAATGGAAATATTATGAGTAAATAGTTTGTCAATGATCTTTTTGAACCGTATCAAGCAGAATTTAATTAATTTAGTTGTCATACAAGCAGTGTCTACTCTAGAAAACAAACAAATGGGTGTGTTTCCTGTAGATAAAGCGCGCACCGGATTCCGCCAATGGTTGCTTCGTCATCGAAAATGCCCACTTTTATGATCATTGTTTGCCCTTCCTTATTTACTACCGGTATTCTCGTGCGCACATGGCACACTAGAGCAGACGTAAACAGCACTTACGGTTTCTTTCTAGTGGAACGTATTTCTCAACTGTGTTTTTTCTTTCTTTTCTTTATTTCTTGCCACTTGACGTCATTTTTCCTGCACAGATTTGTGATAAGTGAAAACATTAACGGCATATCCCTGTTTGCGATCTTCGATGGGCACGGTGGTGAATATGCAGCGGAATACGCCAAGAACGTACTGATAAAGAACATTCACCAGAAGCTGATGCAATCATCGGCCATCGCTGATGGAAAGGAACCACCTGCACCAAAGTCGGGCCTTTGTGCTGATGCGCAGGAAGCGAAGGCTGACGATGAGAAAGACACGGAAAAGAGCTCGGATAAGGAGCAGGAAGTAAATGAGCGGTACAAGCTAAACGCGCACAACGGCAACGATGATGTTTCGGCAACCGTACAACGGCGGCAAAGCTTTCGCAAATCAAAGACTGAGGATACGGTCGGTACCGGTGGCGGAGGAACAGGCGGTAGCAATGGAGGTGGTGGTAGTGCAGCAGTCAGCAGTAATCAGCTGTTGGAGAATGACCTGCTGAGCAAGTACATGGGCAATCAATCGCCGGCAAGACAACAGGTGAAGAAGAACCTCCTGAACGGTACATCGGGCAGTGGCCCTGAGCCGGTGAAACCGAAAACGTACGATGCACGGTGCTACGTACAAAATGGAAGCATTAACTTTGGCAAGATCATCACTGATGAGGTGCTGGCAGCTGATTATGATCTTGTTGAGGCGGCAAAAAAATTGGTAAGGCATATCGCTGTGAACGTTTTTACAATTTTATTCAAATTACGCTCCGATTGATGGGATACAAAATGCCGCTCGGCAAATTAAAATTTAAAGCATTGCACGTTGGAAATTTGGATGCCATTTCGGATCTTCCATACGCCGGACGACGGAACATCGTCACAGGAGTCGTAAACTAAGAATGGGAGGAAGGCTCATGAACGTACTGGTACTAGATGTTTCCATTTGATTCTTACCTTGGTCGAAAACAGGTGGCCGAGGCGCATTTGGTCGAAACGGAGGGTGGATTCTGTCGTGGATCTCCTGAACCCTCGAGTTGCGTTGTCGCGAGTTAAGAATGTTACCGATAATGGTTTGTAGTCTTTCTTCGTTGAAGTTAAACTCCGGAATGTTTGTTGGACCTGAATGTGGTGGACCCGATTCTAAGATGAGGTCATGAGAAAATCGTTAAATTTCTTGAATTAGAAATGGACATTCAATCTCACCTTTCAAACCCATCTCGATCTTTTCCAAACGATTCAGAATGGTAGCGATATTGTTGTCTAGTCCAGCACATTCGTTACGACGTTCTGCGATTTGTTGCAGCTGTAAAATGCTAAAAAGAGCAATGAGACATTACTTTTGCAGTGGTTTCTTGTAGTGTTTTTACCTTGCTTGCATCTCATCCAGCTGACTGCGAAGTAATTCGTAGCCGAATCCACTTGAGGTTTGAGATGTCGTATCGCTGTCGGTGGTGGAACTTCCTGGCAATTGTGCGACACATACCGGAACCAGTAGAACGATAGTTGTCAGCGCGTAGAATCGCAGTACGAATTGTCCATGTGTAGACATGATTGCACTTTGATTACTGAATAAATTGCGCTCATTGCGGTTTTGCTATGCTTGAAAAACTGATTATAACCTTGCGTTGTCTTACGGGTTATCAGTTTCGCAGCCTTGTTTTCTGATTGATTTTGTAAAGCATTGCTTTTTTGCTGCCTAGGGATTTGTTTTCAAGTGCCGGGAAAGACCATTATTTCATCTTGCACGTATTTCGCCAAAGTATTCTTTTCAAATGTTTCGTTTTGAATGTTTTTACAGTCAGATTTTGCTGGAACGACCGCCCTGATTGCCGTCATTCATCGCAGCAAGCTGATAGTGGCCAACGTTGGCGATTCGCGTGGAGTGATGTGTGACTACAAGGGTAACGCGATCCCATTGTCTTTCGATCACAAACCGCAGCAGGTACGGGAGCAGAAACGCATTGCCGATGCCGGTGGATTCATCGCTTTCAAGGGTGTGTGGCGAGTGGCGGGCATTCTGGCCACATCACGCGCCCTTGGAGACTATCCTCTGAAGGAGAAAAATTTGGTCATTGCCAATCCGGACGTCCTTTCGTTCGATTTAATCGATCACAGGTAAAACACAATCCGGAAAAAGAGATAAAACATAATGCACAATCATTAACACCAGATGCCTTTCGTTTTCTCGATTATTTTTAGGCCCCAATTCCTGATTCTTGCATCCGATGGACTTTGGGATACGTTCACGAACGAGGAAGCGGTTGCGTTCGTTCGGGAACGGTTGGATGAACCGCATTTTGGAGCGAAAAGTATCGCATTACAATCGTACAACCGTGGCTCGGTGGACAATATCACGGTGCTTGTGATCGTGCTGAAGAATGGTCGATTCGAGATTGGTTCATCGAGTAACTAGGCAGGAGTCAAACCTACATCTAACCTACTTGTTATTCTACTGTATTGCATTATTTTCACTGATTTGTGTTTTAATTAACTGTGCTATCAATGTGTTGTTTTTATTTATCGGCAAAGATCTCTTTTACTTGATGTTTTCCTCTCGATCTTTGCACGTATGAGTCAACCGTATTGATCATTGATCATTGGCTGGCTTCATTTCCACTTTTTATGTGTTTAATTTTAATTTAATCAATGCTCCGCCCAAAGAAGAAATCAAAACACACATCTTTTCGATAAGTAACAATGGATAGGTTAAAGGAAAGATAAGGAGAAATTAGTTGATTTAAATGCTATTGGATTACGCTAAGCTGTAAGCTATCCTTTCTACAACGGTAAAACAAAAAGGAGAAGAACAGAAGACAGCTAAACTAAACATACGAACAACATAGATGGTAGTATTTTAGCGTAAAATTCAATATTATTGTAAATCAATACATTTACCGCATGACACACACTGGACGACACGTCTTTCGGTATTGTGGTGTTTAGTTGCACTGTGTTTCTATCTACTGATTTTGTTAAGTGCACCCACCGAGTGCATCCATCCCTTAGTTTAGTGTGAGCATTTTCAACGTATTATTCAGAAACGATACGTAAACACGATAGTATAAGATGTAACGTTAATGTGGACGGGAATGATCTCCTCTCCTTCGATGATATGATTTCAATAGAACAAAAAAAAAAGATTTCGTTTCTTTGTTTTATGTAGCGAACAAAATTTGGGTACAAATGTTTTTTGTTATTTGGATAAAATCAAGAAACGATAAAAAATATTTGCTCAAAACGAATAGGAAAAATTACATAGGAACTTTTCAGTGAAATTTTATTCGAGCTTATGCATTAAGAAAGCGAACCACACATTCTTATGATCATTTGGTACACGTGAAGCTTGATGCCTCCTATTAGAAGAACAGGGAGGAAATATAGCTACCGCTAAATAGAATTGCTAGATTGGTGCCAAATTAAGAGCAAACACGAATTACCGATAGCCTCTATAGCTAGGCACGACTTTCAAATACTGTGCAGCTATCGATTTCTAGTGCAAAATTTGTAATTTAGAAACGTAAGGCAAAATGCGCGTGTGTGCAAGAAGCTCTTGCACCTTTACAATCAGTTTAGGGAAAAAGCTCTGTCCAAGCAGAATGGTAGTGCGAATTTTGAGCGAACGAACGAACTTACTTAAGAAATAAGCGTAGTGAAAACGGAAAGCAGCTGTGTGGAATATGTGGAAGGATTGTTAACACATTAGCGAGGATTGAATTTTTTGCATCAATTTGTACGATAAGAGGGGCTGTTGGGCCGTTGCTGTATCCCTTTTTGCCCGGCCCCTACATTCTCGACACTGTCATTTAATCTCTACTTTCTTAACATGCCTTAACTCCACTTTAGAAAGACAAACATGGTACGTAGCAGGGTGAACTAATAAGTCACCACAACCACACACACGAAGCATTGTTTCGATATTGTGCAAGTGTACATATCATTCGCAGGAAGAGTAGAATGAATCAGAATCTTTGAATAAAACCTCAACCAACTAAATCCTTTCGAAGACTTGAACAAAATAAGAACCTATTTTCCGCAGTCATTCAAAGTACAAAATAGCTACATTGTTGTGGACATTAACTGATGGGTTCCGAATTGTGAGGATGATTGCTGTTGCATAAAAATTGCAGATAAGACAAGAGAATGCCGTACGCGCTATAAAATGACAGGTGAGTTGATAAGCTTATAAAAGGGTTGTTGGGATGGATGGTTGGGAGCTGTAGCTTATCTGATCTTATAGATGCATCGCGATGAATCGCACGATTGTTTCTATTTGTATTTACTTTGTAGCAATTATGAACTTGTATCATTTCACCCAATCTAACTTGGTCGGCAAATGGCTTTCATACCCTATAGGTGCAACATTGTTTCAGTTGTTTATGTTTATGATGCCGTCCATTTAGATAGAAGATTAAATGTTGTAAACATTTATAACTAGTAAATAGTTGTCTTTCAAGGGTATTGGTTTTTGAATACGATATCCAACTTTGCAACCATACAGTCATTAGAAATGATTACAAATTATTGATTAATACAACATTGTTAAACAGTGGCAATTTTTCTTTACTTCGCACAGGAATCCGGCGTTTGAATCGTCCCATCGTTGACCACCAGTGGGTTATATTCGTCGGGCACTTAAACCATCTCCTCGCACACGTATACTATTTACCGCCCCTGTCTATGAGAATCAAACAGAAAGAAACACTACGAAACGTGTGATGGTTTCCGTTTCTCAGATAAGGTAGGTTAGGAATGGTCCCCCCAAAGCAGGGAGATGGGTCCCGGGACGATTCATACGGCCGTAAATTGTTTACAAACAAAATCCAATCGAAATCCGGCGTGAGGGGAGGTTTCGGGAAAGACGCCAACAAAGTGTTTGTTGGCAGTGTGGCCACCACACTCGATGTGCATTTATATGCGCGTCATGTTGTTGTTCGCGTTCCCTCGTCAGAGGCATCGGCGTGCAAGCGTTTGGCCTCGGGTCGCATTGTGTGGGTGTACACATGTCCACGGCACGGGAAGTGTTGGTGTACGTGCCGTAAGATGGCTCTTGGACCTGATGGCCTTCGCCAGATTCGGCGATTGCTGCTGACGGATCCCGCTGCCGACATGCCGTGACAGTTGGTTCGAGTGGCCACAGCAGACGATTAGCTCGAAGAGCACCAGCGTTTAATAGTGCGTGAGGTATTAAGATTGTTAGCTAATTATTTGTTCTCAGTGTGATCTGCTGTGCAAGTAGTGCAACGAATGATCGTTTCGTGATCGTCGTTACATTGTGGTAGCGTCTACAGTATTTTCTTTTCTCCGTCGTTATTTTAATTACCACACAGGACGTTCACCTGGCCATCTGGGTATCGGGTAAAACAGGTGAACTAGCCTTGACCTCAATTAGTGTTAATTTTGTGGGCCACTAGGAGTCGATGCGGTGTGCGAGTAATCTGTGCGGCATTTGATTAGATACATCCATTGTCGTTGATAAGGCAGCTAGTGAAGATGTCGGCAGGCTTTTTTTCTGTTCCCTCCCGTCCATTTATTGTTACTTTGTTGGGGTGAACAAAGCAAATAACCCCCGTTATCGTCTTATTGTGCGTGCTCTGGCAGCTTGACACATTGAAGCGGGCCACGCGAACCAAGTCGAACCAGGTCCCGCTTATAAAGAGCATAGAGCTAAAGCATGATACAGCGAACGTGTACCACTCATCCATCATCTCCCGGTGCCGGAGGTGTGCAGTCCGTTTTCCTTCCTGACTGATAAGCACATTGGGCTTTTAATTTTGGCAACGAACCGGTTCGTAGCGGATCGCGATGGTCACGCACCGGGCAGCAGCTGCTTCAATGCCCGGGCATTTGTCCAGCGATAGCGACGCCCTAGCCAGGACGACCACTCCTGGTTCTTATCTGTACCAGTGTCGTCGTATTACGGCATCTTAAATCTTCACTAGAGACGGACCATTTCCTTTTCCACGACACCCTCGTTGTTTCGCTTAACATTTGATCCCGTTGTCGTTGTTAGGAGGGTTGTTGTTGATGGCTCCCGTGATCATCTTTTATGCGTCTGTGGGGATAAGCGAGTGGAGGAGTAAAAAATAAATCCCGATAAGCGTGCCTCATTTACAGCCCGGACAACGACTTGGTAGCAAAATTATATAATTGTTGAACATAGCAAATAAGGCTTAGGAATTGGAAGGTGATGGATTGTGTGTCCGGTGAACGTTGGTGGTGAGGTAGATTGAAAGTGTTTTTTTTTGTTTTGTTCTGCAAAGGCTGATAAGAGGAATTACAATGAGAGACATTGACATACTTTTTTGGATTCATTATCTGACGGTTATTAAAAAATATGGTGCTTCAGGTTGTTTTCTTTCTTAAAAAAAATGCGTGCTATTGGAGTGATATTAAATTCTTTTTTATATTGATTGTAGTGGAAGTAATACGGAAAATGTGCAAACGAAACATATTTTAGAAACGGTTCATCACAATTTTGTGAACAGAAGTTAATACTTCTTCATAGAACTTATCGTAATTTAAACTAATTTTAAAGCATTTAAAGAAAAAAAAATACAATAATGTAAATTATACTTTTGCAGTTCATAACAAAAAAGATTATAAAAATAATTCATAACAAATGAAAAGGTGGCAAATTAAAAAATATTGGTAAATGATTACCAACACAAAAGGTGAAATGTGATATTTAGCAACAAATATCGAAATTCACAATGAAGTGATGTCCTACAGCCTTACTACTTGTTATTTTTAGTTTTGCAAAACAAAAAATATCTCAATTCGTATTATAGCGATGAGAATATTTACTCTCCTGTCCACAAAGCCTGTTCTATTCCTTAATAAAAAGATTTTCCAATGCAACCCTCAGCTTGCACCAAGAGCTGCAAACACCCGTGAGGAATAGGTTTGACACCCTTGACACGGAACTTTGGCGGCTATTGTTGTAGTTTATATATTTTTTAGAGATTTTGGACCTTTAGGATCATTTTCATCTCTTTTGAAGGCTTTTGAGATGATGATGTTACAGCACATTGAATTCCTAAAAATGAGAAGATGTCGATAAGTAATCAATCCGCCGATTGTGTTTTAGTTATTTTTCAGTAATTTGATCTACTGCAGGTATGATTTTTATCCTGTATGTAGCAATTTAGCTATGACAGAGTTTAATTAAGTCAGACGTTCTTGTGCTATTCTCAAACAGTATTGAACAGTGAAACAAAACTTATAATTGTTTTGCACCGAATGATCGTTCGTGTTACATAAAGAGAGCATCGCCCTGGATGCGCGCACATCGACCGATGGACGCAGTTGGTGGCGTACAATAGCGATAATCGAAAGGTTTATAATTATGCCCCAAGTGCTGTAATAACGGACGGACCAACAAGTCCGCGAATGCGTTGATACGAGAGGAGTCATTACATTCGCTTGCGCCGGTACACCTTCATCAGCTGATGATGCCTTTGGAGGAGTAACGTTTGATAAGGATTAGCATGTGAGAAGAGAGCGATAGGACAGCTTCATCCGGCATGATGGTTCCCACATTCCCACATGAATCCAACCGCTGAATCCGGTTTGTTTCTGGTTTGCAAGAAAGATGTTCCGCATGGTTTTTGGCCCAGTGCTGGTGGGCTGTATGATTAAGCTTTGAAAGAACTTTGCTCTTACCGGCTACAGTAGCGTACCAATCACCACCATAGGGTCCGATAATCGAAAAGAAGCTGCTCCAATGTTTACTTAGACAGTGATCAGCATGCTCACGGCTTCAGTTTATTGTAGAACTTCAGACTGATAACCACGGTAACTTCATCATGAGCAACGTAACCGTACTGGATGGAGGTTTCGCGACGCAGCTGTCGGTGCACGTTGGCAAAGGTATCGACGGTGATCCACTGTGGAGTGCACGGTTCAATGCAACCGATCCGAATGCCGTGTTCAAAACCCATCTGGACTTTCTGGAGGCAGGCGCTGAAGCCATCATGACCAACACCTACCAGGCCAGCATCGAAGGATACGTGGAGTATTTGAATCTGAATGAGGATACGAGCCTCAACCTGATCAAGTCGACCGTTCGAGTGGCACAGATGGCTCGCAACCACTTCCTGGCGAAGGCTTCCGCTGACGAAAGAAAAACTATTCCCCTGCTGGTGGCTTCGATTGGTCCGTATGGGGCGCATTTGCACGATGGATCCGAGTACACGGGACGTTACTCAACCGAGGTGTCTATGGATACGATTCAGAAGTGGCATCGTCCGCGTATTGATGCGTGCCTGGAGGCGGGCGTCGATGTGCTCGGTATTGAAACAATCCCCTGTAAGGTGTGTAATGGCGTACGTGTCCGGTTTTGATTAAAATGATTAATTTATTCGTGAATCTTCGCTTTCTTCCAGATGGAAGCGGAAGCACTGCTGGACATGATGTGCGACGAATATCCGACGGTTCGGTTCTGGATTTCGTTCCAGTGCAAGGACAATCAACACCTAGCCAATGGGGAGCTGTTTAGCGAAACGGTCAACTCCCTGTGGGCAAAGGCTAGATTGAGACGTAACATGAACCTGGTAGCGCTCGGTGTGAACTGTGTTCATCCGCAGATCGTAACACCTCTGTTCCGAAGCGTCAACGAGAAGAAACTGCCCGAATCCCGCATTCCCCTCATCGTGTATCCTAACTCTGGTGAAGTCTATACCGTGGAGGATGGGTAAGTATCTCCGAAGGCCTGCGCTCACGTTACGTGCATGTTTCACCTTTCTTTTACACGTAAATGTTTCACATTTGTAGCTGGCAGGGCAGGGAGGACTGTGTCCCACTGGAACATTACGTGCCGCAGTGGATGGACCTGGGTGCACGATTTATTGGCGGATGCTGCCGGACGTACGCACGCGATATCAAGCGCATCAAACAAACTGTGATCAATCACGCCAACAGCAATCATTGCCATTGAATCACTGAACCTCCCCTCGCAAATCAGCCAACAAGCAACTACGTGAACATTAACGCTTACCATGACCCAGTTGTTCTGTTGTTGGCGCAAAGTTTAAACGTTTTTACATGTTTTCAATCTATGATTTAACTGTTTTTTCATTGTGCGCGTTTAAAAATGTTGTGTGATTAATTATGTTAACGTGTTTCGTCTTGTAATGTACGCAGTGCGTGCATTTTGATAATGAAATAAATATGACGAGAATATAAGTAATGTCTTCCAAGAAATCCTCCTGGAATAAATCTCCTTTTGCTGAAGCTCCACTTGATTCAGCCAACGAGCTCGCTGCTCTATTCTTGTATCTTCCACACCACGAACACCAATCTTCGCATCATTCAGGACCAGTGGAGGATCAATCCCCTTGGAGGCCCAGGGCGGAATTATAGTTGGGGCCTCTAATTTTAAAAACGATACAGAAGGGAAGGGCAACATTGAGGGGACTTGAAATGAGACAAGGCAAAAAGCGCAGTAAGAAAGGGCCTACTCCGCCTACCGTTTGATCCGCCGCTGGGCCGCCCCTAATCATCTTCTTCAAATGGTCCGCCAGGGCCATCACCATCTTCGAATACAATAACGGAACCGGCTATATCACCACCAACACCAGTTACCACTGTATATGTACTCTTCTAAATGGAGCTACAATCATACGTGCGCCAACTTCGAGAAGCTGCACGTGGTGGAATTTACAACTACAGCATTCAAGGAGCACTTTGCCATCGAATTGGTTCGCTCGCAGTGCTTCCGGGATATTCGCCATGCAACAGTTGCAGCGGATACATGAAGGCACAGAATCAAAATTCAATGATCATTGTTTGTGCTTTTGGGCAAACCACATCTGTTCATCACCGTGACTTGTAATCCGAGTCTTGATAACAGGAATATAGTCCAGTACGATTTGCAATACAGAATGAGCGAGTTACTAAGTTGTTAACTTCGATTCTTTTATTTATTTGTTATTTAGCGGATTGTTTAACATTGTGTATCCCATTAAGCAAACAACGCAAATTTTATTTAATAATAATAGTAATTTGTGTTATGCACAGCCGGTTAGATTTGCATAGCTTTTAGCATTTGAAAATCAAGTCAAGTTTTTGTGTTGAAAGACTACCTCCATGATCAAACAAACATCAGCAAAGTATTGAAAACAAAGTTCCCTTGCGTACAACTCAGAGTTCTATTGCGTAGCCCTGAAACCGGACCGTTAAGCTAGTCTATATATAAACGTTTGTATGAGCTAAGGAGTAACCATAACCATAACGGATCACATTTTCTACGATTTACGTACATTTATGATTCCTGATTAATCCAACGCCTTCTACGATTTTTTCGCCCAAGGTACAGTTTCCAATCGGTTTACTTTTTCGGTAACAATCAGCAAAATTTCTTAGCAACCTGTTCCGCTCATGTAGATGTTTTAGGCGATGAACAAAAATTAACAGCGAATTTAGGCGATGAACAAAAATTAACAACACTAACTTTCCCGTTGATGGAGAAAAATTTCTTCGGAAACTACCAGTTTCCGAATGTATAGTACCAGGAGAGCATCCACGGAAGAGGTAGCACCTAGTAATTTTGCCCGCCTAAAGGTATGCAATCTTTATACACTAACTTTCCATACACACCAGCTGTTTTCAGATTACCGATACCAGGAGAGCATGTACTTCAAGAGGTGACCCTCAGCCACTCAGACACCTGAGCCCCTGAGTTACTAAGTAACCGGCACTGAAAAAAGGCTGTTGATTAGCCGTCAGTTAGACGTCGATTAGCCGTCAATTAGCCGTTTATTGACCGTTAATTAGCCGTCAAATAGCTGTCAATTAGCCGTCGATTAGCCGTCGGTTAGCCGTCAATTAGCCGTCAATTAGCAGTCATCTCCAACCTCACAACCCACCTCCCACGTGTCACCACCCACCTCCCACGGGGCACCACCCACCACTCACCACCCGCCATCTTGTCCGCCATCTTATGTCCGCCATCTTGTCCGCCATCTAGTCCGTCATCTTGTCCACCTTCTTGTTCACCATCTTGTCCGCCACCTTATGTCCGCCATCTTGTCCGCCATCTTGTCCGCCATCTTGTCCGCCATCTTGGCCGCCATCTTGTGTCCGCCATCTTGGCCACCATCTTGTCCGCCATCTTGGCCGCCATCTTGGCCGCCATCTTGTCCGCCATCTTGGCCGCCATCTTGTGTCCGCCATCTTGTCCGCCATCTTGTCCGCCATCTTGTGTCCGTCTTCTTGTCCACCATCTTGGCCGCCATCTTGGCCGCCATCTTGGCCGCCATCTTGGCCGCCATCTTGGCCGCCATCTTGGCCGCCATCTTGTGTCCGCCATCTTGTCCGCCATCTTGTCCGCCATCTTGACCACCATCTTGTGTCCGCCATCTTGGCCGCCATCTTGGCCGCCATCTTGTCCGCCATCTTGTCCGCCATCTTGTCCCCCATTTTGGCCGCCATCTTGTGTCCGCCATCTTGTCCGCCATCTTGTCCGCCATCTTGTGTCCGTCTTCTTGTCCACCATCTTGGCCGCCATCTTGGCCGCCATCTTGGCCGCCATCTTGGCCGCCATCTTGTGTCCGCCATCTTGTCCGCCATCTTGTCCGCCATCTTGACCACAATCTTGTGTCCGCCATCTTGGCCGCCATCTTGGCCGCCATCTTGGCCGCCATCTTGTCCGCCATCTTGTCCGCCATCTTGTCCGCCATCTTGTCCGCCATCTTGTCCGCCATCTTGGCCGCCATCTTGTGTCCGCCATCTTGTCCGCCATCTTGTAAGCCATCTTGGCTGCCATCTTGTGTCCG
Source organism: Anopheles moucheti (assembly GCF_943734755.1). Classification (NCBI taxonomy): domain Eukaryota; kingdom Metazoa; phylum Arthropoda; class Insecta; order Diptera; family Culicidae; genus Anopheles; species Anopheles moucheti. Next base: position 37,833,724 of record NC_069141.1, on the reverse strand, counting down.
CCATCTTGTCCACCATCTTGTCCGCCATCCTGTGTCCGCCATCTTGTCCACCATCTTGTCCGCCATCTTGGCCGCCATCTTGTCCGCCATCTTGGCCGCCATCTTGTCCGCCATCTTGTCCGCCATCTTGGCCGCCATCTTGTCCGCCATCTTGGCCGCCATCTTGTCCGCCATCTTGTCCGCCATCTTGTCCGCCATCTTGGCCGCCATCTTGGCCGCCATCTTGTCCGCCATCTTGGCCGCCATCTTGTGTCCGCCATCTTGTCCGCCATCTTGTGTCCGCCATCTTGGCCGCCATCTTGTTCGCCATCTTGTCCACCATCTTTGCCGCCATCTTGGCCGCCATCTTGGCCGCCATCTTGGCCACCATCTTGTGTCCGCCATCTTGTCCGCCATCTTGTCCGCCATCTTGTCCGCCATCTTGTCCGCCATCTTGGCCGCCATCTTGGCCGCCATCTTGTCCGCCATCTTGTCCGCCATCTTGTCTGCCATCTTGGCCGCCATCTTGTCCGCCATCTTGTGTCCGCCATGTTGTCCGCCATCTTGTCCGCCATCTTGGCCACCATCTTGTCCGCCATCTTGTCCGCCATCTTGTCCGCCATCTTGTCCGCCATCTTGGCCGCCATCTTGTCCGCCATCTTGTCCGCCATCTTGGCCGCCATCTTGTCCGACATCTTGTCTGCCATCTTGTCCTCCGTCTTGGCCGCCATCTTGTCCGCCATCTTGTCCGCCATCTTGGCCGCCATCTTGTCCGCCATCTTGTCCGCCATCTTGTCCGCCATCTTGTCCGCCATCTTGGCCGTCATCTTGTCCGCCATCTTGTCCGCCATCTTGGCCGCCATCTTGTCCGCCATCTTGTCCGCCATCTTGGCCGCCATATTGGCCACCATCTTGTCCGCCATCTTGTCCGCCATCTTATCCACCATCTTGGCAGCCATCTTGTCCACCATCTTGGCCGCCATCTTGGCAGCCATCTTGTCCGCCATCTTGGCCGCCATCTTGTCCGCCATCTTGTGTCCCCCATCTTGTCCGTCATCTTGGCCGCCATCTTGTTCGCCATCTTGTCCGCCATCTTGTCCGCCAACTTGCCCGCCATCTTGTGTCCGCCTTCTCGTCCACCATCTTGGCCGCCATCTTGGCCGCCATCTTGGCCGCCATCTTGATCGCCATCTTGTCCGCCATCATGTCCGCCATCTTGTCCGCCATCTTGGCCGCCATCTTGGCCGCCATCTTGGCCGCCATCTTGGCCGCCATCTTGTCCGCCATCTTATCCACCATCTTGGCCGCCATCTTGTCCGCCATCTTGTCCGCCATCTTGTCCGCCATCTTGGCCGCCATCTTATGTCCGCCATCTTGTCCGCCATCTTGGCCGCCATCTTGTCCCCCATTTTGTCCGCCATCTTGTCCGCCATCTTGTGTCCGCCATCTTGTCCGCCATCTTGTGTCCGCCATCTTGTGTCCGCCATTTTGGCCGCCATCTTGGCTGCCATCTTGTCCGCCATCTTGGCCGCCATCTTGTCCGCCATCTTGTCCGCCATCTTGGCCGCCATCTTGGCCATCATCTTGTGTCCGCCATTTTGGCCGCCATCTTGTTTCCGCCATCTTGTCCGCCATCTTGTCCGCCATCTTGTCCGCCATCTTGGCCGCCATCTTGTCCGCCATCTTGTCCGCCATCTTGGCCGCCATCTTGTCCGCCATCTTGGCCGCCATCTTGTCCGCCATCTTGGCCGCCATCTTGTCCACCATCTTGTCCACCATCTTGTCCGCCACCTTATGTCCGCCATCTTGTCCGCCATCTTGTCCGCCATCTTGTGTCCGCCATCTTGTCCGCCATCTTGGCCGCCATCTTGTGTCCGCCATCTTGGCCGCCATCTTGTCCGCCATCTTGTCCGCCATCTTGGCCGCCATCTTGTGTCCGCCATCTTGTCCGCCATCTTGTCCGCCATCTTGTGTCCGTCTTCTTGTCCACCATCTTGGCCGCCATCTTGGCCGCCATCTTGGCCGCCATCTTGTCCGCCAGCTTGTCCCCCATTTTGGCCGCCATCTTGTCCGCCATCTTGGCCGCCATCTTGGCCGCCATCTTGTCCGCCATCTTGTCCGCCATCTTGGCCGCCATCTTGGCCGCCATCTTGTCCGCCATCTTGGTCGCCATCTTGTCCGCCATCTTGTCCGCCATCTTGTGTCCGTCTTCTTGTCCGCCATCTTGTCCGCCATCTTGTGTCCGTCTTCTTGTCCACCATCTTGGCCGCCATCTTGGCCGCCATCTTGGCCGCCATCTTGGCCGCCATCTTGGCCGCCATCTTGGCCGTCATCTTGTCCGCCATCTTGTCCGCCATCTTGACCACCATCTTGTGTCCGCCATCTTGGCCGCCATCTTGGCCGCCATCTTGTCCCCCATTTTGGCCGCCATCTTGTCCGCCATCTTGTCCGCCATCTTGTCCGCCATCTTGTCCGCCATCTTGGCCGCCATCTTGTCCGCCATCTTGTCCGCCATCTTGTCCGTCATCTTGTCCGCCATGTTGTCCGCCATCTTGGCCGCCATCTTGTCCGCCATCTTGTGCGCCATCTTGTCCGCCATCTTGTCCGCCATCTTGGCCGCCATCTTGGCCGCCATCTTGGCCACCATCTTGGCCGCCATCTTGGCCGCCATCTTGGCCGCCATCTTGTCCGCCATCTTGGCCGCCATCTTGTCCGCCATCTTGGCCGCCATCTTGTGTCCGCCATCTTGTGTCCGCCATCTTGTCCGCCATCTTAACCGCCATCTTGGCCGCCATCTTGTCCGCCATCTTGTCCGCCATCTTGTCCGCCATCTTGTCCGCCATCTTGTCCACCATCTTGGCCGCCATCTTGGCAGCCATCTTGTCCGCCATCTTGTCCGCCATCTTGGCCGCCATCTTGGCCGCCATCTTGTCCGCCATCTTGTCCGTCATCTTGTCCGCCATCTTGTCCGCCATCTTGGCCGCCATCTTGTCCGCCATCTTGTCCGCCATCTTGTCCGCCATCTTGGCCGCCATCTTGGCCGCCATCTTGTCCGCCATCTTGTCCACCATCTTGGCCGCCATCTTGGCAGCCATCTTGTCCGCCATCTTGTCCGCCATCTTGTCCGCCATCTTGGCCGCCATCTTGTCCGCCATCTTGTCCGTCATCTTGTCCGCCATCTTGTCCGCCATCTTGGCCGCCATCTTGTCCGCCATCTTGTCCGCCATCTTGTCCGTCATCTTGTCCGCCATCTTGTCCGCCAGCTTGTCCGCCATCTTGTGCGCCATCTTGTCCGCCATCTTGTCCGCCATCTTGTCCGCCATCTTGGCCGCCATCTTGGCCGCCATCTTGTCCGCCATCTTGGCCGCCATCTTGGCCGCCATCTTGTCCGCCATCTTGTCCGCCATCTTGTCCGTCATCTTGTCCGCCATCTTGTCCGCCATCTTGGCCGCCATCTTGTCCGCCATCTTGTCCGCCATCTTGTGTCCGCCATCTTGTCCGCCATCTTGTCCGCCATCTTGTGCGTCATCTTGGCCGCCATCTTGTCCGCCATCGTGTGTCCGCCATCTTGTCCACCATCTTGGCCGCCATCTTGGCAGCCATCTTGTCCGCCATGTTGTCCGCCATCTTGGCCGCCATCTTGTCCGCCATCTTGTCCGCCATCTTGGCCGCCATCTTGTCCGCCATCTTGTCCGCCATCTTGTGTCCGCCATCTTGTCCGCCATCTTGGCCGCCATCTTGGCAGCCATCTTGTCCGCCATCTTGTCCGCCATCTTGTCCGCCATCTTGTCCACCATCTTGGCCGCCATCTTGGCAGCCATCTTGTCCGCCATCTTGTCCGCCATCTTGGCCGCCATCTTGTCCGCCATCTTGTCCGCCATCTTGTCCGTCATCTTGTCCGCCATCTTGTCCGCCATCTTGGCCGCCATCTTGTCCGCCATCTTGTCCGCCATCTTGTCCGCCATCTTGGCCGCCATCTTGTCCGCCATCTTGGCCGCCATCTTGGCCGCCATCTTGTCCGCCATCTTGTCCACCATCTTGGCCGCCATCTTGGCAGCCATCTTGTCCGCCATCTTGTCCGCCATCTTGTCCGCCATCTTGGCCGCCATCTTGTCCGCCATCTTGTCCGCCATCTTGTCCGTCATCTTGTCCGCCATCTTGTCCGCCATCTTGTCCGCCATCTTGTGCGCCATCTTGTCCGCCATCTTGTCCGCCATCTTGTCCGCCATCTTGGCCGCCATCTTGTCCGCCATCTTGGCCGCCATCTTGTCCGCCATCTTGTCCGCCATCTTGTCCGTCATCTTGTCCGCCATCTTGTCCGCCATCTTGGCCGCCATCTTGTCCGCCATCTTGTCCGCCATCTTGTGTCCGCCATCTTGTCCGCCATCTTGTCCGCCATCTTGTGCGTCATCTTGGCCGCCATCTTGTCCGCCATCGTGTGTCCGCCATCTTGTCCACCATCTTGGCCGCCATCTTGGCAGCCATCTTGTCCGCCATGTTGTCCGCCATCTTGGCCGCCATCTTGGCCGCCATCTTGGCCGCCATCTTGTCCGCCATCTTGTCCGCCATCTTGGCCGCCATCTTGTCCGCCATCTTGGCCGCCATCTTGTGTCCGCCATCTTGTTCGCCATCTTGTCCGCCATCTTGGCCGCCATCTTGTCCGCCATCTTGGCCACCATTTTTGAGGGGTAGGGGGGAGGGGGATGGACGATGTTACCTCTTGAACAATATGCTCGCCTGGTATCGGAAATCTGAAAACAGCTGGTTTGTATGAAAAGTTAGTGTATAAACATTGCATACCTTACGGCGGAAAATTGGTTGCAAAGTTAGTGTATAAACATTGCATACCTTGCAGCGGAAATTTGGTTGCAAGGTTAGTGTATAAACATTGCATACCTTACGGCGCAGTACCAGGAGCTACCTCTTCCGTGGATGCTCTCCTGGTACTATACATTCGAAAACTGGTAGTTTTCGAAGAAATTTTTCTCCACCAACGGGAAAGTTAGTGTTTAAACATTGCATACCTTTCGGCGGTTTTTGAGCAAAATTGCTGCAAAATTTTACTTGACCAACGGGAAAGTTAATGTTTAAACATTGCATACCTTTCGGCGGTTTTCGACCAAAATTGCTGTATTAGGTGCTACCTCTTCCGTGGATGCTCTCCTGGTATCGGCAATCTGAAAATAGCTGGTTTGTATGGAATTTCGTACCAGCCGACGGGAAGTTTGAGCGAGATGAAGGATGCTTTCCGTTTTATTGATATTACTTATAAGCGATCGTTCTCACGTGTTTGATAGTATGCAATAGCAATTGTGATGGGCATATTTGTCCCAAGCTGCAGATGACACCTCTTGAAAAAAATGCTCTCTTGGTATCGGAAATCTCAAAACAATTGTGTGCGCGGCAACGGTATAGTGGTTTTCACAGTTGATCAGTTGATTTGGTCATTGGACAAATTTGTCAACTCTCGTGGCCCTGCACATATTAATGTGAATTTCGATCGTTCGATTAAATTTCGCTTATTAAATTTGATGCTCCAATTTTAGGTCAGTTGTCCGTGCGTCAAAAAATACATGAATTTCTGGGCCGATCTCTTCGCTCATTGTAAAGACACTTGCGATCATTTCGTCACATTTACACTTCAGTGACAATCGAAATACTAAACACAATACTCCACACCACAATACTGTTTCGAAACACGTAGGCTGGACATTTTCACGGTTCAATCGGTGAGAGAAAACAATACCACACCACGAGTATCGCAATGGCAATAGCTTGCGAATATTGCGGAAGTGAAAATAAGCATGGTTTCTATTCTAGCATCTAACGGTAGGATCATTTACGAACAGATGAAAAAATCCCGTTCAAGAAATAGAATACATGAATAGGTTGAAGTAAAAGGGCATATAAGGGTTCACGGGGCGGCCAGATGGTGTAGCGCATTGGTAGCGCAGTCGGTCTGTACAAGATAGGACCACGGAAAAATTCATTTGGACCACTAAACCTCCGTACGCTGCACTGACTATCCTACGGGTAAATAAAGTAAAAAAAATATAGAAATGGTAGGTTTAAACATCCTAAAGTGCCGATAAAGAAGAAGGAGTTTGAATACACTGCATACTTCTCTTGCGTAGCCGTGTAACCGGGCCGATATAGCTAATCAAATAAAAAAAAATATCTAACCAAGGATAACCAATTTTCTACCTTTTTAATTAGATTTTATGCTATAAATTAACTCTGCTGCTAAATTTCCAAAACTCGCACAATCGGCACAAGTTGTTTGGGGCCCCCAACACGGCGAGGCCCTAGGCGACCGCCTACTTCGCCTACCGTTTGATCCGCCGCTGAGCGTAGCCATGAAATTGGAGAGAACGGGTGGCTTGGATGTCGAAACCTTCGCATGAAACCTTTCAGAGCTATGTTGAGTAACAGATAGGAGTTCTCGTCCCCGAGCCTCAGTTCAAGCAGGTTAATATTTTGATACTCACAATATTTCGATTAGGAAAAGAAAAGCCAACAGACAAAGTGCAGTTAATGTTGTTGTTTTACATAAATGGTTTGCTTTATTTTGTTTCACTTTCCTTTAACCCCCGTCTATGATACAGACCATATCGTTAAACTGTGTTCGTCGTACATTGTTGTCGATTGCTGCTCAAACCCACCGCCGCACATCACGCGACGTACGACTCTATCTATTCACATGTCGGGTTTTAGAACCGCTTTTCGTGTGATATTACATTGCCTCATGCGTTTGTGTGGTGTGCCTATTCCATGTTTTAAATTTTGTTTGCTTAAGTAAGATTGAGTGGTTGTAGGGTGTAAGAGTGAAGCTAGACGCGCCTGTTCACACGTTCTGGCGCTTCTGGAAGGAATTTGTAACGTTGTAATAGGAAGGAAATAAAGGTGCAACTAAATTCACTTTTCAAACGCGTGGATTGAAGGTGACCAATTAAAACCGGCACCGTTCGTTGCTTTTCAACCAGTTCGCCATGACAGCGAGCTTTTCCGACTATCCGCAAGAAAAAAACAGTGGAACCTTTATTTGCTTACCAAGCATAAACTCAACGTTACGTGTGTAATTTGTGCGTGTGGAGTTGCATCTTAACACACCCATCTAATGAGGTTCCCGGTTCGCAGATTTGCAATACCATTGTACGCCCAGATTGTAATTAACGTGTGTGTGTGTGTGTGTGTTTATGAAAAGCTCTCCATTACACACAACGGTAAAGTGTGATGACAAACTAAGCAGCGAATGGAAATGTGAACTGGTGTTCCATCCGTAACAAACGACAATTTTTTAATCCCATTGAATGTACCGCTTGTGTAACCTTAAATCTGTTATGTTAAAGATAACCCTCTGCGGTTGTAAGATGTGCGCGTTGTGTTGCTTCCTTTTTCCTAGCTCTTGTTGTAAATACTTCTTGTGTGCCGTTCTGCTAAAGGTATCCAGTTGATGTTTTTTTTTGTTTGTTAAGACATTTTGATTATAGGTTCAAGTTGTGTGTGTGTGTGTGCGTGTTTCCGTCCCCCTTTTCCCGCTACATTTGATTTGTATTTATCGGACTTACTTTGGGACTGTTGTGTTAGAGATTTTCCCCGCCCATAAGGACAACGGAGGAATGTGTCTTCCGTATGTTCGGTTTGTGGGAGATATGGTTTAGTTAATGCTGCTCATGTGTGTGTGTGTGTTTTTTTTCTGGATAATGATAAAATATGTATAGATTTGTGAGGGATTTATTACTTCCTTCTCGTTTGTGTTTTTTTTTCTCTGTGTGGAAGTGTTGCAAATAACACGATTAAGCATCATAGCATAGCACACTATGATTGCCTTTTTTATACACACACGCACACTAATTGAAGAGAGTGAAAGAAGGACACACTGGTCGGCTGTTAACCTCTTCAAACGCAATAATGTCAAGTGATTTTTTTACATGCCACGTTGCATCAACTGATTCCCATTATCCTTTGCTCGGGTGTGTTTGTTTGTGTATATATATATATATTTGTTAGTAGTCTGATATCTTTCTGTGTAGCTGATATGGTTTTTCCATTCAAGGAGCAATGAATACGTAAGCAGTCCGTAGTTGGAGTTGTCAGGGAGAGAAAGGTTATGCGAAGGGTTTGTCTGTAGTTTGTTTAAAGGTTTGCAAAAGTTGAGAATTCTCGACTGGATAAATCTTACCATCCATAACTCCCCAACGTTTACGTGTTGTGACTCGTTCCTTATTTTTTGTAACTTTCGTTTAACTCACCATCATAGATGATGCAACATGATTTTTATCCATGCATCTGAATGTGCACTGTAACGTAGATGAATCATTAAACTTGTTCACCCTCGAGCGTAAAATGGGGAAACTAGCGGGGATGTGAGTTCGAGTAGCAATTCTCTGACCCTTGAATGCCAACGCCTTTAACTCATTTTACTCTTAAGTTGCTACGTGTGTTTGTGTATTTTTCTTGTGTGTGAGTGCAACAAAACATACATCCTTCTGTTTACAGTTCCGTTCCCTAACAGACATGTTCCTTCTTTTTTCCCTCCTTACCCGAAAAATCCTTACTTCTTCTGACATGCCCCTGATGGCTGTGGGTAATCGTACACTCCTTTTTGCAACCAACCAAGATGCTCTTACGCTCCTTACAAATGGTGAGTTAGCTACATTAGTGCGTGTATGTGTGGCACTAGTCATGAAGAAGATACTAATAGAATGCCCGGCAGACGGATGCGCCCCGGTACGGGATCCGTACCGGTGGCAGCTCCGAGCAGCATAAAATCTGTTCTGTTTTTGATGTTTGATCCTGTTAAACTTGTACTTTTATAAATATGTATAAGTAGATTTTGCATGCCTTTTATATATTTTTTTGTTCACTTCACTCCGGCCACTCGTCCAACTGGGGGAACTTCAATGTGGAGTGCCCGCACGCTCTGATCCGTTCTGACAATGGATTATGCCGGGGATTCCACCGATTTGACCGATTTGATGCATCCGATCCTTACCACCGACCGGGTGTGTTTGCGTGTGCCATTGTGTCTGTGTTGCGCTACTCGACGAGAAGGTCTGTTATTTGTTTTGTTTTTCTTTTTCTGTTACCGTTATCACAAGGACTCTCACACGCAATGGGCTCTATTTTGTTGGGTTTTGCTGTGGAAATTCTTATACGACCTCCGAAGGTACCCGTCTGCTCGTCCCTCCATCGTATTAGGAGGTGGAATTATTGTAGAATACACGGGGTAGAGGAGAACGGCGGTTGCCTCTAGGACTGTTGGGTTTAAATCTCCTCGTAGCTTCGACACTGTGGCACCGGACCGGACCAGTCGCCCTCGGGCGTACAGCGGGGACGCTCTGGCGGGCCACCGTTCGCACCGTGCTCGACAAAACCCGGCCGACACTGGACGGTCAGGTAGTCTCCCGGATCGTAGTGGAACTTCAGCGGTGCAATCAAACCGTTCGGTGGATCACCGGGATACGGACACTGTGCTTTACCTGCCGGGATGGGGGAGGTTCGTTAAAATGACGCATAGAAAGAGAGAAAGAAAGAAACGAATCGATCAGTTAGTTAGTGAACAGTTCATAGGTTCAATGCTGGCGCAATCGTAAGCGTAACGGATGAAGCTTTTGTGATGCAACGGTGTATTCTATTCATGGGATAATAACCAGAGGACAGCACATGCAACATGATCATTATATTCCACATCCGTTCAGAATCGATGAACGATCGATTAATCCTTTCCCCGCGTGATTACAAAGTGACCAGGGAGGGATCATGAAATGTAGTTTCCAATTGATGGTCCGAAGAAATGGATGAAGATACATAGTAAATTGAAGTGAAAATTAAAATAAAATTTATTTTGGCTGTAGGAACTTTTAAATTTGATAAAAATTACGAATTTCATATTTGGCGGAGTCATCTCAAGAATACTATAAATTGTAATTTCTGTTATTAAACTATAACAGCTTCATGTTATATATATGTGTTGTTACATTTAAAATTATTGTCACGATTATACACAAAAACCACACAAGATGGCACACGTAGTTAATGCAGCATAGAAGCGCTTAGTTATTCTGATAATTTCTTTTTTTTTATCTAAAGTAGAGCATCTATGAAAATGGAACTCATTAAAACTCAAGAGATGTAAAATAAGTTACATATAATAAAAGGTATCTGTACTACATTTGGTGGTACTGAAAAGAAATCATTTATTACGAGTTGCTGGTAGACTACTTTTGACGATCCTTTTGTAACCAACGATTCCTAAAGTAGGGTTTAGAGATCGTAAGAAGGTGTTAATGCATTCACCATCATTCACGTAATTAGCAATTGATTGAGCATAGAGTTTTATTTAACTTAATTCTGACTATCTTAACTATTAAAATAAAAATGCTTAGATTGATGATGTATTATTTTCCTAACTACTAGAATTATTTAAGTATTTCGGAATATCTAAGTAATTTTTGAGTATAGGCGAAACTCATGATCATCATCACCATCTCTCAAGGAGTTGTTCATAGTGGTTGAACAAGTGTACAATAATATATTTGCACATCTTTGATTATCTACGACCGATAGAAGACGAGTATAGGTTCGTCTCTTCTGGATTATCTGTATTAATTGAAGGATTACTTCAAAAATAAATTACAAAAAAAGTAAAGAAAGATTGGTAGCTTTTAATAAAGAAAAAAATTAAGAATAGGGAATCAAATATAAATGAACGAGAGGTCCCTTAAAGCTAGGTCAACTCTATTCTATTCTATTTCTGCTCCGGCATAGTTCATTCATAACGCAAGCTTTTGTAAACCCATGGTTCGCTTTTTTGAATTGCTACGTTTACTGTCAATTCCGCCCTGACCATGATGCTACAAATTAACATTTGCCGTTGTATTTTTACCCTTACCGTACAGTACAATCCACTTAGGTCCAACATTGGATGGGAGGGGGAACCCTATTCTGTGCGGATTCAGATTAGGCTTTAATGTCAACGTCTAACAACGAGTTTCGTAGAATGTTAGTAAGATGTCAAGCTACCTGTACAAGCTGTACAAAAGGAGTAAAGTTCAGAAGGGAGTTTAAATCGTAATCCCAGTACCGAGTTTTTGGTCCAACATAAGCCGGGCCGGTTTTATCTTGTTACAGTGGGCTTCAAAGTCTGTCTTTTCAAAGCTTCCTTTGAGATAGAACCTGTGCTTATTTAAAGTGCTTGCATCTATTGGCTGAAGTATACCATTTTTACTGCTTTGAATGAAGTAAATTATTTAAAAACGTAATGGTTCTTTTAACTAAACTGTAGAACATTTACAATTTAAAGCTTTATGTACTCAAGAGTAAAGTGAAGGCTATCAAGACGTGAGTCTCGGTAAAATTAGCATAAAACAATCCGTTTTAGGGAGTGTGACGAAATAGAAATGTTGCACACCTCCTTGCATAGTAATCCTAAAATATTTGCTTCTTTAAAAAAAAAACAAAACCCTCTAAATCGTTGTAAACCATAGCGGTTCCGCGTCGGAACTTTACTTACAGAACGGGGGCGGGTGTGACCAGAATCCGGTTTCGGTGCAGACAATTGACGCCTCGCCGACGAGAAGATGACCCTCGGTGCAGCTGAACGTTACCAGTGCCCCGACCGCATAGCGTCGCTGACCGAACGTCGTCAGGCCACTGGTGCCGTCGATTCTGCCGTTTATTGGAACCAGTGGCTGTGGACATTGAATGGCTAGATGTAGACATACAGAAGGTTTTAGGATCACATGAAAGGTTAATGGGGGGTGGTGGTGGTGGTGGTGGTGGAGGGAGGAATAGGGAGGGTGGTGTGTGCATGGGGGGGGATCATCGGGGAGAATGGATTTAGGACATGATGTAGAATAATTGAAGAAACAAAGAGATGGAAGAGATAGAAGAGATAGAGATAGAGAGTGATAGAGTCCGACAGAGAGAAGAACAGATCCTTGGTAAAGGTCGGTAAAGGTATGACTGAGTGTGCATTTGTGTTGATAATTAGTAGTAGTAGTAGTAGTAGTAGGAGTAACGGTGGCAGTGGCAAGGAAGACCAGCAAAGCTCCACATATGGCGCAGCGGCTAGAACTGGTTGGGAAATTAGGGAACACGACGGTAAAGCTATGAGGGAGCAGTGTTTGATGTTTGTGATTGTGCACTTTAATGATCTCGGTTCTCCCTAACGCTCTTCTTTCTCGGTCTATGCTACTACACGGTTAGACGTATCCATAAGCCGGAAGTGTTTCAATTGGCTTACTGTTCGCGGTAGGATTGGAATTCACTCCAGTTTCCTGACGTGTTTGTAGCCAATTGGTTAATGAAATGAATGAAGCCGAACGGGATGGAGTTAATTTAGATGGTGAGCGGGAGCGGGCCGGTATGGAAACGGTCGGCACCACCCCCTGTGAACAGGGTGTTGATAATGTGCTGTGAATGTCAAGAATGCTATCTGGTGGCAACCCTTTTGCCCCCTCCCTAAACACTACCCACTACCACACTCGGCTAGCGCTCTTGGTCTACGGTTTGCAGGCGGAGAACACTTAATGACATACCACGGCAGCGCGGTATCGGACCGCTCCAGTGTCCGTTCGGTTCACATTCCAGCCCGGGCGGTCCACTTAGCCGGTAGCCCCAGGCACAACGGAACACTGCTCGACCCCAGGCGGACGTGTTCAGCTCGACCAGGCTCAGATGCGGATCCTCCAGGAACAGCGGCGGACACTGGATCGGGTGGCAAGTGGGCGTCGGTGAGGACCAGTTTCCTGCATGACAAATTCCAGACCAGCGCAGCGTGCGGGAGAAAGAGAGAAAGAGAATAAAAGGAAAAGCAAACGATATCGTGTATAGTATACTGCGTCGTGGGATTTTATTAGCGACATTTGCACACATTTTGCTGCGTCCGAACGTGAGAAAATTGATTTTGATTGAGACAGAATCGTTGATCAAAGCGTTGTATCAAACCGGTCAAGCAGATCATTTTGTTGCTTAATTATTTAAACCGCAAAGGGGATGGCAAAGATGTTTGGAGAGCCAATAAAAGGCAAGAATGGCCCTGTTAGTAATTATGGAAAGAGCACTAAGTGATCGTAAGTTCCTTAAGCTAGTTATCGGATGTTAAATTAAATAATATTATTTTTCTGGTGGGTTGACGAGAGCCACAACGGTGTTCAAACGAAATAATCGATACCAAGTCCTATCTGGATCTCACTTTAGAGTGACTCTCTACCTAAAGGGTAGTTAAAGTGAAGAATATCCAGAATTTAGACGTAATGAATTCTTGAGGTCGAAGTATCAAGAGTAGAAGCAATTATTGATTTCTTAATCACATCAGGGTCCTATTCATGTGACACAACAATGGCTTTGTGGCAACAGCACAAGAACTTGGATTGATACGAAAAGAAATGCCACTACACATGAAGTTTAATCTTTAATATGTCGCAGGATGTTTCACATCCAGCCAGCACCTCAATAACAACAAATTATTCGATCCAGTTCATCCCCCGAGAGAGATTAATCGAACAAGTTATCTTCAAAGTTCCGTCCAATAAAAAGCTAATGGAAAGTTATGGAGATGAAAGACATTGCACGGATGAAGAATTGTTCGATCTTACTGAATCCATGAACGGTATGAGCAGCAGCAATGTTATCAAATTTATTTTCCAAGATTTTTTCCCAAAAATGCTACGCAATTTCCATTGTTTTAATCACAAAAAAGTGTTTTCATTAGCATTGAACATTAAAATTAATACATTTTTAGTTAAAAAGATGTAAAACGCCATGATTGAGTCGTAGCAGAACAGAAATACCTTGCCTACAAGTAACTCAAACTATGTGACAAGTTAGATAAATATGCTATTGCCTGCAGCAATCGCTTGCGTGAACTTAAAATAGCGCACAAAACTTGACTTACCGGAAGCGAGACAAGTCGCATTAGCCGTTCCCTGTAGCATGTAACCCAGGGGACACCGGTACAGCGCACGTTGACCCAGTTTGATGCCCTCCAGGCGTAGGGACAGCGGTGGATTAGGTTCCGTTAGAGCGGCGCACTGGGACACTGGTGGCGCAAAAAAGTTTGTTAGACAGAAAAGTTAGACATTGAATGCTGATTGGGACGGCCAACTTCCCAGGGCGAGAATGGCACGACCTACTAACACCTACCGGCAACGATGATGACGATACTGTTCGTTAGACCACGCGGCGAGGCACAAGTGTACGTGCCCGAGTCCTGGTTCTGAATGTCCTTAATCGTGAGCCGATAGCGCGATGCTTTCTCCTCCGGTACGGCAGACCAACCTGTAGAAATGGGCACGAGATGCCCCAGAAGAAAAAAAATCCAACAGTCAAGGGGACGCCTTGGGGGGAGCGCTGGAATATCTTACCGGTGAGATACTGTCGGAACCAACCGGTCCACGTCCATTCGGGGGAACCACGCCGACGCGGGTACATGCAGTCCAGATGGATGGTACTGGTCGGCAGCACGGCCAACACACCGGACGGTTCGTACGCGGCCGATCCAACGCCTACCTTGATGCGAATCGATGGTGGACTGTCGTCTAAAAAAACAAAAACAGCACCGTCAGTAAAGCGTGTGGTGAAAAATGGGCACATCGTTGAACGAAGTAACGAGGTAAAGCTCAATTACCGGAGTAATTAGTTAACAGTGTCGTTGGTACGCAGGACGGCATCTTCGGCGCCCACAGACCGTTGGAGCAGAGCACCTTCGATTCGCCCAGCAGTTTGTACAGCCCGAGATCACGGCACCGTGCCTGCAGCGTGTGCCCATGCGGAAGATCCCACCCGAGCGTCTGTGGAAGCGGAAACGGAACACGTTCCAAAAGGGTTATTATATGCAGATTGTGTGTCTGGTGTGTCTGATGTGTCTAATGTGTGGAAGGCGCTGTGTGCTGCCAACTCACCACCGATACGTTCTTGTAGCTCAGCAGCAGATGCGGCGGAATGTGATCGACGACGCACCGCTTGTACAGCGGTTCGAACTTCAGCTGCCCGTGCTCGTCCTGCTCGTGTTCGTTCATCGCACACAGCGGTCCCACCCAGTGGCCCCGGATGCACTGGATCTTGCACAGCCGGTGCCCCCCGAGCGGGCCCACCTCGCCGGGGAACCGCACCTCCGACACCTCGCGGAACTGATGCAGCTCGGGGCTTTCCTCCACCTCCTCGCTTTCCTTGTCCTCCCGGTCGGGGTTTTCGGCCGAGTCCGGGAGCGGCGGCACGTAGCTACCGTCCTCATCGTACTGCCCTGTAAGTAGGTCGGTTCGGAAAAATGTTCACATCTTCGTTGTTTTCTTTGTGTGTTCGTGCGGGTGTGCGTTTGTGCGCCTGCGAGTGTGCGTACCACGTGGCAATTCACTTTTGGTGTGGTCCTGAAGCAACACAGCAAGTCGCCAGCTCAAGTACAGACACACACACAGCACATGGAGGGCACAGTGGTGGTGGTGAAAAAGAGGCGGTGCAGAGAAGCGGATAAATTTTGGGGTGCAGTGGCGGACGGAAAATGATTTTCTTGCAAGCAGGCAAGCAAGCGGAAGCAAAGCCATAATGCCAATCAACTGGAAACCGCAGGAAACACGGTACAACACAGCTCTCGTTCGTGTAGCTGGGGCTAGTAAACTGGATGTGTGTCGGTGCAGTTTGGTTGCTAGCTTACCCGTTGAAGCTTACTTCACACAAAATCACACATACACACACACACATTCACAAACGCGTTTAATAAGAACACAAGTACAATGAGCAAGCGGCGCGTGTCTACCGGAAGTCGAGTGGATGCAGTTGAGTTGTTGAAGAATGGCCTCACACGCTGTGCATCTCAATGAGCCCTCCTGCACAATCAGCCATCCCTTTCGAGTGGGGGGGGGGGGGGGAATGGGAGGTGAAATAAACACACACACACACACACATACATACAGAGCTTCCTCACTGCCTTCATCCTGGGGTTTTAAGGACTTCATTTCCGTGAGAGGTGAAGATGTGAAAATAACGTTTTTGTGTGCAAAAGCTCCCGCCGAAACGATCGACGCTTTTGCACATAGCGGGGGGCTTAGTGCGCGCGATAGATGCAACTTCTATGCAGTTGATAGATGCAGCCAGGACCCCCGCGGGGTATGTGAAAGAGTATGAGGGGTGTGTGTGTGTGCTGAAGCGTTTGAAGCGTTGTTCGTGACGACAGGGAAAGTTTGTTGGGGAGCGAATGTGCAAATGCAAATGTAGAAATATCGCAAAATACTACACATTGTACGTATCCTCGCGTAAAGCTGTACGTGCCGCTGTATGTGTGTGTGTGTGTCGTTTTTCCATAAACTATGCTTGGTCCGCATACGAAGCATAATAGGGTAGAGGAAAGCTTCAATTTCCACACTCCATCATATCGAAAGCGACGCCGTGAAAGTTCAGCTAACTTTATTTCATTGTGATAACCAATTTTAAGGATGAAGTTGATTGAGGGGAACGTTCGTACACTGTGTATGTGTGTGTGGTTGTGCGTGTGGGAAGGGAGGCAATTTGAAGGTCTGTATAAACTTTTTTCACTTCCACAGAGTTGCATTCTCAGCCTGCACGTTTGCAAGCGAAATTGGACGCTAATGTAGTACACGCGCGCACACAGAGCCAAAAGCATAAAAGCATTAAAATACATTCACATTTATGGGCAAATGGAAAACAAGCGGTACGGGCTAGGAGTGCGGCAGGTAGCGTGAAGCAGGGGCAACGAGCTTGAAGCAACGAGTCACTGCAGGAGTTCAAGCGGTATCAGCGGGGTGTAGTGCAGGTGCAGATACGGGTGACGGAAAGCAAGGAAAAGTGGGTTGCACGCGTACAGGGTGGTTCTCTCTCCCCGGTGTGTAGTGCAACACGATCGAAGCGCGTTAAATTACACACTTTCGGGAACTTTGTTGTATTCGTTTTTTTTTTAACTAAAGTTGTGTGTTCCATCACGCTGGAAACGCCTTGTTAAACCCTAATAGCAACATTAGCTTTAATTACTATGAATATCTAAATGGTTATTTAATTTTTCTTGTATGAACTATTCCGTTTTCAGTAATGAGTCGATTAATCGTAATGGATGTTGGAATTTATGCTACTCGTTATTCTCGTAATATTTGCATGGACGAATAAATGGAAATATTATTACTTAAAATTTCCAACATAAAATTATTAATCGATTATTAATTACATAAAACTTTATAACTTTTCATCACAATTACCAACGGCTTATTATTACTAACGTGGTCCTAAAAACTCGTGATGTGATCTTTGGAGCATATCCTGCTGGATTCCGGTAAGAAACTGAATAACAGTGCGATACCGGTTCTGATCCCTGGAAAATGGAATCATCAATTCCAAATGGAGTCCGTATACGACAGATCCGAACGGGTTTGAAAGCGGACAGTTCCAAGGGTTCCAAAGCTTCTTCCGAAAATAGTTCCGATATATTTGGATTCATCCGCAATCAGTATCGGGGTTTTGAAAATTTTACCCAACTCTAATAAAACCCCCTTTTAAGAATATAGTTTAACAGTATTTTTATTTTACAAAATATTGCAAAGATGTGTACTGAATATCATTCTGAAAAATGTCAGTAGATTTATTGCTTATGGCTTAAAGGATAGAGTGGGAATCTTAAAAAAACTT
Organism: Anopheles moucheti; assembly: GCF_943734755.1. Taxonomy (NCBI): domain Eukaryota; kingdom Metazoa; phylum Arthropoda; class Insecta; order Diptera; family Culicidae; genus Anopheles; species Anopheles moucheti. Next base: position 37,816,111 of record NC_069141.1, on the reverse strand, counting down.
GAAAAGGGACAAAGTTGGAACAATTTTTGAATTCTTTTCAGGTTAAAGTGGAACCTGTTGCGGTGGCAATTATAGAAACCCTTTCCGGGTTAATGGATCCCCGTGCAAAATGTTCTTAATTGGCAAAGTTTGGTTTTCGATTTTATCAGAAGTCAGAGAATTTTCTTGACACGTATCAAATAGAGTTGGCCGTTGTGGGTACATGTCAATGGAAGTAAAATTAAGTCTAGTTTCCCGTAAAAGATTTGCATTACCTAGAAGGTCGTAGGATAAAATTGAGAACCCTGTATTTGACACAAGAGTCGATCAGATCTTCTACTAGTTTTTTCCATATGCGCTTTGGCGTTTGGAGGATCATCCGCTATCAGCAAATTAGCCTATAGTTAGCCTATGAAAAAGCTTATATTGCTTACCAATTAAAGGCTTCGGTGAGTTACACAACAAATGCCAAAACAACACATTTTTCTAACAGATCTGAACCAGCTAGGGCCATAGTTCTCGTGTGCTAAAAATGTTATCAAAAATAATAAAAACGCATAAGTTAAACATGTTTGACTATCTCAAGTACCTAGCATAATGTTAAATTTATAAAAATCATTTTACTTTTTTCCTTTTTGCTTTGATAGTAGCTTTGCAATATTTTTTGTAATGAGGATGTCTAATAGTTAATCTTGTAATCCCTTTTTCATGTTAAGAAGAAGAAAAGAAATTATGCAAGCTTTGGATAATTATTTGCAATTTAGTTAAACACAGCAGAGGATCAACAAATTAATTCAAACTAATAATTAAGATTGATGATAGATTTTAATAATCATTCTGCGTTTCAAAACAATTTTAGCAAAGTTAAGTTATATTTGAACCGAGTTCTGAAAAAGCTCTGATTACTCAAGATAAAATCGAAACGCCTGCTATAATTGTCATGTTAGTTGTTGTAAGCTTAAAATTTTGTTGAAACACTTTAACATTTTAATGTTTTACTTCAACTTGGAAATAATCAAAAAATGGTTCAAACTTTCCCAATTCATCTCAAGACTTTATCCCTAAATCCACGACTGATACCCTTCAATCCGAAAGAGTTGTTTGCAAACCTGTTTGTAAGCTAAATACGGAACACTACAAAGTCAAGGGGTATTACGCTAGATTACATGCATATGCAAAATCCTTCCTGGCAGTACATATCGGTCATATTTTCCCACGTAGTGCGCCGATATAGCACGTCGCACTTTGTAGTATATCTGCCTCTGTTTTTAATTATTAACCCGCCCGCCCCACATTGGCCACCCTGTACGCGCGCAATAAAATTATTTCCGATGTGTGCGAGTGTGTTTTTTTGGTTGTTAATTTTTAAACCCCAACTGCTTCCTCCTTCGCCCAGCAGTGTGTGCGTATTTCGTTTTTAGCTTATTGTCCAATCTTTTACGTATATGCTGATAAAATGCTACGCAGTGCTCGGAAGTTGCACCCTTGAAGCGTGAAGCGGGTGTTCGGGTGTGTGGTGGGTGACTTTTATGAACGGTGGAGATTTTTGTTTTTTCATCCTCCAGTTTGTTTGATTGGTTCAGCTCACCTTTGTTGGCATTGCGACTAATACTCTTACTGCCACTGTCGCTGGCCCCCTTCGGTCGGCTGAGCGCACCGGTCGCTTTTCCGGATTTGCGCTTCACCCGGATCTGGGTGCCCCGTGCCCCGGCGCCCGGCTGACGATGCTGGTCACCACCACCGAGCGCAGCGTCCTCGGCAAGCTCGACCGCTTCCGGGGTGTCCGCGTTCGTGTGATCTGGAGGTAGTGCGTGTTTGGAGGATTGGATTGGACGTATGGTGTTGGATTGATTTTTGCTTTGATTTTTTTTTGTTACACGTACTCTCTCGTTTATCGTGCCACCAGGGGGGTTTTTTTTTGTAGGAGAGTTTTTGTCCAATTTTTTTCGTTCACTATCGAGCATTATTGTTTTCCTTTGGCGCAGCATTCATTCAACGGGTACAAGCCTTCTGCTTTAATCCATCGCATACCTGTCAAACGATCATCCTATCGATCGCTACCACGGTTGTTGGAAAGCAATGTGTGTGTAATGTTTTATTTTGTTTTGTAATTGTTTATTAAAAACCATCAACTTTTTCTAACGCTTTTTACGCTTTTGAATTCATCAATCACGCTGAATAGTTGCACAGTATGGAATGCTTTCATAAATGTAAAGTGCCATTGAATCCTCGTTGAAGGGAATCAATACAAGTTGTGATTGCACAACATGCGAAAGCTTTTGTACATGTTTATCATTAATATAAATTCAATAATGTAGCACAAGTAATACAAGTTAAACTACTCTTTAATGTTGCTCGTTCGTACATTACAGATGCAAAAAATATTCTCTTCAAATCATGAAATCATAAAAAAGTAGAAATGCATCTGACATATTGACATTACCCAATATTTGTTTGTTAGCTTATTCAAACGACTTAAGTTAAACTAATACAAACAGTCCATGATGAACTATCTAGGTACTTGAATGAAGCAGGGTTGGCAACAGGCGTGAGAAATACATGTGTACACTTAAATATTGCTTTCCGACCTCCGTGTAATTATCTTCTCGATGTGTAACTTCTGCGGCGCTTTATTTAACACGCAAACAAATCGACTATCTAAACAAAACCGATTCGAAGGAATCTGTTCAATCCTTGTCAGCAAACACAGTTCTGGCCAAATTGTGTATCAATCAAACAGAATCCTGTTTACCCAGGCTGCAACAGCTACAGCAGGCAACAGATGCATCCACAGCACTGAATCCGAAATTTCGAAGCCGAAGAATTTATCGAACACCCACGTCGCAGATATCGCTTCGCCGTATTACCGGCAAGGATTGATTGACTCCATGTACGACTATTGACTCGACTATTAGCGACCCGAGGGATATCTTCAGCACCGAAGATTTCGAAGAAGCTACCTGGTCCTGCACTAATGGTGCGCTGCTTACAACCTTGGTACGTGCCCGAGAGTTCACCGGAACGAACTCTGCGGCGAAAATGGCGAAAGTACCGTGTGGATTTTTCTGTCAGCTCACCAGCCCACACTTACCTTGCTTGTGATGCCGGGCGATGCTCTTGCTGCCACCATCACCACCACTGCCAGCCTTCGCACGGCTCAGGGCGCCCGTCGTTTTGCCCGATTTGCGCTTGACTCGCCGCCGAATGATGCTCCCGTTGTCACCCATCTCGACGATGATCTCTTCGCCCTCGATTTCGTTCTTGTCGAGGTACTGGCCCGTGTCCGGCGTGTTTTCGCCATCCCGATCATCATCGATGTCCCCCTCGGAAGGTCCATTATTGAGGAACAGATTGTCGTACACACTGTGGTCGCTGTCATTTTCGTTGAAGATGTTATTAATCACTATGGCCGGTGACAGTTCCTCCAGGTTGAGCAAATGGTCGTGCGGACCGGGGGACGACCTACGCCGACGGCGGTGATGATGGGGACGCCGTTGATGACCCACGGCTGCACGCTTGGAGCGTGCCGGGAAAGAGGCTGCCGCCAAAGACTCACGAACTTCCGCATTCTGGATGCCCAGCTCCCACCAGAAGGAGGTGTCGTGGGAGTTACCGTGAAGGGCAGCGGCTTGGTCGATGGTATCGGCACGGCTGTGGAGCCCATTGACACCGGACTTGCCCGCCTCGACCAGTTCAAAGTCGGCGGTGGTGAAATCTTGCGGCAGGTAGATCTGCGTGGTTTCGAATGTGACGAAGGGCGGTTCGGTTGTTGCGTACTGCTTGCGAGGTCGGGAAATTTTCAAATCGGGTGGAGGACAGCCGGTTGTTGTTTCTGTGAGAATGAATATAAAACATACAGACATAAGTTAGAATAGATTTTAATGATGATGATAATAACAGAGATAATGACAATATTTGATTCAAATTAAATTAAATAGTCACAAGAAATTAGTCTTATTGCAAAAAGAAACCCTCTATTTGGAGAAGACGGATCTTCCAAGCAGTAAGCGAGCTCTCGTAGGCCTCTTGTGGGATGCCCATAATGGCTGTTTTGACATTCTTTGGAATGTTTCTCAGTCCCCTTTGGCAGTCTTATCAAGGTTGAACATAAAACAAAGTCAGTGGGAGATAACTCCGGGTTTTAGGAATGCTGGAGGTCCACGTCAAGTTAAATACGGTCCCGATAGTTCGCTACTGTGAACTTGATTCACTGGGCGCCTCCATTGCGCCGTGTCGAAAACTCAAAACAGACGAAATCGAAATCTCTGATCAACACAGAGCGTATAAAAAAGTGCACTCGTGTGGGAATAAAATATGAATTTATTTTTTATCTGAAAACTTAAAAAAAAACACATTAGATCCAAAGCAGCGTACAAGAATCTGTACTGTAATTATGTAATTAAAAAAGTTAATTCACAAATTGACCCTAAATTAATGAACAATGAATTAAAGCCGTTTTCACCAATAAAAGAAACGAACAATCGAATATTTGCTGTAAATATCTATAAACAGTCAAATACATCTAAATGCCATCATAATTCAATATTAAATATTATATAGATAAAATAATGAATTAATATGTTGAATAGTAAATAGAAAAATAAATAAATAAACAAGTAATTAAAACAATTACTATTAGAGATTACGATTAACACATAAAACGAAGTCAGCGGGAGATAACTCCAGGTTTTAGGAATGCTCGAGATCCACGCCAAGCTAAATACAGTCCAGATAGTTCGCTACTATGAACTTGATTCACTGGGCGCCTCCATTGCGCCGTGGCGAAAACTCAAAACAGATGTTAACGGAAAGCCCTCTGCTATCGATATAAGAGAACAGATCTCTGGTCAACACAGAGCATTTAGAAAAGTGCACTCGAGTAGGAATAAAATATGAATTTATTTTTTATTTGAAAACTGAAAAAAATCTCATGAGACCCAAAGCAGCGTACAAGAATGTGTAAAAAGTTAATTCACAAATAAACCCTAAATTTATGAACAATGAATTAAAACTCCTAAAGTCTACTAAAACTAAAACTAAAATTAAAAAAATTGTTTGGTTATCACGAAAAAAAGAAACGAACAATCAAATATTTGCTGGAAATATCAATAAACAGCAAATACAACTGAATGCCTTCATAATGCAATATTAAATATTATATAGAAAAACTAATGAATTAATATGTTGAATAGTAAATAGAAAAATAAATAATTAAACAAATAATTAAAATAATTTATTTTTCCATCATTTTCGCATAATGTTATAACTGAAATTCCTTCCACAAATTATCCGAAAAGCTTGTTTGGCTTTGTTTGACTTAAAGCATTACATTTCAACTACAATCCTTTTATCTGCCCAGTCCGGTGACAAATTCAAAACACCCCATAAGCAGACCATGGTCAAAGATAATTGAAAAATGTTACCGCATTGGAAACCGATTGCGATCGATTGCTTTTAAATTTAATCTTATTACCACTGATAAAGGTATTTGAACGCATTCGCGCCCCATCACACGCCGCCAATGCATCGTTAATAGATGGCGTACATGTAAAAACGACCAAATTTTGTCGCACTTTGCGTAAAACGAAATTTGAACGATAAATCAAGCACCAAACTTAATGGGTTTTGGAGGGGTGCGGGATCGCGAAAAAAATTTTACATAATTGCTCGACAAAATCACCTACAACCCTTCAGCGGCCGGTTGTACAAAAGTGAATCGTTTCCATCATTGCTCGGTGAGGGGGAAAACCACAAATTTTACAAACCAACAATTTCAATTACTTCAAATGACGTTAAGTGGGTTCGATTTGTGCGTCCGATTGGGAAACGCGGAGCTCAATTAAAACTCGTATGCGCGCGTTTCATCGTGCATAAACCATATTTACTGTCGCGGCGTAATTTAGAGTGCATTGGGGTTTTTCACAGCATCGAATAAAAAGAGTACAGTTTGAAAGCTCCAACCGATGGGTCGGCTCGATTGCAGGACAAAGTTCCGAGGGTTTTTTTTCGCGAAATCACGTGCAATTAAACACGAGCAACCCCTCAATAATACTGGTTGGAAAATGTATCATTCACAAGCCGCTCAAAATGGATGACGGCACATGGATGACGATGGTATGGGAAATTACGTCGAATTAGACGATACTCATCCGCACTCATTAACCCATTCGACGTGGCATTGGCCATTAAACTGGTGGCGTATTCAGCGTTGCCTGTTTTTAAGTGCTGTAGTAGAACGGTAACTTCCGGCTCACTCTCGAGATTGGATATATCGAATGGCGCGGGAAACTGGGTTATTGTCGGTTGTCGCCCTGTGCACGTGATGGAGCGATATTTACACCCAAATCACACACGGCAGCTAAACACACTATCGATGCGGATAGAGGGTCAAATTTAACGGAAGTATTTTCGCTTATTTAGAGCACACGGAGCGCAGAAGCTTCAAACGATACAGTGCGCTGCCTAAATCCGCGTACCCGCGCTCAATCCTTTGAGATCGCCAGCTTTATTATCCACCGGTGAATTCATTGTTTCCACGCACGCTTGCTAAACTGTGGCAAAAGATTAGAGCGTTCGCTGATACATTGATATTGCTTTGGGTGAACGTAAAAGTGATGAGCTAATTATTTCGAAGGACTGCTAACTGTAATGGAAATTGCAAATTTAACGAATTGCAACGTCTGGAACTGATCGAAGTCATAGACATTCGCTTGATCAACGAAAAGAAGATCACGAATTCCGGTGTTTATTAATTGAGTTTTAATTGAACTTTAAATGAACCGCTTTGTTGAACGTTTTATCTTATTTATTTTATTTATTTATTTCCATTATGATGGCCGAGGGCCGTATGATCATTTTTTTATGATCTATTTTAATTTTTTTTATGATCTTATTGATAATGTATTTTCCTAATTTCATTATCTTATTGATAATGTATTTTCCTCATTTCAAAAATACACTTATTACAAAACGGTTGCATATTGCTGCATTTTGTACTTGAGTTAGCCAACGCAAACTTGTTTACCCACCCAATAGTAAGCCCGGCTCGATGTGAGCAGTATCGACGCAGGCAGTATCTACAAGTGCATCGTGCACTGCGAGCTTTTACCAGCCAGAAGGATCGAAATAAATAGCTCTCATTTTATTGCTCAACTCCTGTCCCATTTTCATTGACGCACCATGACCCCCGCACCCTACACGCAAAGGGCGTCTCTTATGAAGATCATATTTCATCCGAGTGACAATCGGTACCGGTTGGGAATCGTCGTCGTCGTCGTCGTCATCGTTGCAGCCGTGGTTTCAATATCCGGGGACGAAAATGGTAGCCTCACCGTCGGGACGGACACGGGCAGAAGAACCTATTTTCACGCCAATGGACGGCTATTCACGGCGCTAGTGCCGCGGCCGCATGTTATACGGTCGGTGGATAAATTATCCTTGTCATAAATGAAGCCAAAACAAAGTCCCACCATACGGTACTTTTGCACTGGAACCGATCGGTTGCAGATGGTCGGTGGCTTTTTTGGTGGAGATCCAAATTTGCATACCCACTAAGCTGGCCAACAAGGGGGAGGGGGGAGGGCGTGTGGAGGGAAGGAAAACGGCGTGGTAATGGCAGATGCACGATGAGAAATGATTGGTAATAAAACATCAAAGTGAGTGGCGAGCAACAACATGCACAACAATCGGATTGCCGTTGGTTGCGGAGATAACTTTGGCGCGGATTATGATACAACAAGGTATAATTCCACAAATAGGGATTTATGTTACTCGCGATGAACAACGAACCGGGACAAATAGCACATTCGTGGAGAATTAAAATTTATGCGTGTTACAACGGTATGGTTTTGGTTTGAAAGAAAAAATATACAGATTCTACCAAAACATGTGTGTGCAATGACAGGACAGTGCACTAAACTAGCAAACAACGATTTATTGATGCTAATATGGTAGGGTTTTATATTGCCATTAATTCAGCAAAAGCAACGGAAGGAAATCAACCACCAAAAAGTACATGTGACTTATGGCGAAGCATTCAAATGTGGTGATATATTTTGGTTTTAAGTTTGAAAATTTCCGTTCCCTTGGATATCAACAGATGTAAATTAATGTTTATGGGTTGATTCGCACGTAACTAGAATGTTTTATGCAACACACTTTAACACCATATAAAACCATTGTATTCAAAGTGTTTTTTTGTTATTAATGAATGTTGCTTAGACAAAATGCAGCTTGGGTACGCTCGAATTAGTTGGAAATGCGGACTTCAACGACAAATATTATTCTGCCAACAGTTGGCAGTTTTGTAATTCTTAGAAATATGATTACATACTAGCTCTATCTGGACGTTAAAATGCTGCTGTTTCTGACATTTAAGAGGAGTGTAAAAAAGGAACGATTTTTGAGATTTCAATATTGGACCAAAATGATTTTCAATTGAACGGAAATAATTCTACAAGCACGTATAACAAAAATCCATGAAAAAAAGCAATATGAAAGAATTATAGCAAATTGAATGAAAAATATTTGGTGGAAATGTCAAACTACAAAGACCATTGGTATTTGATAATTTCTGGGTATCGATTTGCAAAATGGTGCTTTGAGAAATATTTGAATGCTATGCGTTTTCGCATGAAGATGAAATTTTGTTTGTGGGCTGGAACTTCGTTATGATTTTGTTGGTATACTATTAATAGAAATTTTTATCACATATTCCAGGAATTTTATGTTTCGCGAAAATGTAATCATTTTTTTTTTATTTTTTTCGAATACGCTGTGTCCTCTAAGCTTTTACGATCAAAAGAAGATCAATTTTTCTTAGAATACAGCGTTTTTGGATTCAAGTGAAAATGTTAATGTAACTTTAGGATTATTTTACGTTTTAGTTAGAAAGGTAATTGAGTTTAATATATAGATAGATAGATAGTTTAAGGTGGACGAGGTACTTTTCATTATTTTCAGTTTTTGCAAAGTGAAATCAATTCTGGGCCAAGCTTTTTCAGCTCACATACTTGCATGAAATTTATTTTGAACGAGATCTAGAGTAATCATTTTAATTAAACCGCAAGATTTGCCAGTACAACTTAGAAAGAATTCTGAAACGGTTCTAATTTTATATGTAGAACTCGAAACCGCTGCATTTGAAAATGATTGGATAGGTGGAAGCCACTTCCAGCTACACCGAATCGTCCTCTTTGGAGTAACCAAAAGTTACGAAACATTTTTTACGAAGCTTTCTATTCAGCAAATTGAGTATTGTTTTGAACAGAAAAAAACCTAAATCTTTGACACTAAATAATGAACAACAAATTAATAATATTGAACAATGAAATAATACGATAAACACCAGTCCGTGATCGCGAAACGTAGCAGGCCACAAAACTGCTGTGAATTATTTGTGGAGGTTGTATAAACACAATTGTTAAGTGTCATAATTTTTACACTCTTCTAGGTACTCGTTAATACTGGGCTTATTTATTAATAAATGATAAAATTCAAATGATTTATTTTACTGCAAATGCGGACAGTTAACATCGAACAAAGCGGGTTTTACAACACCAACAGAATGATTTAAAAGGATAATTTTAATTAAAACATAACACTTAACGTTCACCACACGCTTCAGGACGAAGCAATTTCATTAATTTGAGCCCATGACAGATACAGCAATGAAAGTGAAGTATCCTTCTTGCTATACATCGAACATACAAAACACAATGAATAATACGAGGAAACAAAAACAAAAAAACCCAACCAGACACATAAAAACCGCTCAATTAGTTGTGCTCAATCGTAAATTATCCTTCAAAGCAGACAGTGCCACTTCAATGTTCAACCTTCAAGCAAGGTGAACACGCAGAGTACGGGGTTTGGTCGAACGGTTCGGTCACGAACCGCGGGACCGTTTTCAGAATGTGATACAAAATAAGCTCCGTCCAACATGGAAGCCCTGTGAAAGGATTTCCTGAACTTTTCCAAACGCGCATTTCAACACCTTGCCCGTGTGGCGGGGGGACGTAGTGGAAAAAAAACAAAGGTGCGGTTTAGCGGAGCAAAACCACCAAAGTGGAGACGCCTCGTGCCAAGTGCCGAAATCCGAAGCTCATTACGGAAAACCCCGTGAACCAAACCATACCGCAGCTGCTCAATTTGCCAATTCCGTGCACCGTGCGGCAATGCAGTGTGCATCCCAATGGTCGGTCACAATGATTGCAGGGGAGAGTGCATTTTTCTTCCACTGGATGGGAAAACTACAATTGAAACTAATTGTCCGAACCGTGGTCCACCGTTAGCGGGGGGTGGTTCGGGCAGGCGAATGGCATTTATTTTATATTTTAGCAACAAATGGTGTTTCTGGTGCAGCAGCCACTGGGCGACCGGTTGGAAGTTTGTGAAGCACCATAGAAGATGCAATACTTCCACCACGTCGACAACAAAGAGGCGAAGGTCCTTCCGTTTTGAGGGGTTGGGAGCCAAGATCGTACACAAAGCACTTCGGTGATCGTGTAAGCTCATTAGTCGAGTACAAAATTTAATTGTTCGAAGAAACAATCGTTCGTGCAAGTGGGTTGGGGGAAACACCCGTTAATGTTTTCCCTTCGCTTTCCACAAGCGCACTCTCGGCACCAGACAAACAGTAATTAAAGTCGCAAAAAAAAACCAGCACACCAACTTGTCTGTCTGCTAAACAGAGTGCAAGCACGCCGGCGTCCGTTCCGGTACGGTGGTACTGTAAATCGACTCGCAGGATGCGAACAATACCGGCGAAGCGAATGGAGCGATGATGGAATGATGGAATTTTCGAAACACTGGAGCAATTTCTTTTCCATCTTGTGTACATTTTGTTGTTGTTTTTTGGCAAATGTTCGCCCCCTTTTTTGTTGGCTCTCGCTGCAGAAGATCAGAGAACTGTGTGTCAAGCTTAGGGTTCGAGAGCTTTTGGGAGTGGGAGAAATTCATCCATAAGCACCCGGCAAACACGTGTAACGGCGATGCGGAGCGGATAAATGGAGTGCCTGTAATGAAATAAAGCCATGAATGCGCTACTTTGCAGTTAAACGAGGGGGTGGAAAAAGATAATGAAATTCTGATGCAAACACTTCCAATTTTGGGCTGTTTCTTCCTTTTTTTGGCAAGCGCCACACGTGTTTAACTGGGGTTTGGTTTTATGGTCCTATGTTTTTCACACACACACATATTGACCACATGCTATCTTTGTTCGGTCATAAAACATGGTGTGGTCATTTGTGTGAGCATATTTTTTTTTGTCTCGTTTAAGCTAAATTTGTATGATGAACCAGCTAGATGGAAGCAAAGCAAAAAAAAAGCACAGAACTTTGCACGAGCTTGAAATTGTGCAAACAAAACGCCACACATTTGCACATGGAACCCCCGTTTGCCTAAAAAAAAAAATTCACCCTTTCCGACGGGGGTTTCGCATCAGCTGCTTGCTGTGCTGGAATTTGTATAGCGATTTTTTTTTGCTTCTCTGCCAACCCGTTCATCACTCATAAAGCCGCAATGGCCACACTGGCAGAAGGCAACGGCCCACCAACGGCTTCAAGGGTGACTTGCAGCCCCCCAAAAAAAAAGGGGATAGCCAAATAAGATTGAAAGAAAACATAAACCCTTCCCGCGGCATGATTAATGGGTACAATCCGTAAAATGAAATTTTAGCCCCCCCCGCCTGGCCACACGATCTACTTTCGAGCTTCTGTCTTCATTCGCTCCAAAGTTCTCCAATTCCACACGATGCCGTAGCGATTCTGTTTTTTTTTCTTTTTAACTCTCGACGATTCCTCAGCAGCAGAAAAGGGTCATGGTGAAGGAAATTGGGCAAACCGAAGCAATGCTAATAATAATGTAAATGGAGGAATCCTTTCCTCAAGCGTAGGAAGTAAGCGTCTGGAAAGTTGAATCATAAAGTTGCTAAACAATGAAGCGGAGGTGGATTCGAGATGGAACACTGTACAGGGGAAAAAAGCTCATACCCGCACACAGACCGTGGCATACCAGACCGTGGCAACCAGGATACGCGAACGTATCTTGAAATTTCGGAAATGAAAGCCTTCCGGTACGGCGTACGGTTGCGGTACGGTTCCGCATTACGTACAATCCCTATCGGCAACATATGAGCCCGTTCCGTGTTGGAGGTGAAATGACGAATTGCGGGTTTCGAAAAGGTACCCCATTGGCCTTAAGACAGACTCGCTAGAATTAGGTACTGCTAGGTCGGAGTTATTTGCCAGCTTTACAACGCGTTCCAGAATTTCGCACAGTGGAATCAATGGTGGCCAGATGAGTTTAAAGCTGAAAAAATTGGCATAAATTCATGAAAATAAAGTAAAAAGCTATTAGGATATTTAAAATCGATCTTAAATACAACACAATTATTAATTTTAATTTAAAAATAAACCCTGCTCTTTAAAATAGCTATTAAAAACCTTTCGGATAGTGAATTATGTTCGTAGAAAATATCTCGACATGATTAAATCGTTTTATAGAGCACTAGCAAACAAACGCGTTATTGTACTTTGAATGAACAGTGAATTAGTAGTTAAATAGTTATTATTTTTCCTAAGCCAAGATAAGATAACGTCAGTAGTTGTTAAATTATTTTATAATTAAAGTAACCTTAATAAAAATAAAGATAAGAACAAAAAGTATAAAGAACAAAAAAAATCCCATTAGAAAGCTGTCTTGAATAAACCATCAAAGATATAAGTGCTGATAAAACAAATGCAGAAGTGATTTAAAGGAATAAACTGCATTTAAATAAAAAAAATAAAATTAGCAAAAGGTAGTTATAATAATTTAGAACCATAACAAACTGAATATAACAACATAGAAATATAACAAACATTACACTGAATATCCACTTAAAATGATTAATAATAATAATGAAATAATAAAAAAGATCATATTTTACAGTAAATGAGAGATGAGAAACCATCCTAGCAAAAGTAAAACAACAAATGTTGATTTTAAAATGTTCCCAACCATGAATACCATAAATGTGATCTAATTCCAATTCAACGACCATCCATCCAAACAAATTTCCAAAACTGTTCTAATTTATCTACACAAGCTTAATAGATGCAACATTAGGTTCCTTTTAGCACCATCACGGCAAAACCGAAAAGCCCTAACATATTTCAATGATTTTCTCGCCTCACAGCAAACAATTTACATTCCACGAACGTACGTGCGTTTTGGGCTCATTTTTCACACCAAAAACCAGTGTTGTCCACATTATTGTCCCACTGTGACCCTACCCCGAGCGGATACGGTACGGACCTGCTTCACCACCGGGGGGTTGCGACACCAAATGAATCTTCTAACATCAATATTCACTTTTCACAACACACGTACCCCATACAAAACCGCCCGGAATCGTTGTTGCCCGTGCTGGCGGGGCTGTGGAAAAGTGAAAATTTATTCATCCTTCCTTTATGCCCCAGTACAAGGCAAAACCGAAAAGAAAAAGGTGCTACCGAGAGTGTATCGGGGGCAATAATAAATATTCACACGCAACGGAGAACGCACGGCCGGCCAACCAACGGCACACGCTGCTGCTCTGCTCCCGCATTCGACGACGGGAAGCTTTCACCGTGTGGTAAGAAAACCGCTGAAACGCCACCGTAAGCTCGTGGCAAGACAGTTTTGTTTGTGTGTGTTTTTTTTTCATCACTTTTTTCCGTTGTTGTTGCGTGTTCTACGAGTGAGTGCGAAAAACATTTTTCATTGCAAAACGTGTGCAATTGCTGCCGTGTCTCGGTCTTGCCAGGGCTTGAGCTTTAGTTTTGTCGAACAATCTGATCGTTTCGACCGAACCGCAGTAACGAGATCGTCCCTCGTTACCCAATAGCTCATGCTGTTTTCGATAAGAATATTAGTTATTTGTGTGTGAATTTGTTGTGTGTTTTCGTTCTTTTCAATGAATCATCCCTTTTCTTCTCTTCCTTTGCTGCTTTCCCATCCGTAACGCAATTTTTATATCGTTCTATTTACATCTCGCTCGATGGGGCACTAAATAAAAGAAGCAACAGCGGGTGATTTTCTTCGGAAAGTAATAAGTGAGAGCACTGAGCCGAAATTCAATCCGCACAGCGAAACAAAAAAAAATTGGAAAGTCAATCTTTTGGGCGGACAGCTTGCTTCTCTGCTGGGTGGTTTTCACGATTTCACTGCTCAGTTTTTCCCACTTCCAGCGTTCGTTAGCAACATGAGCCGTTAGCGGTGTAGTTAAAGTACGAAGCGTTGGCCCCAGACCAACGTTTGTCTTTGCGTGCGAACGAACAAATGAACGGAAACCGGTGAGTTGGTGAGTCGAGTCACGTTGTTGCGTTTGTGTCCTCACATGCGCTCGGGGGCCAAGATTTATGGCACTTCCGATAGGCGGGGTTGCTGCGGAACCGCGGGGTCGGAAATGTTGGAATGACACCCGGCAGCAAACCGGATGAAAGGGAAAAGGAAAAAGGAAAACGTCAGCACCAGAGAAACGATGCATGCAGTCCGGGAGTGAGGACTCGAAACCGAACAAGATCCGCAGACACGCACTATCATATCTTTCGCTATCGCACCGGAAAGCACCAAGGGGATGCTGCCTTTTTGGATGATGAACAAGCGCGCGGAGAATGAGAGTGAGTGAGAGTACGAAATAAAATGAGGTAAAAATAAAACGCAATAAAATAAAAACCAACCTCGAACGATGAACGTTATTGTTGCCATTTCTCATTGCGGTGGTAGATTAAAGGCGTCATTTGAATAATTTATGCTTCCCTTTGCCTCTTTTGCCTTTCGTGCTGGGTTTGCCTCAACGCACTGTCCGTACTGAATACATTGCGTTGTCCATAAGAATCCTTTTTACCGGGAGGCTGTATATGCACACCCTTTCCGAAGCTTTGAAGAATTGCAAATTCAATAGAAACATTGATTCATTTTCTGACAAATTTGTTTCCACAGATCTTCGCACCGGTCCGCTTGGTAGGATAATTGTATTTGCTTATGCAGAAACACCCCGGCGCTCGTTCCGAAACCATCAATCGTGCACGTTTGAGCACGTTGCGCCTGGAGGTGCTGCTGCGGCCCTTGCCGCGCGGTATCGTAATCAAAGCTAATGAGCAACTGATTGATTAACCGAATTTACCATCCATCCCAGGCGCGGATAAGCAAAATGAGCAGCCCAAAAATGTAGGAACCGGGTAGGTCCCGTCTACGTGTGTATGTTTCATCACGGGGGTAAATTTCTTCACTCAATTCCAGACGCCACAACCACTCTCCCAAGCACAAGCCAATTGGTGCGCGCGTGTATGTTCGGTGTGTTCGATTGGAAATGTAAACCAACACCGAGCCGCTGCTTTCGGGTGCGATGTGGACGTGGAAATAGCAAAAGTGTGGCTGCCGGTGTGCCCAATGTCAAGTGGTTTCGTTGCCACGTGTGAGCAACCCTTCGACACGGTGGAGGCGCCCGGTGGAAGCTAGAATGTTGCCAGCCGAGAAGCAGCCAGCCAATGGAAACCACAACCACCACCCTTTTGCGTAACCCGAGTGGGGGAAAACGGAAAAGGTTTGGCTTCGTCGACGGAAAATCAAATGAACCGGCAAGTAGCAAATTGATTTGCCATACCAGGCGCGTATCCCGAATTCTTCCGCCCGACGTTCCGCCACAGCGCAAAAACCTCGGCCACAAACAACGGGCAAACAGGGGGGAGCGTTTTCTGTTCGGAAGATGATCAGAATTTCGGACACGGTTGCAAAGAAAAACAAATTTGTACACGAAAACACATTCGCCCGTGGGGTCGTCGGGTGCAGGTGCGAGACATGATGTCGGGGGTTTGTGCTCGGGAAATTGATTGAATTGAATCTCTTCCCGGGGACGGTAAAACCGGTTAAACGGCGAAACCTCGAACCGTCGTCGACCTCAATCAACGTAACGTTGAACCGAAAAACGGTTGCTTACGTCCTTCGCCACTGATCAATCTCATCAAGCCACACGGACAGGCACGAGACCAGGTCGGGACATTGTCGGGGGGAGGGTTAAAATTTGAGAGCATGAAGCTGTAACTGAATTCGTGGGCTAGATGATAGATAACGGTTTGCGGGATTGCGGCCGATTGCACCTCCGCCAGCCGGAGGTAGATGGGCACACGGTTGGGTGCAACTGAACCCGATCAATCCCGGTTTTGGCAGGCGGACATCATATACATTATTTAACAGTTTCAAAACGACAGTCGCAGATATCGTTACATATTGTTGCGCTTAGTGTGCCCGGTAAGCTCCCATCGTTTCCATCTGGGAAGATATATTCAACGGTCCCTCTCTCTCTCGGTTGTTTGTACGGTTATGTTTGTGGCAGGGAAATTGAATGGAAAATTTCAGGGAAACCTCTCCAACACACCGAATCACAATCCGGAGCCCTGATGGTTGGGCAAGCTTTGGGGGTGATTTATCTTTTGAAGATACAAAAAATACTGACTGTAAGATACAGTCATATTCAAATTTAGTGAGCTAGCTATAAATAGAAAAAGATAACATTTTCAAATCTTTAAAAGCTTTCATGTAATTTCGAGAATTTTCCTCAAGTTTTGATTAAACAAAAGAGCTTTGATATTGCATTTATTTTGTTCACAGTTTCTTTTAAATAGACTTAAAAAATGCATGGTTTTAAAAATAGATTTTTATCATCATTTCTGCTTGATTTACTGAAAGTAGCGAATTACTAAGTTCAGTACATTACTCAAAATAAATATACCTTTATGAAGATTTAAAAGCGTTGACAGTTTTTGTTGTGTTACGACCTTTTAAGTCGTGACGGCCATTACTAATTTGTTAGATATATTTTTTCAACGAAAACAATTTAGTAGATAATTGCTATGGTTTGGATGAAATATTAGAACCGGTCCTCCGAGAAAGTCTAGTTAAATACTACCACTACGTCTGTTGGATTTTTCAAACAGTGGAAAACTTAACAAATAACTCAGTGTAATTATGTTCAAATTTATGGTCGCTATGTTGTTCGAAAATGTGTAATCCGAAGAAATGAGAATAAGTGAAAGTAATATTGATATTGATTAGAATCAAATATAGATAGATTATTCTTAGAAGTTAAGAAAAATTATCAAATTATTTTGAGTATGGTGTAAAGTGAACGAAAATTTCCATTGGTAAATTATTAATTATCAATATTTTTACAGGTTTGTCGCTAAAATAACACTTACTTCGTGTATGTTTGGTCCTCATGGAATATACGTTATTGGAAAAAAATATAACTTTTCAACAATATTCTTGTACCTGTATTGTTTACCTATGACATAAATTCTCAATTTCTAACTCAATTTCCTTGTCTATGGAATTTATTGAATACATAGGCACTGTCAATTTGATTTGAATTTCTTGATATTAACATTTACTACAACTCATCGTCCATTTTACCGAGAGATAGTCGTCCTTACCCATAAGCCTTCTTTCAAACTCATTCTAGTTTTTATATTTTACATCAAACTTCAATAATTGTAATAAGACCGTAATGTAATAATTGGTGTTAAGCCTTCTATCCAAGCCCTATAATTAAAATGTCTAAATTAACGCATTCTTATCTGCTAATGCTCAGCAAATGTCAGCAATAAAAAGCCGAATGATGAATGAAAATAATTAATTTATTTAGTAAAAATGTCACCATATGCATGTGTTTTAGTGTTGGATTTTAGTCTACTGGATTGTTCTAAATACGCAACGTAGTAACGATACTCTAGGACAGCTTCAAGTTGGTAGTAAACCGAAAACAGTTGTACATTGTGTTTTTAACAAAGAGATTTCAAATGGAATGTTATAGTATTTTTTAAATGAAATTACCGATTAAAGCTCCACAATCGAAGGTAAACAAAAATCGTGCTTCACTGTTTGCAGTAAATACACCGCCATAATACGACTAGTTCACACAGTGCATTAAACGAGCGGTGAGGATAAGGCAGCGTTTGAGGGACATTCGACAACGAAAAAGAAAACCGTCTGACCCTGTCAGGGTGGAGTATAAATGAATAAATTACTGCTTGAATACGAATGAGCATGAGGGGCTGTAATGCAACGTCAACCTTCGTCGCATGCCGTAGTGGTGGGATTTTGGTTAATATTTATAAAACACTCCTTCTCGGAACATGACTCACCTCCCAGCATAGTGTTGTCACCGAAAAGTAGACAAAACAACGGAGCAAGGAGTGGAAAGAATCAGCACAGTGCGGCATTACAATTTATGATGATGCCCGTGTGACATACGTATCAGCCTGAGCCTGGCTGATGTCGATGGGAGGTTTTTCTTCGAAAGCAGGAACATTCTTGGTTCGTTACGATAGCAGCTCAATGGTAAGAGCACCGTCCACCTTCAATCAGCATTCAAGGATAGGAGTGAAAGTGGCTATAGCGAGTTATCTTTCGCCCCTTTTCCTCCAAACTCCTGTTCGTGATTAGACCCGGGCTGCATTCACCACAGCCACACCAACATCAAAGCCCACAGGAGTGGCTCACCAAGGCACGAACGCCACACTGAACGGGCACGGGCGAAAGCAAAGAAAGAAATAAACTACACTAAGGAAATAAAACGCAGCAAGTTCGCCTTCGTCTTCGCTTTCCGTTCACCAAACCCGCTCGGTGATTAGATTACGGTGACCGGATGTCGAAGCAAAGGAAAGTGCTGCCTGCTGCTGCTTGGGACGGGACGGGACGGTTCGGCAGCATTTGTCGACATTAATATTTTTCTTCGCCAGCACGTCTTCCGTTCTGTTTATCGCTTCCCACCAGCACTGTTGTTGTTGCCCTGTTCGGTTTACTCACTTTGCTGTCTGTAGCAGCAAATCGATTGATATCGACGGACGAAGTAAGTGTCTTAGTAAAGGTGTCCAACCGATAATGGAAGCTAAAGCGCTTTTACTTCCCGTACCACCGTAGTCCACCACCTTCGTGGATGCGACCCCTTGACAGTTCCTTCCTTTGATTTCTTATTTTATTATTTTTCACCATCTGCCCGGATCTTTGAAGCAAGGCAGAGGATGGAGAGTGCGAACGCAACGTTCATCTTCGTCGGGTGCGCGAAACCATCCGCGAACCACAACATCAAAGGTGAATGTTTGTTCGTGAGACGGTGAAAATTGCTTACGAACGCCAGCTCGTTCCCGCACACTTTTTTCTTGGCACCATTTATTGCCCCGAACACACACACACACACAATCTCCCGCACCCACCCATACTTGGAGCGAGTTATGAAAAGTGAAGAAGTTTTGCAATATTTCACCATATTTAGCACTTGGATCGAAACGAGCCCCGACCGCGCGTAAGCCGAAAGCAGCAGCCAGCAAATCGGCTGAGAAACGCATAAAAGTCGCGCATAAAAGCTTGCACAAGGGAAAAAGTTCTGCCCCTACACCGGGATTCGCTCGGATGGTTTAATCTTCTCCCTAGGTGCTTGGGTGGGAAAATTAACGTCCCAAAAATTTGCCTGCATTTGATGGCATTTCAGGCACGTTGATTTGATTTTGAGCTTTTCACTCTCGAAGCCTCCATTTCAATTACTTTTTTTTTCTCTTTGTTTTCTCGTTGTTGAGTTGTTGTTTTACTTTACTACACACCCAAATTTTACACCCTTCATTGGCTGTGGGCGTGTGTGTGTTTGTGTGCGTTTATGCTGACGCAAAAAAAAGCCGGAAGAACCGACAGAACCGAACGGCGTTTGAAACGGTTCGGTTTGACATAAAGTAAAGAAACAAATGATGATCCAGCACACAGCCCGGGAAGGCAATTGCAATCCAACCGAGTCCGGAATTGGATAGGAATGCTGGGATTAGAGACACTTAAAGTGTTCCAATTTCGTTCGATTTTTTATCCTTTAGAGCGCAAGAGAAAATGGATTGGTTTGGGGTGAACAAAAAAAAAAAGAAGGAATGCGAACGGATACTGATTATGTGGATTGTCTTTTCTTTGCCGTCGAACATTTTTAAAGGATTTTAAAGGGGAAAATGAGAACATCTGTTACTTGGGAGTTAATTTTACCACTGGTAGAATTGCTTCAAATATTAAACTTTATTATACTGGAACATTATTTGCAATAGTATTTCACATTAGTTTATAGTTTTACTCGGCATACCTCTTTAACGGACAATGGGGAATTGTATATGGGAGTTTAATTGTTGGAAGTGTATAGAATTCTACGCGGGCCTTGGAAAGTTCCTTGATGCCACCACTTACCGACTTGTTTTTTTTTATATACAGGATTATTAGAGTTCAAATATTTTAAAGATAATTTTGTCTCTCTCAAACCTGTGTTGGGGTATGAGGTGATTGCTAAATTAAAAGGGCACCATTAATTTCAATAAAATAACCTTTTTGGATAGCACAAGCTCAATATAATATAGAATTTGAAGCAACATTACTGAATGTAGATACAAAAAGATGTTCCAATGGTAGAAGCAGCATAATTATTCATTCTGTGAGCTATGTTGCACTGTTAAGCAAAGTTTATTTATATTACGCTATTAATGCGCTATAAACTTATATTGAAATCTTATGTAGTTCCAAAATGGAAAGAGTCAAATAAGTTGAAAAAACTCGAAAATAACTTAGGCATAATATCTTACTTTGCAATAAGCAACTCAAAAATTTGAACGGAGTTTATTGTTTTTAAAATATGGTTTTAATAATTCTACACTCATCAAACTTAACTATTTAGTTCTTTAAAACAAATCTCTCAATTTCCTGTCAAGAAGTTGCCGAGTGACCCGGGATGAGGTCCAATTTCGCAGCTGAATTGAGGAGTACTTAAACTGAAGTAAACTGTGAGGAATAATAATTTAATATAATCTTAATTCATTAGCAAATTTACATTTAAAAATCTTATGAAAAATGATAAAATTACTAAGTTATTTCGATAGTCTTGAAGAGCAGAAAGCAATTGTTTACTATATCACAACGATTGAACTTTCGAGTAAAACAGTTTTCCAAGTGTCAATCTTTTTATGACATCGCATATCACATCAAACGAATAATATTGAAGATCTATAGAACTGTTCTTAAGATGTACAGCATCTCTTTATAGAATTTTGGGAAAATCTTATCGGAGTTCGTTCGAATCACACAATGCTTCTGAGTGTTTGAAACTCCGCTGAACCAACACTGACAGCCTTGTTATTAAATACATCTAAAGAATGATGTATTTCCGACCTGTCGAGAATTGATGCAACATTTCTAAACATTATTCTAACATTTGTTAGCACTTCCTTTCATGCGAATGTTTGTTGTGAATATTATTTTTAGGGGAAAATAACGAATTTCTCACATTAATCCATTGCCATCCTGCATAAAATCCCTCGACTTCCCGGTACAGTGGTTATCTTACAGAAAAGGGTGCCCGCTTCTTTTCCCTGCAGGGACAATTTCCTTTCACTCCATCCACAAGCAGCATATAGTGGTTTCTCCCCCGTGGCACATCAATCCCATATCACATTTATCGATTGTGGCCCGCGGTGTGAGCTCTTTTCATTTTGGCTCCCACGCGTACACACGGTGTGATGATTCGCGATTTGTTTGTGCTGATGTTGCGCAAGGCATTGCGAAAATGCACACCGGAAAGATAGACGGCACCGAGTGCCCTAAGGTGCTTACCGAAAAGCAGCGGGAAATGTGGGAAAAATATAACTGTGAATACACATTTTCTGCGCCGTAGGAAGCCGTCGTGGCGCTTTCGCGTGGTCTGTTTTATTTGGTGGATGGATTTTGTTGCGTCGTGTGCCGGTTTTTGCTTCCTGCGGCAGGATTTGGCTTCAATTTCCGTTCACGTGATTAGGGTGGCTTGTTTTGTTTTGTCCCGCTAAGCACTTCCGATCGCGGAAACCATCGAAAGACCGTGAAAGATCTATCGATCGTAATGCTTTTACTTTTTGGCCGAGGTTTGCCAGAGAAAGTGAAATGGCGGCAAGTTAAATGGGAGCCATCGAAAGTGTATTGTGATGTGAAAGTTATCATACGCCGTTAGCTGTGTCATTCAGCCGGTGGTCGGTAGGAAAATCTGTTTTCATTTCCGGTCCTAACCTTTTATCCGTCCACGAATTTACCTCGCTGATATCCTCGTGTGTCTCTAGAATACAATCCAAGTTCCTATTCAGCAACGGTAATAGGGCGTTTTACTAAAAAAATGTCACTCATCCAGATTTATTTATTTATTTAATTTATATTATGACGGCAATGCCGTATTTTCAACACCGCTTGTGTTGAGCGATAATAACAAGTGTCACAAGGCATTTGCTCCTTGTGATTTGCCTTATCCCGGGCATACTCGGTTACACTCATCCAGATAAATGTTTAAGAATTTTTTACAATTATTGAAACCTTAAATTACTCAACGCAACACGAAATATTCCAGAGATTAGCCACACCTTAACCGTTCGTGAGCCTAAAATTGTTGCATTGGATCTATCACACACCTGAAGATCGAATCAAAATGAGATTAAACGCTGCTATCAAATAAAAAAAACCCAAACAAAATTGCATAACTGAAGCTGTCAGTCGGAATGATGAACTGTTTGATCCAATCAGCATTCGGCAGGTTTAGATCATGCGAAAGAAAACTAAACAGTTCACCGAGGGCAGCAGTAGCAACGGAAAAAAAGAAACTCACTGAAACTGAAAGATAAATACGGATACAGACAAACTTACCGGGTTCATTCGTCGGTGGCGGATGTGGATCGGCCGAGGTCGCCCCCGCTTCACCCTCGTCGGTGCGAGCGCCTTGAAAGCAAACACTCGTTAGCAGCGTGACGAAAAGCAAACATTTTCCGATTTCAATTTTACATATTTTCAACCCGGCGTGCATCGGTGCGACCACCACCAACGGGCGCTTCCGGTTACCCATCGTTCGCCCCACGTTCACCGCCGACACGGCGGATGTTGACATCGATTCTGGTATGTTAAACCAGCCTTCTCACCTTCTCCCACGCCGGTTTTGGGGTGGGGCAAAAGGAACACCGTGCCACCCAACTGGAAGGGAGGCAGTAGGGGTTTGGTATGGTTGATTTTTGTCACACTTTTCACCCAACGGGACACACGGGAATGGCTTTGCTTCCGGGTGTGTGTGTGTGTGGCTGTTCGATATACTGTTCGGACACCCCTTTAGGTCTCAGAATCCGCCCCGAAATTCAATTCCGAATCCAATCGAATCGCAAAAACCAATCCACTTCGTCCGATGGTTTGCACTAATCCTCCGACTCCTGCTGCCGCGCTGGAGCTCACCTGCTGGTCAATATGTTGATCTAAAATTCCGTACGATTCCCAATTCGGACGTTGTTTGCGCTCGGCAAACTTTCTCTTCTTTCACACATACACACGCACACACACACTCACACACCAGCACCTTCCTCATCCAAAAAACAGGGCGGAATACACCATCACGTGGTCAGAAAGACACTTCACGTCATCCGGAAATAGTAGTTTTTCGTACCGAATAGCCGAATGCTCCGAAGTCCTGTGTGCAGCAACACTCTCCTGAGGATGGAACCGTATCCCCTTCGGTACGGTGATCCGCGATCGAGTATGTTCCGATGTGCGAGACACCCGGAACCACTTCACTTATGGTTTCATTTGGCTTCCAAACAACACCCGGACGCACGTTAACACCGTCTGGCGAGAAGAGAAAAGGGAGAAAGTGAAAGAGGGAGAGGTTAGTTAGTATCATTTGTGTGCGTTTTTTGTTCTGATCGTTCAGCGAAGGCTTGGAGTACAACTGACACGCCAGAAAATATTCATCCCTTCCGGTGACAGTGAATTAACCGTAGCGACGTGCAACCCAACCACTCTACCAGTATGGGTATCCGCCTGCCGGCAACATACGAACGGCACACCAATTTTCTATTCCTTTTTATTTGCTTCCATTCACAGCCATTCCGTGGGCATGGCGTCGAGTTTCATTTCACTCCTGTCGGCAGGATTCGAACGATTTCGAAGGTGTTTTTCGGTTAGTTCCATTTTGATTGGAAAGCAAACCAATCTCTAGCGATGGGCTGCTGCTGACCGAGATGAGCAGTACGAACAAACCTGAAGGCACTCATGGGATACAGTGCTACAAACTTATAGCAGAGGTAGTTATTACATTACACAATATATTATTTAAATATTTTTAAAAGTATGCTTTTCATTGCAGCAGAATAAATAAATGCATTATTTGTTTAAATTTCTTAAACTATTGAAATATGCTCACAAATCCGCTTTAAAGTTCATAAACTTTTTTTTACCTTTCAAACTTATCACAAGACTTATGAGGACACATGGGAGCATGGGATAAGTTTTCCCGATAACTTTTCATCTGCCGATTGATTTATTAGGGCAAATATCAAGCGCAAAGCCAAACACTGCCACCAAGTGTTACACACGGGCACACTCCCACTCGACCGAAAGGTGTTTGTCGTTTTCTACTTGCACTTGACACTTCTCTCTAATTCATAATGCCTTTTTGCTTTCCCTCCCTCCGTCCCATGGGAACGGAGTGGCGCACGGTAAGCGAAAGAAAAACAAAATAAACTCCCCTTTTGCACCTAACATGACCAATTGGAAAACACGCCACAATATTGGTGGCTGCCGTTATTTGCGAGACGGTGTGTGAAATAAAGGGCCAGCGAGTGTTGAGGAACGCTGCCGGTAAGGCACAACTTTAAAGCCATGGTTTTTCCCCGGTATTTTGGATGATCCGAAATCCGCCATTTGCCACCGGGTTGAAAATAGAGACATCTTCCTGGCTGGCCAAATATTTGGGTTGGAAATAAAACGAATTTTTGACTTTGTGAGCGGCTCATGTTTGTCGAACTCTTCGATGGTACCCCGACCGTTCGCATTCGATTCGACTTCCGGTAGAGCTGTTTTGGTAATCGACGGCCCTGGGTGTTCTTCTGTAGTTTGAGAACGTGGCAGGGATAGTGATATGAGCATAATCTTCACACCGTCGGGCGTCATTTGAAGTGTCGTTTCGCCACCCAAAACTCGTCTGACGCTCGAGAAGATGCTGACAATTTCCGGCCAAATAGTGGTCTGGACTGGGTGTATTTTGTGAAGGTCGAGGCCCACTAGAAGTTGGGAACTGTAGCAGTTCCTGTTCGTTTGTTTGTATGCGGAGCAGTCTCGCTTTCTTTCGCTGTATTGCTAAATGGCTGGAGGCCGAATTGTGTCTGGTCGCTTCTCGAATCAAGCACCAGGACGAAAAGATTGTGAGGGTCCTCACAGTGCAGAACCTATTACGGGGCGATTTCCTGACAGAGCAAAAACGAAACACACGGAATCATTCCCTCCCAGAGCGGGAAGCGCGAAAAATCAACAAAACAGAAAATATCATAAGAACTGTCGGTTGAAAGTCGAACATTACACACGAATATACGGCTGACAAGTTACAACCCCTTGAGCGGCATCTGAAACGGCACTCTCGAACGGTTACATCTTCACGGTATCTCGTCCAAGGTGTGCCAAGCCAAGGATGGAGGGTTTTTCTGGCGAAGAAAGAGACGACAATAACTTCCATCGAATATCATCATACAGCGGAAACAAGCAGACGGTGGAGACCCACGGGAAGAATCTTTTGCCTTTTTTGCAAAAAAAAAAGACCACGGACACGCATACGAAGAATTCCCTTTTCGGAAACAACGAGGACGTCGACGGAGAATGGACCATGATGAAATGCGTCTGCCGGAAACTGGTCGTACTTTATTTGCACTTCCGGGCAGAGCGTTGTGATGAGATGTAGTGTAGTCTTGATGTTTTCCTACTACTTCGTCTTCAACCAAACTTGACGCTCCTATGACGGCTTCCGCCACAGTTCCATCGCAACCCAATCGTGTCCTGACGTTTGAGGCTTGTTTGAAAAACCATCTCACTTCGTACTCCATCTTGATCCGGCCTCGACCAAAGAGGCGTTGAAGCCATGGAGAAGGGTTATCTTGCGGTGGATACCTTCCTCTGTCGCCTCTCCACATCACTCAGAACATCTGGGACAGTATGTTCTGACGCTGTCAGTGCCCGTATCACAAGCATTTGCTATTTCATTCGGCAAACACTCAGGGTGGAAATTCACTCACTCCAACCGTTTCCATCCGTGCCCACCACCATCCACCTCTTGAGCCTGAATTCTGCCTTAATCGGTCACGACCGGAAGTTGCTTAGTGGAGGTGTTTTTTTTGTAGTTGTTGTTGATGCTTTCTTTCGTTGTTAGTAGAAGAGCAAAAAAATTGAAACAACCAACAAAACACCGAACAAAATAAAAGCTCATGCCTTTGCCTGTGGTCGTTTGTGTGGCGCTCGGTTTTGTTGGGAAAGATTGCAGGATTGTCTGTTGCGTAGGCTTGGGATTAGAGTGGAATGTATCTTTTGTACAAACACACCAAACCATGCATACTTACGGCAGATAGCAAACCTCAAAAATGTGCCTACGTTGGCAGGAAAAAGTTTTCCCAAATCTGATTCTACTTTTCTCGATTTTTCGTGCCACATCCGAAGCCTCACTCTTCCATCATCATCAGGCTGCATCTGCCCCCCCACCCCCCCCCCCCCCGCTGGAGGTTGGTATGGGATAACTTAAAAATATTTCCCATCACCAGATGGCGCTAGTGTTGTTGTTGCAGCGGGCCAAACTTTGAACGAAGGCGCAAAATTGTTCGCAAAAGAATTTTGCACCATTCATCAAACATCAATCAATCGGAGGTTTTGCGCCCCCAGAATTCTCGCCCGTTTGTGTGTGTGAATGTGCGGTACCATTTTCACATAACCTTTGGTGAGACAAACAAAAAAATCTGAGCCGACAAGAAGAACCAACACCGCACATTTTCAACCACCAGATGTCGCAAATGATGTGTTGTCGAATAGAAAAGTGGCGCAAAGGAGTAGAATGGTACGGGGTGGAGTTATTTTTTTGTGCTACCCGTTGCTCATATTGTGTTTCCTTCGTCCTTACCCCTACCGAAGTACCGACAACGGGAACACACTTTTTACTACCATTTCCGTTACGCTACGCGTCTGTTCAACATCCGCCGCGGTGCTGGATGTGAGATCGTGTACTGGGGAAACGGACCTGTTTGTGTTTAGCATTCGGTGCAGAGCTCGTTTTTGCCTCATCTTCAGCCACCATTTTCTGCCAATATTCCCCCCGTTCGTGCCGGCGGCTCCCAACAGGAACAGGGTTGGCATTAGCCCGAGCCTATCCTGTTTGAGGAGTTTGTTGCATCAGCATAAATCAACAAGCAGTAGAGAAAGTACTTCCCTCCAGGCAAATACCGTGCGCGGGCCAAAGACTGGGTGGACAAAACTGTGGTAAGCGTGTGAGAGAGAGAGTGAGGAAGAAAAGCAAAGGAATTCCAGCGGCACTAGCAGGGAAGGAACAAGAAAAAAACACTCCTGCACCAGAAGAAGAAGTTCGTGCTTCCCGTGCTTGGGCAAATGGTAGGATAAAAGTGGAATCGTTTGCTCGTAAATAAAGCATGCTGTTTGAAAGTTTTGCGAACATTTGACTGTCGTTTGCTTTACTGCCACCCCTTTCCCCCTCCCCCCTACCTCACCCCCTCAAACTTCCCATGTACCTCCACCTGGCCCTGGTCAGTCTGGTCGTTTCTTGTGCTCTTCTTGTTCCACATTACCCGCAGCACTCTGACCGCATCTCGCCGCCGCCGCCTCGATCCTACCGGGCCAAGCCATTCATCCTATGACGCACAACACGGCGAACAACTCGGCCCGATTGAAAAGTGGGCAAAGGAAGCGACAAAAAGCATTCCCGGTTCCCCGTGGCCCATATAAAACTTCCGTGTCCTTCGCCCGTGTCCGCTCCGTTACTGTCCCCACTACTAACGGAACCCCGTTCAAAGAAAAATGAAAACCTGCTTAGAAAACGGAAGCTGCCCGGTGTCCCCCTTCGCGTGAAAAACCCGTTTTCCATGATAGAGGTAAAGTTTTGTAGTTAAATTTTTCGGTTGACTTTTACCGTCGTCGTGCCACCCCTGTGGAGCATCCACCCCTTTCCACCGGCTCCATTGGAACACCGCCGGAAGCAGCTGCTATGCAATAAATTACGCAAATTCTGTATTACTTTTCTTTCGCCGTATTATACGTTCGCCAGGTCTGTAAGTTTGTTTGCTGGCGCTTCATTTAAGGAAGGTCGGCAAAGGTGAACACTAGCATTTTTTAAACATTTTTACTTTTTTTTCACTGCCGTCAGTTGTAAACGTTCCCTAAACACATTCGCACGCGCATTCATATAAGGACCGGTGATGTTTTTGAACCTCGCTTTGTTAGAAATAAGAATGTTGCTTCCGACTGGGTGACGGCCCCACCATACTGGCTCGTACCCATGTACATCCCGGTGCCATAAGGATGAAAATGAAAGAAAAGCATAAGTTTCATTGTAGTTCCATTTCCGGCGCAAAGGGGCATTGGGGTGTTGAAAGCAAATAAAGAACATCTGAGAGCTGCAAAGGTGAAACAGTGCCAAATAAAAAAAAAACGCGGGAAAAAATCTCGTTCACACAATTGGCAGGAAGCGGAAGCGAAGAACAAAAAATTACTTTCCTTTTTGACTTTCCACGGCGTTTGGGTGCTCCTTAACTCTTGTTCGCACCGAAAAAAAAAAAACAAAATGGGAAGGAGATTTTCGGTACAACACACCCATCCACTCCACAGCCGTCGCGCAACGTTCGTTGCAAAGTCTTATGATACAATTCCAATTTTCAACCCCTTTTTATGACACATTGCCATTGGCCGAGTGGCGTCCCGGGGCGTTCGGGGAGATCGGGGAGATGTTTTAATGAAATTTTTAGCACAAGAATAACCGAACCATGAACTCTGCACCCGAGCGTTGCCATAACCAACGACCCTTATAGTAGTTTTGCTACGATGTTTAGTAGTCTCTCCTTCCATTTAAGGAAGCGAACCGGTGTGTTATGAAGATGCTGCAATATTTATACAATTGCATACTTTTCGGCGCTTTAAGGCGTGCCAAGAAGCGCGATCGAGTAGTCGGAGACCTTTTCAGCACCAGTCGGTGGCGCTGTGCAACACTGTGGTTTGTAACAACCTTGCAGACAGTTGCAATCATCGTAGGGTCAGGGTGTCGGAAAGGCAACGGAAGAAACGATAGCAAAAAAAGAAACCAACCCCAGCCAGAAAAAAGGATGCAACCCAGTTCCATTTCTATCCGGCGAAGCATCGGGACGGGACGTTTGGCCCATTCGCGCTATCCGAACCACCGAGGAATGTTGTGAAATTGATTTATTTCGTTAACAGTGTTTCCACATGAACCAACATTTACCACGGTTGTATGCACTGCATCGTCGCATCGTCCCTGTTGCATTGGAAATTTGCATTCTTCACATTTCCGCCGGCATCCATGCATCCAGCCGGCATCCTTCCCATTACCGTACGCAAAAAACGGGGCCAGTCACTTTCGGGATGGGACCGGGCTGCCGACCGATTCGTTCGGTCCGTTCGCACACCGAATGCACACTTGAGAGTTGCAGATTGCAAAACCGTAGTACCATCCGGTTCTCCGCTGGCACAAACCACCCAACCAACCAGTCGGCGTGTAAAAGCTGAATGTTTGTGTTGTTTGTGGTTCCGATTTGCCATGCCAACGGAGGATAGAATGTGCACGAAGAAGCCCCAGCTCGGTGGGCGATTTCTGTCCGTGTGGCTGGCAACAGTTGCTGAAGGTTGTGATGTGATACGCAGAGACCGGAGCTTTTGGCGCATCCTTTGCCGGCACAGCATTCGCATTCGCATTCGCCCACCTCACTTACACTTGACGTGAATGCACCGATGCGGTGCTAAGCGCAGTGAGGCAAATTTTCACGCCAACTTCGCCTGTCGGAAGCCGATGGCCGATGTTTATGGCCTCGATTTGGAAGAGTAGATTATTTATCTCTTTTTTTTTCTTTAACTATCTTCCTCCCTTTTCCTGCAGGCCTTCAAATTCAGTTGATAGTCAAATTATTCATCCATCAAGCTGAAATTTTCAGCAGCAAAACAGGGGAAAACGAATGCTACAAAATTTGATTTCGAGTTGCTCACAAATTAATGAAATATCCTTCATCGAGGTTTGTAGAACGGCGCATTTTATCGTTTCATTTTCGTCGTAGAAATAATACAAAATACGTGGAAAAAAGTGCATAAATGGTAATGGAGGCGCCCGGTGTTTCAAGTGGCATCGGAACTGGTCTGCCTAGAAGTGGTATGACTAAGACTCAGATTGGGTTGTAGTTCCAATAAGTTAAAAAAAGGAAAAGAAAATAAAACAAAGCAAAATGTTTTCAAAATATTATACAATCTCCGAGTATGATTTAAATCATAGGAAATGTAAAAAAGAGTCGTAAATTAACAATATATTAATGCTCCATTGGTTGTTGTTGTATAAAACCGCAAAACATTGAATGTGACATGTCGTAATGGATATGTTCTTTTTATTTAGTCTAACGCAGTTATTTTTAATATAACGAAAAAAATTGATAAACAGTCTTGTTTACAAACAGCAGTTCAACGTTCAAATGTTTGACGTTTGGGCGTAAGGGTCTGGGAAAATGATAAGTCGGTCAGGTTAGGGAAATTCATCCAAATAGATCGTGCGATCGGATAAATCCGGCAAGGATCACTGACCGCTATCGTCGGGCCTCTTTTTCGATACGAAAGCAACAGTGATTTTTTAAATCAGGAATAAATTCAAGTTAGTAAAGAAACCGTTAGCCTTTTTTGTTGATTTTTTTAAGACTATGTAAAACTAATACGATAACGAGCTGCTTACATTAATTCTCAAGACCTAAATCTCTTGAACGGCATAAAAAAGTTTAGTGAGTTAAGCAGAGTTGGTGCAACAATTTTATTGCTGATCAAAACAGCAATGAATAGGCTCGGCGCTGTCAGAAGCCTAATTGTAAGTGGAGTTCTAGTAGTTCTAGTTTCAATGCATTGACTTCATAAGTTGCGCGAATAGTACCTAACGATGTAGGCGAACTATAAAACAGAGCTAATCAACCAACAAGAAGAGGTCGTAAAATAAATACCCGTAGCGACGAAAGAAACTGGGACTGTATAGAGCTTGTATAGTTCCAGTACTCACATACATTTCTGAGAAATGGATTTTGTCCAAAACTGACGAAATCCTCTTAGCGCACGAATTGTTGCGCCTGATAAGTATGTATGTAAGTAAAAGTAAGAAAATTTTCCCTTAATTATAATGGCTTACTTTTGATTACCACAATAAATAAAATTCGTCATGTTTTAAAGCTGTGCGATTTGTCCATAAGAGTTCCTGAATCTCTGACACATTCCAATAGCGTCACATCGAATAGAATTAGCAAATTGAACCTCACCAAGCACATAGCTTGTCATTAATTGACGGACAGTAATATTTAATTTCGACGACCCCACATACTAAATGCTTCAATGCTTTGTTGAAGACGAACACATTTAACTGCGGTATAAATTTTGACCTCTGAACAATATCTTGAAGAAGACATATAAAAGATCGAACAAGTAAAGCATAAAGAATGCCAGGTAACAAGTAACAGCTAACGGAAACATTGAACACAGCAGACAACAGACCAGTGAAACATGGCATAAAGAGTGGACATAAGGAAGGTTAATGATCATTTAGTACAAATGTCAATAAAATAAACTTGAAACATCAGCGATGACAAATGGAAAGCAGACATAAATCCGTACCCAACCTCCCCCCCGGATAACACCGAACCTCATAATTTATTCATCGGCACCCTCTAAACGCTGAAGAAAATGGAGCCATTTTATTTACGGTTCAAAGGAAGCTACAAGCCGACAATCGCAATAAAAGTTTACAAATGATTTTTCATCATTTTTGTTTTCCATCCATCGTTTGCAAAGCGGGTGGCAGGCAGGAAGGGTGGATGGTTGCGGGGGTACGGAGGGAAGGGAAGAATCTTTTTTTCTCTTTGCCTTTGTACCACACAGAATGCTCTCCCCCCGCTCCTGGTACGGTAACGGTATCAGCGCCGAACTTAGTCTTGTTTTTTTCACACGCCAATTCTGAAGCATCAAAGCAAACAGAGTGTCCCTTCGGTATCGTTTGGACAAATAAAAGTTTGGTTCATAAAAAAAATTGCTCGTAAACACCCAACACACCTCACTTTAGTTCTCTCTCTCTCTTTTGGAATTCCCTTTCGTGACGGCCACTACCCAACTCCGATCAAAAGGTGTGTCCATTATAAATGGACTGTCAGTGACGAAGTGTCTGGGCAGCATGGGAAAGTGAGAGCATGGGGAAAACAGTTCCCCAACCCAGCAGCTCGCCTCGATGCCACGGACAGCCGGTAGTGCCGGTTGAATGCCGCGTGAAATACTAGTAGGCACACCGAGGCAAACTGTCAAAAAGTGTGATCAATCTTCGCGCAGAAATGGAAAACAAACATAATCGAATCGAACGGTGGACGAGACATCGCCGAACCGCGCAACGCTAATGGCGAAACCAGTCGTCGTCCGGGTCTTTACTATCGAAAAACGGTACCGAATTCCATTCGCAGCTAACTGAATTCCCGGTAACACTTCCTTCGCGTTGAAAAGGTTCGCGCGCTGTCCGATTGCGGAATGTTGGAAACAGTTGCCACGGTGTCATGGTGGGCCAAACCATCCGGTTTGTCACTAACTCGTCCTGGCATGCAGCGTTCAAAATCTGGCAGTAAAACATAAAACGGGTAACTCGAACCCCCCCTCCTGCTGTGACGTTCACCGGAACGAACGTTGCTGTGACGGATGGCCGCTGTTCTTTTCGAGGCGCGGCAGCGGGCATCGGAATCGAATGAAATCGAAAGCCTCGGCTAACATGTCGTTAGGTGTACAATCGCTTCTTTCGAAGTTTATTTCTGTTCGGATCGAACCTCAAACGGTAGTGCCCGATAGTGAGCAGAAAGAAAAAAAAACATGATTGATGATGCTGACGACAACGACTCTACTCCCCCCCCATATTTGATCGACACTCGTCACGTGGCCGGTTTTTGGGGCTGGCCAGAACAAGACGATGAATCTGGTGCTCCGTTGAAAGAGTGTGTACTGAAATCGTTTCCATTTGCAGCTCACCCAGACCGGGGAAGCACAACATTACGAACCACTTGAGGACGACGACTACTACTCGACAGAACCAACACACAGACCAACAACAAAAAAAAAGCGATCCATAAACGGGTGACGAGCGAAATATAATTTTGCCATAGAAGTTCGTCATAACGCTTCTCGCTCGCACATGCAAATTTCCTTCCCATTCTACGGACATTCCCTACGGACCATCCCGAGCTTAGAGTATGACGTTGTCAAACTTGGTGCACGCAACACAAAAAACGCTCTCCTTTTTCGGTGTCCTTCGGGCCAATTTGGATGAGCGTGCGCTTGTACTGTAGCACTCGTCAGCCATCATCGTACGGGGAATACCTTTACCACCACGGTGAGAGTGCAGTGTTTCGGGCCGCACTGCCACACCAACGGAAGACAGACAATGTCGTCAGGATATGGGTTTTTAGTCTCGTCGGACGCTTGAGCCAACTGCTGAAACAACACAGTAACACCATTACACGTATCCTTGTAACGCCATCGCCGCCCTTTGGTGGAAAATGAGTAAGAGAGCTGCGAGGAATGCTTTTCCGTTCACAATTTTTTTTCCGTTGCTGCTGAGCGCTGCATCATCTCAAAAACCTTCGTCTCATTATTCCACCGTAAAGCGAGCTGCTCCTGTTTACTGTCGGCCAGAATGTCGCGGAGGTACACTGCACTCTTCATTCCATCGCATTTTCCATACTTTCCGCACCACGTTTATTGGGCTGGGACATGATGAACGGAAAAGCATCCGTTCTCATATCCTGTACAACAGGACACAGACACACACATAGGCAAGTGCAGTATGCTGTGGTCCGTTTATGAAGTATGAACTTCATGATATGGTTGATGCCGGCCTGCAGAGGTCTTTGCACATTTTCCAACGTCCCACACACGGGTTCGGGAATAGTTTGCGATGTCCGTTCCTGCGGATGTTGTTGAGAGGGTTTTTTGTTTTGTTTTTTGGAATGCTCCAGAATGCTCCAGAATGGACCAGGATTGGGCCAGAAGTTTGTTGCGTCACCAACTGTTACAGGCCAGCGACATGAGAAGAAACAGATCCCGGTCGCTATCCGGCACACTACCGGAACATTCCTCCCTGTATACTGACCTCTGCTATATCCTTGCTAAAAATAAAGGATTACAAACAGCAACACAAAAAATAGTATAAAAATCTCCGTTTTCAGTTCCTCCTACTCTTTGCTCCGGAGTCTCGATGCACGTGAACGAACCATGATGCCTTTTTCATTTGACTTGTCTGTTTCTTGTCAACGTGTTCGTTTCGTGTTGTTTCCTTCATTTTATCTCCTTGCTTTCTTCTAATTTAGCTTTACTAGCAACAAAAAAAACCCCGACGTGTTGGGTCAGCAGCACCGGTGGACCGGACGGTCCATTCCTGCTAAAGTGCTTCTCACTTTACCATATGGTTCGGGGCAGCAGCAGCAGCAGCAGCTGTGCGATGGTTTGAAATGGAAAATTACAAACGATAAAGAAAATCAAGGATAAACACCAGCACCGAAGGATCGCACGCAACGGAGATGGTCTCGTGCCCCGGGACCATATGTGACCAGGATGACGGACCGGACTGCCCTCATACAAAATGTTTACCCAAATGGAGGCAAACGATGGGAAACAAGCTGATTAGTTGTTAGTCGTCAACATGATCCTTCTGTTCCGTTTCGGGGGCACCACTTCGGGACCCTTGCATCGTACGAGCACCAGGCGGTTTGTCGAGTTTCGAAATTGTGCCTTTAAAATTCGAACCCGTCGTATCGTCATCGTGTTTTTTGGTGAAACGTTTCCACCATTTTGCTCTGGCAGCATCTTTTAAGTTTGGAAATGTGAGTTGAATGGTCCCGAGAACCAATCGATCTTACAGTAAACGATGAACGTTTAGGCGAGTCGTTAGACGAATTTTCAACCTCCACCACCAGAGTTCTTCGAGGCCACTGCTCGCTGCAATGCAGCCGGGCGGGTTGGGGGTTTTATTTCTACAACTAACTTCCACTCGGAACTCACCGAAACACCCGTGATGTGGTTGGGAGATTTGTTCGAACCACTCGGTTGATGTGGATAGTTTACAAGGCCAAACTTTTACCGTTCCTTCCCCCTCCCCTTCCTCCTCCCCCCGCTCCCCCCTCCTCCACAACCCCAAAAACCATCAACAGTTTTTCAAACAGACAATCTCAACGGGGAACCATTCGTCTCTGGGTAACGGGCTTTCCCTTCAAACCGAAACAGCTCCAATGGTGCTGCGCTAGCGCCATAAAAAGAAAATGTTATTTAATCCTCGGCAACGATACCTTTTGCAAAAACCGTTCGCCACGACGATGCGCTCTCGGAGGCAACATAAACGTTTAACGTAATCCTCCTTGGTTGAAGCGTGTTCTGTATTTCTTCTCCTCACCCTCGCCATCTGTGTCCTTTGTTGTTGTTTGGCATCTTAATCACGCTCGAGCCGAACGGTTCTCATTCACCAAAGCGCCCGTCATGGAGCGCAGTCGTTAAAAACAGTCATTCACGGCAAACGGAAACTAGCGTACGGGAGACTGCACTTTCTGGCTGCGGTTAGATCCGTTGTGTGCCCCGCGTTGCGTACATTCCCGGGGCGAAAAACCTCCAGATGATGGTTCCGAAGACATATCGTTGCGATTATAATTGGGAACATTTTTTATTTCATGCCACGAGCCTGCCTCTCCGCACCGACAGCAGACGGGAATAGATATAAATGGCTCTGGCCAGGAGGTGATACGACCACAAGAACGGATGCCCATTTACGGTTACCACAGCAGTGTAGTGCTCGCGTTCGGTGCACAACACTGGACAGATGTCCTGCGAAATGGGAATCGAATCCGCTACGTCTGTCGAAACATTCCGAAGCATTGTCACTGAAGGGGATTTGACTTATTTTTTTCTTATTTTTTTTTTGGTGCGTTCCGTATTCTTCTGTCAGGTTTTCATATATTCTACGTTGCCGCTACTTGCAGATAAAGCAACGTGCTTGATCATGTGAAAATATTCTGTGCATGGGTACGCACGTCCTTCTCAAACGAACGTTCGCTTTCACCAAGGCTCGATCTTTTCTACTTCTTTCGGCTTTGGACTTGGTGTCAATTTCAACCTCCGGTTCGTTTCGGAGCGGACACAAGAGAAAATTGCGCTCCACTTAAAGACCGGTTTGTTCCGTTTCGTAGGGTGGGCGCAAGATTTGGGTTTATTGTTTCCCCGACACACACACGTCTGCTCACACTCGCCCCCAACCAAAAACGGTTCTATTTCATTTTCATCTCATACTTACGAGCACACATTTTCGATCATCATGACTTGCGACTAAACGCTTCGTTATTCTCTATTTCCTCTCAACAGGGCCATCGACAATAAAGTGCCGAGTACGGTCGTTCCGTTCCGTTGGCATTTCACTTCATCGAGCAGGGGAAGAAAGCGTGGAGAAGCGAGACCCATTATCGACAAACTGTGCCGATTGAATTCAATTGTATTTGTCGGGCAAGCTGGCCGAACCATCCCACCGACCGTCCACCACAAGAAGGCCCTTGAAGCAAGTCCACCGAACCGAACACGAAACCGATAGATATGCTGTTGCTTTTACAACCGCATCGAATTTGCATAATTTTATCATTCGCAGCTTCTCGTCCTGCCACGTCCTTTCACGAGGCTCCTGTCGGCTGACACGAGAATGGGAATGGCTTTATGGCGTGTGTGGCCGGCAGCATGTGCCTCTTGCCTCCCCATGTGTCCCCTCCTTTCGAATGCAGCATACATCGTCTTCACGCTTGTCGTGTCTCACACGGTTTTTGGTACAAAGCGATCCAACCAATCGACGGATGTGTGTGTTTGCGTTTACACACGCGTGCCCACTGCTTCAAGTGCAGAATGAAAATGAAAGCAAAATGTAAATAATGCTTAGAGTCTTGTTCAGTTGTTAAATTGATATAATAAGTACCCCCGCTGTTCCATCCAGTGTAATCCTTCGTGTGAGACTTCGATTTCGTTCAGCATATTTTGTCATCCTCGTCCGTCCACACCGGGTAGTGGACGTGTCATCGCATAGCGCACCGTTCATTTAGTGCGGCGCAACTCAAAACAGGCAGAAAATAAGCACACACGTATGTCACATGAAGTCGATAATTATATGTGTCCACAGCACAACGCGTCCCGACCGTTTTCCTTCCCCGGGATGGGAGAGGGTGGCCTAATCATATTCCGCCCTCCTTTGCCGGTACGCTTCACTATTCCGTTCGGTCCGGTCGGTCTGCTCTCTGCAATGGGATAAATATTTCATTAACGACTTAACTTAAAATGCTGCGACCGTATCGTCGTATTACCCGGAGAAAACGAGCGGCCTGAACCACGGTAGGCCGGGCAGTGATCCGGACCCGATGAAGCGTGAGGGGCAGCATTCGGACAAAACTTGCCGCCCTGGTGCGGGCCCCCGTTTCCTTTATAGCGCACCGGGAACCGCAAACCGAAGTGCAAATATTTATGGACTGCAATCTACGTGCCCTTCCATTGGTCACGATAGGATGAACCGGTGTGTGTCGGTATGTATGCTTGCTCGCTCGCAAGCATACACATAAACAAATTAAGGGCACACTCGCACACGACCTGGATGCGCAGCCCGTACGGATACGGATTTCAATTCTCCGAAGCCGTTGGTGGCCCGGTGTCAGGCTTTGCATTATAATTTAATTATCGGCCATGTACACAAAATATGGCGCTGCTCTTATGTGCATGTTTTATATTCCAACCACTTCCCGAAGCATTCGCCTGCCCTTTTCTCCTTGACGCCTCTCCTTATCCACTTTTCCCGTTCTCTTTGATTGTGGGAGTTTGTTTTACTTGGCCGTTTTGTGCCGGCTTTTGATTATTTCAACAATCTCCCTATCTGGTTTCGTTGGTCACTTCTGCGGGTAGCGAAAGTTCATTTGCGCGACCCTGTATTTCCCTCGCCGTGGGTGAGTGAGCATTCCTTGAGCCCGGTTGCGGGGCCATGTAGCGGAAAAAAAGGGTCCAATTTATTTTGCCACCCAATTTTTCGCATTTTTATTTCACCCACCAACGGGCCATCGGGACGTTTGTTTCCGATGGGCAGTCCGGTCCGTTTTATGTTTGTTTTTTTTTATTTTCTTCTTCTCGACGTTGCGCATATGATTTGTTTTCGAATGAACGCAGCTGGAATGTGGAACCTTGTCGTTTGTAGTCCTCCGATGGGTCAGTAAAGTGTAAATGGGAATGTTTTCCCACCACCCGCCGGCACCCCTTTTTTTTCGTACCCATGCACCCGGACTTTGCAAATGCGAAATTATTTCATTCATTTTTAATACACGCTGAAGCGCGTACCGCGCCTTACGGGGATCATTCAGCGCGAACGTGGTTAATTTCGATTTTTTATTTGTTTACTTTTTTAAATGATTGGCGTTCCGCCTGCTTTTGGATCGGATCGGATCGCGCGCGCAAAAGAAGTTAATTGCAGAACTCGCGCGCGTTTGCATTTCGGCCCTCGCGGGCGCTTTACGGCGCTTTTTTGTATGCGTTTATAGGCGCGGCCTATCAGAGACGCCACGGTTCGAGCTGTTGGGAGTAATAATAATAAGGCATAATTTATCATCCATTTGTTTTGGGCCAATTTTTGTGCAATCAGCCGATGGATGGTGCAGGTGGGGTGGGTGAGCGTAACATTGCACCATTGCATACGACTTTTACTGCGATTGACAGATAAAAGTGTTTTTTCAATAAATTGGATGGAGTTTTAATCAACTTTGTTTTGAGAAGCGATCAACGCGAAACGCGGGGAATGTTAATTCATTATGCAGCAACGTAAGAACTGCAATTCATAGGTGGTTGTTGTTTTATATGTTATGTATTATCAATGCGACTTAAAATAATTTTAAACATTATTATTCTTGTGTTCCATTTAGCTCTTTGTATAAACGTTAAATTGATTATTAATTTAACGGTATTGAATACCGCCTACAAAATATTCTTCCTTATACTACGAGACCGTCTAGTTCCATTCGTGGAAAAGATAGTTGGAAACTCCCAGAGGGAATTCCTATTGATCAGATCTTCACCATGCGGAAGATCTTGGAGATGATGGCGGAATAATAATTCCGCTTCTTCAATCTCTTCATAGGCTTCAAACCCGCATACGATAACATATCCCGGGTAAAACTTTACGACGCAATGAACTCGTTTGGAATCCCGACCAAACTTATCAGACTATCACGTATGCCCAACGGCATATTGCCAGGTGATGGTGGATGAAAAATTCTCAGGGCCCTTTGCTATTACCAAGGGTCTTTCAACCTAGCGCAAGGAATAGCCATCCGCAACTAGGAAGTGGAAACTTCGGGATCCATTTTCCTTAAGTCAATCCATATCTTGGCATACGCTGATGACATGAACATCATCAACGGCTCTCCTACGTAGCGCAAGCTTACCAAAGGATTGAACAAGCGGCGCAAAACCTCGAGTTGAAGATTGACGAGACAAAAACCAAGTTGTTGGTGGCACCATCAGCGGTCCTGCCAACAAATCCTAACTAATGCAGGAGTGATGTGAATTTACCTTTAAAGTCATCCAAAATATTAAATAAAGCAAACAAAAATAAATACACCTAGCTTGAGTCAAAGGTCAACAACGACTGATGTGGGCTGGTCATGTCATTAGAATCATACCGGACGACCCAGCTTGAAAAGGCATTTCTAGTCGTCCACATGGTAGTCTCAATTGAGTTATAGTGATGGCGTTGATACAGCTGTCAGAATGGCGCGCATTAGAACTCTTTTACTAATATTCTTCAAGAAGAATCTAAATAATTTTTTTAAATAAAATATAACAAAGAATACCTTCAAATATATAGCAACAGTATATTTACAACAACAACAGTCCTTTAATAATAGTATTTGTACAAAACTTCATCAAATCAAATTGAAAGTCGACTAAAACTTTTATATTAGTTTTTTATATTACTTTTATAGTACTTTTATATTAGTTTCTATACTAGTTTTTAGTATTAATCCAAGTTTTCAAGAATTTGTTGTTTTGCTATTTTTATAGAATGCCATTTCACCATTTCAATAGGAAAAACCTTCCGTATATCTTCCATATCTGATGATTTCTCATGTGAACCATAACTCAGCTAGCATCTCAAATTAACTATCCTCGACTGATTAATGATTTTTCACACCCATATCTCTGCGTTATGTAAAAACTTCCGTTACATCACACAATCGAAATGCGATAATGTCGGATAAACGTCACGCTGTGGGCAGTAATTGCTGACAGACCGGGGATGGCACCAGTCCAACAAATTCTCGTTATGGTCCCTTCACCGTCACCGCGATGATAAACCACAACCTATATCCTCTTATACCACTTCTTACGCTACGCAAAATTGCACGCCTACTTCCATGCCCCTACTGCTATGCCGACATTCCGGAAAAACCTATTCGTTTTCCCATCCTGACAGATATTGTGTTTCATATGACAAACAAATAAATCTTCTTGCCACACTCGTCCCTTTCAAAGGCGCTTGATGATGAGGTCCTGATGGGAGTTCCCCAGCACTCTGCCGATCGGAACGTTTGGCCGAGGAGGAAAGAAACGTGAAGGTGTTTCAATTGTAGATTTCGTAGATACATTCGCTTTTTCTTTGGCACCTTTCGGGGCGGGGAAGGAAAAAAGGCACGAGGGACTACTACAATTCATGCCATAGTACACATTCCACTTTCACTTCCCGAGAGCCGAACTGAAGTGGAATCCAAAAACCCGTATCCGAAAGTAGACTCAACACGCTGTAAGCTGTATCATGTCGCGCGCGTACACCACCGCTACTCCACATTGCCACCGACTGCACTTGACCGGCAAAAGTGAAGGATGATTGATATTGGAATGTATTGTGCAAAATAGGGCTCACAACAATAATGCCTCCGCCGTTAACGGTTACACGCTATTACACATATCTCGGGCAACATTTCGAAACGAGACGGTGCAAATGTCCCAACATACATCGGTCTCTTTCAATCCTTTGCCAAGCTTTTGCACCAAGGATCTGTGCGAGTTGGTATGAACTGGAGCGTTGAACTGGGGGGTAGGACATAATCAAAATCTATCAAAAGCATTACGGCTCGGGTTGGTTACATTATGAACGACAGCGTCGGAATCTGGCGCACACAAACACAAGACTTGCTTCTCTTGCGCTGTGTGAGGTCTTTCTACCATAACAGGCTTCAAGCAGAAGCAAAGTTTTCGAGTCGATCTACACGTACTCCGGGTCCTACGGCGATCTGAGGTCTGCCGAGCTGAGATTTAATTCGTAAGCTCCCCCCCATGAAGCTTTCGAAGCGATGTTTATCATCATTTACCTTGGAACAGGGAGCAAATGCCAGCACAGTCTGTGTGTTTGCGATAGAAAGACCCACTCCCTTGGATGGGTTGCATTGTGTCCCTCCGGGCGTTATGCAACATATCTTCCATCTCGAAGAATCTGTCCGTTGTTGTGGCATGTGAAAAATGTGCTACTGGCTTCCACGTTGTATCTTCCCGAAATGTTGCCAGAGTTTCAGTCGGCAATACACTGCCGTCCCCGGCCACAGAATAACAACCAAAACAAGAACGAAACTCCCGTGGTACGTGTGGTACATTTGTTTCACATGCAATCCATTTTGGGGTAGGTGGGTCATGTCCACCGGAAGCCCCTTCAATTACTCATCTACGAGCGGAACAGAACCATTTGCTTCGGGACGGGGGAGGGGTTGAGTCGAAATTCAGTTACACGCTAAGCATATCATCTCCCCCGACGATGGTTCAACGAACGATTTGTGCTGATAAATGATTTCCAGCCTCCAAACCAGCCGGCCGTGGTCCCACCGATCCAGTATCCACTACTTCTAGACCAAATCCGGAACGGTTGTCAATGAAATTGGAGTAGAATGGGGTCAGTTGTGTTACGGAGCTTCCTCCGGTGCACGGTAACAAAAGCGTTCCATGTTGCAGGTCCGGTCCCGTGTCTAGCCAGGCGCATGTAGTCCAAGGAACCGGATCAAAGAGAGCTTTAGAGCTTGTCTACTACATCCCATTCGCTTCGACGGAGGCGCTGCGGATAGAAATTTTGTTTATTAAATACACCAACCAGAAGAGGAATTTGCATAATTTCCTTGGGAAAATGGCACACTCCCGTATCGAGAGTAGCGGCAGCGCCCTGGCAAGGCAGGCCGGGCCGGCAACAAACCTAGGGCCGGATATTTATTTCAAGTAGTGAGTTGTGTGCTTACGGTTTTTATCCTTACTTCCTGTGTTCAGCCTTCTGTGAAGATGCCGGGGTTTTGACTCCCCCCTCCCTCTCTGCTCAGTTTAGAGATTTTCCCCCCATTGAACCGAAACCGCACATATGTTTTCTTTTCCAGGCTTTAAGCGAACCGATCGGTCTGAATGGGGAAAGAAAATAATGCAGATTGACAAAAAGACAACACCGATAGCTGCCATTGAGCATACAATCCAAGGAAAGGAACGTACTTTGCATACGTAAGTATGATGGCTTATGCTATTTTTTTTCTACGTTTTAAGCTAGTCACACAATCACACACATACAGACACGGTGGGTGTGTTGGTGTGCATAATCTCCCCGGGCCTATGGTGGATTGATTGTGGACGAGTTGGAAACGGTATAAATAAACATTTCAATATAAAGACGGATTATTTTAGCGACAGAAAAAAAAAATAATAATCGAATGTTTTTGTTACTTTATCAACATTACTCTAATCCTCATCGAATCGTGAAGACATATTTCACTCATAATAAATCAACCACATGGATTGTAAGAAATCGCTTAACCGAAGATTGGGCGATGAAAAGTGTTGGAAGTCTTCAAGTTCAAAGAAAAACCCTCCCAAAACCGTTCCAAATTGAAATTTTCCTTGCGGGTGTGAGATTGAAGAATTTTGTATACTTTCTCTCTTCACCGTGTGGAAGAGCTGCGGAATGCTTCCTCGAAAGTAACCACCTTGAAAATGTGCCCTGTTCATCGAGTTCATTTTCTTGGGTAACATTTTTACCTCACAAACCGCACAACTTCCGGCTACGAAACCTTCCCTTCGTCGACCACGTTTCGGCAAACAACAAACAACAATAACAGGA
The DNA here is from genome assembly GCF_943734755.1 of Anopheles moucheti. Lineage (NCBI taxonomy): Eukaryota > Metazoa > Arthropoda > Insecta > Diptera > Culicidae > Anopheles > Anopheles moucheti. The sequence goes on along the minus strand of NC_069141.1, from coordinate 37,772,865 downwards.
AACTTGTTGTGTTCCACAGCGTGAGTGTGTGAAAAATCATTGTGCAAAATAAAAAAGCTCTAATAAAGAAAACAAAAAAAGGACGAGAAATAAAAACCAACGCATCCACCTGGTTGATGCAGAAGGAGTGCACACACTTCAACGCCCCGAACAGATTATGTAAAACACAATGCTGTGAAGATCAGTCGGCGCTCAGCGCCAGGAAGCGGTAGCATCATTTCCCTGCCATGGACCTGCTGTCGTAAAAACGGAAAAGTGTAAAACGAGCACCCACCGACAGAACGGCAGACGGCGCAGACACGGGAATGGTTTTGCTGCAAAAGGCAAAAGTTCACAATCTTAGTTCACCTTACCCCGGCCGCGCGAGCGCGATTCTTTTGTTTTATTTGCTGCTCCCGGTGTGCCATTTTTACGCGGCAGTTCGTACGTCCCTGTTCCCGCCGGGAGATTTTTCTTTTTTTATTTTGCGGGGTGTATGAAGCTCGTTAAAGGGAAAGTTTTCTACTCAAGTGTACCGGAATGTAGGGCCGATCTGGGAACCTCACCCGGAGCTGCTGTTTTCATCAGCGAGGCAGCAACAGCACAAAAACGCACAAGAGCACATAAAAACGAATAAAATGAAACATAAAAAACAGAGACTCGACAGGGGGCAAGCGGTAGAAGCCTGAAGAAAGATAATCATGGAAGACTCAAATTAATTCACACGCGAATACGCCACTAATGGTGAGAAGTAAGAACTATACTGCGCGCACTCCACCGAGTGCTGGCTGTATCATGGGATGTGAAACCGGTTCTCGGGAAGTGCTTTTTTCACGAAAATATCCTTTCGCGATGCCCGCATCGGCGAAGATCGCATCCGCCTGGCTGTTGCGGGTTTGCATACGTACCCAACTTTGGGGGTGCTGGCTCCCGGGGGCGAAGGAAGACCCGCCCGCCCGGCCGGGGAAAAGTTTCAATTTCGTAAAGAATCCAATTTGCCTCCGCGTTGAGCGTGAATCTCCCGCAGGAAAAGCGAAACGGGGGATCCGACGCTCTGGGAAGGGGGATCGGGGCAACGCGACAAATACCTCATTCAATGCATGCCAGCCAACCGTTCCCGCCGCCGGTGGATTCCCTCGGGCTGTTGGCTGCTGTGCGCGCTGCTGTAAACTTTCTTTATCAACAACTTTTGAAACACTACAAATTTTCCACTCACACGACAAACCGACCCCGAGAGCACTGTTCCGGCGCGAACGGCGAACCGTATGCTGCCCGTAGTCTCGTCCCCCCGATGGTAATTCGTACCATTTTCCCAATTTCAAAGTATGTGTTTATCTCCGTGTTTCATCCCGGTTTGTAACGCCGAACGAAATCATTTCCTGTGCGCGTGTAAAACTTCCTTCCCTGAGTGCGCGCGGTGCTGTAGTTTTTTTTTTGTTCGGGAAGTACCCCGGAACACGGTACCGCAATCGTGATTCCCAGAGTTGCTATCTGCGGAGTACGGAGTTCCGCGAGCGCACATTCCAGACACGCTTCCAAAATACGAAGCACGCAGCAAATTATCGCGAACCGAAGCGGCGGCGGAGCGGTAGACAGAAGGTTGCCACATGAAGAATGGGGGCGGTCGGTTGTCATGCAGCGGATTGAAACAATATCCGGACAGGCAGTAACAAACACTTACCCACCCACCCACCAACCCCAGCAGCGCGCAGGAAAGGATTAATCAAGAGGATTGCTATCTTCATCTCGGCGGGTTTTGTTGGCAGATCGCTCGCTGGCGTACATCTTCATCGGTCCGGGGTCACGCAGCGTAGTACCCGGCGTTTTTATCGCGTATTACTCCAACCGTGTAACCATGTGCTCCATGGCTGAAAAGTCAGCTTCCATCACCACGAATCCGACGATCCGCAGCAGCGGGTGGTCGCCGCCTTTCTCATTAAGAACCGGCCCGAAAACCCGAACGAATCGGGCGGACACGGGACGAAACTAGCACCAAACTTCCCTTCCGAGCGCGCTGACAGGAAATGAGAGTCAAGATTTGCATACAGATAAGCGGTATTAAGTTAATTATGCCTTAAGCTCTAATAGCCTTTCGTGCGTTCTTTGATACACCGGGAAGGAGGAGGAGGAGGCCAGTGTCAGTACGGTGAACGACTCGTCTTCATCTTCCGGTGGCGGCCGTTTCGCAAGGAGGCTGAGGTTGTGCGAGTAAAGTTGGGTGCGAACCAGACACCGGAAATGTAGCTAAATGGCAGAATCCTCGTGGGAGTTTCAACGCCTCCCAGGCTCTCCTTAAGAGGCCGGATCCATTGCGTACCGGTTGGTAAAAACGGTGCTATAAGGGTTCATTCAATTATTACGTAACGCTGATAGGGGTGGGGGGAGGGAGTCAGTATCAGCGTTACGATTTGTTACATAGGGGGAAGGGGGAGGGGGGGTTTAACTATTTGTTACGTAACATAAAATAAGATTATACTTAGATTCCCGCTCCTTGGTATAAGTATGAAAAATTAACTTATTTTAGGGATTTTTATACAAATTCCATCTATGTACTTGTCAAGTCTCTTGGTATCTTCTGCATTGAGAACTTCTGGTGTCTACTCAGATGGTGATTTTGGATTCCTGTGTGTTGTAGTGGATCCAGTTTGCATCCATTGTCACATAACAAGCATTGTCGACTCGTAAAACAAGTATTGAGCTTGAAGAGCTCTAAACAGTCTCAGAATCCTATTGCGTTTAAGCAAATGCAGCAAAAATTTTAAAATCTACTGACATATATCCAAATTAATGTTCAAAATTATAAAAATATTGCCATGTGATGCATTAAAGATTTCCGCTATCTCAAAGAATTTCAGTTGGCATCATACATCAGTTCCTTATTCAATATCATTTAGTGCTCGAAAGTTCATTCTCGGAACAATGATCAACTTTGAACAACTGTAACGTGCTGCATCACGATCGGTACTTGTTTGATCGTGTTTGAATCAGCATATCAGCTAAAATAGTTGACTGTAATGGTTCTGAATTCTACGATGCTTATCAATTCCATGTAACCGTTTTTTCTAATAAAATACAAACAATGTCCATGTCTCACAGGCGTATGTAAGTACTAGAGCTATATAAGTTCTATATGCTCAAAGCTTCGTACAACTGAAAATTATTCACTAAATCTACTTTACCAAGAAATGTATTTATACTTTCGCCAGTTTTTTAGATTCTTAAAATCTGTGTTTCATCAAAAAAGTTGTGTTTAAAAAGTTAAAAAGGTTAATGAATAATGAGAATTAATAGAATACAGCTACGCGAAAGACAGGTTTGTAGATAAATGAGAAAGTAATAGTACTGATTAATAATTTACGTACGAATTCTTTTTCTTAATAAATTACATCGATTCGCCATGGTACTATGTAATGTAAACTCTCAAACGAGCTTCTTAAGCTTTTTAAATGGACGATTAGCGAATGAATCCCTCATTTGGGATATGTTGTGTTGAAGACTTTTATACGAAGCGTCTTCCGGAAATTAATATCTTTATCCAGAACCTATCCAACCTTGGTTTAGTTAACTTGGTACATGCCAATGATACCAATTATACGGACAGCCTGAAAACAAACATGGTTTATAAAGTATCGTATGCAGATTCGTAGCTGTATAGATTGAAGTAGGTTCTAAAACCACTTCAAATTATTAGCAGCGATCAAACAAGTCAGCCTGGCGTGAGTAGTAAATTTATTAGGCAGTATGTTTGTTTCGTTTTGCATTAATTGAAATACGGTGGAATTACTTAGATAACTTAAGAATACTTCATATTTTTTTAACGAGGGGAGGGGTCAACGACATGTTACGTAATAAATGGAGGGGGGTTGCATCCAGTGTTATGTTTTGTTACAATAGTGGGGTAAGGGGGTCGAAAATTGACAATTTTTGCGTTACGTAATAATTGACTGAGCCCTAACGCAGTGCTCTTTACCGAAGTGCGCGTTTCCATGACAATCGTGCTTGCCACCTAACCCTTATGGGAAGCTGGCTGTTCATGCTTTGCGCTTTGTCTTGTTCTATATCCTCCCCGCAACGGAGAGAGTGGAACCGGAAATTGATGTTCATTTCATCCAGCGAGCACCGAGCGGCAGAGGTCCGCGTTTCGGAACGAGCGCGTCGGCAAAAGTAGCTTTAATAGGATTGGATTTACGGTGCAGTAGCACTGGCGTCCCTGACAGGACGATGATCTGCGCTGGGTGAAGCGCGCGCGTGCTGAGATTTTCCCACCGGAGCCCGCTTCACACGATCGAGCGACAAAGCGAGATAAAAGTGTGCGGAAGGATAAAAGCGCGAAGCATAAAACATCCGATGTAGGGTTAAAAGCCCTCCACTAGTCGATGGATGGTGGTGTTGTCGTGATGAGATGTGACAAAGTGTGTTTGGAGATTGGCCATCACTTGTTAATATTTTCCCCACCCGTGTGTGTGTTTGAGAATGGCTCGTGCATTTTTAACACCACCTGGGAATTTTACCCTTTCCAGCTTTGCAAATTTTTGTTCAATGTCCTCCAGAAAAGAAAGAAATAGCATGACTGGGGGATGGGTAAAATTGCGTTTCGAATACCTTTCTACGTATCTCTGGTATGTGTGTGCACGCTACAACCTCTTTACGTTCAATGTCAAGTATTTGTTTGTGGGAGGTAATGGTGGGGTTTAGGCAAACGGCAGTAGCAAAAGGAATGTAAAGAACGGTTACAAGTTTGCAGTATTTGTTACCATTCGGATTTTCAATGTTTACCCGGCCACGGTGACGCTCGTGTTGAAAGTAACAAATCCGTGCCTCACCATGTTCCATTCACAGCCAGACTGCGTTGTCTGCGTTTCCCGAGGGAAAACTATACTTCCGGTAAACATTCCCGCCACGCAGGGATGGCGCGCTTGCCGTTTTTCCACGTCCACCTTCTGGTTTACGTCCTTGTCCTTTCGATCGGTGGGTTGCACTTTACGCGACGAATTTTGTGGTAGCGCACAGCGTCTTTATACGCCTTGGGATATTACCATTTCCACCGCTAACTTGATGAACAACGCCAGACACCGCAGGACCCCACTCCATCCCCATACACACCGCGGCAACCCCTAGTCTGACAGGATTTACGACAGTTTAACCGATTTCCGGTACGGTTCTGCCCGTGTCCGGATATATTGCATTCTCTCAGCGGTGGGTTTCCACTTCCTGATTATTGGTTTTCCATTGGTTTGTTAGGAAAGGTAGAGCGAACAAGTTTGAACCTTTTTTTTTTTATTTTGCGACGGTACAAAAATTCCCAACCGAACGGGAAACAAATAACAGAGCAAGGAGAAGTTAGGAAAAAAGAAGCAACTATAAAACATTTTGCCACTGCGAACAGCGAAGTATAGATGGAAGGAATGGATTTTTATGTTTGTGTCGCACCACACAAACGAAGAATGGCGATTGTTCGACCAGCAGTATTGATTAATTCTTTAACACGAATATTCAACCATTTCCGCGTATTTTTTCCCCCCCTTTGTCAGGTGATTCAAACCTTCTTTTTTATAACATAAAACAAAAACTCCGTCCCGTGTACTGTCCTTTTCTGTTTTTGTGCTACGGCTTCATTTTCCCACAGTGTGGTTTCCTCGCCCTGCCATCAGTGTGCGGTTTCAAACTTTTGTCCCACGTCGAACTCGTCGAACAGCGGAATAATAATAAAGCCCGTGTGACAAAAGTGCAACGGAACAAAAATAATATCTATCGACTGCATCGTCAAGATGCGAGGTTCGATAGCAAAACCCCGGAACGTGTGACCGTACCGGTACAATAATCCAGTGAGTGCTCGTGCTGCGCGGTAACCGATTCTGTTTTGCTACTCCTGTGTGATCTGATGATCGGACGTGTGGGCAAGTGGAGTTTGTTATTTATTTTCACCACAAAACGAAAACCCTCCAATCATGCTTTTTGTGTTGCCTTTTCCGACTTGCCGTGGTGTAGAAGAAGTGGCTGTGAATCTGCTACCCAAACTCCGATTGTATGGATATTATTCAATCGCTTTGTAGGGAAAACGATGCCAGACGATACTGTTTGCCAATTGCCATTACCTTTTGGCGTTGAAAATCTTCTCAAGTGCTTTCGGGGGCACTGTGAAGTAGCACAAAAAGCAACCGAAATAACACATCACACAACATTGTGCGGGAAAATGAATACCATAGAAAACACATCCAGTGCCAGAATAATCAACGAAATGTAACAAAAAAAGGCAACGAAACTAATGCAAAAGAAGACATAAATGAAATATTGCCATTACTGCTACTACTACGGCTATCCCCTAAGCACTTCACTATCGCGCTGAATCGGGACATTGCATGGACTAGTACCGTATAGAGCCCAAGAACTGTAACAACAAAACACTCATCTCACCATTCCACCTGTGAAAGGCTAGAGGCCATTGAGTCATCCTGGTCACGGCACCGAACGGGTTTGCCAAAAGGCAGCGGAAAAAAGGGGTTTTCTGTTACAAAATGAACCAACCGAAACGAATCCTGGCGGTGACTTTTCGTTCCGGGGCTAGAAACATGACACACAGAAATCCTGCCGACTTATGTGCATGTGTGTGTGCGCGTGTGTGTGTATGTGAACCATCTTTTGACAGCGCAACGGCAGTGGCACACAACTGTGTTCGGATTTTCACATTTGCTAAATCATTTTTTACTTTGACTAATAGTCCGCACGTCGCACGTGTAAAGCGTGCAGAGGTTAGCATTTTGAATTACTTGTTTTTTTTTTTCTTTACTCGGTTTGACTCCGGTCCGACAAGTCCGATGTGGGCCGTGAGTGTGCGAGACGGTAAAGGAGTGGAAAGTTTGTATTCAACAAACGGATACGGTAAGGTTCTTCTACCTTTTGCCGGATGAGTCGCTCGTTTTGTCCCGGTGGTTCTGGGTATGGCTCCGGAAAACACGCACCATAAATAATGAGTGCTTTGTGCAAATGCACAATTTGTCCTAAGTGCTTGTGGGTTTTGCTGTCGGCAACTGGGTGTGTGTGTGTGCGTACCGTATTTTTTTTCTTGAGTTCCACTTTCTGCTTAATGTGTTTCTGTATTTTTAACAGTACATCTACCGTAAGGTAAGGATAAGCATTCTTTACCAGTTACGGAATGCCTGGGTAAGTGCAGGTCTTCATTTCTCTATTTACTGTTTGCACAACAGCACTATGTACTATGCTTTCGCAATGAAGATGTGCTCCACATTCAGCAAAGGTAAATTAATTGATATGAATGTTTCGACGGCACCGAAGCAAGAGACCATCACACTGAAATGTGATGTCGGTTTGCACTGTACACCCCCCCCGGTATTTGCTCGGTGCTCTTTACCGGGGAAATTGCAATTCTCGTCGGTATTACCATGAATGCACGAACTGCATGCATTGGAGGGATAAAAATGCAGCCTCCAACGGCTATCCGCACGCCGAAAGTGCGCGGTGCAATTACTTTGTCAAGTGTACACAAATCCATTTGTTCGGCATCGAATGTTGAGAGTTTTCTGGGAATCGTTCCATTTTCCCCCCATTGTCATCGTTGCTGCTGGAGAACTCTTCATCATCGGAACCGCTCTTCCGGACGAATCGATTCCCGAATATTAACACTGACAGCGGAATGGCGATTGACGGTGCGAGTGGTATTAAAAGAAAGAAAGTATCACACGAACAGTCGAGCGAGCGACAATAAACCGTCCCGTCATTCTCACGGACACGCGAGTCCTTCAGGCGCGTAGTCGATTATGCATTGTGTCGCACATTTCCTACACTTCACACAACTCATCATCGGGACAAATCATGCTCACCATTAATCATCCCCTGCCGACGGGTTGGAATTTGTTGATGATAAAGCAATCGGGGGTTTTGTGCTACGGGGACGAGTGTCTAAACGCAACTGTCTCTGTCTCTGTCCGTTGTGGAAACACTTCGCAAACCCGCATTTTCGATTGTCTCGCATTCAACCCAACATCACTCCCTCTCGCACACACTTACACTCGGAATTCAATTCCAATCTCCATCATCTGGTTTGGCCCTTTTATTGTTCAATGCGTACACATTTGTCGACCTCGAAACAGCCTTTCCAATATGGCTTTTTCACGGTGCGCAGAGCGTTACGTTCGCGTGGGGCAACTCACGACTAGTGTTGGGCGGATCGGATCGGATCGGATCGGATTCTGGGATTGGATCCTTCATTGGGTCAATCCGGATTCGATCCTGAATCCAGGATCCTCTGGATTGGAATCCCAAACAATCCTTTTCGATCCGGATCTGCCTGTCGAACCGTGATCGAAATCCAAAACAAGAGTCCGGATTCGGATCCTTCAGGATCCGGTTTCGTCAATACGAGAATCTGGGATCAAAATCCAAAACAAGAGTCCAGATCCCGGATCCGGATCTGTCATGATTGGAATCTGGGATTGTGATAGGGATTGTTTTCGAATGCGGATATTTTGAGATTTATTGCTTTTTTATTCTGTTCCATGTGAACGCATTATCTCTAAGGTAGGGCAAATTTATACGGACAGTAGAAATAGGCTGCTCCCCAAAAAACTGAATGAAATATTATTTCTAAAGCATAATTTAAGCGAGGAAGACATAGACATAATTGGATATTTTTATTTGGATATTATAGCTTTGGTTTGTATTTTTTTAAATTAATGCATTTGGTTTAAAACATATTAATCAAAAAAATCACATAATGTATTTGGTGATCTTGAATTGAGTAAAACTTGAGTAATTAATTTAGTTTCCTATTTAAGAAAACTAAAACGTACAATTTTAGATGTCCATTCCTACATAAAATTGTGATATGCTGATAATCTGCTGATGCTGAAAAATGATAATCTCTTGAATGTTGAGTAATACTAAAATCGATAATGTAAATAATGAATTACAAATGAATTTTTAAACAATGTTTTTTTTTATTTATTCAGGAACGGCCAGGCCGTATTGCTAATTTTTAAATAATGAATAAAAATAAATAAATTTAATTATTTTTTTTTTTATTTCACGTAAGCTCAATTGTGAACGCACAAGAAAAAAAAAATCGTATTAGCATATCCACTATGCATTTTCTTTGATTACAAAGCAAAGAGTTATTTGAGGTCCTAAAAAAATCTAGTAGAATTCGGATCGGATTCGGAGGATCGATCCCAAGGCGGATCCGGATCGGTCGGATCGAATCTCCCATGGGAGCGATTTTTCCCATCACTACTCACGACACTGCCGTGGGGGGAGATTTATACTCCCAGCATCTTCTGACTGCGGCATTGGTGGGAAAGCGCCAAAAAGCATCACGCAAGGACGACGATGACGATGACAGTCATTCCGATTGGCAGAGCGGTGACGATCGCCGACCGTAGTAATTGATTATGTCATAACAATACGCAACAAACATTAAACATGTCAGATTATATTTGCAGATGCGAAGCGGAACAGAATTTATATATGTGCATAAACATCATCAAATGGGGTGCCATTCATGGGGGGACAAGGAGAAAGAAAGTGGATAAGTAGTCAAAGCGAACAAACGACTCAGGACGTGGCTTTTTTTTTCCTGGTGCCTCCCCCTACACACGGTCCATTTTACTGTGCGGAATAAAGTGCGTGAAGTGATTCCCTGTTTTTTTTTTTACATGGACTCTCGAATTGAGGATTGTGCTACACGATGAATATGTGTTATTCGTCCTTTCTTTTCCAGGGATGCCGCCTTCTACACGCGGCCAATCATTTCTGATTGCTTTCCCATATCGATGTGAGCTAATGAAGTGTGAGTGGATGTGAAGTAGCATCGTCGTACACAGGATTTCTCCCCCCATACACTCTAGGGAGCCCTCTTTTAGCCATTTGGCAAATTGAGACAACCAATTAAGCAGCGCCATTGTGCAGACAAGATCCGGATGTTTCGCGCAAAGAACCATGAAAGGCCTAAAAGGTGCTTCATCATACGTTATGAATGCGTTTCCCGCGCACGTATCGGAGCAGTAACTGATCGGAGGTGGGAAGATTTAAGCACAAAACCTAGTTCCAATTTCTCGACATTGGAAGTATTAGTACCACACCTTCCGGCATCGCCATTTTAAACCCCGGGGGTATCACAGGCGTGCGCGCCTTTTAAGGCACGGCAAATTTGTTCATTTCACCCACATCAACTCACGCTACTACTCTCATAGGCCCGTGTTCGGCCCGGGGGCTCATTGATAGCAGCCAGCCAGCCAGACAGACATGACATGACGGACGAGTTTTGATCTCACACATAAGCCGCACCCGTAGCTAATGTGTGCTGCCGTGTGCCGATCAATGTGTTTACCACCTATCGGTGTGTACTCCGGGACGGATATTAGGCAACGGATGATGTTCGACGCGAGATCCCCGCGGCTATGACGATTGAAACGCAGAGAGCTGTCGACGTGCGTGTTTTTTTTGTGCTCGTGACATTTTCTGCTTATTGCGACACAGGTGTCCATTTTTTACGGTGTGCTTCTTTGCTCGGATAAGCTTGATTGAACAAATCGAGAGTAAAATCGAGAGTGCGTGAACTGCCTTAGGAGGTTAAGATGGAGCTCCCGCTATCTCACACATATACGTGTCATACTATTGCTGTTTGCTGTATGATAGAGTGTTTTTTTTTTGCTGTCTTCCCTCGTACTCAGACAAGAACATAGAAATTAAAGAAGAGAAACAAAAAAAGGCACTACGTTCCATTTTTCGCATCCCGGAATGAAGTCTACCGAGCCGTACAGGTAATTGGTGAAACGTTCGTACACGGACAAACACACACACACACGCTTCTAGCCCCGGTAGAGCGAGAACATTCCGGCCATTTTTCCGCCTTTTATCACCTGATGTCGAACCACTTTTGTGTTTGCTCCCCACTCTATCATTGCGGATGTCTGTATTGATGTTATGTTATATGTTTTGCTTCGTTTTGGTGTTTTTAGTCCCTCCTGTGCCGATTATTGCCGCTTACCAGCGGCTTGGCTTTCTTTTTTCCACTCTGTTTCGCTGGGTGTATCGCAATTTATGTGAACATAAATATCCTTCCCCTTCGCTGCACGCGCAGCACACGGGAAGCGATAGCCACCGGCACAAAATGAATGAGCGACTGAATGAATGTTATTTTTCCACATCGTTAAAAGCACGGCACAATACATCATGGTATGGTTGAGTGCAATTTTTTTTCCGATATGTGTAGCAAATGATGGGAAAGCATGCCTTTTACCGGGCCTTACCTGGAATTAGTCTGAAAGATTTTTTTTTTGCTATTTCATTTGTGCTGCAAAAGTTGGGTTGTACAGTTGGGTTGCACGATCAATGCAAAAGCTTGTTTATTATCCTGCTGCGAATTTGTGCAATTAATAAACAACGCAAATTGTATAGTTAGAAATCGAAAAACAATGTTAATATGCATAACTGGAAAATTTTAATTTTCATTAAGAAATTCAATACAAATGCACCCTACAGCCAAAAACAATTGTTATAGACCCGAATTAATTATTTAAAATAATTATCATTACAATAAGAATAAAAAATTGTGAATAGCATGTGAAACAACAGTAAAGCATGATAAAAAGGCCGATTCAATTTGCAAATCTTCCGTACCTTTTACATTGAACAACTGTATAAGTCGCTCTTATTCAAAATGAGATACAATGGAAATTCATTCATTATACCCAGAATCCATGAAGGCCCATCGCAGGAGATTACGTTTATTTTAGCCTCCACGGAGAAAAGCCTCCGTTCATCAAGCGATGGTCTGCTCCAACTAATCGTATTATTTTATTTCAACTCCCACATTACATTCCATTTGAACATTGTACATAAATCTAAAAATTACATAACTCTTGGACTTAAATAAATAGAGAATTAGTTTTATCGAATAACTTGTTGATTTTCTGTGCGAATTATGCGCAAAAACATTCCAATGTTTCAAAAAATGTCAGAATGTGCTTCTGACATATAGGACAGAAAGTTTTTACTAGCTTGTATTACAGTTTTCCCAAATTACATTGTCATATAATGTCAATACAAAGCTGCTAAGATTAACATCCATCAATATCAGGGAGACTAGGAAATTCCCATAACAAACTAAGAGCAATTTTTGTAAAAAGATGTATTAAATACATCGTATACTAATTGTATGATAAGAGAAAAAAACCGTTAGAATGTAATCGTTTGCAACATTTTGTATATTTCCATGTCAGATTTAGGGTTTTTGGTTTTTAATTCCATTTTGAAAGTGTGCATTCTGACATTTCAATTCTGCATACTAAAAATATCACTTATTGGTACAATTTATGTCTGATAAAACATTGTTGTACAACTTGACAGATTGGAATGACTGTAATTATTTAAAAATAAATATTATATAAATACCAGCAATAGTGCATAACTTGCAGAATCGTTTGATCTGTCCATTATCATTTTCTGTGCATGTAAAAAAACCATAATCCATTCCCTATTAGCTAGACCAACAAACAAATATGTTGCAGTGTGATTCAATATTGATTTTTCTTGTCCCCTCCTCCCTTGCTTCAGTGTTTGTTCAGTGTATAATAATCCTAATCAATTCCTGCTAATCGGTGATAAGCTCGAGCTGGCATGATTGATGATATTCCAGCAAACAAGCCAATCATTAATTAAAAACTTGCACAGTTTCATCAGAACTACAGCATCATTCGTACAAAGATCGTTCGTCATTTCATCGCCCGCACAGCAAACTGAAAGCCACATGTCAAGTGCACTAAACATTAGCCGGGACGGGATGTTCCACTTTCGATACGATTTTAATCTCGTTCAGAAGCATAGCACTTTGAAGCACTAGTGCCAATTGTGCTTTTCATCAGTCCGTGTTGCTCTTGAAATGCACACTGTGCCCACGATCGAAACAAACTCCTCTCATCAGCAAAATGGGTCTACTGTAACCTATTCATCATTTTACTTTTCCAGTTTGCCGATGAGATCTCTCGAGTGAAATATGAAAGAAACAGTCGCTCATTCATTAGTTTTAGTTACAGAATGCATCTGATTGGGGGGCCACCACGGTCCGATGGGTTGGGAAAACTTTAAACCACTTCTATCGAGTATTACCCTTTGAAAGCAGGGTTCGCTCTAGGATAGTTGCCGTACTACAAACCGTACCGATACCCTTAACTATTGCTGTCGATGTGACGTATGAAATGTGGAAAATTCCTCTCGAAAGATATTTTCCATCTTGGCAGGGTGTAAAATTCTCCCAGCGCAGTAAATGAGTGTCGGTAAGCAAAAAGTCGGCAGGAAGCGTATTCTTAAGAACCAAACGGGACCGAAAAGATCGGTTCGGTAAGATACAACCTATATTGGTTGACCAAATGCCCGAATAGGCAACACCAGAAGTGAGCGTTTGTGACCGGGTACCAAAGTGGGCAGACAGGCAGACAAATTCGGCATGAATACGAATTTCAAGATGATATCTTCAAAGTGGAACTTTGTGGTGAAACAAATTTTCCGAAACGCTTCACGCTCGGATGGTTGTTCAGTTTTGGGGGCAAAGTTTCAAACAATTTTCCCCCGGCTGGTAGGATATTTTACTGTACTGGCTTTGTGAGTGTATTGCGTTAGTTACACCTAAGGGCTCACACCCTCCAGATCTAACGGGTAGGGTAGTAGGTCGGGGGCGGCCTAGAGGGAGGCTCGTGTAAAAATGTTCCCTTCGATCGGTCCTATATAAGCACCACTTATCACCATACTACCTCCCCAACACCCACACCCACATACCCCCTGGCTTCCATTTGCTAGTGTCCTTGCGGTATCGTTAAGGTAATGTCACCGAATGTATCCTGTGGCAAAGTTGGCAACAATTTCAACCACACACCTTCACACGTTCCCTCTCCCCCGCCTGGAACCCATTACCAGAACAGAAGCGAGATTGCACCGAGATCTAAACCTCCGAAAACGCCTTGCTAATGCGATGCCCTGTGCTGTGAGAACCCGCAGCCCCCTATGTTGGGCCCGTTTGTGTAAGCAGGGCTGGGTCAAAACTTCGTCAAAAAGGTCTATCACACGGATGTTCGGTGTGCTCGTTAGGTCGGAGCGAGTGGGATCGTACGGTGGAAGAGATTTCAATAAGGTACACCAAGCGATGGAATGTTTTGGGAACTTTAATTGTGATGCTTCGGTTACACCAATAAGTCAAGCGCTGTGATAGCGGCTCGTGCTCTAGTGGAAGCATGTACGAGATAGACGAAGCTAATAAAAAGTACATCGTTGAACAGCTATTCGCTGATTAAAATGTACTTACCTAGGATACGTGGAAATCAGCAGGCATTTCTAATCAGATTTCTGTTTTTTCTAATCATTATTTCTAATCAGAAATCAGCAGGTATTTTTAATCAGAAATCAGCAGGTATTTGTAATTTGTAACCTAATGTTTACAGCGTTTCTTGTTTCTCCCAATCCATTTATAATGTTTACATGACAACTAGAGGCAGAAATGGCACATTACAGGTATCCGCTAACAAGCTCCGATAAAATATATATTTTATCCACATCAACACACAACATGCTGCTATGCGTACCCATGCTTACATCGAAAGGTGTCATAGCCATCGAAACGATCCCCATTCCAACATGATGGGTAAACTCTCTTGCCGTTTGCAATAAATCCACAAGTAGCTAGAAGGATATCATTTTCTTCACTTTCTCTGGAAAACCTCATCGCTGTCCTTGGCAGAGTACACCAGCGTCAACAAACACGGATCAATAAAAGTGTTCCTAAACGGAATTTTTGCTCCCGGATCCTTTTATGCACCCGGCACACGACCCCATACCATACGTCGTTGCCCTTTTTTTTGTTGGTGGAGCTTGGGACAGAGCATTCTCCTTCCCGAGGTCGATAATCGTGTTATGTCGTCGTTGTCGAGGTCGTCTTTTGGTTGGTTTACCTACGGCTTTTACTTTTTCTACTTTATGTAAGCCATCAGGAACCAATCAACCCACCGTACACACGCACGCACAATGGAGCCCTTTATTCCTCTTTTTATCCCATGCGAACGAAACGAGATGTCTGATATGCTACGGTGGCAAATCACCTGTCAATGCATGAGCCCATCCAGACAACCCCCGTGTTTCGATTTTCACCTGCAAACTCGGAGCTCGCTGGTTGATGATGTTCGACATAAAGGTTTTTTGGTTTTTGGATGCTTTGTTGCAATGTATTGTGGGGGTTGTGCATACGGAAAAGGATACACACACATACACACATGGATCCAGTGTAACAATGACACAGTCTTGAGTGAGCTCACTCACTTTCCGGCTTCCTTCTGAAGATCCACGTGCCCTCCGTTATACATACACACAGACAGCGAAGACCTCCTCTTTCGGTTGGTTAAGCTTTCACAGCAAAAGCGGAACATTTACAATCGAAACACAGCGAAAGGTAGAAAAAAGAAAGAAAGAATAGAAAGTGTCAGAGAGATAGAGAGGAACGAAAGGAATGAGAGCGAGAAGCAACAGCATTCGCATCCACATGATCTGTGCGCGTTCGCAACGTGTGCTCTTGAGGATCAAATTCAGTGCTTTTTTTTCTTCCACTATACCGAAATGGGATGAAATTGATGCGAACGAGGCGAAACGAGCTGCCAACCCAACGAGATGGAAATAAATTCACTCCCCGGAAAACCTTGCCAGGAAAGGAGCGAAATGCGCTCGATTGTGTGGCGTTGTACAGGCAAGCGCTTTGTCAAACTGTCACTCATACGTATTTCCGGGTGCTTTACCCTCCCTCGACACCGTCTCCGTCCGTCCGGAAACCAAATAACCGTGAAAAGAGCAACACAGCAAAGGAAGTATAAATATATTCTTATATTATCAATCCCAGAACCAGTAACGTTCGGATGGAAACAAATGCTGCCCACACGAACGGTTTCGCTTTTGTTGGGCGGAAGTTTGAGTTTGATCACATTTCAACTTCATTGCTGATGCGGGTTGGACAGATATTCGGTGTGGATCAGCGAACCCGGGGTCATCGTGCCGTTCGGAGAGCGCATTGATGCCCGTGTTGCCCAAGATCCGGGTGTGTCCGTCATTTTTCAACCTGGGATGTGCCCTGCTGCCAGTACTGTAACACGCACTCGTTTGAATAGACCAATCTAACACACCTTCACTTCATTCCGCTTCAACATCAACATCATCATCATCATCGCTAGCAACAGTAAAGGCCACCACCATCGTTCTACCTGACCGGCCAAACAATGGCGAAGCAAAAGTTTCCGTCCACAGCCCGATAGATTCTTTTATGGGGCAGTAAAATAAAGCGGCAAATTGTTACGGGCATCAGGCCGACTGTTACGGTGAGCCGGAACATTCATCCGACAAAATTACATCATTTTCCCAAATAAAACATTTCCACCGGGCAGGCGCGTTCGTTCTATGTTTGCTTGAGCGCGCTTTAGTTTATCTACCGTGGGGGTTATAACTGTGCGCTTCTATTTCACTGTTGCTTCACATCAAAGTGCACTGGAAGCGGTTGAGGGGCGATTTCCCGCAACATACCGAATTTGCCGAAAGTACCGAATTATACGGGACACCAGGCGCCTCCATCGTTGTTTCGAAATGAAATACCATGCGCCTCCATCGCTTGCCGAATGGTGAACGGATGGAAAAGAAAGAAAATGAACGCATAAACCACGAGTGGTATTACCCGTTCGAACCCGCAAGAAAAACGCAACATGGTTGATTAATTTGTAGTTCCAAGTAAAAGGGACATAAAGTGAGGTTGCTAAAAGGACGTAAAATAAATAGAAAGCCTTCACACATAGGTAGTTTTGCTAAATTTGTATCCCACACCGACGCCCGTTTTGCTGCGGGGCCGGTGTCGAAGAAAAACAATGAAACACCTGATTTTTTTTTTGTGTCGGTCGGTCGAATGTGAATCTACCGGAGAGGAAAAGCTAAATAAACCATCAAGCGATTGTATTTTATCACCTTTTCTTCCTTTTTTGTTACGTTTGTTTCATCCCGGAGCACACCTTTTAAACGGTTTTATCGCACCACCAGCATAGGGCTAGGGCTGTAATTCTTTATTTCACTTGCGAGGACGTATGGTTGTAACGCGCGTTGAATAAATGAACTGCCACCACCACAGTGTGGGTCCTACCCCTACGTCCATTGCTGTTCGTGTATCGGCGAGAATGGAAAACGAGAAAATCATCCAGCGGAAACACTGGCGGAGGACCTTGGGTTCCTATCAGCCCCCGATCGCCTCAATTCGACAGGATGGGCCGGGTATAACGGCCCACCGGAAGCAGTGTCGGATGAAACAACGTCCATCGTGCGTTCTTGTTCCGACTCCAGTGACAAACCAAAACGAACGAAACGGGGAACGTTGATGCGCGCTGTCCGAACACCGGCGTGTTTCGTTTCGATGGTGGTGAAGTGAAGCAAATGCAAAAGGCCCGAGCACCGAGGCCATGCTGTGCCCGGGACGCACGCCGGTCGACCGTCTAACGGTCGTCGAGTGGCCGTAACAACGTGTTAACAGAGTGCGATGTGCAGTGAGCTGTTTGGCCATGGAAACGGGGGATACACGGATACACGGGGCGAAACACCGGGCCCGCCATATCTATCGCCGTTAGTGTTTGGTTTTGTTTAGCGTTTTCTCCCTACACTTTTTGCATAAAATGAAAACAGTCGGGAAATGGGACACATCACCATGACCGCGTGAGGTAGTCGTCACTTTGCAAATGGCATCGAACCGAAAGGGAAGAATCGCCGCTTCCCGTGGTGATGCTGTACCGTTTCTGCCGCTTTCCGGATGGAGGCGCACGGTCACGCATCATTCCTGAGTGGCTGCGTACTGCGTTGTGATGAAAACCGGTCGGTGACCCGCACAAACGGAGAGTTTAGCGGCAAGGGACCCACGGTGAGGCAGAAGTCAAGTTAAGCGCTACGGCAACTTAGAGCAACTGGCTTTGAAGCTTGAAATTAGGTTTTGTACGCGTGTGTGTGTCTGTGTCTGTTGTTTTATTTTTTGTGTAATTTGAAGCGAGATCAGTGAACAAGTACGCACCCCCGAAACGTTTCAGCATCACACCGGGTAACGTTTTCAACTTGGAGTGCTTGGACAATATAGCCAACGGCACTACACTCGCCGGAAAGCAATTAATATTCGTGCGTGAAATGAGTCTGCCGACAGAGGATGCGGAAAAGCGCGGGATGTGGGTCAACAGGGAACACGTGTTTATGTATCCGGGTTTTCATCCCGTGGTGAAACAAGGGAAGTACGGTTCGGTCAAGCACGTGGGAACGTGGCATTTGATTTTCTGACTGTTGTAAAATGTTCCAGGCCAGGGCCTTGGCATATCCTTCCGCAAGTTGCGTGGCAGTAACAAAACATTAGCTTTACAGTACCGGAGAGAAAATTACTAAACCTTTCATTCTCGATGAAACTGTTCCGTGCGCACAGTGTTGGGAAAAGCCCCGAGCCCGTAAGATACGGTACCCGCCCCGGTGATGATTGAAATAAATGTACGCAGCCCAGTACCACCGTGGGGTCCGAGGCAATTTAAAGCCTCCAGGCAAAATTTGCCTACCGACCACTCGAAACCCATCTTTTCGGGCTTTTGTAGCCGGGGTGTGGTGTAATATGGTGAAAATTACACACCATCACACCATCGCTCCGTTTTCGGTTCGGTTTGCTCCAGGGTTGGGACACCCGGACCTCACACCGCCCACACAACCAACCTCAGTTCCAAAAACGTTCGAAATGCAAACTGTCCAATTAAACGCTTCGCACGGCTCACCGTACTGCCTTTTTCTCACCTTTCACACACACTTGTCGGTGGGAAAAAAGGGTCGGGAAAAGCGGAAAGCCGGACCCCGGGATACGTTCCTTTTTGGAAACGGTAATGAAACGAAATTGCGTTACGGTACGGTCAATTCAATTATCAAATCCATTCAGCGAATTATATATGTTTCCTGCTATCTGCTTGCGCCGTCCAGCGTCCGTCCATTCCCGTGATGGGTTCTCGGTCTTCTTGGTACCGAGCGCTGATGGGCGACACTCAGCACAATGGAATCTTCGCAACCACCGGAGTTCACAGTGCCACAAAGCAGAAGGAACCTGTTGCGGGAAAGCAGAACGAGAACGAGTGCGAACGCTACGGAGAGGTTGGGAAATTCATTAAATGTTCCACTCTCACAGTCCATCCCAAAAGGTTACTCACAGCCAAACGGACCATTCCCTTTCACCATTCCACCATTCCACTCCCTCCTTTAGCTCGATTGCCACTGCTTCTTGTCTGTTTGCGTTGGGGAAATGAATGCATTCATCGATGCGTTATAAACGACGATATTATACTCATTTTCCAGACCCGGATGCCAACAACGGAGGACCGTGTCACTGTGAAGGATCCATTTACCCGGTAACTTCCGTGCAAACCACCACAATGCCGGGTGACCCGTTTCCAGTTCGCTGCATGCGCGACCGGTTAACGCTGCATTCAGCCTTGCAGCGGGCCACGCGACCTTCGCACGCTTCGACCATTACCGCGAAACGCAACGGTGATTAAAGATCATTCATTATAATCATGTGTTTTCGCGAC
This sequence comes from Anopheles moucheti, assembly GCF_943734755.1. NCBI lineage: Eukaryota > Metazoa > Arthropoda > Insecta > Diptera > Culicidae > Anopheles > Anopheles moucheti. The sequence continues at coordinate 37,753,273 of NC_069141.1, read as the reverse complement.
CGGATTTCGGGCATAATATGGAGGAGCCTTCAATCCATCCGCGGGCCCCGGCCGACTCCATCTTCGTCATTGCTTCTCATCGTCGGTAATGGTTGCTAACGAGCGGAAATTAACACTTCCTGTCCGGTTTTCGGATTCGGTCGACCGGCCGATTCGGGCAGGACCAACCAGCACAGGAAGCGCTATATTTCCTCAATCAAACCATTCGTCCGTGGAAAGGCAGTATTTAAGCGTGGGCTTCATATTAGTAAACATGCCGCGTTCGAAGCACCGGGAGCACGATTAATAGAGGTGTGCAAATGGATCAAAGCGTAAACAAACATAACGAAAAAGCGCCAAAGCTCGTCCTTTGCTTTAGCAAAACGAAAGCGAAATAAATAAAGCAAATTGCCGCATGTTGTAACAATTATTTTTAATTGACAGCACCCGTGGGGCGAAGGTTCAACCCACGGTTCGCGGACGGGTCAGTCATTAAATGAAAAAGCAAAATAGCCAAAGCCCAAGGACGACGTCAAAGGATCGCATGGCTGGTAATCATCGGTAAAAGGCTCCGGCTGCCCGTTTTGCCACCGAGTTTTTCAACGGAAAACGAAAGGAAACGAAAGGATGTGATTATTATTAATTTTTTCATCCACTCTATCCAGTCCAGGGGACCCCGAACGGTACTGATCTTTGAGCCGTGGTTCGCGGATGGATGGTTTAATTGGAATGAAAGCTTACAGTCGGTTCGTTTTTTTCTCCTTCCTGCAACCAGAAAATCAAACAAGCCACCAAAATGAAGCAACCCAAACAAACCCATCTAGGACCCCCATCGCGCAATAGCGCTTTCAGGCGCCTAACGAGGGAAGAAGGTTAACGTGGTGATAAAGTTAATGGTAGTCAAAGGTACACGATTTAAATAAAAGCAGTACCATTAAAATGTAAACACACACGAGCATCATTTATCATTTGCAAATAAATTGCCATAAAAGCGCACACCCTCCCCAAAAAACAACGAAACGAGTAAATTGCAAAGCTATAAAAATGGCAAAAAATTGCATAAATTGGTCACAGACCAGCGAGGATTGTTTGGCCAGCGGTGAAATGCAACAATTCGAAGTACAATATTCCCCATGCAAATGCAAATGAATACGCCAGCCGAGGAATAGGGCAATCGAAAATTGTGCAAAGAAATGGTCACTTGTTCTACGATAGTCACCCTGGTCGCGGTCCTTTGGCGTTCCACGGTGCCGGTACGTGATTATAATATAACTATAATGTCCCAATAGTGGCTGCACCATATTTGGTGACATTTTATGCGTGTATGTGTGTGTGAGTGTGGTCATTGTTCGACCATTTTCCAGCTTGGTAACGGGTCGAAAAAGGTTAAATAAACGATATAGGAAGGAGCTTTTTGCTAAAGGCGCAAGCGGAATAAAGTCGGGAAGGATGGATTAAATGGAAATACGGCAGCACCGGGGTTTTTGTCTTGAGCGAAACGTTCCGGGGAAAAAAAACGGAAAAGAGCTAGGGCATAAAACATAAAACCCCAATACAAATCGCTGCCCCCGTATCCGTGTGCAGTACGAATCGATATGTTTGCCATCCGGTTGGTTATTTAAGTTTTCCAATTCCCGTTGTTTTCGCCCCTTTCCCCCGACTGCTTTCGCATGGTTTACTTTTTCTTTTGCTGGCCACGTTTTTTACTGCCCGGTGGTATCGAACATTCTTCGGTGCTCCTGAAGGAATGGAAATTGCTTATTATTTTTTAATACCAGGGATAAGCCGCTTGTACAAACGAATTCGATACGGGCGAACCCGCTGTTGCCCGGTGAAAGCGTACACGTACAGATGACTTTGTCCACTCGGCCTCGGTGGCAAAGTCATATTGCTCGCTAGCATTTCGCTTCGAAATTCGATTTGTTTTGTTCCATTTTGTACCAAGCGAGCACGGGGAATCGTTATTGGAACTCTCCGCTTTTTTTTTTGGTTTTTAATGTTTATTCTATCGAAAGCGTGTTTAGCTTGTTTGTATGTTAACTTTTTGTCCCCCGTTATGGTGCCACATTCTTCACTGACATCTTATTTAATTTGTGAAATATCAAAACCGATCGGGCTGATAACGAGCGCGAACAAATACGGGCGGAAACACGAGCGCCGGAAACGGGACGTCCGCAATTGATCGAGGCATATAGCTGGGAATAAATTAACGAACGATGCTGAGCTAATATTTTTCGTGCGCAATATTTTCACTTCCTGGATTTAATTATTACCCTTCACGGTCCATTCCGGCCAATTCTCCTTTTTTTTCTCGGGAAGCAGAGGTTCAGGAGGTGGCAGTGTTTGGCGAAACCGCCACTCCGGGCAAAACTTTTATTTCGCTGATTTTTTGGACGCAAAAATATAACGACAAAAACGAGAACATACCACGCAACCCGGCCTTTTGTTTCGGGCTACAAACAGCACGGAGGAAGAAGCAAAATAATTGAAACACATTGAGTTAGAATGGGGACGGAATGGTTCGGCTTAAAAAAAGGGATAATTATATCGCTACCCGGAACGACCGAGTTGGGATGGGAACTGAAGCCTTCCAGCATTATCCAGTAAACGGCAGCCAATTTCGTGTTGGGATATTTTTTGTTTTCCCTTCTCCCTTTGTTCTATCCTACGCTCCTATTTTCGCCGAGATTCACGGGAATCATGATTTTACAGCGTTATTTCCTGCATCGAACGATGGCGGTGTGTCCGCCTTACATCGTCTGCACCCTGTGATCGGTTGTTTATCCTTTTGCACGCTGCTTCAGATCAGATTCCAATGAAAACATCCCTTTTGCCGTACCGCATCGCGCTCCCCATTCTAGCACCGGAAGCTCGGTGCCAGAAGCAAGAAAAATAAATAAACGGTCAACGTAAACAGACGGCAGGACCGGTCGCCGAGCGTGAAAGACGATTGAAGATTATTAGCTACAGGCCACAGCCGACCGTTCGTCCTTCGTCTGCGTGGCGTAGGTGCTAGCGCTCTCTCGGGAGACAACTGCGCTAAAGTCAAGAAGACGGTAAGGATCGCCTTCGGCGCGACCATCAACCAATCGGTTGCGCAACGGTTCGGGTCTTACGGTGAGGATCGTTTATTGGCAAATGCTTCTGAATCGTGATAACACTCGAGGCGCGGTTTCGGAATACTAAATTGCGCCAAGTAAAGGAACAGTCCAAACCTTATGCTTGTGGGACGGTTTAGGTGCTAGGGTTTACACGTTACATCTGGAGGACGATGGTATGCATGACGGTATGCAGGGGTTTCCAGTAAAGTTTAAATTTAACGTAATATTACAAATATCCACATGACAGATATATACCTACCGATAGTACAATCACAATAAAATTGTACTGCAAAATAAAATGTTATACTTATATAATTACAAGATACTCAAACTTAAAATCTTGTTTGAGGAGTTTCATAAATATTTTCCAATTTTTCATCTTAACAATACCCTATGTATTCATGGTTGCTACAACAAGTTGGTAAATGATTTCTTAATTTTAATTTAAGCAAAACAACTTTCTAAAAAACAAAAAAAAACATTAGAGTCATAAACCTACACTACAAATTTCTCTGGCTGTGACGATGTGGCTCTCACAAGGTCATGAACAAACAAATAAAACAACTAATAAAAAAAAGATCCAAGAACAACGGAAACAGGTTTTAAATATTTTTTTCTTTTCATAGTTAAAATTTCCAAAACAAAAAATAATATTTCGACAAATAACTAAGTTAGGGTGCAATGAATATTTGCATGTTGAAACAAAATTTTGTATAAAATGCGTTTTTACCTAGCCAAAAGATATGAGTCGTCAAAGGTTATCAATAGATTACACCTATAGATTTTATTTGATTATATTATATTAACACTTTGATTTTATTTCTTTTTCTATTTTCTTAAGACTAAATTACTAAAAGAAATTATAAAAACAGTGTCAAAGGAAAATGAAAAGTCTTCTAAATGTGACTTATTGGTTTGCCAAATAGTATGATTAAATACTTGTTGAAGTATAAAATGAAGTGGTTTAATTTAACCATTTAATTTCATTAAAATTTCCTCAAGGGGTCATAGAAACCCCTGTATTTACTTCTAATAGGGAACACAGAAGCACAGAAAGGGCCATTCATATGGTAGGGTAATTTTCCCTGAACAAACGCATTTCGCGCTTTCTTCCTCATCCCTCTCTCCCTCCCTATCTACGTTCCTTCAGCTAGGAGTTTTGCTTCCGTAAACAAACAAATCCTGGGGGGAATGAAACACAGTGCCAAAACATCCCATTCCCAAGCACCAAATAAGGGTAAGACGAGAATATATACATCGCAACAATACGGTCCAAAAAACGCGTAAGGCCATCTCGGCATCCCGAAACGATGTCTCCAGACACAGGGCCGGGAAAGCGGTAGTTGAATAAATTTTCCCTCAAAAAACCATCGGGCACAGCGCGAGCAGGAAGGGATTCGTTTTAATTAATCGAAATTGAAAACAAACCAATCTCTCGCTGCTGTAAATGAGCAACGGCAGCGGGCAGGCATGGAGAGCAGGAAATTAAGGACATAACGTGGCCGTACCTACTCCGCTCCCTTCCAAGCACACTCTTGCAATCGGCCCAATGGAGTGTAAAAGGCATTTATCGGGTGTGGGAACTTAAATTGAGTGTAGAAAATAAAAACGACTCACTCCACACGATCGGTCCCATGAGAGCAGCGCGGGGTCGCCAGGTGAAGTCAATTACCCTGGGACGGATTTCCTTCCCGCTCCAGTTACGAGAGTGTGATATTACACCGTAGGACGGCATTTGTACGGGAATTTATTCTTTTCAATTTCATATGATCCACACACATACACACACACACATACACGTAGTAGCACTTTTCGCAACTTAATTGAACACGCCTGACAAAACAACAGTAAAAAGATGCTGAAAAGCAAAACCTTTGCCGTTAAGTTTCTTTAGCGTGCTTTTTTGCGTGTGCGCGCTCTTCGTTAAGAAGATTTATTCTTGGCCGAACTACACACCGTGCCGTGCCGTGTACGGCCACCATCAAGCGAAACACACGGAAAAAAGCCTGATGGGCATTTTAAACAGGGGCAACAAATCGTGAAATGAATCATCAAATAGAGTGCGCACACCGGGCGCACTCTTGCGCGCCGTCGACGTCGTCGGTGTCTTCGCCGGTTTTGTCTGTGCGGTGAAATTGTTTTACTTTTCCATTTTCCAATTCGGTCGGTTCTTGCGAAGCGTGAGATGACCCCAAAAACCGTCCGCCCCGGTACAGGTCGGAGTCAAATCTCTGGGCGATCCTTTCGGCTTTGTTTGGCTTTGTTTGGCTTTGTTTCAGTTTGGTTCACAAAATTTCGTTAACTTGTACGTCGGTCGGGCCACTCCTCCGTGGGTTCTACACACACCCCCAGAAACGGAACACCCCACAGAATGTTGTTTTGCCCAGTTTTACCTCATTGTCTTAGCGTTTTGTTGTCAGTTGGTTTTGTATTCCGGGGATTTTTTCTTTTCTCATCCCCGAAGCTCGTGCTTTTGTTCTTCAAATCAATCTGTCCATTAGGAATGGAATTCGTCTATCATCGTTTTCATCTCCATCATTACGCCGGACGGTTGGGAGCGATTGGCAAACGAGACTGAGATTCTTAACGGCAACACAACTCATACCGGGCGATAGGGCACGGTCCTTTCCCGGATCTGGAATGTGGTGCAAAGCGCTCCACTGAAACAAAAGCAAGAAATCAATTTTCATCAATCCGACGCCGACACCGGGCAGGATATTTCCACCCAAGATGACCTCAAACCACTCCAATCCAAAGTACCGAAATTGACATTCCTCTTTTTAATCTCTCTGCCCGGGCGCGCAATCTGTGGCGACACGTGGACGGAGTTCTTCGTTCGGCTAGCCGGCCGAGTGATTAAATTACATCAAGCTTCACAGGGAAAAATGGAAAACTTTAATCCACCACCAAGCGACGGCTCTACGTAACAGTCTAAGAGCGCTTCCGAGTTGCTGGTGCCCTTTACTCGGGGTGGGTGTCTGGCTTGGCCTTGGGTGACCGGATCGAATGACGGTTCCGCTGAAGAACTGGAGGATTTGTAGTGTTTTTAGACATTCTCTGCCCTTCCTTACAAGGGCTACACTTTCTTGTAAAAAGCTTTAAAGGTGTGCTGCTACGTGCTGGATGATGGCTTTAAGCTCATTTCTACGAACTCGTATTTGTGCCCGAGGTTACAAAAGGGTAGAATCCGGCACTCAAGCGACAGATTAGAGAAATACTGTTTTGGGAAAGAAAACTTCACAGTACCGGTGAAGGTGATGTAATCGAGTTCTAGCAGCATGGCTCCTTGTTGGCCTTCTTGAGCTTGCGCTTGAGTATTTTCATTACCAAATGATGGTGTAGTTGTGCCATGATTTCAGAAAATGAGTTATTCAAAGGTTAAGCAAGTGTTGCACGAATCTTCTGAAATGAATTGATTTGTTCTTCTAATTTCAATTCTTGTGCAAATGTTTTATTTTTATGATTTTCAAGAATTCGAAGGATTTTAAAGAACATTGTAGGATTTGTGGATTCTGTAACAAGATAAATAATATTTTCCTTTAGTCTCCTTAAAATGGCCATGACAACTTTCTGAACAAATAATTCTTGGAATTATTATAAATTGTTTTTTATACAATTTTTAGTAATGTAATCAGCAGTATCGGGTTGTTCTCACGAATAATAAATGATTATGTGATTAAAACAGACAAACTGCTTATGATACCATGACAAATAGTACTAAACAGTATTGGAATTGACATTCGTTCGAAACGACTTCGTTATAAAGTGGAATGACGAGTAAGACCGCTAGCTTAAGCGACTTAATCATCAGAATTGTAATACCTACCTTACATCACGTTACATGAACGTTTGATCCAGCACACGCGTCTACAAAAGTCCTTGCACGCTTCTGCAGCAACGAAATGTGTCCAAGTGTCCAACCAGCCCCAGTACAGCTGGCCGAACGGACTGAATCGTTCCCACATCGTGTTTGCACAACGCGCGCTTTACTAATATTAAGCTACCCGACGACGCAAAGGATGCCTTCTATCATGGATTATGCTTGCCCTAATTCATTATTTATACTGTTGGAAAAGCTATTATCTAGCCCTGGGAAAGTATGAAGCTGGTTTGCAACAGATTCAAGCTGCTGCCGGCAAACAGCATCGTGCAAGCCCCCGCCGAACCGATCCTTTCAATCATACCACAAAGGCCCGTAAAGATGATTGGAAAGCAATCAAATTAATAATGCAATGTAAAGCTACCATTTTCACGTTTCGTGCTCGCAGCGTATTGGACCACGGTCGAGGCGGCCGCACCGATAAACCGTTTGGCTCGCAGTGCTCTTTTTGCTTTTGAAGAATACAGATCGGGCACATGTAGTTGTTGAAACAGCTGATACTCGGTGGCTCAGATTCCGATGAAAGATTGTCAATAAACAGAGCGTATTAAAGTTTGCTCAGGAGGTGAAGAAATGGTTTACATTTTACCGATTCGATTCATTTTAAAAATCATTATTTTACCATAACGTATGTTGGGTGATATTTGTTGTCTGATGCACGTCATCCAGATGGTTTATTTAATGGAAATATTTATGGTGTCCACGAAGTATATAATGCACGAAATATTCGATTGAATAGCATTGTTGTGCATCGCTTTTTGGGGGAAACATTCTGCAGAACAAACCGATTGTTACATCAAACATTGCTGGAGCTTAATAACAGTCGAACGGTTCCATTGTTACGATTGCAGGCTTATATAGTAATCCCGCACAAACGCATAGAAGCAATGCATCATATTAACTGATCGATCACGTATCACTCATTTATCACAGTTGAAATATTTCCTCCAATAAAAACGCTCATTTCACCCGAGAGCAGTTAGACGGGCAAATGGGAGTATGGTTACATTTTCATTCAGCCACATCCTCCCACGTTGGATTCCTCTATTCCTCTTGAACGCTCATCACAGCCCGGATACACGGTGCTGTAACTTTTATTTACTAACTCTGTACCTCTCTTTTGTCACCGTACCACCTCCCATCGACCTATCAGTCGTCTACTTTTCGCACATCACATAAATCACCGAATGCAATAAATTTATCGTCCAACCTTCCAAACACCTTCTCAATATATCCACACACTAACAAACACCGACAAGCAAAACCATCGTCGGGTGGTTGGTACAGGTGTGTCCAATGAAGTTTGTGCCCTTTTACAGCAATTTTCCACGCTCTGGTTTTCCGCACGTCTTCCCATTGCGGGGAAAACGCCGGCCCACGGACTTAAAACATCAATTAACTAGCTTCTGAGCTGGAAGCCAAACTAACATGTCCCCTTTTTTGTCCCAACCCCGTGAAGTGTGACGGGAACGTTTTCGCACGCAGATAATCTTTGCCAAGGTCAATAAAACCATCAACTAGCGTTTCCACCCCGGACCGGCACATGTTTGCCCTTCTCACCGATCGCCCCAAATGTTGTGCAAACTAGTTCCGGCAGAGTCTGTTGCGGTGTTTACTCTATTTCATCCACCCATCCGGTTCGGTGGTTAATAAAATATGTACCAAAGCCATTTCGGGAAACGCTAAACGATAATTGGTAATGATCTCGTCTCTTGTCTCGCTCTAAATTTTCCGCAGTGGCATAAGAGCACCCGGGTGTTGGAATGAAAAGTACGCATCGAGTAAAAAAGGTTAGGAGGCGATCAGGACGGCGAAAAGGAAAGAGTCAAACATAATCCAAACATACGACGTGTACGTGGTCGATCCGGGCGACAGAATTGGCGCAACTTGCCGTCATTTGGTGGAAATTATATTTAACTTTTCCCGCTTTCCCCGTACGACCGCTTTCACTCTCCATTGAAATTTGGTCTCTGTGGTAGGAGGAACAGGGAAGGCACCGCTGGTTTTCAATGAAGTATCAAATAAATATCGCCAATCGACGTCTGCTCTAGTGGAATGTCAACCAGGAACACCAACCGAGCGAAAGCAGTCGCAGGAAAGCGGATAAATTACATTCAATATAACCACACACACTCTTGTCGATTTTTGTAAAAGAAAAGTTTTCCTTTTTGGCGTGCGTCACTGGTCCCTGTATCACACCCCTATTATTACAGATTTCAATGTTTCTTTTTGCTTTTTACTCGTCTTCTACTCAGTAAAAGCCCTATCAATTGGAACAGGAAATAAAATGAGTACCCTATTCCCGCTTCCAATAGGCTGGTGGCATTTGGTTTCTATTGGTTGTTATCATCATTATTTAACAGGTGAAAACACCGCACTGTACCGGTTTTGAACATCGAAAATAACCATAAAAAAGGAAACCAAAACAATTCCGTTGTGCTACGGGCAAACCATTCCAGGCGAGAGCCCGCCATCTAAAGAAAATGTGATTTTATTTCTTTTCCTTTTATTAGCAATGATGATTGTTTGGCGCACAAAGCTTCGCCCTAAAAACAGTAGGAATACTACTACCGGTACGTAGACATTACACGGACTTTATGGCGAGTGGCGCCAGAGGTAATCGGAGGGCGCCGGGAAAAAAGGAAAATTTGTGGAGAACAAAAGAAAACCAATCGTCACCAAAGTACCTCCCTTTCGCCAATTTGCTGGTGCAAAAATATGGCTCCCGTTGGCGGATTTGTTTCCAGGATTCCTCGAATGTTCAACCACTGCCCAACAGACGTAAGCGTCGCTAAAATCAGTGCCTTAGGATATCACGTGAGTGTGATGTTCGCTTATCGCATGAGAGCAGGAACATAATAGAACAAAAAATATCGGAGGGAAGATTTCATGCATTAATGTAATTTGCTTATATATCACTTAAAATTTAACTGCGCAAAATCTGAGTTAAGTTATGTAACTTTTCCCTAAGTAACCTCGTCACACACGACAATAATCTAATACAAAATTTTCATATTCATATAATTATATGAATATAGTTTCATATATGAATTCATACAAAATTTTGTACTAAGTAGTATGTTTATGTGCCATAGGTAGAAGAGATATTTAGAAACTATCAGAGGGGATTCCGAAACGGGGCGAAATGAGCTTTGAACAGATATTCAACATGCGGCCAATCTTGGATATGAAGGCGAATCAACAGCTTTCAACTCCTTCTACCTCTTCATGGACTTTAAGCCCGCATCGAGCTAAAACTTTTCGATGAAAAGAGCTCCTTTGGAATCCCGACCAAACTTATCAAACGTATGGTCAACGTCATATACCAGGTGACAGTGGATTTTCAAAAATACCTACAAGAACCTGCGCCAAGGAGATGGACTAGATTGACTACTATTCAGCTCTGAACCGTCTCAAGAAACGTCTCCACTCAAAACAGCTGTCACGAAGATCGAAGCAAGGACTATGTAGATACCTTTACAATTCCAATACTCACATACGGCAATGAGTCAGAGATATTGTTCAAAACTGACGAAATCATTTTTAAGCCAAGTTTGAGAGGACGGAGCTCAGTAGAATTTTTGGATATGTGCGGAAGAAGAATGGTCGTGTTGGTATAATAACGAGCTCAGCTCTGTGAGCTGTAGAATGAGCTCACGAATTAGACTCAACATTCCTGTAGAAACCAAGCGTTATAAGCGTTTTTCATTAATTAATTTGACAAATACAAATATTCTAGTGCTAGGATCGATATAAAGCCTCACATTTAGAATTTAAGATGAAATTGAGACCTATATAATGTAATATAGTTGCACATTGATTGGCAAAATGTGATCAAAACATTGTGCAAATTGTTCAAAAAGTTAAGTAATGAGAAATAATTAGGTGTTGAAGAAAAGTTACACATCTTTTAAGCACAACAGGAGAGAGCTTTACAATTCTGAGAAGTTGTGAGTGACTCCGTAGGCTTCAAATATTTTTTTCGTATACTATTTATGCAAAACTCATACCTCTTTCTTAGCTTACCTATTCATCTCCCTGTTACACGTAGTTGCCTCACAACCTTTACCTCCACTGTACGCGAAAGTGATATTTGCTTCCATTGCTGGTCCATTCCAGCATGAAATTTGTGCGGAACATTCACAGGAACTCCATTGAACCGCGAAATCGAGCCTCATGCTGTAAGATTATCCAGCAGAGCAGGAGCAACATGATCGACCTACAGGCATCGGGTCAGGTAGTTGAAGGTATTGAACGCGCATTTCAATACAACCCCTTGGAGTTTTGAACTTTCCACGTATAAAACCACTGCTAAAACTGCCAAAAGCTTATCCCTTCAGCCAAGACCACATGCCTAACGTAACCTCAACATCTCGCCTTATTTCGACAGCGCAATGCTTCACCTTTAGGCTTCATCCTAACCACCACGCTAACCACGGTAGAAGCGAACCGGGTGATAATGACATTTTACCTTTTCGATCTATCTCCAATCCGCCACATCATGCCTCCGAGCGTCAGAAGACGCTAATAGGAATCAGCGACGTGGATGAGATGCAGGGCAACCGTAATGGAACAGGGTGCCGTCAGGGAGAAGTTTTCGTGGCCCCCGCCGAAAAACCCGACGGCGGCCATACTTTGACGGCGGTCAATATCAACTTCTATCCCGGAAGGTGGCAGCGGTGAACGAAGCCGAACGATGATGAAGCTAACAACGCGAGGACTACGGGCGCTGCTGTCTAGGACTCTGGTCGATGGTGTTGAACCAGGTTAGGTTGGGCATGTGGTATGAGAAATCGAAAATTTGTCCGCCAAACACACACCGTGCAGGGCTGGGCTGGTCGTTTTTTTTTCTTTTTAAAGGAACAAGGAACGGGAAAGGTAGCGAAAATGGGACCCCCTGCTGGTTGCACGAACTCAGAGGCACACAAAGGAAAAGTTTCAATCAAATTTCTAACGATTTTTTTTTCTAATTTCGTCCTGCCATCGGTGTTTGCTATGTCTGAGCTGTAGCTGGTGCTGCGCCACATTCGGATAAGGGTGGAGGGTTTTGCATTTCTCTCGTCCTCTGTCCGCCGCTGCCGTCCCATTCCGTGTCCATTGATCGGTTCTATACGGCGAAACATTGAACCTCCCAAAAATCCGGTTCCCTTCCTGAGTTACCACCGGTGCAGGAATCTATCCGGGAACATATTCCCAGGTTCACACGTCACCCCGAAAACGAAGTGGAAATTGTTACTTTATTTTCATAGCATGAGCAAACGGCGAAAAACACCCGCAACAAAGGTTTTCCAACCTTCGCAGCCAGCCCGGTTGCTGGTTTGGTGGGCAACAGGATGGGCAACAGTTACAAGGTTCAGGTCTCCCTCGACAAGCGCCTTACCCGTGTGGTACAACATTTGGCAGCAATATCAAAGGCAAACAATAAAACAATTCGAATTTCCTCCCATTCTAAGCCTCCTCTCGCTCACTCACGCTACGGTACCGCACGTACGGGGACTGACTTTCATTTCTGTGTCTCGATGCCGGTATTGGGGAAAAATGTGAAAAATAAAAGTCAATGTGTACAACGCTTCTTTCTCGGTCCCAAAAATGAAAATAGTCTCAGCACACGACACTGGGTACGCAATGGCAACAGCTGCTGCAGGAATATGGTGTTAGCGATAACAGGGCACCGAAAAAGTAAAAAATATTACCGATAAACGAAAAACGAGCTTTCCGGTTGGGCTGGAGGGTGAGAAATTCTATGACCCCCGCACCGGGAAGGGATAAAGAAATACAAAGATTGTCCTTAAAATAAACGCTGTGCAACAACACCAAAACCAAACAGAGCGAGTGCCGAGTTGACCCACAAACTGTGGATGGGAAAATGGAAAAAAAGGGATAAACAACAATGGCATGTGGATTGTATGTGGATCGATGATTTGTCACGTCACCATTATATCTTCAACAGCCACACCTTGTTGTTTGTTGTTCGGTTGGTTCCACAGTGCACATTCTAACCTACAAAACTTTCGCGCAAAGCGGGCGCGTCCATCACTACAGATAAGTGTATTCGCGTGTGCTTACCGACCTCTGATCCTTTTAGTCAAAGTTGTTTCTCCAATCTTTCTTCTCGAACCGCACACACTCACACACGGCGGAACGATCGCAACAAGGATTTGAAAAATCAAAAATTTCACTGGCCAAAAAAGCTTTTCCCGTTTTTTCCCCTTCCGATTGTGTTCTTGTTGGTGAGCGTAAATAAATACAAAAAAAAAAAAATAAAACGGACACTTCTTCGCTCCCTGGCGCGATCGAGACGAAACGTTCCTTGAATTGCGGTCCCATCATCATCCAGCAGAGGTGTCGGCAAAGTTGGGTTAGAAAACCACCAACACTCTCCGACGATTGCGTAAAACTTTTGTACGCGTGGAGGAAGCTTCGGCGAAAGAATGGCAGTGGCCATCCTGTGGATGCGAAGGTCTGTGGGGTACACGTCACTCGAAGTTCGCGGTGAACCGTATCATGGGAAATATGGAAAAATCGAGGCAAAAGTTTCCCGGGGAACCTCACACGATAGGCTTGTGTGACCGACCGAACGGGCAGAGAACTGGCGAAAGGCGGGGGTTTCGGGTGACGGAAATTCCGAATTCCAAATTCCAAAATACCGAAATACATTTCAAACCCAGCGATTTGCGAACGGATGCTACGGAAAGCTACAAGTCAGCAAGGGGGAAGTCCACCGACTTCTTCTTCACCGGGGCGTTCCTTTTTATTTCTTTGCCGGTTTTGGGATATGCTCGGGACCGGGCTGTGGTTTTCGGGGGCCACATTTCGTGCACAAACGATGAGACCACCCGCCGGTATGGCCACATTTGAATGGCCATTCGGAAAAGACAGCACAGACAGCGGAGACCCGGCGAGCAATGCGAAACCAAAGTCAGTGTGGAATTTTCACAATTTATCATTTCTCCCGTTCATCTAAATTCCTCACATTTTGTGGCCGGATGGCCGGATGGCCGGTGGTCCAATCCTCCAAGGATACATGTGCAAGAACCGGTCGTCGTGTGGCCGGCAGGGAAAACGGGAGCTTTTCTCTTGCTGCATAATGATTGCGCGACTGGTCACCGTGATTTATGTAATCGTTTGCGTTTGCCGGATTCCTCGCTAGTCTAATGATGGGATCTTGTCCCGTGCCTTTGTGGACAGAAATTTTTCATCAAAAACCATTCCCGTTGGACTGTAACGCGGTGGAGCGGGCAACGGGTGTAATCCGCCAAAGGGCACAAGGTCCTTTTGGGACGTTTCGGTAGGTGGTTATTTTTTTATACTATTTTCATATCGCTCGCTCCATCTTTCGCTCCATCTCGCTCACACTCGCTTTAAGCTCGTGCAGTACATGTGGAAAAAAAAGTACGCAACCCAATCCAACAAAGTAGTCCAAAGCCCCCAACGCGGTAGGTAAAGCACCGGCCGGAAGAAACTAAGGGATCAAATCAAGTGTTACCGCGGCATTAACGGTGTAGGTGGGTGATAGGAGGTAAGCCACAAAACTCGCGAAGAGGTACTCAAATGCAGACACTCTAGGGAACAAGGGAAACCTTGCGGATGGTGGTGGCGAGAAGGTGGGCCAGAGTATGAGGAGTGGCTATAGAATAAGCAACATAAAATATAATCGCATCGGCGAAGTATGGTGGCACTGGAAATTACAGTGATGAACAGTTTTTACCGGCATCAATTTTGCTTAAATATTGGAAAAGTAAATTTTACATACAGATAAGCTTATCTGGGAATTTACTAATAATGGTTAATTGTTAAATTAATTAATTAATTTAATTAAAAAAAAACTATTAAATATATTCCTTCGTTTTTATATAAAGATATAAATTATAAATTATCAATGTCAAAACGAATTAAATCATTGTTATCTGTACCGAACTTTGATTATAATAAATATTAACTTTCGGGAGCGGCCCGGTGGCATGATGGTAGCGGAGCCGGTCTTCACACGAACGGACCGGACCAATCCCCCGTAGCAAGGACTGACTATCCGGCTACGTGGTAAACTACGATACGGTCGATACGGCCAGGCCGTTCTAACGAAAAACAAATATTAACTTTCATGGCTTCCTGATTCTGGAGTTTAAGTTTAAAGCATAACTACAACTTAACATAAAATTTTCAAACATTAAGGAAAAAATATCCAGCTACGGTTAAATAACGGTTGGTCTAGCAAAACCAGAGCAACTTCTTTAAATGATGGAATAAAGGAGGAATGTCGAATATTTAAACGAGACGAGAATCTTTAAAGTGTTTCGATTTACGCAGCTTTTCATATGTCTTCAATTTATGAAGGTTCTTTATAAAAGTATCAACAGGTGCCAGGTTAAACAAAACTCGTATCAATAAAATTTTATCGGAGGATGCGTAAAATCTCTTTGGTGGATACCTTACCAAGAGAATGAGTTACAAAATTAGTGATTTCAATTGAAGAAAATCTAAAACGAAGAAATTCTTCGTAAGTGAATGTCTTGTAAGCAACGATTAGCAACATTGCCCATATAACCATGTAAAAATCATGTTTTACAACGAAAATCGGTCACCCACTGTATCGGTCCAGTGCGAAGGTGTGTTACATGGTTGGCCAATCACTTCATTCCATTACCATTTGCCATAAACGATCCAAATGGATGCCCGAAATCCGAACATTCCGGCATTCCAGCGGCGCGGGCATGAAGATGACGACAATGGGAAGGAATGTTGGTCGAATCCACTTGAGAGTCCTTCGCCGGTGACATCCTACGACAACGGCGACGACATTTGATGACGTTTGTTAAGGGAACGATATTACTTGGGCTGGCTGCAGCCTCTGCCCGGCTGCTTCTCCCGATGCCTTTGCCCGTGTTTTGTCGTCCATTGTCTTCTGTTCTGTCGCTGGGACGTCGCTGGTTGACGTTATTTATGCGGGTGGTATAGTTCAACGGTGGTCAATGGTAACACCCGGCAGGGAGAAAACGTAGAACCGGGAGAAGTGTAGTGCTAAGTCAAGCATAAATGTAGCCGAACTGCCTGGGATGGGGAGGAGGGTAAGCGAAACACTCATCACTCCCTCCGTTCGCTCATCATTTCGTGTTATTTGCATCGCAAATCAAATTCCGATTTCCATTTCGTCATTTTTGGCAGACGCAAGAGGAAAAGACGAAATACCGGGGGTGGAGCAACAAAAAAAAGAGAAACCTACAACAGCAAATTGTAATACTAAAGGACCACTTCTGACTGCCTGCCTTGCCTCTAGCGTCGGTTCGCTCGGTGGTCTATCCACCTTAGGCATTTGCAATGATCCATCAACGAGCAACGAGCCCCGCAGTGAAGGGATCGTCGTAACTCCAAACGAACGGAACGGAATCCCATCAAGCGTGAGAAACAGACGAGAAACGGTGGAATTGTCAGCTCTCTGCGCCGGAAGAACGTATACCGATTCTGCTCCATCAATATCACTTTACTGCACGAGGTAACTTGGTGCGCTGCTGCTGCTGCTGCTGGGTTTTTATGCTTTGTATGCAAAACGCTATCAAATGAGTTGCTGAGTGGGTTTTTCCTTCGACCTTCGATTGTATCCCGGTCGACGAAATGACCCACCAGCAAGGACGGGAGAACGAAATTTTGGTCCGGGAAACGGAGGGTGCATTCCTGTAAATTTGATGACCGTGGAATGGAAGCGTATTTTGTCAGGGACAAAACAAAAGCAAGCTGCCAACGAACCGACAATCTCCGCATCGAAGTGTCCACTTTAAGTTTAAATCAAAATTCAACAACACATTTCTCTTACCTTATTTGAGATGCTAACGGATGACTAGTGGTAGCTTAACTTCTTCAAAATGAACGTCGCACTGGGCACGAAAAACAGAGCGTAGATAAACCGAAAAACATCCAACGTCCTTCAAAGTCCTTTCCGTAGGATGACAACACTCGTTATCGGACGAATTCAGAGGCACACACCAGCAGTTGTTTGGTTTCTGTTTGTGTCCACGTTTGTGCCGCCAACTCTCGGCCTACTATTTCACAACCAGCTTTCAAAATCCATCAAACGTTCATCGCGAACCCTTCGGCCCGTCCAGCCCTACCACAAGTGTTTCTGTGATGGAGCACTGGCGATAGCAACGGATACGCAGCGAAGAAAAGCCCACAAAAGTGAACTGACACAAACGTACAGCGACACACTCCCGCAACTCTCACTTTGATTTTGCTTGATTGATTTGACGCTAATTTATCGACTCAACTACGCGCGTCGCACGTCACCCACCACGGGTGGACCAATTTTCACTTCATTACAAACGCACACGTCGGCGAGAGTTTTCGGACGACGGTCCGCACACACACACACACACACAGAATTCACACAGCACCATCAACCGGGTAAGTGTACTTTGTTGTCATGAGCCAAGTAACACAAATGTCTCCCCCTCCCCGCTTATCAGGCGAGCGATGTAAAATGGGCCGGAATTTACAAAATTGCTCTTCCCGTGCGATACCGCCGTTCCCATCCGGTGGCGCAACTCCCTTGGGTCTGCTTCCCCTTAACACACCTTCCAGCGGTGATGTTCGTACATTCGCAAGAAAACGTCCAGCGCGGTTGACAGCCAATCGAGGACTAAAAGCATCTACTTACAGCGAAACTGGTTGCATATACTGAGAGCTTTCCCGCAGGTACGGAACGGTTCAGAGCGGCAGCTGTTTGCTCACTAGACATGCGTCGACGATGGTACCCGAATGGGCGAACCACATGGTTGCCGAGCAGCACCGGATGATCTCGTGAGGTGTCCTTGTGGTAACTCCCGCATCATTTTGTGCACAGTGCATTTTTGTCCTTCTCCTTCGAATGTGCGCCGCCACGGTACGAGGCTTTTTGTTTACAAGCCGACAGCGGAACACGAAGACAGCGACGAGATGCACGGCTTGCGATGCCATGGTTATGGCGTTTCGTCCACCGTTCCGGAGTGCCACGTGCTCGCTGTGGGACGACTCGGAAATGCACGCCAACTTCGTTCCGAGCACTCGGTGCCCATAGATATGCAGAGCCTATACGCGAAAGAGAAAGGAAACCAGAAGGAGAAACTATCAACAAAAATAAACACCTTCAAGAAAAGCTTTCTCGGGGTACGCACCACAAAGGATGAGGTGAGCAAAAAGGGAAGAAATCCTTCCGGACTACCGTGGTGTATGGAAATGATGTACGATAAAGGTGACATATTACCACTTTAACCCACTCCATATTCAGCAGCCACAGCCGGGTTCGAAGAACAGACGCTTTCCATAACGATTACACCGTACGTCCGCAAAGTAAAACCCCAAACGCCAACTGACATTCATTCATTCAGCCGCCACGTAAAAGACCTATCTGGAGATAATTGGAAATGAAAAAGAACACTTTACCCAAGATGTCGGCGTTGGGTAGAGATTCCGGGTTTTGCGGCACACCGTGTCCCTAAAAAGGTGTGAAAAGGACTTGGACGTATCTTGCATGCGCTACACTGCCAGATATCACAGTTTGGCGGTGAGCAGCTCTGGATGAAATGATGATGATGATCGTGACAGGATGAATTTATTTTCCCTACCCCCGCCTTGTTTGCGATGTACACGCTTTATTGAATGAGATCCGTTCATCATTCAACCGTCGCGCTTAGAAGCAGGCACTACATTCTGTCTGCTGTCTGTGAGGTGAAGATTGTTCTTAACACTCGGAAAAAGGGACACATTGAATATGAATTTCTATCGCAAACGCATCTTATAAGCTCTAGACAACTGCACAATGAGGCTGGTAAAGTAATGCTTCTTGTATATTCGCTTCGTATTTCTAAAGGTGTTTTGAAGGTGTAAATACTGAGCGTATTTCAAAGAGCTTGATGTAGAAAAAAAGACAGAATTTCAATGAATACATTTCAAATATCACCACGAGCGCATGCAACCGCAATATACTCGATGCAAATTGCGCAGCTTTCATGCTTTCACTTGGAGTTGGAGTGTTTTGATATAATAAAAATACAACATGCATAATTCATAACATTGTTGAAAAATGTTAATGGATAACTCGAATTTAGTATGCAGGATCGATGCAAATTGGAAGCTTGATTGTTTTGAAGAGAATTAAAAATACTGATATGATCAATTTCGATCAAACCTTATCAAAGTTGAACAAGGACATAATATTAAATTAATTAACCAATTACATCAGAGATAAACGAAATCCTAATATAAATGTCATTAATCTTTGTAGTCTTTCTAGAAATCCCTCAGACCGAAGTTCTACGACATTATCTTCTTTTACTATCTTCAATACTCGATATATATCCGAAGTACTATAATTCAAACTTTGCATTCATATTTTTTACAAACCCTACGCAAACGTCACATAAACTGTTCTCTGTTGTTTATAGTCATCTCTATTAATCGCAAAATCACTTCTGCATTTAGCTAATATATCGCGGCACCTTTACGACAACTTAATATGGTATACCTTCCCGTGTGCTCCGTACGGTTCTGCTACGGTGATTCTGCGGATTCTGCTGCGTTTAGATTGTCACTACTAGAAACGGGTGAGGTTCTATTACCTTGCTCATGCTAAGATCAACTTGCTCGGCATCTAATATGATTGCATCCAACCGATATCCGACCTTTTCAGCCTGAAAAATCGATGTCGATGTTGTTCTAGGTACTTTCCAAGCATCCGTCTCGCAGTACTTCAAGATCATCTCACACCATAGGCTTCAACATGTTCGGGATAATTTCAATCTAGCAATTCCATAGGAACTGTTTCTGGTCGACGCTCGGATCGATTTTCCCGATCTAGGTCTGTGTTTCCTAAAGTTCCGTTTTCGAAAATGGGTTTCCTATAACTTAAGTTATTCACTCACCTTATCCTTCAATGGTCAGGATGGTTGTATAATCGGAATTACTGATTTGTCAATTTCCACGTGCATATTGATTGTTGTTTTAAAAGTTTTCTCACGATCAAATGGCAAACAAGGAATGGCTGTTCGTGTGCGTCCGCCACGCGGCTACGTATTTTGTCCAGATTTCATTTCAACAACAATCACCAGTTTTCGAACGTTCTCGACGACGATATTACACTTTTGTCGGGTGCTTTTGATACTTCCGATTGGTCGAGTTTTTTACCTTTATCGATAACCTTTTCAAATTTTCCTTGTTCCTCTCTAGTTCTTGTTTAATGTTGTTGATGGCTCGTATAAAAACGTTAGACCGTCTAGTGGTACCACAGGTCACTACCGTTCGTGTTTTTGCGGAATGCCGTTGTTTATATTTACCGGAACCACGTCTGGAACCATTGTTCTAAATCGGAGAATTCAACTCTGCAGTATATTTGCGGCGTATAAATTTTCATCAAATGACAGCCATTTAGAACAACAAAAAAAATAGGTAAACAACAACTGTGTTTGAGTGCAAAATAATAGCCGCTCCTTGCGGTTTTTTCGGAATTTTAATGTGGAAATTTATACTATGGAACGTACTGGCGCTGGCCTTGTTGAAAGGTAGCAATGCAGAGTTTTCGGACGTCTTCGACGAGGAAATGTTTGTAAAGCCGCTGTCGGATAAATTTGTCTATAGCTACTTTCAATTCACTACACGATGGGAGCTGGGCAAGAACGATAGCAGTACGTAAGGATGTTCAATTCGGTACAAACTGCAACGCTAAAATGATTGTTGTATTCTTTTAGTGCTTCATACGAACCTGGTATCGCGTCCATTGGCCGAGTTGTTCTATCACTTCGGTGTTCAAGAGCTACACCTTAGCTTCACGTACGGTTTGTGGCGGTACGAATCATGGGGCTACCCGGTAACCGATGCCGGTCCAGGAGCAGAGGTATGGGCCTGGTTCGAACCAACATCCGACCGTGCATCTATCGATCATCGTTGGAAGATGCTCTGCGGTACGCTTTCGGGGCTGTTTTGCGCATCGTTGAGCTTCATCGATCCGAGCAATACGTACGAGCCGGTCTATACATTGAGACCGCAAACACATCACTTTCCGGGACAACCGGAACCAATCCTTCGCTATGCTGCGTTGCCTCGTGAAATAGTATGCACGGAAAATTTGACACCCTGGGCAAAGCTGCTACCGTGTCGTTCGCGAGAAGGTCTGGTGTCGCTGCTGGTGCCCGATAGCATTTACTCGAGCAATTATCATTCGCTCGGTGTACACATGCGGAAACTTTGTGCCGATGCGGAATGTAGCGAATTTCAGCTGGAGGTGAAACAGACTGTTAGCGTGGTGCAGGATTTAAGGCTATTTGGCGGAACGAGTTGGTCACTGCGTAAGCTTTTCGGTCAGGGGATGGAAGGTTCGTGTGCTTTAGCAACGACCAGCAACGTGTACATCGACGTCACGGACAACAGTGGCATCGAAGTGTCACAGAAGGCAGACGAAACGATTCTCTCGGTACGGGGTGGTACACGCACCGAACTTCAACGCTTCGATGTAAAACAGTTCGAAGCTGTTATGGCTAAGGGTCGTCGGGCAATGTTCAACGTGGCTGTAATGGACAAACGTGATCCAAATGTTATTGTAGTAGCTGGACCACCGCCGATTTTTGCCAAACGATTCATCCTGGGCGTCGGTCAAGAGCGAGGCAAAATCGTTACTCACATCACGAACGCCCACTGGGGAGCGCTGGATTTGATCGTGTTCGAAAATATTCCCTGGTTTGTTCCGATTTATCTGCACACACTATCCATCCGACATGGAGCAGTACGCATCGAACCTGCCTTCCTGCATTACACGCCCGGTGTCCAGCGCGAGCGTCCTTACGGGCTGGAAGTAGCGTTCCGGATTCCGGCGCGTGCTACCGTCGAGCTTTCGATCGATTTCGATTACATCTTCCTCAAGTGGCAAGAGTACCCGCCCGATGCAAACCACGGTCACTACATTCCATCGTCGATCATCTCTCTGCTGTTGCCCTCCGCTCGCAACTACACGTCCATTCCACGCGAAGCTGCTCTCTTCCGCGACTCGTTCAACGCCACACAGCTGGCAGGATATTTTCTACAGATACGAACCGAGTCATTGCTACTGACGCTTCCGACGCCAGATTTTAGCATGCCGTACAATGTGATTTGTTTGGCCTGTACCGTGGTGGCACTCGCCTTCGGTCCAATACACAACATCTCGACCAAGCGGATCGTTGCGAAGGGCAGAGAAGCGTCCAAGACATCGCTTGGTGAGAAGGTGAAGCAATTCTTCAAAAGTAAATCGAAAAAAGCCAAAGAAGAACAAACCGCTAGCACGGAGGACTTAAATGCGCCCGATACAGAATAAAGGCACTAGTCAAACGTAAACAAAATGCCGTTTTGAGTCTACAATTCCAACACTCTGATACGTATCCTAGTAAATGTATTTTATTGAAATAGTAAAGGTGACCTCTTACGATGGGTCACTAAGTCTTATGTATGTAAACATCATGCGGCACATGATCCTCGACGGGCAGCGGGATGGAATTTTCTGGCATCTACGCCTAGTACACCCTATCCTGATAGCTATTGTCCTGCGGTTTTGCCTGCATATTCACCATCTGTTGCTGGTAGTGCCGTATGTGTCCCGGCCGTCTGGGCGGCGTCAGATACTCAAACATGCTCTGCGTGTGCTGAGACAACATCTTGCTCAAATCGCACGGCATTGGATCGGTCCAGAAGAAGTCATGGTTGAGGGCAGTATCCGCATCGATACGCTTTTTCGGGTCCAACATCAGCAGATAGTCGAGCAGATCGATACCGTGTGGGTCTTTTACGTACGGGCGTAGTCGCTCGCGCACTTTTCGCTTGTGTCCCATCGGAAGTTCCATCTTGTGGAACAGCTCTAGGTTTTCCACATCCGCCCAAACATCGTTCGTGAACGAACCGCACAGCTGGGAGATGAGAATGAGCTGCTGCTGTTCGGTGGCACCTTGCATGATGGGTGATCGGGTCCACATTTCGGCCATGATACAACCCGCACCCCACATATCGACCGGTGGACCGTAGTTACGATCACCGAGCAGCAGTTCCGGTGGCCGGTACCAAAGCGTCACCACACGGTTGGTGTATCGATTCGGTAAACCGTTCTTTGATACGCTAAATGCACGAGCAAGCCCAAAGTCGGCCAGCTTCAGGACTCCGTTTTTCGTTATCAACACGTTCGCTGCCTTCATGTCACGGTGCAGGATCTGTAGAAAAAGTAAACCATCGATTGATTAATGAGAAGAAGTTGAAATCCTGAAGCTCGAACTACTATTCTGAACTATTCCTCGACGATTAAGCCCATACCTTATTGCTGTGAATGTAGTACAGGCCGTTTAGCAACTGCTGCATGACCTTTTTAATTTCGCCTAGATTAAACTTCACATTAATGTTGGACAACAATCCGGCCAGATCGTGCTCACAAAAATCAAACACCAGATAGAACGTGGAGCGATAGCGATTCTGTACGGTGGCCTTGGTGCGACAAATTTCAATCAAGTTTACCACATTCTCGTGCTTTAGTAACTGAAGAATACGAATTTCGCGCAATGCCGTAATCGGGAACTAAAACAAAGGAATCCAAATTAATCTGAGGTGCTGAACGTTTTGTTACCCGGTGGTAAGTTATACTTACGCCTTCTTTTTCATTTTCCATGAGCACCTTTTTGAGTGCGACAAACTTTTTGGTCGATTTCTTTTCCCTCGCCTTAAACACCTCCCTTTCGTGTTCGTCGGATGGAAGGTTGCATCACCGGCCGGATCCGTCAGGAGCAGGCAAGAAAAGCATACCAAAGAACCGTATGAATGAAGGTGCCGGTCCATCGTACCTAACGGCATCCAGCACAACTCACCCGAAAGTTCCTTGGCCGATTTTGGTTACCTTCTCGTACTTGCTTGACTCATCGCAATACGGGAAGTCGTAGTTTTCGATGTACTTTTGCTTGTCAGCCAAACTGAGCATGGTGCTTGATGTCGACATTTGTCCGCTGGTGCTGGAATGTTCAGTTGTGCTCATGCTGACACGGGCAGCAAATGTGGGAATAAATACGCTTTCTTTAATCTCTCGCTTGTAAAACTTTTGCTTTTCCGACGTGTTTTAGTTGATGTTTGTGTTTTTCGGTAGTGGTGGTAGGTTTTGACATTTCGGAACAATAGTTCTTGCTACTGTCAAAAAAGTGACAGCACTCCGAACGCTGGATGGGAACTACTGTTCCGCGTTGAGAATCCATTTTAAACCAAACGTTAGTTGAATGATCGTAATATACTTTAAATTAGTAGTTGAATGCAAACGGAGCAATTAAAATCATGTAGTTGTATAATAATTGTAGGGCTAAAACAATTTTGTAAGTAGCACTTTTCCTCACTTTTCTATAAGCTCCTACCTTGCGTAATCCTGATGTTTTCGTAATTGAGAGATATATATGAATATGAAGATATATATGAATATGAGAAAAATATGAAATGAGCATTTCATTTTACCTACCACTGTAGTTTTAGTACAATACAAATTCAAATTGACTGTTGCTAGATTCAATTTTCAAAAGAATCATAAAGCACGATTATAAATTCCACGATCAAGATGGGCTGCATTTCTTTCATTTCAAGTAAGAACATACACAATTTACACAATCATTATTTTATTCAGTAAGAGCAGTTCCATTTTTCACCCTTTCACACAGACCGTGGAACCCAGCCGAGGGAAGGTGATCGCACTAAATTTCCAACATCTCGCCGACGCCAGCCACAAGATAAAGCTTCTCTGTTACAGTTTCATCTTGTAATTTTATCAAGTAACAAACATTTTAACGTGTTTTTTCGTCGCACTTAAAAACACAAACCTCTGTTTTTATTTCCTCAACGCACATTTGCTCTACCACACGCAGGACACTTCTAATAAGTAAGGAAAAGCTTCGAAAAAAACTCACACGAGAGTTTATAATAAAACGGGCTCTTCAAAAGGAATTTCAAGACGAAATTCGGGGCACAAATAGGGTGCATGGTAAATCGTTGCGACACACTTTTTTTATTCTCCTGAACATTATCGAGGTTTTGGTTTGACCTTGAATAGGGAGGGATGGGTGATTAGTTTGTGGAATGTTGGTAAATTCAGGCGAAACAAATTCCGATATTGTTGTATAGTTTCAGTGTGTTTCATTCATCGCTTATCGCAATTCTATAGTCAATTACACACGTTTTATTTCGAGTTTCTTCCGAATATTTGAGCAGTACATTGAAAACTAGAATCGGGGCATTTTCTAGTCTAAGGATGAAATCCCTTGTATTCGAAAGGGGTACAGCCTCCAACGAAATTCGCTGGAGTCAGTCAGTTGTTGAACATTTCATCGCCTTCTACGATCATCATTCATGATGCGTTATTTTATCAACATGGAAACCTCGCACACTGGACAATTTTCATTACGTGTGGTGATGAAACCATACCGACTTCCAATGAAAGCACACCTTCGATACTGCCACTATCTTCATCACGTACTACTACTTGCCACTACCCTACACTTTGTACGGGTTGTATACAGTGCGAGCGAAACCACTAGAGCAGCACGATACGACGGTATCTACGGTTAACAAACAACAGTAGTAGCTTACAAACACCGCTACGCAACGTGCACAACTCCACAAGTTTGTTTCAGCATACAAAAATTAACCTGTTTCTCCCTCGCCTCTTGATATTGTGTTACTGTTTTGTATCTCCTCTCAACTGTTTTTAGTTCCTCCCACTGTATCTTGCCCAGCCTGCAACAGCAATTTTTCAATAACATTTATCACAATATACAATATTTTACGCGCTATCCTCCTAGTAAAAATGGCGCGCCTGCCAGTACACATGTGTAAGCCCTTCCGCACTGTGCAATAAACAAATACACACATAGATACACGATGATGCTACTATTTCCGGCATTCCGAAAAAACGGTTCGTGAAATTGTGCCATTACATTTTCATCACATTTTGCGACTACTTTCCCACACTCATAAAATACGACGCGCACGGCCGGAGTACACCCGAGATTCACTGTTTGGAAAAGGAAATGTCTTCAAACGAATGTGAATTGTATACTAGATTAAGTTACCTTTAGTTCTACGGCCTGGTCGTTCTTCTTGAATAAAAAAATACGACGCTCCTTACCGCGGAGGAAGAATTACCGGTACGGTACATACATCGATTAAATACAATTACATACATCGTGCAACGGTGTGAATGTATCCCTTCCTTTGTCCTAAGCGTTAAAATGGTTGTGATGTTATACACGCTCATATTGATACCGGCGATAGTAAAGATGAGCGCCAAACTAATTATGCAGCGTTTAACAATGAGCATGGTGCTGTCCTATACCGAGGACAATTAGCTAATTGTATCGGCAGATACAGGAGCAAAAATGAAAAAGAGGAGCGCAGATGATAACAAATATAATGAAAATACGCGAGTTAGCACATGGGACGCACACAAACAGTATAGCTACGAGTTGAAGATGTTGACTTACAGTACTGCTTACTCCTAATGAAGTTGAAGGAAATATGGGTGTATAGTGTATATATTCGAAAACAGCACATTTGCTATGCATCCACGTGCACATGCTTTGCTTTCTGTTCCTGCTATCTTACAGCAAGCTTTGCCTGCTCTTATTTTTCATTCTTAAATAGTAATGCTCACTTAATGCTTTACTCCCGTCGCTTGTGAACTGGCTTGATGCGTCAACAGTACACTCTCCTCGTGCCAGCCAGCATCAGCAGCTGGGATATGATGGTGGGGGATGTATTTAGTATAATTTGTGCTCCTTCCCGTTTTCGAAGCGAATATATCCCATCGCTTCATCGTTCAACTTCCGTACGACCAATCCCTTCGAGTAGCTGAAATGCATTTTGTATGGCGCACGTGCTGTTCCTACACATGCTCTGGTTGCACCTTTCTTCTCAGATGTCGTCTTTCGTGCCGTCGTTGATAATACCGAGAGCGAGGTGTGAGAAGCAGTGCTTACGGTGTTGTGTGTTAATGATTAAGGTTCATATCATTTAACCTCGCACGGCGGGCCTCCACCTCCTCCAGTCGGGGTGTATGTCGGTGTTTCGGTTGGAAATTCAACCTTTGGCTTCGAGCACAGTAACGACAGGAACAGCTTCAGCACGGCCATAATGACACCGCGCACCGATGGCGTTGATGGCAGGGCGGCAAACAGCAGCCCCCATCGTGCCCGACCATAGCTGAGCAGCTGGCCCAGCTCGGACGCGGGTAGCGGTGCACCGCCGATCGAAGAGAATGGTAGCAGCGAATCTTAAATGACCACCGACGAGGAAGCGGTCCGTTTCGCCACCAGCAAATCGTTGTGTGACATCACGATGCCACCGATCAGTGACACCAGCGCTCGGTCCAGCCAGGTGACCGGATTCGGATATACCAGGCCGCCCTCGTAGAACCCGAGATGGCCACCGTTTGCAAGCTCGATATAAAGCGATTGGTTGTGGGTTGCTGTGTAGGTGTGGATTTGAAGAAAAAGAACGGGAGAGAGTTATTTTCAGCGTCAAATAAAACTAGCTTACGTTTGGAACACGTAAGGCGAGCTGGTTGCGCGCCACTCACAGGCAAATTGTTTCACCGGTTCGAGTAGATTATCCGGCACCAGCGGGTCATCCCTTGCATTGACAAACACCATCGGTCGTTTGATGTTGGCGAGATAGTTCAGCGATGAGCTCCAGCTGTACATGTCCTTTACCGTCGGGAACTGATGCACTCGGCGCGTGTACGCTTCGTCCAGCTCCGGTAGCGTGGCTGCAGCTGCAATGTCGCGCTCGTTCAGCTGATACCGCTGCTTGATGTCATCCGACAGCAGTACGTGCCGGTGCTTCATGATGATGCTCTTCACGTTCTCGGTCAGCACGTACAGGTAGAACCGGTGGAAGTTTTGCCACTTCAGCAACCATTGGGTGGCACTAGGAGCGGGCAAAACAAAGAACTATGATTCCACTAAACCACCACCACCAAAAAGCACCAAAGCTCTCGGTGTATGTACTTACACCACCGCATTGTAACCCTGGCAGATCGAAACGCCACCGATGATGTTGGCCGGTCGCCTGGCCTCGCCGAGATACTTCGAGATGAGGTTACCGCCGAGCGAGAAACCAACGGACACGATATTTGTCGTAGGATACTTCTTTAACAAGCTATTTATCATTGCCGAGTAGTCGTCCGTGTGGCCTGCAATTTGCAAAAAACATGTAAGAGCATGGAGCAGAGAAGGCTGGAGAGTGGGATGAGCGATGCGCTTACCGTACGTGAATATTCGGCTCGATGTCACCTGCACACTGTCGAGGACACCGATATGATTCAGCACCGCACACCGGTACCCGTGGCACTGGGCGTAGTGCACGAACGTGCGGATGTACACCGATTCGGACGAGTTGCCGATTCCTGGGCAAATGGCAACGGTTATATCGTCTGTTGGGGGATGTAAAATGGAACAAACATATGACATCACATCAATAAGAACGGTAACATGCGTGTCACGCGTAAAGCTACCCATCATTGGCAGACATTGGAGTGTGCCATTTGAACTTTGATGCTTGCTCTTTTGCAACCCGGCTCACCTACCTTCGACGGTTGTAATTAGCGGCTGGTACAGATCGTACGTTAGCGTGGAACCGTCCGTCAGCGCAAGGTAGACCCGTTCGCCTAGAGGCCACGGACATTTGACGCGCCCAACGATACTGTGAATTATTGTCTGGATGTGTCCGCTAAAACCCCACAGACGGGTCGGAATGTATCTGTAGGGATGAAAGGCAAAGCGAGCAAGCAGTAACATTAGTATCCTTCCAATATGAAATTTACGTTTCTCATGTTTACGAGCCGTGTGGTGTGGTATGATGGGTAACGACGATGGGAACGAATCGATAAGGGTGGTCAACACGCGCGCGCCCGGCTTTTGTTGGGGGCAGCAATTTTCCAACAGTCAGACTAAGAAAACGCAGTAATAAAAAAAACTATAACAGGTGGCAATCAAACAGAGGTTAAAAGGTGGCCCACAAAGCACACGGTACAACAACCGCCCACAATACCGTGATAAGAAACTTCATCTTGGCATTTCTTCTATTCGAAGGAAGGTCAAAGGTTATGCTCGACTCCAAGGATTCTCGCGTAACCCGTGCGCGGGAAAATGTTTCAGCTTCCTGTTTTGCACTTTGATTGGTGGTGGTCTACATCGGTAGGTACGGCACACGCGAAAAGCACAGAGAAAGCACAACAATATATCCTCTTTCTGCTATCGGTTGAAATCTGCCACGAGACGTGCAAGCGTATAAATCAGTGACAACGCGGCACCTTCTTCGAAATGCGTATACCTGTGGTTGGTGGCACGCAGCTTGTTACCAGCGACCGAAAGGATTGGATTAACCACCATCCAATCACCGGTACACCTGCGGCACGTGCATACGTGTCGGTGGCGTTGGTGGTAACTTTCCAGCCAAGGTCGGGTATACATTTCC
The DNA here is from genome assembly GCF_943734755.1 of Anopheles moucheti. Classification (NCBI taxonomy): domain Eukaryota; kingdom Metazoa; phylum Arthropoda; class Insecta; order Diptera; family Culicidae; genus Anopheles; species Anopheles moucheti. The sequence continues at coordinate 37,723,837 of NC_069141.1, read as the reverse complement.
TTGGCAATGTACCGGATCGCACCATGAATTCTTCCGGACCAGATGGATGCATTTCTTCCGAGTGCACGCTTTCGCAAACCATCTTGTTTCGAGCACAATGGACCGAAGTGCTCAATTGTGGAAGGAAAGGAGGTTATGTATCGTGGTAAAGTGTCTTGTTTGATTGCAATCAATATTTGTCCAAATCTAACACAGAAACCTACCATCCAATGGTAAAGGTTAGGTATCAGCTAAGATATTCCGTTTTAAGGGATAAATGATTAAAAGGGAGATACAGACGAGAAAGCAAAAAAGACATATTGATGAGATATTTAAAAGAATAACTACTTCAATAATGGTATTGAAAGTGTTTAAAAAACAGTAAAAATATTCAAAAGAACGTAAAAAGTACTTTCAAATAAACTATTGTAAATATATTATTCGGTCTTTGTAACGATAAGGTGAATTTGCGGTGTCAACTGGCGTTTCGTAAAAAACCCATTTGAATTTAAGAATTTGGATAAATTTTGAAAGAATATACTAAAATCTAGAACTCAACTACTAGTAAGATTTTAATTAATTTAAATCAATGTGAATTAATCGGATGGTTGATGTTGCACGGCTTCCACCTGAATAGCGAGTTTCGGGTTTAAAATTAGTCGATAATTTTCAGTGTAAAATAAAATTATGTAAATGTGATATAAAAGTCCTCTTTATTTACTAGTACATTGTGTAACACTCAACGAGAATCTAATATCAATTGGTTTGAATTTTTTGGAATAATTTCGAGCATTGATTTGTTAAACATTGCAAAAAAAACGTGTTAGACCCTTAAAAAGATGCCCGTACCGCTAGAGGTTAAATCTCCATCGTTCTGGGTTGTACCTCGTTGTTTTTCGGTGAACTGATTTGCACAATATTCCTGCAACCCAAAATCACGAGAGAAAATGCAATAAAAAATATAGCATTTCTACGAAAATGCAAACTTTATAACCGTATCCTTTCCGCTGACCACGACGTTCCTCATTATCTTCCTTCTTCAATACCTCTGCTGTTTGTTCCTTCTCGTCGACTTCGTGACAGACCTACCAACTGTATCCCTTCCCATCGTCCGGGTTTCGGCCAGAATGATGCCCTGTTTAAGGGCATGTTCCCAATTCAACAGGGATCATCAACTGTTTGACTTTAACTTTCGTACTCGGTTATTGGGTTCCACTTACCAATCCTTCTTACCGTCCCCACAACCGTCTAACCCCCAGCAAGGACTGCTCTATTTCCTTATTTTTGAATTTTTGAATGAATCTTGTAACGCTTAGTGGCACACTATTAGACGATAATAAATAATAATTAAAACCCCCTTTCTTATTAACATTAGATTGGAATAGCATTAGTTCAGTATGTTTATGGCTCTTCAAGCCCTTACCATTTTTAGGATCGAAGGAATTGGGTGAAATATGCATAATTTTTAACAATATTTCATCGACATTTAAAAAATTTGCTTCTTGATTCACCTTTTCCATAGAACTCTTGATCCTAAATTGTATTTTTGGATAAAAAAGTGGGCATTCTATTGGTGGCCAATTACGGACAATTTGGTGAGTGATATTTCCCAACTCATAGAGTAAATGCTTTAAAGCTTTAAGCTTTAAAAGAGGGTAATTATTGATAATAAGATCGGTCGCATAGAAGTGCACTCATAATACGTGATTTATTTCAATTCCCACCAAAATCACTGTTAAGGATCATTGTGAGAATCATTTAAGCTTTATTCACGATCGTTTTCGCAATCGTTTCACAATATTGACGCATGTGATTCATTTCTCATATTCAGTTCACATGCATACAAGAAAAAATCGATTTAGTTCACACTTCTTTGCCGTAAATGGGGTCGTACATGCAAAAATCAAGCTTCTTTCTGAAATCAATATTCCAATTTCGGCAAGTAGTTTCAAACTATTTTATGAGCCAACTTTAGGTGTTTGAGCGATAATACGATTACAAACATTTTAGTCAACTTTGATAACTTCTGCACTTTTATCGGCATTTTGATGTTTGGTTTACTGTCGACGGTTCCCTTTACTATCAAGTAATATTTAAAAAGAATCAAGAAGATCTAAATAGCAGTTAAAACCTTAAAGTTTCTGGACCATAAACATCATTCGTAACTTTATCGACCTGCATTTTCCAATTCAATTGTAAACTATCCTTTTCGTAACTTTGTACTGTTGTCCTTACTGATTGTGCTTTATACAAATCTGAAACTGTATAATCGATACTTTACAAGATAACGAGATCACGAGATCTTTTTTGTTCCCAACCTAATGCGTGTAGGATAAAAGCTATGTGTGCCAACACGCCCAAAGCCAGTTGTGGACCTATTCGCATTCAAATCACTCGTTAAGTAAAGCCATCCTTTTCACAAAAATCTAATCCAATCTTCCCAAACTGTTTCGAACAAGTTTCCTTTACTACGGGGTTTGTCCAAAATTACCCCATTCCCCGATGGATATGCGATTTGCCATGATGGCCATTTTCCTGGAAACTTTTACCAAATCTCCGCACCACGAATGAACTTGAAAGTTGTCGCTGCGGAACAACAAGCTCTAGATGATGCGGCCGCCGCCCTCCGGGGCATGGCGGACAGGACAACACCCAACGGAGATCTAAAGTTTTCCGCACACAGCTGCTTGCAATCGATTCACCGGGCAGGGCAGGTTATAATTTTCCCCCTGGTTAGCAATTTAGCAGGCCGCTATCGTGTGAAGCGTGATTGTGTTGCGTTTCATTGGTAGCGGAAGCATGTTTATCATCCAGGTTGTTTGGCGCCAATGGTTTCCCAGTGGCGTGTGATCTGGTCACCATTTGGAAAAGTCTCTGTTATGAGGTCTGATGTCTGATGCTACTGTGGGCGGTATCTAGTGTCATATTAGCACGAAAGGGCACTAATTGAAGCACTGACATTGCATCGGACATAAAAGTCACACAGCGAAAGTGTTTCACTTTAAGTGTAATTTTAAATATTTTGAAAATAATTTACACGCAATAAAATAAACATAAACAAATTCTGCTAAAAAAGTGCAATCAATTCGTACATTCGTGGTTGTTAAGTGCAGGATGTAGGTCAGGGTTGTTTGCGGAACAATTTATCGCTACCCGCGCGATCACAGATTCTTTTTACGCCATCTGCTCCCAGGATGCAACATATGTAATTTATTACGAGCTACAAATGGTCGACACAGATTTCGCATGCATAAAGGCGAGCTGTAGCATTGCGGTAATATTAACCATGTGTACAGCTAAAAGTCGAAATCACTCTGTCCACAATGCTTTTATCGAAATGAACTGTAAATTGCTTTCATCAATGCTTTAGAACCAACAGACATGATACCTTTTTTCTAAGAGTTAATACAATTCAAACAAATTTCGATTTACACCTTCGCACCGTATTTTGATTGCTCAGTGTTTCACGAGTTGTGCTTTCGTAATAAAAAACGCTAACGGAGACAAGATTGAGCGCATGCATTATGAGGCACCGAAAAGTGTTGTTCCTGTCTAACTTTTTTTTTCCCCACACGAGACATACATAATAAATTGATCGGAATTTGTTGCCTGGCGCACTGACAGCGAATAAATTACGAGCGCACACGTGTGGAGTGTGGAATGATTTATCTTGCAAACCATCACCCCCCACCCCGGTCCCACATCGCCCGGAAAAGGATCATCTTTCAAAAGGACCGAGACCGAGACCCGCAGTCAGGGGAAGAAAATCCGAAACGTGTTCGTTTTCGATTCCAAAATCAATCGACGATGACATTCGGTGTGATGTGTGAAGTCGCATGTGTGAAGTTGAAAGGACGCAAGGACGAAAGATAAAACGATTCGTGTTCCATTAACACGTTCTACTCGACCTGCGGAGCCGTGTACATTGCTGAACGTGATTTAATAAATATAAAATAACATACATTCCATTACACGGTGAAGTGTTTTTTATCTGATAATGTGCCATTAGTGTTGTTTAAATTTTGAATGGGGAAAAACTCTATTTTAAATAATTTAAAAGAATACATGAAAATTAAGTATTATGTATTTCATGAAGAATTAAATTATTAAAGTCTTAACACACAGCTATCTAATTTACATATTCTTACACGTGTAGAATATACAGTTTTTCTACGCTTTAACTACCACGTTTTCATTTTAAACTGCTTCATTTTCCCCGTCTGGGAAAAGCGATTAAGTTAACGGTTAGTTTGTTGTGCGAAGAAACCATCTCACGTTTGTCGCACAATACAGAAAGCGAAGCATAACTGGGAGAAAATATCACTTGGCCGTAAAATTTAATTGCGTCCCAGATCATGTTGCGCTTTATACCACAACGACCGTGCCAAGGGATCGGGTTCGTTAAGTTTAGAAAGCTCCAGTTTGTAAACGAGATGAAGCATTTTTGTACATCCGAAACATCAGATGACTTTCGGCGAGACATGGCTCAAAATTGGGAACAAGCTTGGACATCATTATTCAGTGTCCTGCGGCGAAGAACCGTACACAGACTGGACGACTTCACGGAAGGCACCACCACCGGGTTTGGATGATGTAAGGGATTTTGGATGACCTTCAAACATGTAGCTTGGTTGGTTATCTTGATCCGTTTTTTCGAATCATCGGACAAATCCGCACTAAACCCCAAGGATTTTGGATTTGCTTAACCGGCTGGGGTTTTTAGTCATTTTTATTCCAGTTCGAAGTCGACACTGAATCTCGTCACGCGAACTTCTATTGCTTAACTTCCCTGTACCAAGCGTGAGTGTTTAGAAAACCGTGTGACCTTTGTTTAGAATTAATTAAAAATGTCCAAACAACCAACAATACCGCAAATAATATCCAAAGGCATTGGAAACTACCACATCCTCAAATGATCACATAAAATGGACGCAAAGGTTTAGTCACGCTCACGCAAATATCCTGGAATTTTATGCCACTTCTCTCAAAGGACGATGTTACCGATGTCGCTGAATTGAAACGAAATAATAAAATTAGCCGCGTGATATTATGCCTCCCTAATTGGCTAACATTTATTTAACCAGACGTATTGTTTTTCCCGAAGATTCTTCCACAAAACCTGGTCCAGCATAAACAAAAATGTGTCACAGCTTTCGGGGGTAAATTAATTAATGAAATTAGCTTTTATTTACCTCATTATAATGAATGGTGCATGCCGTTAAGGATGTAGTAATAATTATGCTAAACAGCAGCAACAACCCTCGCGTCTTAATGATAATGAAAGTGGAAATTATGAAAAGTATGTTGGCGGACGTACTTGCTCGAATGCATCGAATATCCTTGCATTAAACGCATTGATACTTTGTAACAAAGAATATAAGAGGGTAAATATTGTGTTGTTTAATTATTAATTTAACTATTAATTGTTACGAAATCTAAAACAGTAGTGAATTTTTCAATTTAGAGACTTTTAATCTTCTTCTCATAAGCTCAAAAGCCTTTGGCTGATTTTGATTTGCTTCAATAGCTTTTGATATGATATTTAATTTAATATTTCATGCTTGGGCAATTATTCCTACAACGCTGCTGTATAAACCATATCACAAAGCTATTATGCCAGCAAATCCTTTTCGGTGTAATGTGTTCATAATTAAATTCAGTTCAATATAATCTTTTAAGATTAACAACCATTTTACCACGAGGAAGTTGATGGATAGGATTCTTGCGAAAGTTTAATGAAGGTTTCGAATGAATGTGTCAAGCTTCATTTTCGTCATGATCTTTGATTGTCAACATTTAGGACGAAGAACGAAGCCTATTGATTCACTGAAACTGTTGCTACAATGTTGGAACCCGGTATTTCGGTCGTTCCACCATAACAGGAGAAAATATATACATATACTAGAGCCATTAATAATTACGTACAATTCAAATCCTTTGAATTTTTATTTATCTTCTCGGTCGATCGAAATTTCGACGAAACGCCGGTTCAATTTACTGCCATCCTTTGCACGTTCTACGAATATGGTTCGCAGTTCCGGTTGATAGAACAACGTTGTGGGAGAGAGAAAGACTCCTACTCCGTACCACCAAAATAGGTAGATGAAACATAAGAAAAAACATAATCAATATTCACACGAAAACATAAATCGCGACAAACATTGAGGAAATTGACAGGCAGCTAAACACTAGAAATGGGAACATAACAGTCCTAGGAGTTGAAAATTCCCCGAAATGTTTTGTTTCCTACACAATATACGGTACCGTGATGGTGATGAACTCTGCCACAGCTTTTACGTTCTCTCGCGGTCATGGTGCAAAAGTCGACATGGAAACACCCTGCGACGGATGGATGTCATAAGCTTTATAAACCATCTCCTAAAAAGGGATCGTTGTGGCATGGTTACATAAAACGGCACCGAGCTAAATCGCCGGGAAAACCACTCCAATTTCCGTTTGGTGACCGCTGGTGACCGGAAGGTGATTTTTCGCAACCAATCAGTTTGTGCGATAAAATCGGAAAACTTTACTTGTTGGACGTACAATGGATACAGCAATGTTTGGTAGGTGTTTAATTCTGTAGAGCCAAGACATAAAATGTATGATTTATGGAGATGGTTTAGTCGCCCGTATCAAGAAGCACGCGGGACGTTATCCATGTGAATACCACAATTTATGGTATGTTTAGTGTCACCGGCCTACAGAATCCATTAGACTAGCCAAGCATGAGGGAGGACAACCACAAAGGGTCGGTGGGGAAGGGGATCCTTTTCTATACCAGTCATAGAATGTGGATTCCAGATTGTGGGACTCTATTCATACGTTGGGACGCGTATCGTGTATAGTTTATTGCGATTTCGTTCGAAAGCTCCTGACACTGGATTATGCAGGGGATGCTTAGGTAAAGGTTCAAACGCCGGTTCATTACATACCACTGACATGGATTAAGGCAGCTAGCTGACCGAAAGCAGGCAAAATTTCCTTCAAAACCAACCTTCACGTCATGGAAAACGTTCAGCAATTGAACGGTTGTATGATGCTGACATTGGACAACTGAATATGTTTTACTTTGCCACAGAGACTAATTAAAGCAATTCAATGACAAAGGACGAATGTGTCCTACGGCTAAGAATCTAAATGGCGTTTAATTATACAGATCTCATTACTACAATGATACAAGCCAAGGCAACCCTGTACGATTGAAATCCTTTGGCGATTTAGAATGACGAATCGGAATGAATCTTTCAACCAAACGAATGACTCTGAATCTCTTATGAGTAAATATATCATTAAATTAATTCTCCTGCACAAATTCAATGATATTGGAATTTTATACATACGTAAACATTTCCTAAAAATCGTAATTTCTTTAAAATTACATTTGTCTTTAATGATTCATTATTTTGCAAACAAATATCTCAAAATCCAAATATTTTTGGTTTTACGAAGGCTAGCAGTACTTGGGATAAGTGAATCTGTATTATGAAAAAGGTAAAATATTTTATCAAGGCATTATTTAATGCTAATGTTTCAGTTTTCAGCGGTATTAATTAGCGATTATATATTAACACACTTGTGGACGAATGACCATTTGTAAAAAATATGATTATATTCATTTCATAGATGATGTGGATTAACTAACTCCATCGGTTGAATGACCGACCGTGTCAAAACATCATCAAAGTAAAACATAAACAAACCCTATTGCGATTTTTTTGCTCATTACACAATATGCGCGAAAAGAAAGCAGATAGAGGAAGCAAGGCATAAAACATACCGCTAGCAACGGGACAACAACATAAAACAAAACCAGAAAAAAAAACAATAATGCAAAGCTCAAATGAAAATGAGAGAAAACGGCACATGAAAAAGAAAACGAACGAAAGGTTACAAACACTAACGCAGCGAAAGAAAAAGGAGAACGAATGGAGCTTAGCGAAGTTAAAATACAATCGACATTGCAAACGAAAACTGAATAGCGCAAGCAACGCGAGCAGTAACAATGTTTTTCCTACGCGAGACCCCCCCAACCGAACGAACGGATGGACTGAATCGAAAGAAAAGCGCACAAACCGTTGTGCAAGTGTAATCCCTACCCCCGTAATGCATTGCACAGGTGCATCGTAATGCAACGTGTTGATGCGCAGTTGACTGGAGGGAACAAATGGGCATGGAAAATACGTTCACTGCTGGGCATGCAAGCGCCACAAAACAGAAGCATATCACATGAACACTAGTGCAAATGATACGCCATGAATGAATGCTAGCGGAAATGGATGTTTTATTGTATCTCGCTTGCATCATCTGGAAAGAGATTAGCGCATTTATGTAACACGTGGATAAAGCAGGAGATAAACACAAAAACAAAGAAGATAATTCTCTGTTTTAAATTAAAGAAAAAGGTACTGGCGATGGTTCGTAATACCGTTCACTGCTTACGACACTGTTTTATTTCTTCAAAACAACAATAAGATCTTAATGGAAACCTCCCAGTATTTCATGTTTAATTTAAAGCGGTAATGTTAAAAGAAAGTTATTTGATCGTATTTCTGATTACATCCTCAAATGACATCCTGATCAATAAGCCTTCTTCTTATTTGAATTATTGCCTGTAGGTAATTTCAAGTTGATCATAAACAAAAAATATGAAAGAAATAAACAAAAAACTTGAATAAATCAAAAGGAAAATTAAATACAAATGCTCTCAATAAAACAACTTCCTAAGAAGTGTAATCAAAAAGTCCTGTCTGCTCTTAGCTAGACAGCATGATAAGAAGCTTTGTGATTTAATGCCCATTACACTTTATCACCTTTACCGAGTTAATCGCATTCGAGCGTAGCGAAAGACACAGAACAACACGGGCACGGGCCGAACGGAACTGGGCAGAAAATCCGGTTATTTCCAATTAAATTTCGGCACACGAAAGCTCACTTATCGCTATCTCGCATGCTGAATGATGCGACGCAAATGCGAGAGCGACGAAACAAGTAAAATCACGCCTTTTGATAGCGTGATCGCTTAACCGGATTTAGAAGTTTCCCACCCGTGAAGCGTTCCGCGGGTCGCAGCAAGTTTAATTGATGGAAGAATAATGAAACACAAAAATGAAGCAGCAAAAAGCGAACCACATTGTCGCATTTGCTGCTGAAAAGATACATTATCCGTACTAAAGACACATTAAGTCACTCCCGCGCCGATTAGGATGGTTAATGATAATGATGATGTTGCTGACGATAAGCAAACGGAAGTCTCACGAGCTAATGACCAATAACATTAAAAAGACCGATGAGAGGGGGGCTTAGTAATCGATTTGCGCTCAGGGTAAAGTTCGATCAAAGTTTTCTTCAAGGATACTCTTGATCACTTTATTTTGCCATCTGTGCCGCTGTGTTTGCTTTCGTGCCGCTTGTTTGAACGTATGCCAATTCAGCAATCGAGGTTTGTTAGTATTTAGATTGATTTTATTAGGAGATTCCACAGAAAGGCTTATATTGATGCTATTACCATGATTAGAATAGGCAAGAACCAATTTTCCGTTCCGGTGTAGTGGAAATATTATAAAAAATTGTTCTTCTGTTTCTTTGTATGTTAGCTTCGAATACGTCCTTCAATGAAAGCAGCCTACCGATTTAATTGTCATTAAGATTACTATGAGCCTCAGTAACGTAAAATTTTACTTATTGTCAAAATGTCCTCAAAACGCTTTTTTATGTTTTCGGCAAGAACTACTTAATTTTCTTGATAACAAATCTATACCTATTTTTTTCAATGTAACAATGGATTTTTTTCTAATGGCATATTACATAAATTTTATTATATTGAATACCAGAACTGACCTAGCTGCTAGACGGCGTTCTGTAACTCGATATGATTTTATTTTTTGCATAAAAAATGGAAAGGCCGTCCTAAGAACAGACTCATTTTAAAGATAAAAATGATACATTCAAATATATTTATAACACTTATTATTTACTCAGGATATTGTTTGCTAACATATGGACAAACACATCATTCCATGCTTGCAATATCACCAGAAAGGTTGATAGAAGATATGTTGAAAGAGAAGATAAGTGGCAGTAACTTTTTCCTCGATTTCAGTTACTCTATGATTTTTTTTATTGTTCTTAGAACGAGTTTTCCGTGTGCTATGTAATTTATGTTATGTTATTCAATTTTTCAATTCACAACCTTAAACTATTAGATGATGCCAGAAGTTTATTAATTGTCCGCAGTCTTCTAAACAGCTCCTAACTAGTCCATATTAGACGAAAGCTGCTACATTATTTCGACTTACCGGAAAATACGAGTTACCGGAACCCAAATGCCCGTAAGGTGAGATTTTGCTCGTTGAAAGAGCAATACTACCACAAACAACATTCCATGGTTAAATAAATTAATAGAGTTCGTTGACACAAAAACTCTTGGAAAATAGTGACCGCTTTGATGTGTTTCCGTTGACGTTTGCTGACGTTGACACGAACGAAGAAAAATGAACATTCCGGTTTTTTTTATTGCATTATGAATTGGAACAGTTTTGTTTCAACAAACATGTAGGTCGCATAGCCGACCCATACGCATCATTTTATTTTTCCCGCTAAAAACACTTACGGCGTTGCTCTCCGTTTGATTCACCTTCCACCTTCCAGTGGTCAAGTGGAAAACACCACCACAATAATAAACAGCATGTGAGCATTTATCGTTGGGAGTTTTCCACGAATTTACGAACATACGAACAAACGCCCCTCTACAAAAGATGAAAGGCTTCTAAATTGTGGGCTATGTTTGGATGAATTCCAAAAATGTTTGCTGCGTTTGTCGCATCCACCATCATGCACGTTGCATTTCTCTCTTTTCAACCGTATGCCACTGCCATTGCACGATGCACTTCGGTGCATTTGTGCCGCGAGATGCTATAATAAAATCATAAACTCCGGAAGTGTCCTAAATTCGCCCTTTCTAGAGCATCACACCGTGGTTTTTTGGGGAAAACACGAGAAATTGTTCCAAATAACTGATAAAGCAAATGCAAGCAAGACTGCATTCCTGGTTTCGGGTGCATTTGTTTGCTCACTAAAAATTAACAACTGAAAGCTTTAAACTTGTTATGATACGTGGTAACAAGGCAGTTGGTAAACTGCGCTGGAGATTCGCGTCAAATGAGCACAAGAGAAAGGGTGTGCGTTATTTCTTAATGATCTCCAACTGTGGTTCATTTATGGTGGAAAACTTCATTGTAATGTAATTCCTTTCAAATCCCACAGACGGGCAACACGCTCAGGTTTGATGATGATTTTTCCCTTTCCAATGCTCACCGAATTGGAAAGTTGTGCAAGGATTCCTTCTCCAAGGAACTGGTGTGTTCCTTCAATTTGTGTTCTCCCTGTAGTATTTTCATTCCTACTCCTGCTTACAAACTAAAAGCGCTCATGTCCAAGTTGGAAATCTTCTCAAAAACATAAAATAACGAACTTCTTCTTCATACGTATCATAATCGGTTGCGCACGTGAACAAAACCAACCAGCCACCAACACTTCTGCCTCACCCAGCATTTCCCGCGTGACATCCGGCACTGTCTGCGATACCGAATCCTTTTGCACCAATGCATCCACAACCTCAGGTGGATAAAGTGCAGCTAACGTATTTGCCGGTGGCAGATGAAATGATACGTTTTTCCCACCGGACGTGAAAAACTTGTCCGTCGTCTCCGTCTCGAGTGCACTTAGAGGGTCGGGGGGTTACAAAAACAAGCCACCGCTCGACTCCGTACTGTCCTTGTCCGTTCACGTTTCAGGGACTTCTTGCTCGGCTGAAGGAGGAAACAGAAAATGAGTAACATATTCCGCTCCAATTTTTTCTTGCTTCGTCCTTTACCCTTTTCCCCAACGATTATTGTGCGCGATATTCTCAAGGTTCGCTTTTTCGAGCGAGAAAACACACCCTTTGTGTTTGTGAGATGCGAAGAAGGATAGCGCGCGGGTTTCTTGCAATTCGCTAGCAAAGTACAACTTTATGCTGACCTTTTTGGTAGCCCGAATGGAAGAGGGAAAATACGAATTGCTTTCCAAAGGATTCGTTCGCAAGAAATCATTGTGCTTTGTGTGCCAAAATTTTCACCCTCTTTAGTTCTCCCGGAACAAAATAAATACCTAATAATACGGATAATAAGTTCAACAACAACATTCATGATTGAAAATCGAGCTTCAAAATAATGCATAAACGGTAGAAAATAATGACAAGTAAGGATCAGAAAAAAAACGCAAAAATATTCCACGCATTTTTTGTTCAAACACCACACCGACATATAAGTGTATGGAAACGTTTCTGCTCGTGTGACGTTGCTATTCATACACTCGACTCAATTAGAGCAAATTGAAAATGATTCAGCACTCCCGAGGCTTTCCACGTGCTCTACAAGTCGAATCGAAGTCGAGTTTGTCACGAAAAGAGGTAGTGTGTGCGCAAAAGTGGCGAACATAATTGAAATAAAGTTACAATCATTTAGCCGATGGACGATAAAATGTATTAAATAATGAAAATACATAAATTTATACTAAATTTTTTTCACATTAATACAAGTGGATATTATGTTTAATAAAGCTTTACACATTAAGCATAACAGAAAGAGCAATATCGTAGAAAAGGAATGCAAACAAAAAATCAATGATGACACGTAGTAATTGAAAGGTCAATTAAATTTCCCCCATGCAAACTGATTTACATCAGCCAGTCGAGTGTTAAAGAAAGTTCTCGTTTTCCTTCCTATTTGCATTACCGAAGCACCTTTTCCTCCGCAACAACGCAGTTGATAAAGTATGCTTCGTCGACACGTTCTTGAACAGACGTGGACGGGAAGAAATAACGATAACCTTTAAACATAGCCGGTGCGGAAAATGGAAAAACTTGGACAATAAAATCGCGTTACTTCAACTATGTAGCAATGGAAAAGCTTTACCATCTGACTTGCCGTTTGCCGTTCGCGCTGACCAGCTGCGGCCAAGCCGGTTACTGTATTATTGAAGTAATTAAACACTTAAAGCAACGCCGGAAGACAAAGTTCATCCTCGTTATGTGCCCTGGATGTACAGATAAAGATTTGGAATAAAATTATCTTATCATTTTCCTTTTGGAGCATTGACAGTTTCTAGTGCTCGTGGGTCTAAAAAAGAAGTGGCAGTGGGTAGACTAAATGGAAAATTAAACTCAAGAGGAAAAAACCCATAACTGCGAATAGAACGATGGTTGATGACATCGGTCATTTGCAGCCAATCAACCGAATCTCGTTAGAGATACGTTTCGTTTCGCGGATGAGTAACGCTACGAAGGGTGAAAAAAACGATCAAATAAACGAATAAGCACTAAAGAAAAAACTAATTACGGTTATTGAAGGATAAACATATTTGGAAAAAATGAATCAATTAAAATAAGCTAAATATTGCAAAAAAAAACCCAGCTAAATTGCACGAGAAAATACGGCATTGCCGTCATAATATAAATTAAATAAATAAAATAAAAAAAAAAAAAATTGCACGATAGTCATTTCACTTCCTTCAATGTACAATTTTCCCACGACGATGGCGTTATTTTCTCCATCCTTTATTTGTATTTTGTCATGATTCAATCATTCATTTTACCACTTTACTTCTCGCAAAAGGAAAAGTTACAATTGTAGCTGCACACCCCACAGCATGGATTCAGCGGACGAAAACTGCCGCTTGTTACTTCGCGCTTGAATGGGAAGATGTTTTTTTTTCCCCTTCCAGTTTTCATTCATCCGATGAAAAGTGAAAGAATTTCCATTTCGCTTCACTGTGCGCAACTATAAATTGGTCATTTGTTCGTCCAATCATTTGTTTTTTTTCTGTTTTGCTTGGTTCAAAATGGCGAAGAGACCCGGTGGCCCGGTGTTTTTTTTTTTTCTTCACCCTATGCATCTCAATTTATTGAACACTTGAGTGTCTCTTTTTAGCCGGGCACATTTATTGCTGCCTCAGCGCGATCCGTTTCGCTTTCTACCCGTGACCAGGCGTGACGTCGATTCCGCCCAGGAGCCACGACATTGTGGAACCGGAACCCGAACCACCGCGACCGAAGCGCCAAAGCAGCAAGGGAGGGGGCCACCATTATTATTACTATTATTGTCCTTCCCTATCATTGCCGTACTTTACAATGGAGTTAAAAGCGTTTTGTCCTCCCGCCCCATAGAATGCCGGTGGCCACGCGACAAATAATCGCCGTTGGAGGCTTAGTCACATGGATTCTTTGTCCTCGAATCAACCCACTTGAAAGTTTGATTTCATCCAGCGAAAGGGCGCAAGAAGGGAACAATCATGGATGGGAAAGAAAGGACATCCATCAAAACCCCCGACGAACGAAAGCTGTCGATGTTAAATGAGCTGTGAGATATTAAATTTTCAGTGAGCGAACGGTTATTACATTACTTTGCCTGCCTTTCGGTCAGGTTTTGGTTTAAAGCAGCCGATAAGTCATAAATTCATTTTGTCTATTAGCTCACCAATGGTTCGATTTTTCGTTTGCTTTCGATTTCTTGATAACGATAAGATATTTGAGGTTTATAAAAGACACACATTAAACGTAACTTGTATTTCAATTTTAATAATACCATTGGGTTTTACCAAAAATTTCGGATAAATGGTGATCTATCAAGATCTAAGTCGAGGTTCGAACCCAGTCCGGACTTGGTGTTCAGTAACTCCGCTACCGACTTTACCATCCGACTGGCGCAATGAGAGACGCATATAGCATTATTAAAGGTTACTCTCTAAGATATAATCGAAATCTTACTCTTTCAAATCTGAAATTGAGCTATAAAAGCAACTTAAATCCCCAATAATAGTGTACACTGTTCCGTAAGCAATACACCACGGTAAGCAACTGCACAACTTCACTAAGCTCATTCTGCAGTTCGGTTAATTAAACCCGTTTTTCATGCTTCATGCAAAGTTGGGGTACACAGCGTTGGGAGCTCGATTTGAGTTATCATCAGTGGCAACATACAACAACGAAAACCAACGTTCAACACATCACCACCTTCGCTACCATCATGACTCAGTTAAGAACGAACCCATGCCTTCGTTCATTACTTAATTGAAATACAAAACCCCTCAGTCGGGGCTTTGTGTGACACACGGTGAACATGTGACGGTGCAGGGTTTTATGTCGTTTAAACAGCCGGCAATGTACTGCCATTCCAAACGTTCCGGCTTTAAACGTCCTCAACGACCGATTCAATGGTGGTGGCGTCAAGCATTCGGCCGGGTGCCTCTGTGCGATGGATGATGCCGGAGGATGATGTGTAGGTGTTTGCATGCCAAACTAGGTGAACGAAGAACTCTCCCCAAAACTGGCGTTTACTGTCGTCAAGGGAGCGAGAAAGTGTTTAAAGGCGAATTTTAAATTATCCTGCTGTGACAAGGTTCCCTTAATTAGATTGATGTAAGCTTTGCACAAACCTAATAGTCTTTCGTCGTGACTTTCCCCGTCGAGACAGCGTGTCAGACAGGCCGGATGATCTACATTTTTAATCAGTCTTTGCTAACAACGACGCCATGCTACCATGCTGGTGAAAAAGGTCTCTTTAAAGTAATAATGCACCCTTTAAGTGAATGGTATTTAATCATCTAGACAGCTTATATTTAATCATCTAGCATAGAAAAGAAGGATACTTGGAATATTAATATGAAAAATTAAACAAAACAACACGTCAATTAAAGCTAAAAAATAAAGAATTTTGAAGCGGTTGCTAAAATATGAATAAAAATCCAACTTACTATAACCAGCATATTCAATTATTTTGCCTAATATTTATTAAAAACCCTTCAAAACTCTTCAATGGATTGCTTCTAACAACTAACCGTGATATATTTTAAATTTTACATTGTCTTAAATGAAATCATCACTAGAACCCCCCAAGATTTAACCAAACAAAAAAGAAAATGCCGCTATGAAAAACGATAGCTGCTGCTTGTTGCTGACCAAACGCAACAAGTCCGCTGACGGGGGGATCATTTATAGTGTCATCGAGCGGAAAACTTCATCCGTTTTGTGAAGAAAAACTTACTTTGCGCTCGATTATCCGGTCGTTTTCACGGTTAAGAAAGACACAAGCTAGAGCTTTGTATTATCAAGTTACGCAAGCGAGAAAAAAACCCCCCGAACGAGTGCAAAATGAGGAAAAGTAAAAATTTTCAGTCTCACCAGCTAGCAAAACTGCCAACCCGGTCGGAGTGAAATAATCTACCCAAAACTATTCGCTACGTGGAATTGCGTTGCCGCTATTTAGCTCAGTGCAATAAATTATCGTCGTACGCGGCATTCGGTACGATAAGCGAACGTTCATTATCATTAGTGCGGGTGCTGGTGAGTGATGATTATTATTTCCCGTACATTTTTATATTTTGTTTTGCTTTTAGCTACTTGGTTTTCCTCTCTCTCTCTCCCTCCCTCTCGTTCGACCATTCACTACACTAATCCTTCTCGAATCATCTACTTCCTTCCTCGAGTGGTTAGTAGCTGTCCGACTTCCCTCATTCGGCGTGTTCGATTTGGTGGGTTTTGCGCGCAGTACTTCACTGTGTACTGAGGCGCACTACAAATGGTGGTGTTTTTGTTTGTGTACACCAACCCAACTGTAGCCCCCCGCGTACACGCATAAACACCGCACAAGAACACTGATAACGCACATAATGAACGAACACTTTGGGCGAGAATTGAACGAGTGAGCGAAAATCATAGAACACCCTGGAACGGTGTTGGCACACCAGACAGCATTGGCACATTGGTGCGGCTAAAAATATGCCAATGCCAATGCGAGACAGAAGACAACGGAGAACTCAGACACACGATTCCGTAGCGTTCGGTGGAAATGGTTTACTTTGGCCGAAAGGTGAAAAATAAATATTGCCACACGGGTGTCAGCACAGCAACGAATGCGCATCCGAACAGCCGCGCGGATGTATTGCGTATCGGAACCGTGCGTATGTGGGCTATCGGAAGCTGATCCGACCGGACAATCGTTTTAGTCATGCGGAATGACATAATGTTCTTATCGGGGCGGGTATCCACGTCAAAACCCGCTGAATGGTTGGATGGTTCGCGTGAGAAATTGATGAATCATAGACAGCAAGCAGATTTCAAGAGGAGCAAAACACGTCGTAAACCGGAAATTAGGAAAAAAAAATTGGTGCCAATCGGTAACTTCAATCGATCCTCCATGGAATGGATTGTTTTTTCCGTAACTCACAATTTTGTGGCAGTGGTATAACCGTTGGAAAATAACGACAACCCCTGTGGCTGTGCGAGGAAGGTGGTGACAAATAAAGCACCAAGCATTCTTTGTGATAGTGCGGACAACAACGACGGAACCTTCACAATATCGATCTTATGTCATATCGCATCGAAGACACGCTCGGTGGGCAAATAGACGCGACGCGATAAACAACTCATGCATAAAACATATTTACATGGAATGTTGGAGAAAAACACAAAATACCAATGAAATGGTTAGTCGAAACCCACAGGAAATCTTTCTTATTGCTGTTGGATTGAGACGCCAAAAGCATGGTAATGGATGTTGCTGGTGAAAAAACAAAATAAACCAACCCAAAAATATTGTTTACGAATGAATAATATGAATTGCTAATTGATAATTAAAATGATGTAACGAAAGCGGTAGACTGGAGATGATTGAATACTGTAAGCATGAACAGACTACAGAGATGAGTAATCAAATTAAATTTTAAATTTTGTAAGCAACATTTGCTTTCTTTTGAACCAGTGTTCAGTGTTTCAATAAATGTTGATCGAAAAGTTCTTGTTCTCCTGTCTGCCACAAAGCAGACCCGAAAGTCTGTTCACCAACTTTCGATTACTGGTTAACAACAGTTGGAAAGTCAAAATCGAATCACCTTCTCTTTTGAAGTTGTTTTCCCCCAATCCCCACGTTCAAAACTATCCCAAACTGTTTTCCATTTACCGAAAATCCTTTCAACCTAATTCCTATCCCTAACTAAACCGGCAGAGATTGCATTGCGAACCAATATGAGCAAGAACAACTTTTGCTCTTTGCCTCCATCGAACGGAGTATGAAACAATGAACCACTCGTAGGATGGGAGTGCAGCGAATTGCATTCCGTAGTAAAATAATCCAATTGTGTTGAGAAAGTGCTAAATAAATGCCATATGATCTGACGGGCGTGAAGCTTTTGCCAGTGAGTGGAACAAGCGCACAAAATCCGCTTGAAAATTCGAATCCTTTTCGAGTACATTTTGTTAGCAAATTGTTGTGGAAAAATTTAAAAATAAACAAAACCCAATTTTTTGTTCCAGGGCGGTTTCAAATTAGGAAATTGTGTTATTAGAACAACTAATCTTTTTAAATAGGGGGTAGTAGTGGAACATAAACAAATATTCAGGAACTTCTGACTAGCGTTTTGTGAATCCGTATGAGTGATTCATTATAAAGATAGTGAGTACGTTAGTGAGTTAATCGAGCAATTCAAAGAGCTAGTCTCGGTCGAAAAATTTGTATAAGTATATACAATAACAATCCTTGAAAACAAATCCTTTAGAATTCCTTCTGAGCATCTTCCTCTCGAACGCGGCTAAGAGGGATTCGTCAGTTTTGGACAAAGTCCATGTCTCAGAGGCGTATGTGAGTACTGGAACTATATAAGTTCTATAGTCCCAGCTTTGTTCATCGCGACAGGTGTTTTTAGAGGAGTTTTCTCTGATAGTAGAATGACCGGTTGGCAGCCATCACACTAACGCATATCTCAGTATCAATGTTATTATCGGTGCTGACATTTGACATAAAGTAGATGAAGTATTAGACGACTTTTAAAGTGCTCCCATTTATTTGTACATCACCTCTGGGTTAGTTAGAATTTGATAGCAGGGCTGCTGATGGTGCCACCACTAACATGGTTTTTGCTTCGTTAATCTCAAACCCGAGTTTTACTGCCGCCAGCTTAATCCTTTGGTAAGCATCTGCTACGTAGGAGAGCTTTAAACCAATCATATCTGTATCATCAGCGTATTCCAGGATCTGGATTGACTTATAGAAGATGGTCCCCGAAGTTTCCACCTCTGAATCGCGAATGCAGTAGGTTGAAGAGTAGACAAGCCAGCCCATCTCCTTGGCGCAGATCCTTGATAGCAAAGAGCCCAGAGAGTTTTCCACCCACCATTACCTGGCATGTGACGTTGGTCATTGTCATTCGTACTAGTCTGGTAAGTTTGACCGGGATTCCAAAAGAGCTCATTGCGTCGTAAAGTTTTACCCTGGCTATGCTGTCGTATATAGCCTTGAAGTCAATGGAGAGATGGAAGGAGTGTAGTTGCTGCTCCGCCATCTTCGCCAAGATTTGCCTCATAGTGAAGATCTGATCAGGGGTTGATTTTCCGTTGCGGAATCCCTTCTGATAATTTAAAACTACCTTTTTAACGAATGCGACAAGACGATCTTGTAGTATAAGGGAGAATATCTTGTAGGCGGCATTCAACACCGTAATACCCATGTGATTGCTACACTTTAGAATACCCCCTTCTTTTAAAAGGGGTAGATGATACCAATATTTCAATCACAAGCCATCGATTCATTATCCAATACCTCAGTAATAATTTGATGAATTTTGTTCTCTAATGCCGTACCTCCATATTTAATCAGTTCGGCTACTATTCCGTCGGTGCCTTATTATTCTTGAGCCAACGGATTTCCTTTCGGGTTTCGTCTATTCTAGGTGGCTGTAGCATAATAGCATCTGCTAGTGAAGCCTAGCAGAGTTGCCTTAAGCTGTTAGTATCCTTAAAACATTAATTAACCATACAATTGTTATGTTTAAGCAAAATTTATTTTATTAACTATGATTTTAAATGCCTTTAAAATACAGAAACAAATTGTTTGAATGCATGCCATTGAATGGCTTGTATTCAATTGAAAAATTAACGCTTCAAACAGCATCGGTTCGAGCACACGAAGATCAAAAGTAAAACAAAACTGGCCTTAAAGCAATGTGCACCACCACCCGCATTGCTCTTAGCCAAACACGAATCAAGCGTGTAATTAATATTCATCGAAATAGCGAATATTTGATCGTTTGAGGTTTGGCCATGCCAGCTGTTTTGCCTCCCACCACGCGATAGGGGGCATATTTTTGTGAATGAAAACAAACAAACCGACCGGTGCTTAGGTGCGATGCCATGCGCTCTTCCATGCCTTTCGCGTGCCGCGTGTCTGCCGCATATGATTCAATGGTGTGGGCAGCTGATTTCAGCTATGGACCCTATTGGGGTACTAACCGGATCTGTTTCCTTTGCGGTCTGCGGTGGTTGCTAAGTCCACTGTACTTTGTTCACCGATTTCGGTCGCACGAGCGAGGCGCGACGCATGATATCATCGCCGGTGCACAAGCTCAAGTGTTTTAGCGACTGGACTTTGAACGAATGACAGCTCTGCGTACCTTAAATCCGAATTCCACGGCAAATGTGTTACTCAAACTGTGATAAGAGGACGCCATTTTCTAGAACAAGTTTCACCCTTCGTTATCAGTGGTGACAAATGTCGTACGACAGGGACATATATGATGCATGTGGCATGGTGATAGTTATGGCACAAGGAAACAATCTATAAATATACTAATGTGAAAAATGATTATTCACAAACAGGAAGGATAAGCAAACACGCATAATGTATTAAATGGTGGGGCATCCGTTTCGACCAAAAACAACCGCGAGGTGCTCATGCAATATGATTAATCTGAAGCTACGCTGCCATATGCTATTGCAATGTCGTCTCTCTCAACGCCGCTAGGCCATGAATGGAACTGACCTAGAAAGGAAACATGGCAAAAAAATGCCGGCAAAACGCTGCACCGAACGACCGGTTCTGTTTTCGTGCTGTCCGTACTGTGCAAACAAACACAGTCATGGAACAAGGGCGATTGCAATGCAACCAGAACGTTCCAAGGGCTGCCTGTTAGTGTGTCTTTTATAGCGAGCCGTAAATTGGAGTACTTTAAAATGGTGTGCGAAAATGAATACACATCGGAAGTATCTAACCACTTCAGTAAGGAATATTGAAAAAATGAAGAGGAGGTATAATTTTTTACTTATTGAATGTTGAATTTGGGCGCGGTCCGGTAGTGTTTTGGTAGCTCTGCGCCGGTCTTCTCATCCGGACCAAACCCCCATCGCTAAGGATTGACTATCCGGCTGCGTGGTAAAAATATATACGGTTTGGTCTATTGATGTAGACAGCCAGCAATTCAAAACAGAAAAGAATTTTAAATAGATAAATAAAATTACTTTTGAGAACAGCCAGATAAGGAAAAAACTTAATTACAAAAAAAAACAAAATTATTAATAATGTGTTCCTTTATCCCAGTAGAACGATTTCAACATTTGCGAAGTATTTTCCCTATACCGCTGATGTCTTTTCATTGTTTAATACTTGTGAGTCTTGGATAACAGCCAGATATCCGTAATTATGTGATTCTTTTAAACACATACAGTCTAGACGAGATTTTAAACCACTTTGTTAGTGATGTCCAGTCGTAGCTTCTTGATTATAACAGTTATGAACTGTTTTCCCTTTTTCCTAGTAGTCTTTTCAAGGGTTTCTCATTTTTATCCCAAAATCAAGCACATGTCCTTGTCATCCTTCCCCTTCCATTGAACGTCCAAAAACGCTCTTTTTGCTCCAATCACTTTTTAAGATAATTTGCCACATAATTTACCACGTACCACCTCATGGATTGCATGATAATTTGGTACACTCCCAAACATGGTCCAATTTCCTGTACCGATCAAACATACGGGAAAACAAGCAAAGCAACCGATCGGCCACCCAACAAAACATGGTACGATTGTATTCGCCTACTGCTTCTTCCATGCCGCTATTGCGACGTTTAGGAACTTTCTCCACAGAGGCGGCAGCGGGCCAAACCATCCCGATACGTAGTTGCTTCTTCTTTCGGTAGCATACGACGCCACCCGAAAAACGGTCCCTACATCCAAGCAATCGGAGATGGACGGCCGGTTTTGTGGATCGCTTCCGTTCCATGTGTCCCAAGACGACCTCGCTCCAACGGTTGCTTTGATTTTGAATTGCTCGACCATCCCCGGTGGGTGGATTGAATCGTGGCAGGGTGAGTTGGACAGCCGTTGGCAAGGGTTCATGCTTTGTTGCTCTTTCCGCTAACAGTTCCATATGAACGCATTTTTCCATCTAGACGCTTCCATTGATGAGGGAAAGCTTGGCTTCTCCGTCGCGAAAATAGGCGACGGCGGAGAGGAACAAGTGCAAATGCGAAATCAAAACAAAAAGGCGTGGAAAGACTGGCACGGCCGCTATAATGACTGAAACGGAGTTTGCAGAATGATGAATGGGAGAGGCAACAGTGCACTGCTCGACTCGAGAAAAGCAAAACAATAAAACTTACGGTTCCCGTAGCATCGGGGCAATCTTGTTGAAGCACTCCATAAACTGGCCATCTTTGCAGACGATGCTGGGGATCTGTGGCGTGCTGCTGACGTTCAGTATCCGGAACAGAATGCAGAGTATGACGGCGATGACCGCGAGGAATGCGGGAGACATGTTGCCGTACTACGCGTTTTGGGTTAGAATTTTGAATCCACCGAAATGATTTCTGGCTCCAGGAAGTGGATATTTTGTGATTCGTTTTTGTTTACGCTGCTGTCACTTCGCGCTACACATGCAGAAAGCAATGCCGAACAATTTCATACACCTTTTACATCTAGTAACCCACATCAATTTACACTTCGCTTGCTATTTCAGCTGAGCACACTTGAACCGTATGGACGATACGGTAATTTTCAATTCCGCACGCACCTTCGAATGCTTCCGACTTCAAAAGGTTTTGGTCTGGCACGTTTACCGAACGTATGTTTTGCACATTCACTTTTCGAAATAATAAAAATTAAGCACCTAAAACGCAACTCCCTAACATTCCGTAGCAAAAAGGGCGTTTTTTCTGATGACGGAACCTTCATTCAAACGCGCGTAAATGGAAAGCCAGAGAGAAAAATGGCCTTTTCCTCGACAAAACGGCGTCGTTTGGCCGATTTGCCAGAGTCGTTTCGCGAAAACCGTCTCGATGCGCGTGCAGGGAAAATTAAACAGTAAACATTGAACAGCGGAACATTCTCATCTAGCTTCGAACCGATTTCCCAACTAACAAATGAAGACCTTTCAAGTTGAAGTATGCAGAAGAGCGTCAGTTAAGAGTCAATAATTGACACGTAAAATATCTTTGTTTATTTGTGTTTCCTTGTTGCAACTTTATTTTTGTTGCTACATCTATTGTAAACTGTAATGAAACCATGTGTTTTTCAATGAAGTCTAGGATTGAGTTAAATTTGCCGAAATTTCCTGTAAAATAAATGAGGACCACAAGTCGGTCGGCAATAAACCAGTTATAAAATGCGTAGGTATGCGAGTGTAAATTTCATAATTTAATGTAGAAGTTTTAGAACTTGCAGTTTATTTCAAAACATATTTTGTAAGCTTCCGAACTGTCAATTGTACTTATTTGGCAGGTTAATGCACAACTGTCACTTTTGCGCAATGGCATAAAACTCAATCCTGGAGAAACGTCAGATTCGAAATGCCCGTAGATTGTAAACAAAAACCGAAACTATTGGGTACGTTGAATCATACTTTCGGATTGATTATTGCGCGCGGTTTAAGGCAATTTATTTGTTAAAGAAATGTGAAAACAGATCCTGACGAACGATGATAGATAATTGTCCAACAAAAGAATTATTCAGCGTCCTAAACCGTCGTGATTGCCACTGGCTGTAGAAGTATTAAGGATTTACAAATTTGAAAATTACCATTAAAACTTGATGGGGGTGAGTCGGATGAGGCCATAAACAGCCGGAATACACTTTTGTTCAAGATTTCAAACATTGTATGGTGGAAAGGATCTAAACTAAGTCCGAAACTAAGAAACTAGCCGCCTGGCTAGGATTCGGTGCAGAATGGTAGATATTAAGACATTTTTATTTAAAAAATCTTTCCTTAACCGTAAAAGCATGACTCGAATTGGAGTGCATTCATTAACACGTTCAGGGTCGCATTACTCTAATTTGTATTTGTTAACATTTGTATCAACTATTGATAGCAGATAATCGAAGTCGTGCCTCTAAAAGAATAGTGATCGTCTCGTTAGCCAATTCAGGAACGAAGCAACGGTTTCCACCATCTTCCTATTGCAAATACATGGGTCTCAAATAATCCGAAGCAGATTTATGTACAAACCTTCATTCAAAAGAAGAAAGTTCGTTTTTTATTCTCCAGGATGTACTGAACTACTTCGTTTACTACGAATTCATCTGGACTATTGCAATAACTCTACGTCTAATTATGGTCGAGTAGCACCAACGCTCGCAACATTCGCAAAGGAATTTCCGTTTGTTTTAGTGGATTTTGCTGCAGTTATTTTTTATCGAACATTTTCGATCAGGTTTTTATACAATTCTTTCTTTTCGGAAGAAAGGCCAGCTCGGTGTTTATCGAAATTGTGTGAATTTCGCTACGGCAAACTGATAAATTTATCTTTCAATTCACAAATCTATGAATTATGTACTAAAAATATTTTAAAATTCGCAGAAGTGATCAACACGGATAAAACTATCTTCCCCAATTTACAGCTTTACTTCAACGTAGCAGCTTTCAAGCTTCGGTGTGCTTTTGGAGAGCTTAAAGCTCGAGAGAAAGAACGCATCCAAATTCGGAAGTTAACGGACCAAGTATAAACAATCGTTTTCACATGAGAAATTATGCACTTGCAACTGCATCCGGTAAGCGGTATTTGTGGTACGTCTGAAGTTGATTCCATTCATTAATTAATTGTGGTATTTTAACGAGAATTCATCGAAGTCATTAGTACACCCCAGTGTTACATATTATTTTTTCTGACTAAATGACCAATTCATAAAGGCTTTTGCGTACCAACTTTCTTTTAATTTGTTTGAAAGACACATTTAATTGCATAGAAAGAATTTACATTTGAGACATCAAATATTCGCTACATTATTATTAGGGTTTACAAATATTGTGAGTGATATAAGAGGACACAAACCTTACCATTCTTTATATGAATAATTTTAAAAGATAATTGCTATCTTCAATAAGTACAAAGATGGAGTTGAACTAAGTTGCTTAATTATAATATTTTCATCGTCCAAAGTTTTATTCCTTTATTTGTATAATTGGTGCGGCCCGGTGGCATGATGGTAGCCGGCCTTCACACGAACGGACCGGACCAAAATCCAATCCGAATCGTACTCTTGAGGTTATTGTGCCGATAAAGAAGAAGATTTGTATAACTAAGCTATTTAGCATAAAGTGCCTATATAATAATTAAACACATAAGTAAGGTATAAGGATCGTCAAAAATTATTCTTAAACAATTCCTAACTTAGTTAATTGTCTTTGTAAATTACTTGTATTATTGCGTGCCTCCGTCATTTTAATAATAGAGTCATTGGCGCTGTGTGTCGTAGATCTATGTTTTAATGATTCTAGTCCAAAGAGTAAACATCTAGACCAGTAGTTAGAACAGGAGACATTACTGGACCAAGGAAATTGGTAAAATAGTATTTTTGTAAATTTCCACTGAGTAGCTTTAATTTTAGCTATTCTATGTTGTTTCAGCGGTGACCAGAAGCGTAGCAGCTATACAAGCAAATTCAATAGCGGAACGAACTAATGAACAAAACAGCGATTTCAAACAAAAAGGATTTATAAAATATTTACAAACACGTACGACAAATCCTAGTACACGCAAAGCTTTAGCAATTGTCAAGTCGTAGTGTTGAGGAAGCGTAAGTCTGCTTTCGAGAAGCACTTCGAGAAGACGAGCATCATTACTACAACTATATCTGCAATGTGGTAATTATAACTTTTATGCACTTTTTTCTTGCAAATATAGTGACAATACGTTTGGATACGCACAAATGATTCCTAGTGAATTCAGTCAAACAGTTTCGAAGGGTATGGCAGTCGGAAAGATTAAATAATTAGACTTTTGACACCTCCTTAGGATATATGCGTAAACTATAGAAAAATGTAATTTTGTATTCTCTTCAACTTATGTGTGTCATTCTCAAAAAAAAAAATGGTGCCGTATAGTTAAGTTACGGACTGTAAATGACGTAGGATGTTGTTGGTATGATGATATATTGATTATATCATTATTATATATTATCAATAGCGGCTCGAATTTTGGGTTATATTTTACTTTTTATATTTAAAAGTTGAGCTGATCAGATGTTTTATGAATAACTTAAGGAAATAGTTAAATTTCCGCTACTTTGTTAAAATTGTTTCTTCCAAATGGTGTTCGGCTATCGTCCAACTTTTTAATTTTCAATCACTTACTAAATCTTTCACCATCTCTGGTGGCACTTTACCCGTCAAATGTGTTGCGTCCGAAAGAAACACTATGAAATGCATGATCACTGGTCCGGTGATCGCTCGGGAAGGATCATTACTGACGTTAACGGTCGGAAAGGCTTGCTTCTTGTCGTTTGGATCCCTGTTAAGAAATGCGGGTACGCGCGAGAGCAAACGAGACTCGAGACTTTTAATTACTTCTCAAACCTGAAAGAACAGCACCGGTCTCCAGAAGTTCTTGCCGTTGATTCTCATGGGTACGGAGCTTACCCGCGCGTATCTGGCAACGAGTTCCGACGCAAAGGCAAAAGATGAACACATAAATAAAGTACACTTTTACAACTGATAATTATGACACCGCCGACTGGCAGCGGTTCGCATCGACATTACAAAAAGGCCGGCCGGCCCCGTCGGTAATGGATGTTTATTTCTGTTTAATTGATCCTGAACGTAATTTGACTGATCAAAGTGTTGTAAGCCCGGTGAAGATGCGTTCCGCGCGAGCTTGCCCAGCCTTGCTCTAGCGACCGTTTCCAAGCTTCGGTTGTCTAGTGCGGCTTCCTCCTTACTTACGCGTTTCAACTGCGCGCCTGCGTAAGATAAGAGCGATTCGCGTAACGTAGCGCGATCGTACGAGATTGGATGTTGTGCAGTTAATTAACTGCACACGAAGCGGTGGCGCATCTTCCTGAAGGTAACGCGCGCAGGATGACGAAACATACGAACGGGTACGAAATGGTACAAATAAAAACCGCTAAACGACTGCCAGTGGTAATCGTGGGCAGGGAAAGTTAAGTAAAAGTAATGGAAAAATTAACTTCTCGCGTACGTAAACAAACATATCACCGTTCACCGTGCTTGGGGAAAAGAAAAAAAAAGGAACAGTCCTACCACTCGTCGTAGTATCGTATCGTTGAAGCGAATTTTCGCAGATCGTTACTGGGCGCCGGTTGGTCAATAAATAATCGATATGTCATCATTACGCGGTAGATAATTCGTGGACACGTTTGCTAATTGAGTCATAAAATGTAGTGCAGAACGTTAATTTATCTCTTTCGCGTGGGATTGATAGCAGCAGCTTAATAGTATCACTGCTTTATACGATTCCGTAGACGATATCACTAATTGGATGTAAATCGCACAAACTTCGAATATTACTACTTTCGACTAGACTAGTCTCCATATCGTTGAACTTTTTTAATCTGTAATTTGATCATGTTGTTGATGAAGTTCTTTCCGTTTCTTGTATTACAATGAAGTTCTATTTTGAATAGTTATGGAGTTAACAAGGTTCTTTGTTACCACAAAAAAGAGAAAAATCCTTCAATTTCATCAATAGACCCTTAGTCAAAAATAGTGAAAATGACTTTCTCCAAATCCAAATGAGTAAGTAGTTAAAGTCAGATGTGAGATGAGCAAAGTAGTTAAAGTCAGATGTCTGGATGGATGGATCAGATTCAGATGGATGAGATTATCGTACAAGTTGTAGAAATCTTGAAAACTTCGTTATATAGACAAATTTGCAAAGATTAATGGTAGCATATTTGGGTTTTGTTCCAAAGTTTCCCTATTTGAAATAAAAAAAACAGCACCTTAAAAAACATTGATGTTGAGTCAATATTTTCCAAACGATGACTTTTCTTTATGTTAAAGATCTTAAATGCCTTCAAAATTCTCATTTATCTTCAAAATGTTGCAAATCTATCGAATGCTGTTCTAATATATTTCTGATAGATAGGACTAGAGGGAAAGGTGTTTTAAATTTGGCATAATAACTAGGCCTAACACACACATATTAGAGGAGGGTTCTCAATAACAAACTGATGTGGCAGAAAAAGGTACCCATAGCCAGATAAATGCTACGTAGAAATTGAAAGACCCTTCAAACTAAATGGATGTCTCGCTGATAGTTTGTTGTTGAAAATTTGCATCCACTTGCGAAGGAGGGTCTTCTTCCCTAGAGATTCATGAATCCTCGAGACTCATGAATCCTCGATGTTCATGAATCCTCGAGATTCACGAATCCTCAGAGATTAATGAATTCTCAGAGATTCATGAATTTTCAACAGATTTAATTATTTTGTACACAACTATGTTCATTCTTGAAATTATCCAAATATTTATAGTTTCTAAAAAAGCACTCAACACCTTGAGATTACTCTAAGGGCAACATAAAGTTATAGTCTCTAGAATAAAATTCAGCACGATTGGGTATAAGTAATCTATCTTTAGGAATGCTAGCAGTGCTAATAATAACTTCATCTGTATAAAAAAAAATCATAAAAAACACCAGCAAATTGTGTTTCCGAAGAGAAGCATGAATTCATGGAGGATTCATGAATCTCGAGGATTCATGAATCTTTGGAGTAGAGATTCAGATTCATTCATTCAGTTCAAAGATTCATTCAGATTCATGAATCTGAATCTGAATTACCCAACACTAAACATAACCTTTTTTGTGTTCAACATCTCGTAATCCCGAGATTTTGGAGATGGTATTAAATTTACAATCGTGACCAGAGCAAACTCTCTCTGTCGTCTGAATGTTTTGATTACGTCTATTTATATTATCTTGGTAGACAATTGCAATTTACCTCCATAATAAACGCGAATTTAGAGAACATTTTTCATCAAAAGGAGTTATTTTACTTATACTACATTTGCTCTCTTTCAAAGATGTATCTAACTATTAATCGTGAAATCTACAAAACAATGCACAATCTTTACCATGGTTTAATTGAGTCAATCAAACGATAACTATGTATGTAACATTATCAAAAACTCCCATTTCCTTTACCGTATCTTATCATCAAATTTTACCTATCCAGCGACCGTGTTCGAGATCAAAGTTTATGTCATTATGCCAGTTCTGGGCTGTAATTAACGCACCGTGCCACATTTGGAACGCTAACTTCCAGCAAAATCCGCCCACTTTTCCCATTCGCGCCATTCGATTGTCATTGTTTTAAGAGTGAGGCTCACCTGGTTAGGCTCACCTGGCCGGAGGAAAGCAACGCATCCACCGTGGGGTTCATTAATTTTTCCCTAAAAAAATCTTCCCCGGAGTCTTCCTTTTCCGCATTCCGAACACCTGCACCGTGGCAAATTTCCGTACTCACGGCATTCGTGTCGCATTCTGCTCTCGATCAGATATTTCCGAGCAGCTTTGCCGGCAAGCTGGAAGGGTTTAAAAAATGAATAAAACTACCCCTGAAGTCACTGATTTCGGTTCAACGACACACGGCGCTCCCGAGCGGAACAATTTATGTGTCCATAGTGTTTTGCGGGTGTGTGAGGACGGTATCTTCCACCCACCCCGGGCGGGTGTGGAATTGTTTTGAAGTTTTATTGTTCCACTTCTTGCACTTTCTCTTCGGTGGGTTCCCCGTGTCGGGAAAGATCGCCACATTATATCAAGGTCCGGGCGGGCCCTCGCTCCTGTGGAAGACCGGAGCGTGTTGTGGCACAATTGTTGTTCCCTTCGCACCAGAGACCACTCGAAACGGGTTCAATCCTCACATTCAATTGTTGAAAATGCCACGAGAATGTTGCTTTTAAGGAGGCCAAACCCGAGGAAACCCCAGAATAGAGCATAGCTGTTCTGGACGTTCTGGGTGAAATGCTGTGGTAGTGGCAATGTTGAAGGTGTCCCGTTGCTCCAAGGTATATAGTCGGTGAACCATTGTACGTTAATGGTTTAGTATATCATTTTTTGCGCTAATATACGAACATTCGCGTCCGATGCCGCTGGTTGCTCTGGTGCTATCTGCCGACTTCTTTCTTTTGGTGGCATAATAACTTACCACCACATTATGGGTACGTTTAGTAGCCAACGAATGCTGGCCAGGGCGCAGGGTTCTAAGGTTATGTGTTCTTTCTTCCATCTACCACCTGTACCGAGAGCAAACTGGTGCGTTCCGGACTTCTGGAGGGTCTTTACCGTCCGGGAGAGTTTAGCTACACGGCCTGGCTGGCACGGGAAAATCGGAATGGTTCCGCATCGCCTGGCAACAACCACAAATGGAACGGGAACGATGGAATCTTGCTTGTCACGGGCCCGGAAAGCTAACCCCCGACACTCGTTCCGCTGAACACTTTAATTTTATTACGCTTACGGGACGATGCTCGAGAAGCTACAGGTGACTTATTCGTCTGCGCGCGTTTGCCTCAAAACTCGAGTGGCGGAAGAACCGCCGAGGAAGGTGAAGAAACACGTCCACGACTGGAAACATCTGCCAGTGAGGACACGCTGCAGCACGGACAGGCTTAACGGCGGGTAGTGGTGCAGAACCTTGATTTAATCTCGGGCCATTGCCCGTCCACACCGTGTGCTCCAATAAATTCTGGAAACGTGGCCGTCTCACGTCTCGATCGGCATCGTAGAACTGTTCACCAGATCAAGGTTCCCTCGCCGAAGGATCATGATCCAACGATCCATCAGCTGCAACCAAGAAGATGCAAGCTTTCTCCTATAGGGTATGGTTGTGAAATGGTTTTGCACTGCATGGTGAATGAAATCCAAAAATAGTCTCCATTTCTGGATGGAGAAGAGCGCACAAACGCAACAATCTTCTTCCGCAAGAACCACACAACGCAAACGCGCAAACGAAAGCAGGAGATATGGTTTGATGGTTTTTGATGGCGAATGGAAAGAATGTGAAGCGTAGATAATCATTTTCCAGGGAATAATTCATGCCAATCGGCCAAACTCGTCCGACCGACACAAGATGGCCGCCCGCCGGGTGCAGAAGTGCTTTTATACCTTGTGCTCGCCTTGTTCCCGGATTGGGGGAGAGTGTTTTGCTGGTGCGTTCTTACAATCGTGTCTATATGCTTTTAACTATCCGGCTTCCATCCTTTCCGCACAATCCTTTGTAATTAGCACCGGTCTCTTAGCACGGGAACGGAAGATGATGACGTGCAACTAGGTGTGCTTATGGGTGCAAAGGTGTACGGAAAACTAGCCGGGCGCATTGGTTGGTGAAGGGTTTGGTGAAGATGAAGCTTATAATTATTCTACGGAGCAATAATATGTCGATACAGTGCGGTCTGTTCGTGCACCGGTAGCTCCAAATGAATGGTGGTGGTGTAGTTTGATGATTGAGATGTGAACTGGCAGCAGTCTGCAAAAACTGGTAACGCACACGGTAGAAGATGGTAATTCAAATGATCTGCGAAAGTAATGGATGTGGAGCAAGTAATTTTTCTTACCGCCAATGCATATTGTTCCTGAGGTTATGAAAGAAAATTGGGGGGAAACTACAAACTTCTTAACTTCCAGTGGATATTTCCATTAGGGTATTATTTTCTGCAGCGCAATTCACTTCCAAGTCTTCAATTCCAAGCCAAAGTTTAATTTTTCACTTTTACTCATGCTCAGCCCATCGATATGTTCATCGACTCTAGCAACTGGCGGCGTCTTCATCAGCGAAGAAAATATGCCTTTCCAACACTAATTAATATAGACTTCTTACTTATTGGAAGTTTATCAAGTACAAAGCACTGTACATTGTAGTAGCCAAACAATATCAATAAATATTGCTCGCTAAATAGATTACAATCCTCTTCTTTATCTGAGATCCATCTATTGATTTCATTCTGTTATTGCTCTCGATGCAATTTTCCCAGAGCTCCTTGTATACTTCAGATCTGCTGCACCTACCTCGATTAACTCGCAAATGAGCTCAGCTTTGCTTAAAATCCCAAGGAATACAGATTGCTCTTTAGCCGATCGAGCCGTCGACTGCATAATGATAATCTCTTCAGTTAGAAGCAGCTGCAACCTGGGATGAAGGAAACAAAATAGCGGGGTGATGCATAATTTAAGCGAAAATCTACAGAGTTCCTTAAAGGAAGATACTAGAATCGATTCCTCACGCCCTCGCCTAATAGACTGGAATGCTGGATGCGATCGTCGTTGATCTACAATGTTGACCAAATCGAAAAGAGGTCTTTTGCTCTATCCGTTCCAATTTAATCCACGCTTATCATTAGCAATTTTACAGCGAAGTGTTGCACGTTCCGTAAACAAACCTCGCACAGGAAGTTTCACCCGCTTCCCATTACGGCAGAGGCTCACGATTGTCGGAAGAAACGATCGCACATTACATAGTTACAGATATAATCTTCCACCCCACCACATTATCGGTGCGTTTGCTTCCGAGCGTATGTGTGTTTTTCGTATTTCGTTTATTGCCACCTCGA
The DNA here is from genome assembly GCF_943734755.1 of Anopheles moucheti. Taxonomy (NCBI): domain Eukaryota; kingdom Metazoa; phylum Arthropoda; class Insecta; order Diptera; family Culicidae; genus Anopheles; species Anopheles moucheti. The sequence continues at coordinate 37,691,216 of NC_069141.1, read as the reverse complement.
GCTAAACAAACCACAGCCCAGCCAGTCTATGATTGGCCAGTGAGCGGAGCAAGCCAGCAACGAAGCCAGCTCCTTTGCAGATTACTATTTTTGCGGCCCCACAAATGGGATGCTTAATGTGGTATTGGGCTGCGCCGAGGCCCTATTTTCTCATCAATCCCGATCGGCCGTGTATATCGGGTTAAAAACGAAGCAAAACAAACAAACAAACAAACAAACAGCACAGGTTGCGGGTACATCAGGCAGGAATTAAGTGTTTGTGCTGGATGGTGGCGGGATGGAAAACCTGGGGATCCAGAATGAAAATGAATCCGACACGAATGGATATGGCATAAAGCCACTAATGGGTATGGTGTGTGAGATCGAGCATTGGATGTTGCGGGTGGGGCATTGGATGGATCTTAGAAATTCACCATGGAAACAATCATGCCACAACAAAACAACTGTGGAGAATGTGTTTCGTTGCGTTGCTAGAGAAAAATGGGTCTTACCGAGGCAGTTTTTTTTCCTGAATGGATTTTATCGGTGGATGTATGTACGCGAAGTGGGAGAGTTTTCTCGTTCTGTCCGTGGGAGCCGAATGGATCGGAAGGAAATCAAAACCCAACGAACTCCCAGGTTTGTTTCCCATTCTGTTCCCATTGCCACCCAAATTGCCAGGGGATCGTTTGGAGTTGTGGGGGATGGGTATTGATGAACCGGGAAATCCTAGAATCGATCCATAATCCAAGCCCAATGGTAAGCGCTCAATAGACCAGCTTCTTCTGGTGATTATCGATCGGGAGGTTAGAACGGTTGATTTTCTGTTTTTGCTCCATTGTTACAGTGAAATCCATGGAAATGGGAATATTTTCAATCCAATAACGATCCCCAATGATAGGTTGTGTCTGTGTTTTCCGTCCCGGGTGTGAAACGTGTAGATCAGAACGGAACGTAGTGCCTAGGTATGCTTTTCTTTCCCGTACCGTCCGGAAGCTACCCGGGGAAAGGGTTTCTGAAATGGTGTGTACTTTGTGGCTTGCGTCTGAGAAATATACGTCAATTGTTATGGGGATATTTTAAACGAACAATTATTATGTTATTTTCATCAGATGAATAAAAATATCGTGAAAATGTATACAACACAGGTAAATAAGTTTTAATCGATTGTTTTAAAGACACTTTCAGTAAAGGTGCAATCATTCATTATTATCATTTATCATTTTAATATTATAGTCTTAGACAGAAAATGGACGAGTATTTATAGTAAATCGCTGCTATTGTTAAAAACGTCTAGTACATATTTGGTAATGTGCTATCATTTGCATTATTTTGATGGATTTGATGTAATATACCGTCGCGAAAGGAGCCTCCAAGTTGTTTGTCTCATGAAAAATGATCCTCAATCATTTTTTTAATACATGACTTTACCAAGGAGCATTACAACCTTCATTGTAATCCATGAAACATTGAGGCGGCGGGAAACATTGAGTATCAATCCATTGAACGTCGATGTATTGAGAAAATTGTTCATTAAACTTTCATTAACTATCGTGCAGACTAATCTCTGTAAATGTTGTTTAATCTGTATCTTTGGCAGTTTTCCTACACATCTCTAAGCAATGATGTATAATATTTACATTTTTATTTGAATGTTTGTAAAACAGGTTTATGCAGCTTGGTTTTCAAATTTGTCATCTAAAATGACATTAATCTCAGTACTAAGCGCTGACAACATAGGTCGCGTTAGCATATTCAGCATCATCCGGTGACTCATGACCGGATTTATCAATTGGTAACGGGTGTAATCACCGATTTATCGTGCAAGCTGCATGGAACGGCGCACGTAATTGGATTGGAAAGTAAAATGAAACATAAACAATTACCAGTACGCGAGTGCGGTCATTGGGGAAGCTTATGCAAAGATAATGATAACATATTGGCAAATATATTGCTGCGAAATTGCTTTCAGATATCTTTCATTAATTGATAAGCCAGTAAAACTAACTTCAAAATTAAAATCCTTTTTTCTTGTATCCCAAATTATTATTAGATCCTTATCAATAATACACCAATAATGAATGTCTTTTGTTTGCATACACTTTAAGTTGTAACTCTCCCAAAAAAAACAAGCTCTGTTTGTATTTCCGTAATCCATTATAAAAATTGCAATACCTTTTTTTATCCACCATTCGCAAACATCCAGGACGATGTGTTTTATAGTTCTGACACCTAACCTGCCCGGCTACCGAATCGGAAATCAGCATCCAGGAAGAAATTACCTGCCGAAATGATTGCCACCATCGACTCCGCCGACCATGTTCAATCAGCTTCCAGGCAGGCTTCCCGTCGTAATATTATCGCACCCGACATCCGCCTCCGCTGCTGCTGTCTTCTGCCCTTCTTCCCGCCACCAGTTGGGGCCATTTTTGAAGTTTTCTTTTCTACACTTTACCAACTAATTTCTTTTTAGTGCCCGGGGCCGATCATCGACCGTGCACAATTTGAGCACAGTGCAGAAAAACACCGAAACCGCCCGAATCCGGCCTCCGATTTCCACTACCAATCTCAATATTTTGCCCAGTAATGATAAATAATTTCCATCTCCTCTGATAATTGATATTTTACCGGAAGTTTTCCTTCCCTTCCTATTCCCTGTTTCCCTCGATAGGGGTGTTGTCGGCAACCGGTCCAAGTGCGGTTGGATTGATGCTGTTTCGTTCGTGTTAGTTTTCTTCGTTCCTAACGCCTTTGAGGAAGCACACATTTTGGCGCTTTAGAGGGAAGATAATAAGTCCGTGCTTGCCGCTGCATTTTGATGAGTTATGATTTTTTGTTTCTGCTATACGTATAGCTATACGAGGGAAACTGCTTAGAATTCCGTTACAAGGGACCGAAGAAGAAGCAATTTTGTTATTTTAAAATTTCCTTATGTAAGTTCAAACTTGTTGCATAATTGCAATTAGACAAGAAAGTATTTCTAATTTTTAAACAACACTAGAATTGCCGGACCCGTGAATATGACTCATTTGAGTTTGTGAGTTTGACTTATTATTAGTAATCTGGTGTTTTAGCACCACATTATATTTTGAGATTAACCCATTCTATTGTAGTTAAGAACAAAAACTCTTTCTTATCTATTCTATACTTTATTCTAGTGATTGGCCTTAACATTCTCTAGGGTAAATGAGTGAATTGACACTTTTCAAAAGGTATTTTTCGGTATTTAAATTGCAATGCATTCTACAACTGGAATCAACTCATTTATCTATTATTTTAATATCTGTTAATGTGTTAAATCGCAAATGAGGTTTAGTGTGGCGATTCGAATTAACTCACTCACTAGCAAGATTTAAATCATCCATTCAGTTTTATTCAGTATGTCTCAAAACTCAAAGTTCAAGAATTAATTAAAATAGAATCTGGTTTTTGAAAACAGTTTGGAAAAGATTTTCAAAATTTTGATTGGAAATTTGCTTTTGCGTGGTACAAAGCGAGGAGAATTTAATAACAAACAACAAAGCATTTAAAAAATGGCATCAGTGGTAACAATAAGGAGCGTCTTGTAAAATGCGTATTGTTAAGAATAACAGACTTATTCTCATCGTCACTTTAGAATTAATTTTCCATTTAACTGTGACTTTTGTAACGCCTCCTTATGTAGTAAATTCAGACCATGTAGCAGAACACCGTGGGTAGGTTAATACAGTCTCTTGACCTTTTGCTGTTTATACTACCAACTTGACACGAAAGGGTATTACAGCATAGGGGAAAGCGGTTCGTGGGAAACAAGAGTTTCTTGCATAGAAACAGATTGTGAGAATTTTAAGTTTTGCTTCCAGTCTTAATGCTGTCTGGTTCGTAAGAAATGACAAACAATCTCTACCTTCCGTAACATTTGTTCTTACGAATTTCATTCACCTTTCTGATCTCGCGTTCCTGGGGAAGAAAGTGTTTGTTGTTCCTGTTACTCTGCGAAAGAAACGGTGGTTACGATTTGGTTATGCTACACGCATTGTTTGTAAAACGCCTAAATGTTTCCTTTAAATTTAATCTGTTTTTGTGAAGAAATCTAAGCTGATGTACTTTTTCCCTTTTTAAAGAAGATAATGAAAATAATATTTATCAAATAGTATAGAAATATCTAAAGGAAAAAAAATTTAGTCTTCATTTTGAACTTGAAGTTAGGTTAAGAGCCAAGATGATTCGCACCTTACCTTACCAATCCGTTGGTGGCATAGTTTATTGCCCTTTAAAAAAAGAGAAACAACAGCCACTTACAGCATTCTAGTTAGCTTCAACATGACACCGTTGGAAAGGAGTGTCTGGTGTTATGAGCCCACCGAGAGCTTCAGTTTTTCGTGGTAATGTTTCGTGTAACTCGGAAGGGTTAACTGCTTCTTGTTTGACCCTTGCAACTGGGTTCATGGGTCGCTTTGCTGTTGATGGATGGCTTGTTTGGGTCTTCTCTGCAGTGCTGAAATTATGAGATTACGTGTGCGCTTTTCCTGTGTGCGTGTGTTAGGTTATAATATTAATTAATATATGCCGGCCGAGTACTCCCTGAAAACGGTGTCTTTTCCAAATTCGGAGAAGAAAATGTCTCCCATCCAATGTGAATTCTAAATTAAATTTTCTATAGTAACAAACAATACGGCTTGACTGTTCTGTATGAATAAGAAAATAAAATAAAATAATAATAATAATAATTATAATAAATAATAAAATAATAAAATAAAATAATGTGATTCGTAGGTTTTGTAGTTAAGTAGGTATAGTCTTTACTAATTCTTGTAAAAAATACTTAAATAACGTTTACGGGGATACATATTTTTTATATTCAATACTATAAATGCCATGTTATTATGCTAAATACATTTAAACATAGTATGAAATGAAAAAAAAATGAATAATTCAATAACGGCTATGTTTTCTTAGTACATTTTTCCTCTGGCAGTATTTTGAACGATGAATGGATCATGGCAGTTTTTAAAACCGGACGTACGCACAAGCGCCTTTGATGAGACCCCCTCAGTAATGAACACCTATACACTACCAATTCGATGGATAATTTAACGATAAAATACACCAAAAGAGCAATAAAACACTTCTACCCTTCAATTTTCCTGACCGACGCGGAATCAATCTACAGTTCCCTATAGTAGAGCAAATAAAAATAAGAAATGGCAACAAAAACGAATCATTTTCCCCCCTGTAGGAGGTAGGGCCAGTCCACCAGACCACGATGACCGCCTTGCACATCACCAACAGCCGCAAGTTCGACATTTTTCAATGGTTTTGGGTAATTAAAATTCTTCACCAACGCACAGCTGCCGGTCGCATTTGCAGCGGTTACGCGCAGGTTCCGGTACAGTGGATGAGAAATTGATCATTACACCGGAAAATGTGGCACCGGCTAGACACTCTGGAACGGTCTGCCCATCACACGTGGATCTGCCCAACATTCTAGACACAGTGTATCGAGCCTGTCGTTCAACCTGGCCGCTGGTAAGACGTGTTGAGAGCCGTTCTCAGCATTAAGCCACGCATAAATTACTAACGCAATGGTAACGCAATCGTTGTGTTGGTGCAATGTTAAACGGACCTCACTTGCGATGGAGTGTTTGCGCGTTGGAGTTAGGTCTTGCGTTCTCGATGACCCTTGGGGTGGGGTTCGAATGAGTTACAAACAAAACACGCACGCATGAGCTGTGAACGGATTGGCCACTGGGAAAGGATATGTACACCTTCATCGTTCAAGCACCTGTTCGATGGTGATCGATATCGTTAGCAGCTGTGGCAGAACAGATGGGAGAGAGATGAGCGTTGTAAAGCGAGTTAAACCTATCTGTAAACGGATGAATCGAAAGATTAATGAAATCGATTTGCCGTTATCGAACGATCGGTTCGTGGGAATTAAGAGGATGTATGAAAACTGAAGCGCATTCAAATGGCTCTTGGAAATGGAGTTCTTCTCGAATAGTTTGTGGCATTCAGTGTGTGATTTGAACGTTCACAATGTATGTCATTGTCTTCGTCGATGAATCCGAAGGTAATCAATTCAGATACAGTATTTCTTCAAATTTTGAGGAAAATTGAAGAAAGAAGCTAGAACCCAAGATTCATAGCAAAAATATGAATTATAGCTCACTTATGTCTACCGATAGCCAATAAATACATTAGATTATTGAGAGCATATTTGTTCACGCTTTTATCAAGCATTCCGTGCTACATTTTTTCCGAATAAACATGCACCCTGGGAAACACAAAATGAATCGTATTTCTTCACTAATCACTTTTTTTCGGAGCAAGGTGCCAACATGCAAATAACAATCTGAATACATTGTTTCTGCTCCGCATACTTTCATTGCACAATAAACTGTGACTTCAAGCACAAAAATGAAGATCATGATCTCATCGGATGATAAATGTGCCATATTATAAAAGTGCGATAGACACGAAAGTAAATAAAGTAGACATTCATGTTGTACACACATTAGATGCAACGCCTGTCCGCTAAGTGTTGGGGAAATAAATACGAAAGACTTCAACGGCGACGAACACCCTGGGGGAACAAAACAAAAGGCAACCTGTTGAACTCGTCCATACTGTTGCATACTGCACACGTTCTGCATGGCTAAGACCAATGACCATTACAGCCACGGACCAGCGCTGGAATGGTTGGGTGCTGCATCAAGATTTCTGCACCCGTTGCGCGCTCGAATGTCGTTATTCTAATTAACCGAGCTCCGATTAACATCACGGCCCATGCCGGAGTACCACCGGCGACGCTACAAAATCACTCATTCGTCACTAGGAAAGTCTTATAACAGCACACCACACAAGCTCCTTTTACCGAGGGTTGCATCTTACGCTGTTTGCTTCGCTGGTTGGCCACCGTTCCGGCCCCGTAAGTTTCTCCCGATCTGGTTTGATGGTTTATAATATTAAATTTTTAATTACACACCGCGGTCGCTAGACAATCATAACAAAACTTTTTTTTTACCATCACCATCACCATCTGGAGCCATTTCCTATAGCTTTTTTCTGGGGGTTTTTTTTGTTGCTGTTGTTGATGTACCACAATCGTGCCGGAGCAGTGAAAAGACTCGAGTGACTCATTGGTAGATAGTGGAGGGAGAAAATACGGCCAGCATACACACACACAATCCCTCGATATGATACGGTGCCCGTAGATTCGTGCACGGTGCGGAATTTAATTGGAAACGAGCCCCATAAACCACGTCAAACCATGAAAATACGAAAATCATTGGGCTAGAGCCCGAAAATCTGCACAAAACGCAGTTAACAGGCACTCATGAGGTGTCTGCGGTCCATGGACAACGGTTGGCACGAAAATGGATGACCATCCATGTTATTTGAGGCGAGGTTGATTTCCATTTTTCCACCTGCCAAACCGTTGTGACGCTTCGCGCTTTTCCACGTGCCGATTGTGTGCGAAAGAGCCTGGTGGAAAGTGTGGCCAAATTACGATTCCGATCGGCGCATTAGCATTCGGATACGCGCGAGGGTTGGATCAGACCGGTTGCAGCAATCTTTCATGGCTGATCTTCGTAACGCGATCGGTGAAGGGACTCAGGAGCTTTGTGCCCGAATAAAATCCTTTTATGCGATATGGGATAGGATATTGGGACCGTTTTAAGGGGAGAAATCGTATCGAATGTTGCTTAGATTTTTCATGGAAAGATGCACGTGCATAACTAGTATAAGGTAGATAAACCAGATGGAAAATCGATTGATTTATGCTATTTAACCAAGTGCTACTAATGATCCATGTTCGGAAACATAAATACAGTCTGATAATCAATAATTTACTGATTTAAGCGAGGTTTTTTGTCTTTTTTTTATTTAACCAAAGTCAATGTTTTGCTCACGGTGATGTCACTAGATATCGTAAAAAATAATGATGTCTAATTAAAGTCGTAATAATCTTTTCAATAAGGTAAACGGTATTTTTAACCATTGCACAATCATTACACGCTTACATGGAGAGAAGATCGACCGAGTACTGCCGGATTATGGCCCGCTTTCACGATTCGAAGAAGGAAATGTCTTTCAACTAATGAGGATTGTAATATAGATTAAGATATCATTAGATATTAGCTATTAGTCATAATCAATAGAGCCTGGATACATTCAACCTAGATAGTTAGATGCATTCATCAAATTCGTAAACTGAATATTATTTCTTTTCCATTGAAGCGCTTTTTTCCAAAAACAACTCCAAAGATTCTGAAGCATCTCCAGTCGTAGAACTCCGAAGAAAGTCCATGAGAAACTGTCAATTCTTTCCGGTAATTAATTCATGCTTCAAATTATGTGGTTACTTGGATCGAAATCTCGAAATATCGTCCACAAAGACCCATAGGAAGGATCTCTAGATGTATCCAGTTCAAAACAAATTGGTCACACCTTAGTGCATATATTGTTATGAGAGAGACACTTGATCACTTGATTTGAGTTATTATAATCAAAAGCAAAGCAAAATACTTCAAACTTCATGAACAAATATAATTCATCTTTTTGCCCTGCAACTCGCAAGTCTAAGCAATAAAAGCAAAGAGAGAAAGTAACATTAATTTATTCATCATGCGATCTAACACCGAACGATCGCTGCTGAACATGATGTATAGTGTTTTGGATCATCAAACTTACCATAGAGCGAATTATTAAACACATTTCGACGTGCGCTTCATAATCATTTTCATTTGCTACGATGGTTGTTCGATGTTGTGCTCGTGTTCAACGACTGTTAATCATTAGCATCGTTGATTTTTAGTGCGCTCTTACATCAAACATCATTACATCTGACTTAATGTTAAAGAAAACACTATATTTTATCTCTTTGTTGTTTTGATGTTTGACGGTTTGGTGCATACAAAACGAACTTACAAATTCTTCACGCTTGAAGTTGTATTAAAACTCCAATCAAATATGACATTTGTTCCATCAATTATCTGCCTGTAGGAGATATAGTTTTTATGTAGTTTAAAGAAGTGACCCAAATATTGCCTTATGTCTATTTCTATGGAGACGTCTTATCTTTGTTACACATCTCATAACCGGTGGGGTGATACTTTCAAATTCGGTTACAGTCAGTTTAAACGAACACTCCATGCATCCAACCGTCATAAATATTAAACAGCTGTTGGTGCATCGAACTCCGTTTTGTGGTACCGGGGTTTGCATCAATCTTTCAGCCACATTAGTGTCAGGATCGGTCTCGTTCACAAGGAAAGAGACAGGCTACGTATTGTCGACTGTGTGCTGCTTGGTCTTACAATCTGTTAATGCAACTGCAACGCAACCACGTGCAAGCTGAAACACCTGTGCAACCACGTGCTTGCGTTGGCTGGCAGATCCTTGCTTCCGGTGACGAAGGTCGATCGGGATCCGAAATGGAATGGAATCGAACCACGCCGACTGTTGGCGTTCGTTGGCCTATGGTAGGCCAGTCGTGCGGAACGATTGACCAACGATCGATGTATGCGTGTAGGCACAGGTGCACAGCCATATCCGATGTTGATGTGTGTGTAGGAAACGTTAGAGGGTAGTCACATCCTTTTCTGTTCTCACAATGATTCCATGTGGTAATCGTATAGCTACCAAATAAATGTGTAAGAATTACGTTGTTGCATTTTGTAACAAATTCCCACCGTACAAACATGTTGTAATGTGAATGTAATTCTGTTTTAAAACATATTTTTTAACATACCCTGACCTTATATAAACTTTTCAGAAGGCACAGGTGCACCTAAGCACGCCGCAAGCGAGTGCCTTTCATACGCGTTACACATACGCGCGATCTGTTAGCACTAATACTACCGCCACGTTTATCGCCGGTAGACTTAAGCCGCAACGCAGCAGGTGAAAAAGATGCGTACGACTCCTCATCAACAAGGGGAACGAACTAACGCAGACATTATTATGCAAAGTACTCGTCCAGTGGCTCCATCTCTTTCGCACTAGCATCGAGCTGAATACAACCCCTGAAAGGTTCTGCTCCACGGCCCTTAGAGTGAGCTTTTCCATCGATGGTTGGACTTTACGCATCGCACACGAACGTTCGAAAGAGAGATCCGAAGCGACCGTGGAGCGTTCGTGGGGCCTCTCGCGCCCATATACATTCAGTCGAACACCATGCAACGCTCGGAGTACGATGGAAGATCTCGATCAGTGCGGATCAAAGTTACGCTGGCAGAGCCAAACATAGAAGGTACGGCTGTCAGAGCGTTTGTACAGTGTGCTTAGTGTGGAGCCGGTGCTTGTGGACACTTTCAAACTGTTGCGACAAAACCAGTAGAAAAGACACAGTTGTGAACATGTAGTGCCTATCGCACCGATCCTAATACTCCGCAAACGATACTGCAATGGAGTGGTTTGGTTTCTGCTGAATTTCGTTGACGTCAAATTGTCGATACGTCAGCACGCACACTTCACGCCTTCCGGAACGCCTAGTGTGTATAATGTTGGTTGTGTTTGTCGCCCGGAACGGTCGGTTTTTGTGGCACTGTTGTGTGGTAGCTCCAGTTTGCTCAACTTTATTGCTGTGTCACCAATGTGTGCGCGCGGCCCAAGTCACCGTGGGACGCAAAAATCGTCGATAAAACCCGCATGCGCGATGACGAACGCACACCGAGGGCAACATATTGTTTGCCTAAAAGCAACACCGCACCAGCGCAATGTCTAAGGTAATTATACCACTTTGAACTTGTACGTAGTGTGCCGGGTTCATATGGAACGAAACGGAACTGTAGAACGTGTAAGCCGCGTGTTGAACCATTTTATTCGCTAAAATTGGTGTAAAATGGTGCCTAAAATTGCACCTAAAGTAGGACAAACAAGTGTGTGTAAGGCTGGCTGTCGCAAATGGTTTACATATATTGTATAACTACTTACAAAATTTTCATAGATTAGAACAAACAAAATGCTTAAACAAGTGTTCGTGTTAGTGAAGCAGAAGCGGGAAAAAGTTTACTATACTTCACGAACATTTCGAAGTTTATTACTATGACATCAACTATACTCTGTTCCACTGTTCAACGATGATCACCATACATAAACATTTGGGCACTGTAGGAGGTCTGCCTCGTGTAGCGTAGAACAGTGAGATGATGTTATATTTTGAAGAAATAAAATTCCCGTACCAAGAGTCGCTTGAGCTATTAAAAGCGCAAGAAAATTTGACAGCTTTGTCCAAATAAGAAAATAATTTACAATATACGATATTGAAAAAGAAGAAAAATAACAAAAATGTGATTAACCAAAATAATTAAACTAAATGTACTAAACACACTAACAGAGCTTTTTTAACAATTAACTATTCCTAGTAATAAGTGAACCTAAACAATCAAGAGAGAAAAGAGCGACTAAGAGAAAAAATGGAGAAACACTTTAGCAAGAAAAAATGGCGCCCGGAAAGAGAAAAATCGGCCAATGGAGCTTAATAGTTGAAGTGATCACTCTTGTAACGCGTCAATTATGGCATATTGAATAAGATAATACTAGATACATTGAGAGAATTAATATTAAATAATAATTAATTCCTCAACCAATGCATGTTTTGTGTTAAACCATTAATCAACTAATTGCACGTTTACTACTACTGTGTGTTACTACCCACTAGCATGTGTACTCACCAAAACGAAAGTCACTAACCTAAAATGAACGAAAAGCTCTTTGCATGAACCGTTTCTACCGCATCGATATGCGTGTTAAATGGAACCCGGATGACAAGAGCAAAAAAAAAAGCGTACCAAGACACGTTAGATCATCCCATCATCGAAATGTGTGGTAAAATGTACGGTAAAAATGCTACAAACACTAAGACCGCGCATCTTTACCGAAGGGTGTGAACGGTGTTGATTTACGCTATTTGTCACAGGTTAGGGAACGGACGTAAATAGCACCTAAAGAGCTTCAACACAATTCTAGCCTGGCGACGCCAGTGAAAAAAAAAACGCCCATTCCGGCAGTTGTAGGCAGTTCTTAAACGTGCGTTGCTTTTAGGATCTTTGGTTAGCAAATGCTAAAGCAAACATTGACACCTACACCGCATCCGATCCGCCTCCGTGTAGTTTTCTGGTGGCCTAACGAAACGAAAGCTTAACGATCTACCGTCGGTGGTGGTGATATATGAGGTTGATCTGTTCTTACCGTAGAGATGAGTCATATTTCCTCACCGAAGAAATAAAATAGACTCAAAAAGTTGAATGTGTGCATCTTCGTGTGCTAGAGAGTCATATTTTGAACATATTTTTTGTTTCTCGAAGCTTCAGCCTCATAATGTACGATACACATAGAGCCAATCAAACGTAGCCCGTAATTAATTAACATCTTGAGCCAAAGGTTTTGACTAATTACGGAAAAACAGGTTGTTATTGGAGAAGGCAATTCGGTGTGCTGGAGAAGAGATTGCCAATCATTCCGATGTACCTTTAGAAGTACCTTCGGAACCAGTCGAGTGCACTTACATTACCTTCTACTGAGCTTAATTGATGCCTACCATCGAGTTCATCGCTAATTGGAGCGTTGCTTTTCGATTGCCGATTTTTCGGAAATTATCTTATTTTTAGGTTTTGGAAGGGAGAATGGGAAGATGATCTGAACCGAGCATGAATCTTTATTACATACCAGCGAAAGATCGTACCCGTGAGGGGAGTATTTCGTTCGAAATAAGCGTCACAATTCAGTAAACAAGGTTTCGCTGAGGAGTTGCTCGTACCGCATTAATTATGTGCTAACTGTAATATGACAAGGTTCGATTTTAACGACCTTTATCACCGATGCTGCACGATCGATGATCAACGATCCGTTTCCTGTTTCGTTTGTGAATTAATTTGAACATATTAAACGCACCCCGAACGGGTGTAAGTATCCGTCAGTGAGCTTAACTCGATTTGGCTTAATTTTACAACCTCCACTCTCCATCGAACAGTGGGGACTTCACTTTCCAAACTTTCCAATCCCGCATGGCTTAAGCGTACACGTTTTTTTCGACCCATCAGAACGAACGTCTCGGTAACAACGGGTTTGGTCCGTAAACAGAACCGTGGGATTTCAGTGCCTTTTTGCAGCATCGATGAAGAATGAATGATAAACGCTTTTGGAGACTTTTAGCCTTCGAAGAATGAGGGGCAAAAAAATCACTTCCCCATCGGGGCGTGGGGATTGAAGATCGCTTCGGCACATCCCGGTTGGGTGTAGCACAATTTTATGACCTCAAGGTAATGAGAAAAGGAAAACCTTTAATCCCTCGATCCGTTCGAAAGGAAACTGAACATAAAAAATGGAAGCAAAAGCAACCAGAAGCGATAAACGTCGTAAAGCAGTTGAGTGTTAGTTACCGAATTGATTTACGATCGGCCCCATTGATACAATGAAGCGATGGCTCCACTAAACATCCAAGGATCGACGATCACCGGGAGCACATCCGTCACAAGAAGTGACGAGATGGACGTATCGATCTTGGAGGCTAACAGGCGTAGATGACTTCATTTGGTCTTTACGATTTCCGATCTGAAATTTGGAGTTGCAGTAATACACAGCCCCAGCTCAGTGGATTCCTGCGACCTACAAAAAACATGCGTTTGTCGATAATCCATTTAAAAATGGGACCATGGTGGTCCTCGGGACCGGTGCTTGTGCTGTGACTTTTTTGATATTTTTTTTTCAGCATCCTTTAACATTATTCGACTGCTCGAAGTAAACGCGGACTTCAGGTGACTTGTACAAAGCCACCGGGCAGCCGGTCCCTTTAATTAGTCTGCTTCTTTCAGCATTGCTGGCGCACACATTTTCCCTTTTGCGAAGGAGCGTAATAAGAAACATGGAGGGTTAGTGTGTGTGTGTATACGAGCGGTTTGCTTTTATACGGGCTAACTGGGGTTCTCTCGGTCATCTGTCGCAGTGAGTGCTCGGAGAGCTTTTTGTCCCTATAACAAGCGGCGGGGCATACAACAACAAAAAACTATTTCTTCCGTAAAGGTGATCTGGCACTTTCCGACCAAAAGGACATGTTTATGCGAAAACATCATGGCTATGTAGACGGCAAACGTAACATTTGTCCCGACAGGAGCAAGAGCATAAACAGCATAACAAGCGGCATAATTATACAACATCCTTCCGCATATGAAAAACATCCCATGCTTCTATTGGTTGGTTGTGCAACGGTACGCTGGAAATAGCACCGTTGGCCGAGTGGTCGGAGAGTGGCAAGAATTTCTCCCGCCAATTGGTCATTATCATTCATTTCCCGTTTTCAATGTTTTGGGAAGGAAAACAACATTTTTTTTAAACGGATCTCTAAAATGATGAAGATTCGGAAAGTGAAAAGGATGGGATCGAGCCCGATCACAGACACATGCAGTCATTCGGGTGCACCCGGCGTTTAACCACCTGTTGATGTCTAAGTTAGGGTAAAGTTTCATCCAGCGGCACATGTGCTCACTTGAATTCACCGGTTGTCTGTTGCATACGAGGCTCTGTGCCTGTGCTGTTGTCCAGCTGCGAATCAATGTGTTACTCGTAAGACGTAACTCGCTCTATACTAAACAAGCTTCGTACAGCTGTCCTTGAAGTCGTGCGATCATAGGTTTTACTTTTATTGAGGAAATTTGTATTAGTTGAATACTGCTGCTCGATCAAAACTATAACTTTATTTAACAAGTTAAAATTATTACGCTAATTTTTGGCTAGTAATTTCTTAGTTAAAATAAATTTAACGTTTAGAGACGTCTATATGGATCGTGACAGATATACACATTTCCATAATGACTTCTTGTATTGTTCATGTCAATGTAAGATGCTTTTGTCTCATGTAACACTTAGGACTTGTTTATTTCTTCTATCGATTCACTGTGATAACTACAGACATCAAAATGAAGTTATTGTTGCTATGTGAGTAATGATGCTGTAAATATTTTCCGTTTAAAAACGTACAGAAGTGACATAAAGTTGTTATTATTGAAAGCAAACTTTCCGTTCATGCGTTAAAGCGACTCCAAGCTCCACGGTACGTGAAATTTGAAGAGACATTCATGCCAAACAGTAACATGAGACGCTTCAGAGAAACGAGTTTGTTGTTCCTGCTACACAGGATTAACATAAGAAAGTCTTCAAAACAAAGCGACCGATGGCCATCTGTTAACAGGATGCTTCGTTATGGGTGCGATGGTTTAAAGAGGCTTTTTTCGTGTATATCTCCTGGGAACACTTGATCTCCTAAAGATCAACCTATTAGGCACGCAAAACAATAACCCTCCTGGTCACTATGCGACTGACCCGTTGCTGGGCTGGACGGTGAATTTCTTAATCACTTCCAAGCTTCTCATCCATCAAACTAAACAGTGCAAAGTGATGTGCTTTCTCCATCGGCGGACAGGCAGAGTGATGCTTTTCAAAAGGGCAGCTAAAAAACAGCGGCCAGTGCGGACAACTTTGCATCCACAGCACAGTGTGTCGATTGCCTCGCGTGCTGCAGGTTCTCACGAACGCCGCTCCACTGGGCAGAATCTGTTCGATAGATGGTGCAAGGAGGAAGACCTACAAGAAACATGTCCGCGTGAGCAGAGAAACGCGATCGTTTCAAATCGTCTTAGCTGCCTCTACAAAAATGCTTCAAGTTCCGTAGCCCACGGCGATACGGTGGGAAAAATGTCCAGAAATCAATTTAGTTCAGGGGATTGCATCCCTCGGACGGGTTGGAAGGGAGTGCTGGTACCATTAATAAGCAATAATCACCGTCACATGGGAGAACCGATTGGACACTCGGTCATGCAGGAGAAGCGAAGATTCCGAAACCGCACCACCACTACAAGATCTCGAAAATCGGGAGTTGCTATATTTTATCTTTCATGGAGACAAATGAGCTCCACGAATAGCGCATCTCATTCGTCTTGTGCCCATTGGGACATGCTAGGCTTGAGCTTCAAATTGTACTGGATGACGAATGGAACCCGAGACATCGTTGGTATAGATCGTTCGTGTATCCGTTTTTTCCATGTTTTGCTTAACTCTGCTCGAACTGCCCAAATGTTTGGCGATTGTCTGAAAATAAAATGGGGATTCCCTTATTTATTTTTAACGCTAACGCTGCGGCTCGGTCGGGCGGTTTGATGAGATTTGATGATTGATTGTTGAGAACTTACTCACTCTTGTCCAATGTCTGCGGGTTCCGGAAAGACATAAACTTCTTTCATCACTCTTCAGCACAGTGAAACCCGTTGGCCTTGGGCCAAAGAATGTTCCGAGGTTTGGGCACGCGTACCTCAGCTATCGCTCAACCCATCGAAAGCGCGACCAGACCACTATAAAATGACTGAAAGATCGTGCCACAGGAGACGATCGAACGTGGACATGGCGTCTCCCATGGTGGATTTAGTCGCCATGGTGATGCTTAAATTAAGGTGACGGGAAAATGGAGTGATAAAGAGGGAAGCGACCCAAAGAGTGAGAGAGAGCGAGAGGAGGTATAAGATTCAGCAGGAAGTGGTGGAGTAGATGCTTCCTTTTTGGGTTCTGGCTTACGGGCGTGCTAAGGGACAGGGTCAACAGAGACAAACCCGACAGCGATGGAACCGGTTTGCGCTACACTCGAATACGAAGACGAACCACATCCGCTGAAAGCGTGGTGAGATGATGCCGATCTCGTAGGAAGTCAGTGTAATCTTCCTTCCCTGATCGCTGGCAAAGGTGGTTGAGTGGTTCGGCCCAACCGAAAAGCCGTTTGCCGATCATCGAGCGCAACAGGAAATGGTACATTATGAAATCGATTTCGAATTCTTCAAGGCTCATTCAAGCCGACGCGTACGTGAGGACGGGACCACTGGAAGAAGCGATCCCTCCCGGGTAACTGGCCGCGAGGACTGGAGCAGGCTCGCGGAGCAAATTGGTGATCTCTTTTTTTCCACCCGAACGCTCTAATAGACGCGGAAGAGAAGAAGTTTGCAAAGTCGATTCGGGACCCGAGAAATGTGTGCTAGGAGTCTAGGAGTGGGGCCACCCTTATGCTAGCGACCCCGGGGTCTGCTAGTGAAGCTGCCCCGTTTCGTCTGCCCGATCCTTGCGATACTGCTCCAGTGGCTGATTATACCAATTATCTACAGGCCGTAGAACGGGAGCCGTAACTTCACAGATAATTAGTAATTACCCTGTCCGGTGAGCGAACGATCGTACGAAGGAAGTAAACTTCCAGTACCTTTGGCGTTCGGAGCAAAGCTTCTGGCCCCCGAAGACCTTAGGCCCGAAGATCCATGTCGCGCCTCGGATCGATTTTCTACCGGAGTGGACCATGAAATTACCCCCGAAAGAACTCGATTCCGATTCCCTCTTTACGCTTCCGCACTTGGGTCAATGTGGCTCGGTGGTTTTGAAAACTTGTTCTGACTGTTACGCGCTACACTGCTGGTTGAAGTGATGCTCTCAGCTATTCTCTTCTTCCTCGAAGTGATGCTGGTGCGCACTTGGTGCCTTCGCTTTGCGTTTTCTACCGCTGCGTACCGTAACCTGCAAACGAGGAAAGAGGAAAAGCAACGAAATTGAAATCAGAAACTAAATCGATAGCAGCCTCGCAGCATCACGGGCAATGGTAAATTCTAGCAGGATAAACCTAAACAGAAGAATCACCGACTTTGAATGAACACGCAGTAATGGTGTGTAATTACGAGGATCCTTTCTGGAATTGCTGCGACCGGGGCAGAGTCGCGTCAGTCGACCAACGATGACTTTCCATTTTCTTCACAACTTCAAATGGTTCAGGCTGCGTTCAGGGCTTCATGTCCAAAAGCTGGGCTACCCGCAGGAGTTGAATCGAAGACCAATTCCGTGTTGGATGTGAAGATCTAGTACCGTCAAAGACTTGGGCGATTTTTGCGAACACACCACCGTATCATGCACGTTGCGCTTAGGTCTTTTGAAATGAAATTTTGTCTGTACCGTGCACGAGCTATTCTTCGTAAAAGGAGCGAAAGCATCGAACCATGTCAGGCAATCATCTTTTTGCGTGCTGCAAAAAAAAGTAACAACAAACCTATCCCGGGCTAGCTGATTTGCGCACCACTATTCAAAAGCCTAGCCTCTGCCTAGAGGACACTCAAGGGAACTTGCAAAGAAGGGGACACGATGGTCCAGAAAAAAAGTCATACCTTTCTCACGGCCATCAAAAGGCCACACGGCGGCGGTTGCCTGAGAACGGTGGCCGGTGTTCGTTCCTGGGACCGAACGTTTAAGCACTATCGGCGAAGTCAAGTAATGGGTGTGTGTTTGGCGTTAATTAAGCAATCGTAACCCGTCGAGACACTTTCACTGGAGTTGCTGGAGAAATACTCTTCTACTTTGATTGCTTCAACTTAAGATATCTGAATAACGTACAGATTGAGTAAGCGTACTTTTGCGCGTTTGTGGCTAGAACAGTGTAATTTATCGCTTATAAGACTACTTTATCAGGCAGCAAAAAAAAGATCGCGAAAAAGCCAAGCAATAGCGATCGGTTATGCTACGCCACAGTGACGGTAGTGTTTTTCGGTGCATGACTAATAGCACCGAGGATCGAAGTTCAAAAGCACCACCACAGCAATATAACGGCCGGGCGCATAATAAGCGTGTAGCATGCGGTAAAACTTGCACTGGGTGCAACTTATGACGCAGGGTGCGCACACACCACCGCAATGCTCAACAAGACATGAAACATGCTGCCGTGAGATAACCTTTTACGCCAGCTTCTGGGCGACTGTTCGCTCTCCACTCCCGTAGGGGTGCGATCGGTGACTTCCTTCCGTGGCACAGTTTATAAACAGTCGCCAACAGTCACTCCAGCGGCTCTACACGGTGTCGTTCATCAACCTTTCTCAGGCCTTCCGTTCCCTCGGGAGGTGGAAACGTTACACCTGACTTATTGCGAATCGAAATGCTTAACCCGCTCACTGGGGGAAACGGGGCATAGAAACCCTCCCTTCCTTAGTTTTGCAGCGTTATAGAATAAATAGACCAGTCCGCGCGGTGTTGGTGCAAATGTCAGTGAACTTCGGTCGCTGGGCACCCCTTTTAACCAGCCGGTCGGACGGTAGTTGCGCCTCAATTCCGGCATTGGTTATGCCAGCGTTTGCACAAACCACCATCGGCGTCAAAAACGGCTGAAGTTAGCGTGTAGATTTGTGTTTTAATTTTAACCATTTTTTTGTTGTTGTCCGACCGCAAGAGGGATAGACAGCCACGCTGCAAAATACACCTGAGTCAGTGGGGAAGAAATTTAACACCTCAATGCTACAATTCTTCGAGCTCGAGCGTGAGGAGGGGTTCGGCTGCGAATGAATCAAAGGTTGTGTCTGTGTTTGGGAAAGCAACAGCAAGTTAGAAATGTAGAGCAGCTTGTGTAATAGGTTACAAAATGATTTCGCAGCTAGAATCAGAACATTACATTCTACAGTCAACACAGATGGTTGGTGTTTTCAATATTACTACACAGAATATTACCTCAGCTAGAAACAAAAAAATACAACCACTCCTTCGAGACGAGAAAAAAAGCCTTTAAACAACGATCGTAAACAAAAGTGCTCTATACGCAAAAGACAACGCCTTGCTCGGGGGAAGAAATGAAAACAAAATCCATTCGGAAGATCGGGCAAGAAGCGCATATTGTGCGGTTTAAAAATTGCTGCCCAGCTCGATCGCTCGGCTGGAAATATTTCACAAGTCATTCACATCGTGACCCCGTCAACGGAGGCACCGGGGAGGCCAAGGCATCCTCATCGATGCTCGGGATGTGGTACCACGGCCGGGGCAAAGAATAACGCCCAGCTTCAATCGAGCCCGAGGTTCAAGACTATCCGTAGCGGGGTTGACCCACGGTGCCAGGGGTGCCGGGTGGAGAGGACAGTGACCGAGACGTAAAGATTGGTCTGAAATGTCAAACCGAGAAGAGCCAAAGAAGTGAAAGGCTATGCCCGTGGTGTTCGTGTATTACCCGCGCCATTCGAATAGGGCATGGCCTAAAGGTCTATGATTAGATGGTGGTGCGCTATTTAGCGAAAAATTTATTTCCATCGAATCGGGTTGATCTTTGCATGTTGCAAGCTGGTGAAGGGTGAAGGTAGGGGTTTTGGGATGAATTACAATGGGAACGGATTGTGCGAAAAATATAAAACAGTGCATTTTGTTTATAATTTATATGGTTGTATCAGATTTCCTGCTTTTGATAAATCAGCTTCTTGCTTGGGCATGTCTCCATGCTGGCTGTTGTACAAGTAACGGAAGCATTTCCGTCGAAATTCGAGTTGCCCCAGTTCCGGCACGTTTCCGCTCCTCGGTTGGTAGATGAAATTATTTAATCGTGCCATGTCTCACTCCGATCAGCTACTAGAGGCTGGAGCTTCAAGTGTAGAATAAAACCACCTTTCGGAGCAAACCCATTAGTTTTTTTCCCATTCTACTTTCCAGAGGAAACGAAACCCTCGGTCGTAAATTTTGTGACGAGACAGGCACTCCTTTTCGAGCTTCTGCTCCAACTGAGGTATTGGGGTAAACAAATATACGCTCATCTAATCGTACAAGCACGTATTCGTATCTGCGAACAAAAGTCTAATCAAATAGAACGACCTACAACGATAGAAAGCACTGTCGGACACACCTAGGCAATGCTCTGACCTCACGAGCAGATTGCAAATGAATGCTCTGCACGTGATCGTGAGCCTGGGTGAAAGGATGGCGGCGCGAGATGTCTTCTTCTGCACACCAGCGCATACCTCCGTGGGGCCCCTTAGGGTCATTGGGCTTCCGCGTAGCAATTATCGACTGGCTGAAACGACCACTAAGACGACGATGCCGATGAAGATGCAGATAGCCGCATCGGTGCACTGCGCCCTGATACGGTGTGTAGCACTGTCACGCTCGGGTCGACGAAAATAAACGGAAGAGATCCCTCCATATCCCGACACGATCTGGAGCACGCGGCTCATCGCTTCTCACGGTGTGCGACTTCATTGTCGCACTCGAAACCGATCCTACGCTACGAAATTGCTCCTTACGCTCGGTTGCATTCCACGGCTTCCCGCCATCCGGGCCAGCTGGTGAACGCTTCGCCCGGTCGTCAGATCTGGACAGAATCTTTCGAATGCCACGATCGTTAAAGGGCGAACGAGCGCAACTCGCGTGAAATGCTTCTAGATTCATTTTTCTCTGCCAACGCCGGGTCACAAAACGGCCGAGGTTTGTTGTGCTTAGCAAACAAGACACCCCTGGGCTGGGGTAAGTTGGACGAAATGATGCAGCATGCAAAGTGAAGCCCAACGTACCCGTCCAATGTTGAACGCAAGATCAAAGTGTCTGACAGTCGGAGTCGAGCGTACTAATTCCTGTCCGGTTCGGTTTCAGCCATGGGAAAATCACTTCTAATGATCCCGCCGCGGTGCCTTAGACGATGTGGCCAGGTTTGGGAAGACTTATTTTCCCTCCGCCTTTACGCCTATTGCATGTCAAAACAAGCAGCGAGTTGTCAAAGAAAATTACCACTCCAATTTCTGTCCTTCAGCGTTGTGTTCCGGATTGGACGACTCGTGTGCCCTGCAAATGTGCGACAGGAAATAACCTACAAGCAAGAACGATCTATCATTGGTTCGGCTTATTCGTCGATAAATCTTCTCCACCGATTATGCTGTGGTTAATCGGTTTGGGTATATTCGGTACCCATCGGGCGGTTTCTAAACAAATCGCCGGTGGTCTTTGCGAGCCCGGAAGAGAAGAACTGAGAAGGATACGGCCGGTACCGTTTGGTTCGTTCGGTGAGAGTTCGTGTCTCTTTGAGAGCAGTGTAATCCAATGACATGGTTGTTTTTTTCCACTCCGTTCCTTCTAATACGCACTGTGTAAATCGTCCGGAACTTGCCGAACAATGTCTAGACGTCAAACAAACTACATCGTCAGTAAACGAGTAGTTTCATTCTTTCCGTCATTTCCTGTGGATGTGGTTTGTAAGCTCGCTGAAAGCCTTTGATTACTGCCGGTGATCATTAGCGATCGTCACAACGACGCGCGATGTCGAGAAAAGCTGTTTGTTACGTGGATTTTGGAGATCGAAAGCTATGCCGGCTATGAATAGCGATGAAATACCAAAGAAGAAAAAAAACCCCTTAATCTACGCACGGTAATGGATTGTATCACTACCACGTGGGAAACGGACGCTTTGTGCGTAATACCGTATTGAATTTAATTAATTATTAATGGGTTTTGGGAATTGATCCAAACACTTCTCTATACGGTAGGATATTAAGATTGAAAAATGTACACTATGATGAGTGTCTGAAAATGAATTAAATGGTGTTTAGAAACTTACCCAAACATACCTTACCACAATCAAGGATTTCATTGGATCATCTACTAGTGCTATATTCGACTTTGTTCAATCGCTTGGCATTCGCTAGCAGCAATTGTTATTAATTATCCATTATAATTTCTGATCTTAATGCTAGGTTAAATAGACATTTCTGAAAGACACACCGGAATGCCCAATGCAGAAGCAACTCGTTGCCCAAAAACCTTCACCCTCGACAAAGTGGAAGCAGAAGCTTGAGAAAAAAAAAGCAAGCACTAAAGTCAAAGTTCGCAACAAACCGCAACCTCCACAACCAAAGTGCCATGTCACGAATTTAAACTCAACCAACGGCCTCCGCACTAAATCAATCCACCGCACGGCTTGATTCACGTTCACTCACGCGCGTGGCCCATTCGGTAGAGTATCATCTTCCTGTTGGTATCTTCACCCGGAGAGTGGGAAAGAATGTACCGAAAGGATTCCAGTTCTTGGAACCTGGAAGCGTTAAGCAAAGGCCGACCGAGAGGCCATATATACAAAGCGAAACGAGTCGCGAGATTAACGCGCGAAAGGCTATCCGCGTCACCCGGTTGACGGGCAACGAATGATTGAAAGTGGTCGTCCGCTCATCCAACCATACCGAACCCGTAAATTATCGTTCTAATCTCTGACGCGATAAGCATCTAAATCTTTCACCCTACAGCGACACCTCCGGTGACGGTTTCGATATCCCCGCATGCAATGCGACCTATCTAGGCGATGGGCCAATTGTCACGTCGCCGAGACACCGCGGGATGTCTTTAGTTGAGTTTAATGCGATTGTTACCGTGTGGTGTGGCACGGTGAGAAAATGTGGGAGAACATTTTTCACGCCCCGCTTTCAGTTTCCCATTTTGGGGTTTCATTGGGCTCTTCTCCGCAGGAACACTGGGCACGCGCGTTCTCTTGAGCGCCTTAAGCCACGGAGGAGGCACGCCATTGATGTTCGGTTAAATTAGCATAATATTTCTATCGTCGTTTGCCGCACCTTCTGATCGGTTGAAAGAGCCTTTACCTAATGGGTGAAGCTATCACGTTGTCGGGTAATCTCATAAAGAAAATATCAACACAACACGCTCGTTTAGCGGTTGAATGAAAAGTGCGGTAACTGATATACTTTTTATCACCTTTTTGACTTAGCAGGGGGTCGAGGCAATAGGTTTCTGGTGTTATGAAGATCACAAACATATTTCAACTCGTAAGCGACACCGTTTTGTTTGGGTATCAGTTTCGCTTGGGTAATCTGTTTGTTTGACTGTACATTTGAAGTTGAATAGTGTTTTTGACAGCTAAAGAGTTTCTCATTTATTTCACAGCTAAATTTGTGTAACACAAGTCTCTCTTTGGAAAAATGAGGGAAAGCTGTAAAGATTTGGGCAAAAACTAGTAGATAGACTCTTGAAGGTATCTTTGGTACTGTTATCTTCAAGCCATTCCAATATTCCTTCAAAGTACATTTAACATAGCATCCACTCTATTCGTTTCTCTTCGTAACAGTCTTACGCAATTCACCCAATGCCCGCAAACGTTTATGGACACTGCTGTTGTCAGCCGCGAAAAAAAATGCCCCGCTACAATTTGTTTCCCAAACGCAAATTGTTCGAGCACAAAAACCAAGCGTGTGCGTATTATGACAATTAGAAGCATGAAAAACACCAACTGCCCGGTGCTGACGTGACATTTTGTGCTGCAGATGATTATTCAATAAAGTACGCATAATGTACTGTCGCTGAACGTGCAGTTTTGTTGCTTCCGCGTATGGCCTCTACCACTAAAACAGTCTCTTTTGACATTTTGTGCAAACGTGAGGCAACGCAACGTCCTTTACATACGCGACTGTTTGTAGAATGCATCTTCTTTTTTTGTTGATAACATGCTCACTGCTCGAACACTGCTTGGAACGGTTACGTTTAAAAAAAAACGAATACGTTTTAACGGCGAGTTATGATGAAATGACTAGAAGTCGGCTGTGAAGCAAGAGGACATTCTTGGGAACCGTGTACGCTCTTTTTTCCGCGAATGCTTCAGGACACTTCGGCCGATGTAACGGATGCACCCTCTCGCAGGCGTATCGTACGCGAATGCATACAGTTGCAGTTGAACCGGTTTTTCGGTCGTTTCGAGTCGTGCCCGAAGATGCATACCTGCATGTTTGCCGCTCCTGAAAGCCTGGAGTAGCGCAGTCCAGCGTGCGAAGGTTCAGGCAAACACGGTTTTTCATTTGGAGGACACCCAAAGCGGGCAGTGTACGGCAGATGGAAGGTCGGAGCTGGGAGGAAGCTCAACGGGTGGAGCAAAAATGGTTGACGAAGACAAAAGTTGACAAACGGCATCTGGTCGCAAAGAGAGCGAGACCGCGGTTGCTTCGTTCCTTGTTTTCTTTTTGGTCGATCGCCGATCTGTTCACTGTTTCCGCGCGATGTCACTTCAACTTTATGTTTAATTGTTCAAAAAATTACAAGCACAATTCCTCCCGGAGGCTTGTCACCGGTGGGTAAACAACGAGGTCATCGGAGGCGGCAGACGACGCGAAGCGCAGGAAGAGCCAGATATTGCGCGATGGTGGGCCCCACTATCGCAAACGGTGTTTGGTCCTCTTTTTTTGTACATTTTGTTTATGTGTCTCGCCCCATTACATTCGTAAAGGACTGTTTCCAAGTGGTAAATGTGTGCCTCACACTGCTCATTTTCATATGCAACTGGCAACCGACCGTTAAAGTTGGGATGAATTTTTAATGCTAGCAAACGACGACCCTACCCCGGTACCCACAGGTTAAATGGTTGCCTTTGTGTCATTTGCGGTAACAATAACATTTGCACCGCGATGGTTCATTTCTGCAGGCGGCACAGAAACGGGTTAAGACGCTTGGTGCAGGAACCGCACAAAAAAAAAAACCGGGTTGGGTTGCCTGGTCTGGTGTGGTGCTATCGGCGGCAGTAAAGTGTCACCGTTCGACAGCTGAACATGACCATGTTAAATAGGGTTTTGCGATCGGAAATGCGATGATGATCACCGATACGGTGCAAACATCTTTCTGCGCCCTTTGCGCTTGAATGCAGCAATGGGAAACCACGTGTGCGGGATGGGCACACGGTACGGTGGAATGGAAACAAAAACAGGTTTACTAAACTGATCGTCCGAGGAAGGCAATTAGAGTGCGAAGAGTGGCCGCGGAGAAAGGAGCAGCCGAAAGGAGGTGTTGAGGGTGCAAGTGAAGCATGAGATGAATTTATTTTTCGATCTGTCAAGATTAGCCACTGCACAGACAGCAATGGCAATAGTCATCGGTTTATCGAGCAAAAGGGCACCAACCGAGAGAAAGCACCGTTGAAGAAGAATAATCATCACAAAATCACAAATCTATCTGCAACTCTGCTCATCTTGGCAGTTCTCGCAGCATTTTTTCATTTGCTAACGTATTCATAAACGTTGTAACGGATTTATTATACAAGCGTTTCATTTAAACATTACTATTGCGTTGCGTTTTAAAATGGTTGAAGCAAGCAACTTTTACAGCGGTACTGTTCAAAATGAATTCAATCGACCGAACGATACGACCGACCATGGAAGGTAGCCAACTGCTAATTATCAATACATTTCTAATCCAATTATCAGTTTACATGATCACGTGTGTAGACAGCACAGCGTTACGTGTAGAGTGAATGAGCGATAGAAAACACACACCAAGCGCAGCGCGGACCTTCGAACGTTTCATCATTTGCCCGGTTCGTGCCGTGTGTCATCGTTGATGTCTTTCCCCGGTGACCAAACCATTCGCACCCCAAGGCTTGGGATTCAAGCGAGGAAAAGGGCAAACGCCGAAATAATACCAGCTGTTTTCCAGCACTGTTAACATTTTTCCAGCTATTGGTAGCAGGATTGAAAGTTCGATAGATTTTTTTTTTTTTGGCTTTATAAAGGCAAAACGAAAAGTCAACACAAGAATGTCAGTCACAGAACGAACGGGAAAGATCAGTAAGAAAAAAAAAAATGGAGAAAGAAACGGATATGAAACGTGAGCAAACGGTGAGAGAATACATCTGAGAAAGAGAAGAGAAACGATCGATCCACTTACAAACACACACTCACTCACACACCTGCGCGTCCTAAGCGTGGTTACGATGGCATACGATCGTTGCGCGACGTTCGTCGCTTTTATTCACGATCGCGATCGCGCTTCGAGTGGACGTGTTGTATTTGACTTCTGGTTAAAGTTTGACAAAAAAGCTTGAAACTAAAGTGTTTTCTGTGAGTGACCCTTCGTTGGCTTAAGCCAGTATCCGCATCTATTGCACGTGTTTAAAAGTTTAAAGCTATTTAGAGGAATGGTATGTAAAACTCATCAGATTGCTTTCATCAGTTTCGCGTCATCCGAGAATTATTTTGTGATGGAGCAGCAACAATCGTTACGGCATAACCGCATTAGGATTTTTTTTTGAAGTGCTTGTGTGTCTTTTAGTGTTGGTTGGCGTCATCAATAGCTTCTATGCGTTGAAAAAAAAGTTATTTCATCATGTATCCTGGTGTGATGCTTCAGTGTTTAAGCTCGACTGGGGTGATGTATTTTTATGGTTCGTTTTACTCGCCTACCTTTGTGCTCTGCTCATCCGGGTTCGAGATAAACTCGTCACAACCGTTCACTTTGGATCAGACTACCACGCAATTACCGTGTTGTTTTTGCTTTGTGTGGTAGCTATCCGTACCGACTAATGAGAGTTCGTGGTTTCAGCCTTAAAATTAGGTAGGTGTGATAAAATGCCAGTGTAAAATAAGCAAACATTATTCTGCGGGTACTGTATAGATGATGAAGTTCGCGATAAGTATGTACGATCGTTTTCGTAAGTACAATGCTGGCACATGTGGGATATTGTCTTCTAACAAACTTGGTTGTTTTGCTTTCCGCTTTTAATCAATTTTTTAGTTGGTTGTTATGGAATTTTTACTCGAAAAGTTCGATAAAAAAAACAGATATTTGCCAAAAAGTATACCAATTCAATACAAGTATAAGTTGTATAAACACTTGATCTTCGTAAATTTGTTTTGCCAATTACATCACCCAATATCACTATCCGGGAACATTCGGCAAATGAAGACCGCTTATGTTTGAAATTTCAAAGGTTCGTCGCTTAAAATCCCACACGCAACCGTTGAAGTCTTTTGTTTCAAGCGCGCTCTGTAAACTCTATTCCCAGTGTTGTGTGTGCCTTTCGGCTCTTCTCTCTTCTTTTGGTACGCTGCTTTGTCGCTCACGCGTGGCAAACTCACACGAAATGCGATCGATCGGAATCTTGACCGCCGGTGGGCTTCGGTGAATGAGTTAAATAATTAATAAATTCTACCACGCTCACCGAACGGGAAACTCCAAAACCCTATGGGCGATGATGATGATGACGGACGGCTTGAGTATTAGATCAAGTAAAAGATTTATCTTTATACTCGGTCACTCACACACACAAACACGCCCGTACATTAGCTCACCTCGTACCTAGTGTAGATGTGAAACATTGTTGTGTTGGAAAGATCGACCAATTGATAAATTATGGTGAAACGCTGAAAAAGTTGTGATGTGCGATGATAGCAAAAGGAGAACAAATGTGAGAATATGGTGAGCGAGTAGTTCTTCTAGCAATGCTGGAAACTGTAGCACATACCGGACGCGAACTTGTACGATCCTTTACTTTACACCGGCTATCGGGTAGAGGCACTAACGAATTCGTCGAAAGAATAGCATATGAGTAAGAGAGGGCGATAATTGTTTTTTTCCAGTAAATGTATATGTGAGTGTTTCTGCTACAGCTTGCAGGATGGCTCACCGAGCGAGCACGGTTAACAGAAAGGAAAAAAAAAACGCATACTCTCGACAGATAGTCGGGAGAAATGATCGTTACGCTAGGGCGCGCACAGGCAAAGCGATGGTTTGCAAGGTGCGCGGACGGTTACGCATCGCTGGAAAAAGCCAACGCTTTGGGCACGATCACATCACCAAACGACATACCACTCCACGGCACAACTACCGTCAAAGCCGGAATGAGTAAAGTGTAACCACATACATAAAAGAACGTGAAAAAAAACAACAATAAACAAGCGCAAGTCAAACCATCCGTCACTCGTTGTGCTGATGACGAACGGGTCGCATGGTTTCAGTCCGGTTTCTTCACAGCTCCACTTCCAAGCAGGTTTGGTTAGTTGACAGAGTAACAGCAAGCTGACTCGAGCGACCAAAACGGGAGCAACTGGGATCGAGCAGAGATCGTACTCTCCGAGGTGGCTTTAAAAAGAATCCCAAAATTTAGCCTTAACTTGATTCTTTTATTTTCTTTCGCTCCACAGCCTACATTAACCAAGATCGCACAAGTTCCATTGCATGTGATGGGAGCCTAGGAGATCAATTAGACGAGTAAGTCAAGACGGAAGGCGCCCACCATCAAAGACACAGGCTTGGGAAATGATTCCAGCCCTTTTTCCCGTTCCCGTCCGGTTTCCACAAATTCCCCTTCACTAATTTCGGTCCATTGCCGTTCATTCCCGCGTATTGCTCTTCCGGATAGAGGTTCCCCCATTGCTCCCGATTCCGGAGGAATTGATCGTTCCGGAGCAATCGTTCGCTTCTACTCCCGGCCGTTCCGTTCTCACAACATTACCATGCTCTTTTTTCTCCTCACCAATTTTTTCGCTCCATCATACCCTATCCGGTGTCCTGTTTTTTTTAAGATTGCTTCGTATTTTAGTACTCCGGGCTCATGATCTCTTGGGTCGTTTTATTGTTTCTTCCCTTGTTTCCCATACATTTTCTCTCGCACTATGTTTCTCTCCTTCTCTTTTTTGTTTACTCTTTTGCTTTACTCGGACTCTTTATCGTTTGTTCCCTTTTTAGTGCTCTTCCGTTTGGTAGCATATAACGGACACAGCATAGCGCAACATGCTGCGGACCAGTTCACAGGTTTCCCGATCACATCGGTGCAGGTTCCTGCGTCAGTTGCCCGGTGCCCTTGTGGCCGGCCACACACGCATCACGGAGTACTCGGTTCCGGGACCGAAACATGAGCATCGATGCTCACGTGCGCCATCAAATCATCCTTACTTCCCTGGTACATGTAATGGCACTGGAAGAATTCACGGGATTTTTTTAAACATTCCCGTGTTCTCTTAGTGGCATACCTAGTACAGGGTATTTCAACATACTGGAATTTCGTTGTGTAGTGCAAAAGTGACGTACAGTTAGTGTGATTAGTGATATGTGTTCACTGTTCATTGGGGTAGTGTTCATTTGATGTTGGTAAAAAAGTGCCCTTATCGCGAACGAACCATTGCTTGTATAACGTGCCAAAGTATGAATCATGTATAAGTTGATCAAGTGCTTATCTAAAAATTTCTTTGTCAAACACCTCATAAATTGGAAAAAAAAAACTAATAAAATCTCTACCAATGTTACAAAGTTGCAAAAACTACAACAAAAACCACACTAAAAATTATCAATATGGTCACTTACCTCATTATCATCGCTATTTCCAGCAACGTATGTTCACAAATCGCTTTCGAACAAAACAACGCTTTCCAACCGCGCGCGTGATCGCATGTCCGAACGTGTATGTGTGCCCATGTATGTATGTGTGAACGAACATGTGTGTGGTATTCTCTGACCGGTGACCGAAGATCGGATTTGGACGTTTTCGCGTGCAAACCGCACAAGTGAAACGTGAGTAATTTGACAATAACAGGCCAGCAAAAGGGAGAAGGAACAACAAAACTATTAGCCGCTAGTGATAGTACATGCGGAAACAAAATGGCGATAGAGCAAAACGGCTAACCCCGGGGGTGAAGGGGCTAAAATAATAGACTAATTCCATTGTTGCCGGTACACACGAGTCACCCGGTGCTGAGCCTTCCAAGGTCACAGTTTATCGCACATCGCTGTGACAACACACATTTATGACAAACGGAAACGATGTTTAGTAGATAAAATGTTAAGTACGTTACTGCTGCTGCGCAATGTGCATGCTGAAAGGTGTATTTGAATAGAACTTCACGTTCTATCGCGCATCCAGTAGATTCTGTACTGAGCAAAGGTAGTTTGAAGTTTGCTGGAATCTCTTGCTAAAGGAGCAGGCAGCACTGCAATTATCTGGTAAAAAAGAAAAAGGTTGAACATCCGACAATATCATCATCGCCAGAGGGGGTTAACGATCACACCATGCTCAGAACAGCTCCATCTACAAAAGCTAGAATCGCAACCCGGTAGTCCTAGAACTTAGATCTTCCCCCTGGGTAATTTCACTCTTCATGCCAATTCACCCCCATCCCATTCTCTCCATCCCTTCTTTTTTGATAATGATGATTAACGGCTAGCTGTAGCGAATTTGACGCCTGACGACGTGTTGCGGGCCGCATCAAACGGCAAACTGTTGATGTTGAGTAATAGAAATTTGCACAACCTTTACCTGAAACGTGCGCCAAATAGCGTACACAAGCAGTTTCATTTTGATTCTTACCACTACGCTCAAAACCTGTTTGATGAACCGTACGCTTTTTCTTTAAGCTTTGTTCTTCGTACATGATTTTCATCACTAACCGGAGATCATCTAATAAGACACAGAAGGATTATTATGCTAGAGTAAGTATCACAGCAAATTTAATTTTATGCTACTTCGTAATTTATTTGATCGAAGTCTAAATGTAAAAGAAGACATTGAAATATAAGAGAAATTTGATATTTTACACATTAATTGAAAAATAAATACTAAAAAACAATGTTGAACTTAAAACGAAAATAATGAATAATTTTACACAGATTATTTCGTTCTCTTATTATCAAATGCTGGTCTAAAGCTAAGCGTAATGACCTTAAGCCCATGAACACGTTCTGCACAAATGGAGCATCATCCTACGTACCGTTGAACAGAACATAATTCAGCCGAAAAACGCTGACTAAAAACGTGACGAAAGATTATTACGCGACCTGTACAGCATTATGCACTACACGCACCGGCGATCATGCACCGTAATGTGCCGGTTACGTTAAAACAAAGTGATCGTTTTTTTCCGGAAGGCAAATGGTAAATCAAGGACTGACTCCTGTCAAAAGCTATCAACACCTTATCGTAACCCTTGTTGCGCTGAATGCGATACAATGCTCCGCTACATAAATCCATCACGGAAGGGAATGTATGCTGGAGAAAAATAATAAAAAAACAGCTTCACCACCAGTCCCGAACCGTTCTGCTCAGCTACCCACGGGTTGACTGACCCGTTCGCGTTCCTCCGCGAATGAATTCCTCCCCTCTACTGCCATTTAGCTAAACGAAAACCCCGAACCATACCGACGGCTGTGCAAGTGGCCGAACAATGTCGGACGCCACTGTGGACGGTCAAATTGTACCGTGTTCTATGGTTGAGATGAGATATACATATACATAAAGTGAGCGTTTTAATGCTGTGCCAGATTCCGACCGGCCCGTTTGGTATGGTTTGTTTTAACTAGTGTTCGGAACAATGCGCATTTTTTTTTTTGCTGTTTCGCTGCTTTTTACATGTTTATGAGTGTGTTTTTATTTCAATTGCAGCGATTGGGGTACGGGAATTTTGGGATGGTGGAACGCGAAAACCTGGCGTCATAAAAAGGCATAACAATGAAAGAAAGCGGAAGAAGCCGCCTGTTCGAGTGCGTCCGTAAATTTTCAGGGGGAACCGGCTTTCTGTCTTTGCGAGCGTGTGGTTCGCGCGTTTCAATGTTGGCCCACTTGACCTAACAGAGACTCCGAGATGGCAGCGTTATGCATTTTCAATCGTACTTTTTATAGCATAATTAAGTATAACCAATTTTAAAAGTACATCTTGGTTATTCAACAATAATTTAGCTTTTCGTAAAACTATGAAACAAATAAACGGATGAACAATTTTACTGCACAAACTATTGTAAACCCGCCTGCAATGACTTAAACGATGTAAAAGAGGGAAACAAAACATTCTCATTAGGAGGCAATAAACGAATTGCAGTCACTATATATCACACTATTCGCGTTGGAATTCATATTACCGCGTGGTTTCAAGGTTCCAGCTTCGAGCTAGACTTATGCCGTACACACTCCAATATATCCTTTCAACAGTTGCACAATTTCGCGAAGGATGACCTCGATCGTTGGGCTGAACGAAAAATAGAAATAAAACGCGCAAAACATGGAACAGCGGAGGTAAAGAAGCCACAAGCAATACTGCGCCGGTGGAGGATGTCACAGCGAGTTGCTTTGTTTTGCAGGCTTTCCCTTTTTTATGTTTCATATTTTATGGATGTTTTGTGCAGAAGATGTTGCCTGCTTAAGCACCGAGCTTAACGGTAGGATTATGAGCCACGGACGCGCACAGGGCTGTAAAAATCACAGCTTCATGCAGACAACCTTCGAAAGAGAATGTACCAGTTTATGGTTGGGTATTGCGCTGTGGTTGTGTTAAGACACCCCCGGATGGGGTAATATGGAAATAATTGAATAAAACACATTTTTGAATCATTTTATGAAATCACGATCATCACAAACATCAGCAATTCAGCCATTTTTTGAACAATAATTTAGCAACCCAAAGATCAGATGACATGTACCGTCAGTGTTTCGTCACGTCTATCGTTCGTTCAATTAAGTTAACAATCATTCCCGCATCACATCTCTGTTCCTCCTGGACCTCCCAGTGCGCGGTCGGCCATGTACGTCATTTCCATGATTTAAACAGCCACTCACTAGCATCTACGTGGTCGAAGAAATTTGTCGCAATTACTAACTAACATTCCTGGGCCCGCTTGAAGCTCTGGCCCGACTGTTGCGTTAACGCTTCCCCACTGGGGGCCGTGAGAAATTTTCACAGTCATTGCCAATTGTCACGAGGCGGCCATCATGGTGGGGAGAACGATCGAGGGTGCTTTTCTATCCCGCTCCTGCCTGATGTTTTCGATCTGTTTGCCCACACCAGTGGCGTTTCTTAAACATTCGGCCCGCAAGGGAACGATTCGACCCGAGTGATAGAGCCGGTCAGTTCCGTTTCGACTCCATTATATTTAAATGTGTTCCGGGAATGGGTCGATTGTTCGAATTTGCACAAACGCAAGACGCAACATTACGCACTGGATTTGCTAACGTTAGGATCAGGATTATTGGAACTTTTATTAGGAGGAAACTTGCGGTGGGTAAATCGTGTAATAACGAAGTCTAAGGGCAACGACTATTTGTGTCGAATGAACAGAGTTAAATATAGAAAATACTACAGTTTAATAAGTATAAAAAGCTATTTGGTTGACTGAAAAATCATGATCATTGTAGAAATTCTGGTAAACACTAGAAGTTGATGGCCCTATGAGATGCAAACAAAAAGACGATTATTACAACATTTTTATTACCTAAACTTTGAGAATTATCATTAGTGTAGACAATTTAGTTAAACTTCAATATTAATTTTAAAGCACGTGCTTTAGTGAACATTCAATACCAATTCAGACAAATAGATTCAAAATGAAAGTTTTAGCTTCTTGTCGTGCATCAAGTATTGTTCATTCTTCATGCTCAACAGTCTAGTCGGTCAGCTCCAGTTACCTTCGACCCGCACCGGAATGAGATGCCCGTGGGGTTAATTACAGCCTCAGCCTTGTTCGTATCGCGCAGGGGTCAATTTACGAATCTTATTCTAGGTTCCCGTGCATCAGCGTCATGGTAGCCATTCGGCCATTTTGCGTAAACCATCCAATCTGTTTCCTTCTGCTCCATAGCCGGCCCGATGCCGATCCAATCCATAACCACATCGTATGCTTGCTGCTTTCCTGTTTGCATTAGAACTACACACGCGGTAGAGTGGAAGCAGTTTGGTGAAGCCAGCGATCTTCTTCTTTGGGAGCGGGTGCGCGCTAACTTCTTCATTAATCGCAGCATCCACGACCGGGGCATTCGAGGCCATACGCGCCCGATACACGGTACAATGGCCGCGATCGATCTCTTGCGGCGTACGCGCATCCGCTCCACGGGAACATCTGTTTCAATTTCACGGAAGTAATTAGGTTCTGTTGTTATGCGCCTTCAGTTGCGGCTGGGAGCATTGCGCTCGGTCAGTCCGGCTCGGTGGTGTTACCTTCCTTCGGACGGCCGGATCTAGCACTACACGTAATGATCCCGCGAAAGAGCTATATGGAATGTGGATACGAGCCGGAGAGGTTATAATCCGCACCGACAGCTAGCCAAGAGCGCAGAATTTGACGCAGATTGTCTAGCTCGATGATTGCCCAATCAAGGTGCGATGAGAATTGCGCGGTTCGTTCGTACAATTGGGCGAGAACAGTTGAAGCATCATGAGAAGGCGTTACAGATATGCAGAATAATGCTAAAATGTTTCACCAGCAGGCAAACTATTGTCATTTCGGATAAAAATAAACAAAATAGGCTTAGAAAACAATGGAATGAAACATAATCAAATTACGATTTATTGCCTTTTTTATACGAACGTAGTACAATACTTTAAGATAATCTTTTTCATTCCCATTCCCGACAACTTAATGCGTATATTTTTCAGAACTTACGTTCTTAAGCCTCTACATTGCTGCCCTCCACCAAACTTAACACCTTCTCTAAAACCGTACGACGCAAGATTTTTCCGCTCTGTGTTTTCGGCAGCTGATCCATAAAATAAACGCCACCTCGGAGTCGTTTAAAGTCGGAAACCTGCCGTTCGACAATATCAATCACCTGGTTGGCACTGAGAGTGCTGCCAGCTTCACGTACGATAGCTGCTGTTGGTAGCTCGGTCGTACGTTCAGCGTCCGCTGGAATACCAACGACACAAACCTCCAAAACACCCTCAATTTGGGCTATAATCGCTTCCAAATCGGATGGTGATACGTGGAAGTTACGATACTTGAAGATGTCCTTCTCCCGATCGATGAGGTACAAATATCCTTCCTCATCGAAGTAACCCACATCGCCAGAGCGTGCAAATCCCCGTTCTTCGAGTGTCGCCCGCGTGGCCTCTTCATTTTTATAGTACCCAATAAACGGTTCGGCTCCTTTAATCAATACCTGTCCCTTCTCACCGACCCCCAAATCGTTACCTGCATCGTCCACAATCTTTATGGCTATATTGACTGCCGGCGTTCCGACCGAGCCTGGCTTCCGTTTGCCGAAATCAGCGGAGACCCATCCAATTTCCGAAGTACCAACCGAATTATACGTTCGTCCATTTGGTAGCAGTACGTCGAGCTTATCGCGCAGTGCATCCGAAACGTAGCATCCACCCAACGATAGCATCCGTAGGCTGGAGAAGTCCACCTGTGTTACACGCTCATGGCGTACGACCTGACTGGCGTACGACGGTGGCATGAACACAAAGTTGACTCGGTACTTCTCCACTGCTTCGAAGAATGTTTCCTCCGAGAATGGGCGGCGCGTGATCAGGCGTATTGAAGCGCTTGAGAACGTACTGAGCAGCGTGTAAATGCCGGTGCCCCAGTATAGTGGACTGAAGTTGAACACTATCATTGGTTTTGCCACGGGATTGGAACCAATCGCGGCGATCGTCTGTGCGTGCGTCACGCAAACACCTTTCGGTGGTCCAGTAGTGCCTGACGAGCAAAGTATCATCGATAGCAGCTCCTGCGAATCGCCCGGATGTGGTGGTCTGCAGAAAATCAAACATAACAAATGTAATCAATCTTTGATGTGCGCGCTGAGTAAGAGTGAGTGAGTGAGTAGAAACCTTCGCGAGAGTGAATGAGTATAAATCAGCACGAAGAGTTTTTATGACTCCTTAACCACTCTTTTGCCTTAATAATCACTCTCACTCTCTCTGTCGTCTAGAAACTCACTCAGGAGTGAATCAAACTGTTTTATCACTCTTTGGATTATAATCACTCTGTAAGAGTGAGTAAAAGGGTATTCAGTCACTCTTTTGAGATTGTAAACACTGGTGATGAGTGAGCAAACGTGTTTTGTCACACTCTGCGGATTTTACTCCAGAGGATCGCCAGAGGATTTCAGGTTAGTAAGAGTGAGTGAGTGAGTGAGTGAGTTTCTCTTGTTTGATTGTATACATTGAGTAAAACAGAAAGAGCGTAAAAGAGAGTGGCAGTGTTTTATAATTCGTTTTCGATTGAAATCGATGAATAGGAGTGAGACAAAATGATTTATCAGCCCTTTTGGCTTCAAATAATTCTGTAGGTGTGATTATGTGATAAAAATTTATAAAGAATAATTAATCACACGTACAGAATTATTTCAATCCAAAAGAAGTGATAAAACACTCACTCCTGAATGAGTTTCTAGTCGGCACAGAGAGTGAGAGTGAGTATAATCGCAAAAGAGTGGTAAAAACATTAAGTGCAGTGTAATACTTTTTAATGAATCTCAAAAGAGTGAGTATAGGTTTCAAATCTTTAAACAAACTCTTTGACTCTGATTCAAATCACTGAAAAGATTATTCTCATCTCTAATATGTACAAAAGTCCTGTAGTACTTACACAAACTCCTCCTCCCGGCCAGTTGATTTAAGCAGATCTTCCGCATGTTTCACGTTAGTTCGAGAGCTCTCAAACACATAGATTGGTCGCTCGTTGTCAAATACTGCACGGGCGGCTTTGCAAACTACCTCGAAATTGCTATCGTCACAGAATATCATTTTCGGTTCCGTAAGCCGCAACATGTGTGCCATATCCGCCTCGTTGAACCCCGGTGCTAACGGATTAAAGGGTGCTCCGATTGTCATCAGCGCGCATGCCAACGGAGCCACATTCTCACTGTTTCCGTTTGCCATCGCCACGATGTCACCCTTGCGCAGACCGGCATCCGTTAAGTTTTGCACGAAACGAATCATTCGCGTCCGGAACTCGGTACAACTCATCCGATTATCTGTATCCATATCGATCTGGATAATCCGATCGGGTGTGCGAGCCAGGATATGGTTGAGGATCTCACCAACGTTCGCTTTTGGGTTGTAGATCGGCACCTTTTGGATGCCGTACCAGGTGCGACTCTGTTCGTCGTACGTACACAATGCCATCTTTGCCCGTGACTTCCAGTTTGTTCAACACTCAAACACTGACTGCTCTTGCGGAGTCGTCTCAAACCAGAACGGAGGGTGCGTACTATCTAGCACTTTGGACTACGCGTCTCGACTGTTTCTCTGCTTGCTCTTATCTGCATGAATTGCACTATGTCACTCGTTATCACTGTGTGTTTCGATTCGACTATCGGTCAGAGACGCGTCGAGATGTGTAATGGCACCCTACTGAGCATCTCTACCATCTTTCGGTTATTGGACGCGTATTGTTGCGTGAGTGTGCGTGTGAGGGTATCCGTCGATGATCGGTTTCGCAACCGGTCAAACAACTAGCACGATTTGGCTCTACAAACCATGATACCGACAGTGGAATGTGACGCGATCTTTGATGTATCACCACCACCAATCGGTGCTCAGGTCCACTGTATTACCATCCGTTGACGTAGACGAGAAGCAGAACCCAACGGCTGACCACAATACTTAACAATGACAATAACAACTGCCCAAATGCCTTTCAGCAAGATTGTTCAGCAAGAGGGATCTCTTGTACTTTTCGCACTTGCCTACCCACGCTACCCTGTTCCCGTGCTACAAACCGGTTCCGGCCGTGCGTAGATCAAGCATCTCTGATTCGACTTCCCGAGGCAAACAGGTTCCATGGCAACGCGCGCTCACCGTAATCGGACCATAGCTCAAAGCAAATACATCTAGACAGCAGTGAACGCGGTTTGTTCGTAAGATAACAGCTATATTTCGGCGTCAGCTGAATTATTACACCCCGTCAGCCGTATCATGCTGGGGATGCTGATTCAGGTGCGCTATCATCTCGGTGACCTTCCGACGCAGCACCTTACCGCTCTCGGTTTTTGGGAGTTCCTCGATAAAGTGAACGCCACCACGCAATCGCTTAAAGTCGGACACCTGTCCATCAACGATCGTACGCACCTGTGTGGCGTCTAGAACGGCGCCCGTGTGTCGGACAATGGCGGCCGCCGGTAGGTCTGTCGCACCGTCAGCATCCGGAACTCCCACCACGCAAACATTCTGCACACCGTCAATGCGAAGAATAATCGTTTCCAGGTCCGATGGTGACACGTGGAAGTTACGATACTTGAAGATGTCCTTCTTTCGGTCAATCAGACTCAGGAAACCTTCCTCGTCCATGTACCCAACATCACCGGACCGGAAGAATCCATCCGAATCTATTGCATTTTTCGATGCCTCTTCATTGCCATAGTAGCCGCCAAAATCTTCCACCCCTTTTATTAATATTTCGCCATGTTCTCCGACGCCCAATCGATTGCCGTCCTCGTCCACAATACGAACCTTGACGTTGGGCATCAGCGGGCCGACTGTGCCCGGTTTTCGCTTCATCCAATCCAATGCAATGCCACCTACCTCGGAGGATCCAAATACATTCAGCGAACGGCCGCCAGTCGGTGCGAGTAGTTCATCAATTCGATCACGTAACTGCTCCGGAATGGGACTGCCTCCGACGACCCAACTGCGAATTGAACTGAAATCAACTGTTTTTGATCGTGGATGGGCTAAAACTGCGTTGGCTTGAGCCGGAGGTGTGAAGACAACATTGGCACGATACTTTTCAATGGCATCAAAGAATTGCTGTTCGTTGAATGGATTGCGCGTGATGACTCTGTATCCTCCGTTGAAGAAAGCGTTTACCATGGCATTAAACCCGGTTAGCCAGTAGATGGCGCTGAAGCTAAAATTAACTACTGGGATTGACGAAAAGCGGTGGAACGTTGTCTGGCGAATGAATGTACTATGACGCAGTTTTACACCCTTATGTACACCGGATGTTCCCGAGGAGCATAGTATAACGGCCAACGTTTTACTAGAATCCCCAAGGTATGGAGCCCTATAAAATAAGGTTTATATCAATCAGATTAGCAGTACTATTAGAAAACATTGTATACAAAGATGCCTACACGAAAGATTTCTCCCGTCCTGTCTCCTTGAGTAAATCTTCGGCATGTTTCACATCACTGCGGGAACATTCGAACACGTAGATTGGTGGCAGTTGATCCTCGTTGGCTACCACTCGCAATAAAGCCCTTCGAACTACTTCATAGTTGTCAGCGTCACAAAACACAAACTTCGGGTTCGTTGTTTGCAGCATGTTTGCCATATCGTCTTCGTTGAAACTGGGTGCTAGTGGATTGAACGGCACTCCAATCGCTAACAACGCACATGCTAAAGGAGCTAGGTTTTCGCTGTTCGCATTAACCAGCGTCACCATGTCTCCCTTGCGGACACCGATCGAAGCAAGGTTCTGGGCGAAACGGATCCATCTCGTTTGAAACTCTGCGTACGTCAAGGATCGCCCAGTATCCATGTCCTGTTGTATCACACGGTCTGGAGAGCGGTTGAGAACATCGAACATGATTTGTCCCAAACTAGTTTCCGAGTTGAACAGAGGTTTCACTGTCGGACCGTACCATGTCCGAGTAGCCTCATCATACACCGAACGGTAGTTCAACATGGTTGTTGCGACTACGAAATGTGAGTTACGACTACGAAATGAATACGACTAATGCCATCGCTCGCTCACTGTAATCGGACCATAGCTCAACATAAATACATGTAGATAGTAGTAGACGCGGGTTGTTCGTAAGATAACAGCTATATTTCGGTATCAGCTGAATTTTTACAACCTGTCAACCATATCGTGCTGGGGATGCTGATTCAGGTGCGCTATCATCTCGGTGACCTTCCGACGCAGCACCTTACCGCTCTCGGTTTTTGGGAGTTCCTCGATAAAGTGAACGCCACCGCGCAATCGCTTAAAGTCGGACACCTGTCCATCAACGATCGTGCGCACCTGTGTGGCGTCTAGAACGGCGCCCGTGTGCCGGACAATGGCGGCCGCCGGTAGGTCTGTCGCACCGTCAGCATCCGGAACTCCCACCACGCAAACATTCTGCACACCGTCAATGCGAAGAATAATCGCTTCCAGGTCCGATGGTGACACGTGGAAGTTACGATACTTGAAGATGTCCTTCTTTCGGTCAATCAGACTCAGGAAACCTTCCTCGTCCATGTACCCAACATCACCGGACCGGAAGAATCCATCCGAATCTATTGCATTTTTCGATGCCTCTTCATTGCCATAGTAGCTGTTGACATCTTCTTCTGCTTTCATCAACAGCTCGCCTTGTTCTCCGACGCTCAATCGATTGCCATCCTCGTCTATAATACGAACCTGGACGTTGGGCATCAGCGGGCCGACTGTGCCCGGTTTTCGTTTTATCAAATCCACCGCAACGATACCTACTTCGGAGGATCCAAATACGTTCACCGAACGGCCGCCAGTCGGTGTGAGCAGTTCATCAATTCGATCACGTAACTGCTCCGGAATGGGACTGCCTCCGACGACCCAATGGACAATTGAACCGAAATTAACCGTTTTTGATCGTGGATGTTTTAAAACTGAGTAGGCATATGCCGGAGGTGTGAAGACAACATTGGCACGATACTTTTCAATGGCATCAAAGAACTGTTGTTCGTTGAATGGATTGCGCGTGATGACTCTGTACCCTCCGTCGAAAAATGGGTTCACCATGGCATTAAACCCGGTCAGCCAGTAGATGGCGCTGAAGCTAAAATGAACCGACGGGATTGGCGAAAAGCGGAATAACATTGTCTGGCGAATCAATGTACTGTGAGTCATTTTAACACCCTTATGTACACCGGATGTTCCCGAGGAGCATAGTATAACGGCCAACGTTTTACTAGAATCCCCAAGGTATGGAGCCCTATAAAATAAGGTTTATATCAATCAGATTAGCAGTACTATTAGAAAACATTGTATACAAAGATGCCTACACGAAAGACTTCTCCCGTCCTGTCTCCTTGAGTAAATCTTCGGCATGTTTTACATCACTGCGGGAACATTCGAACACGTAGATTGGTGGCAGTTGATCCTCGTTGGCTACCACTCGCAATAAAGCCCTTCGAACTACTTCATAGTTGTCAGCGTCACAAAACACAAACTTCGGGTTCGTTGTTTGCAGCATGTTTGCCATATCGTCTTCGTTGAAACTGGGTGCTAGTGGATTGAACGGCACTCCAATCGCTAACAACGCACATGCTAAAGGAGCTAGGTTTTCGCTGTTCGCATTAACCAGCGTCACCATGTCTCCCTTGCGGACACCGATCGAAGCAAGGTTCTGGGCGAAACGGATCCATCTCGTTTGAAACTCTGCGTACGTCAAGGATCGCCCAGTATCCATGTCCTGTTGTATCACACGGTCTGGAGAGCGGTTGAGAACATCGAACATGATTTGTCCCAAACTAGTTTCCGGGTTGAACAGAGGTTTCACTGTCGGACCGTACCATGTCCGAGTAGCCTCATCATACACCGAACGGAAGCTCAACATGGTTCTTGCACGCGAGTTACGACTACGACACGAATACGACTAATGGTTGGAATCAGACTTCTCTCGATTAAATGTTAAGCAAAATCGCTTTCATGTTAGACTCACGTCGCGTAATCTTATCCGCTATTGATTGTATGGTCTAAAAGTAGAAACATTTCATCCAAGTATTGAGACTAAAGGTCTTAACATTGATGTTATCATTTACAGACATGTAGAGATTATGAAAGAGGCATATTAAAGTAATAAAGCTAATCACTTTTCAAGGTCTATGCACTGTGGGAAATAAGTTGACAAAGGTGAAAAAGTAGGAGATAGCAGTTTTATTTTATTACACCTGGAAGACGCGAGGATTTACCTTGTATAGTGTAAAGCAATTGCATGCCCAATTGTAAAGGAATGTGGAAAAAAAATTTATAACATAATTTGCCAAAATTTAAGAAAGTAAGGGCAGGATTCTTGAAGCATTCCATAGAACATCACTAGATCACATTTACGATAATCAATCTAAAGCTGTTACTATTAAAGAACTATTACTAATAGCACTAACACTCGTACCTACGCTTGTAAACGCATGTTGGATGGCTAAACGTCAGGACACACGTTACGTCGTGCGATCGTTCGCTTTTCCATCCAACCAACGAGGAGACAGGAAGAGTTTTAGTGTTCGCATCACTCCGCTCGCACTCAAAGCACCTGTTTTGGATTAAACGTAGCAATTACAATCAACTGTTTAAAATGAACTCCGAAAATACAGTAGGAAACTGAACAGGAGACACCGGGATTTTACGTTCTCGCTTTCGCCAATACTTTCTTATAACAACGGTCAGTATTGAAGTGAAAAATTCTCACAGAATAATTTTTTTTTTGTTGGAAAATACTCAAACAGTTCTTCTTTATTTTTAATTTTACGCACATGCCATATTGGCAGTAATTAAAATTAAAGTAGTAGTTATTAAAAAAAATATTAAAAGCATTTATTTAAAAAAACATTATCGACTGTAACAATCTCAGATTTCCCACTCTGACAAATATCATTCACATTAACATGGTTGTTGCGTATTAACATGGCATGTGTTCTGTTCAGATTATTCCTAATATCCGCAATGTCCGTTTGTGCCATCAAAATAAACTACCTTAGCTACTGCGCGCTCAACACTAAATCTCCACGCAATTTATACGTTCTCGACAAACGGTCAAGGATTGGAATAATAAAACAGGTCATCATTAATTTCAATTATTTCTAATTAAACACACTCGTGTACGGAGTGGACCTAATGTGTTCTCGGGTCCCGGTAGCTGCAAATCAAGCCCATTCCCAAGACTGCGCTTCGAGCAACGCTCCAATC
Source organism: Anopheles moucheti (assembly GCF_943734755.1). Classification (NCBI taxonomy): domain Eukaryota; kingdom Metazoa; phylum Arthropoda; class Insecta; order Diptera; family Culicidae; genus Anopheles; species Anopheles moucheti. The sequence goes on along the minus strand of NC_069141.1, from coordinate 37,648,109 downwards.
GGGAAGGTAAATTTCTGACGAAATGATTAATTGCCCCGTATGCCGTCCTGCCTGGCCCGGTAGGGACACAAAAAAACAGCTTTATTATTTCTTCCGAGGACCATGGTGGATTCGCAGTTCGGTGTCGATCGACCGCAGTGAGGCCATGAAGGGTAAACCTAACGGACCACTAACGGATGACCTGTGCCGCAAGTAATATTCTGCTACGGTGGCTATAGGCACATCGACAACCGCATCGGACGGGACGCGAAAGTTCAGCACCCAAACAGCATAATCCGTTTCTGAAAGGCAAGTTTTAAAAATCTCTCAACTTGCGTTGGGAACCCGGACGGTCAGACTGGCGTCGACGAAACTGAACGTTCTTGCTCCCGTTTGCTGTTTGCGAAACATCAGCAAAAGGTCAAGTGCGGTTGGAACGCGGGACTCGCTAAACGGGAATATTTTTCTCACCTGGTGCTGGCACCAGGCAATTGGCTTCCAGCATAGCACACATGCGAGAAGTGGTGGGTTTTTATCTCATCAGTTTGTTATTAATTTTTTACTCTTTTTTTCTGAATGTTCAATAGAAAAGAAAATCTCTGATGTCTGGAAACCAGGCGCGAAGAGCACAACATCGGCCCGGGAACGGGCATTGTAATGGAGGAAATCAAAGTGGAGCTGATCGTATGGAAATGTAGACAAATTGATGAATCGTTTGAAGTTATGACTTTCGTGTCGGACAACAGCTAATCTATGTACCTGTGTATGTTGCTTGATTAGCTCTCGATCAACATAAAGCTAAAGAACCACGCCGGAAGCGGTAATGGAAGAAAATAATACTTGACAGCATGAGCGGATAGTTTTGGACTAATGATTATGTTATGGGTACGCTGTACTGTGCAGGACTATCTTCAAATTGACTTTACAAAATAGAACCGAAATTAAAATCGCTCAAGCTTACTACCTTCTTCAAACAGATTTTTAACAAGTTTAAATGAAGTTATTAAAAAGATAGAGCTATAATGAAAAATGTATAAAATAGAACTATATTAGAACTGTACAACCTCCTTACACACACATTTGACTACCTTTTCCAAACATTTATAAACTTTATTATTATTCTTCAAAGTTATGGTTTAATTTAGTACCTAGAATGATTTTTAATATTAGAGTAGATCGCTACAATAGCGAGATGAAAAAAAGAATATCTACAAATAATAGCATTCCATATTTTCTAACTATTTTATCCGACTAAGCATGTGATTAATCATATGTTCAAAACAAAAAAAAAATCGAATAAAGGACTAGATCAAAAAACGCACCATCAAATTATGTCAACTAAACGTACAATCAAGACCTTATGCCCTGGGACGATGTGTACGAGAGAAAGTTTTTAGTGTCTTCCTGTACGTCAGCAGAAGCTTCCTCCCGGCAGCTTTCTAAATTCTAAATTACATCATCGTCCTCTGTACGCTTTGTTCTGCTCCATTCCGTCGATCATTACTCAAATGTGCATTCCCGTTCTTCGCACCGCACCAGCATCAAAACGAAGCATTAAAGAGCACACAGCAACAACAAAAACAGACTCCTGGCGACGATTATGATTAGTTGTGCCCGCGAGCCGCGAACTCGTCGCACGTTTTCTTCCCGCTCGTTGCTACAATTTATTTAACACCTTATCGGGAAAAATGATGATTGATTACCATCAGCCGTGGTGGTTCAGCTACTAGTACGGGTGAAACATGATGTAAAAACCACGCGACGAGGGCAATCGCGGACGATAGGCGGCCAACGATGCCCGGAGCGATCCGATCGGAGCAGATTATTCACTCCAGAAGCTGCGGTCCGGCGTTTGTTCTGATTTGCCGCACACTACGCTCCGGGCGCACTAGTTGTGCCACGGCGTCGTGTTTGATCTGTTGCTTAAGCGTCCGTTTTCGGCCGTTGTTTCGGGCGTCGTCGCCATGGATGTCTTAGTTAGCCGGTGTCAAAAGGGAGAAAAAGATGGTAAGTGGTCATGCCGCTACCGCTGACGGTTCGTCGAAGTACCAAATTGGAGCATGCATACATACATTGCAACATCTCACTTCGGACCAGACAAATGTTGAACAGTCGAAATAACAGGTGTAGAATTATGAGTAACGAAGCTGAACGAAATATTATTTAAGTCATATGTGATTTGTAGTAAAATTTAAAACATGTTTTAACTTTTGCTGATATCTTTAATTATTTGGCATAATAATTACATACTGAAAAATATAAAATATCATTCATTTTTAACCGTTTTTTATACAATAAAAGTTAATCTGTCTTAACATGTTGTGCGGCACTGTTTAACACGCCTGCAAGGGTAGAACCACACGCGGCATGTTCTTTTGAATGTTTGCAAACCTATGCGTTACCTTTTCATTATTAAACATCAACGGAGAAACTTCCTTGCCAGGAGTTCCATGCCGCAAGCAGAATAGTCACTCCACACGTTTCCATCGCGGTCAGGTCGTTTTGATGGTGATACTGCGTCCTAACCAAAGCGCAGTACATTGAAAAAGAGTTCGCTCGCGGTGCATTCGGGTGTTTGTAGCGTCCACGCGACGATGAAATCGTGCCACCGTGTACCATCACACCACACCTGCCAGGACGATGTTGGGCAGCGTTCGCCAGCGTTTCCTTTCGGTTATGGCTGTTGACCCGACACCGCGGGGTGTAAGCTTTCGAGCCGCCGGACCATTTCCACCCCGGCGAATCTATTCAAATTTTAACCAACCACTACTGGGTTGTGCCGGAAAGCCGTTCGCCGCCTTTCGAATTTTCCGCACGGGCCATCGATTGCGGCACGATTTGTTCGGAGTTACGATTTGATTGATTAATTTCAGCAGGCAGCAGCCCTCTCGACGGGCCGTGCACGAATCGGGGCCAATCGAACCCGCTTTCTGGGAAGCCCTTCGGGCTGGTGGGCGCATATGGAGCAGAGCGTAGGTTTGCGTTCGGTAAAAGAAACAAGCGGGAGCAGAAAGCGGGTGAACGTAAAATGGTGGCCTTTGCCCGATCGGTATCGGCCCTTTGGAAATTGGAGGTTAATTATTATTCTAATTTCGATGATTTGATTTACGCTACCAGCTCTCATTTATCATCTAGATTGCTGGGAAGCGGAGCGGGTCAACGAATCGAATTCTCCTTTCCAAAGGAGTTGGATAGAGTTATGAATTAGTTATGCAATTCGGTAGCAGCAGCTGTGCGGTTTATTTGATTCGAAAGATAAAGAATTTAGTCAGTTGCACGTATAATACAATACGCAATAAGGATCTTTATTTAGAGATACATACTAAATTGCGAGTACACATCAAAGCGAATAATAGATCCCTCATATCCGCAAAACCTGAATGCCTTGCTCATCAGCTAGCAAATTGATTAGATGTTTATGTGAACCATCCGAATTCTTCACAAATTTACATTTTGAATTTATACATCGATCTGTAATCTCTCATCGTGAGAATTTTCTGCCAAATCGATTAATCTAGTTTGACTTTTATTCTTCTGCCTCACCTTAAACACCGTTCTCCGTTCCTTTACGCGCATCTTATCACACCTGATCTGGTGAATAAACTTAACCAGAGGCGCGTCAAATGTGTGTAATCAAACGAAACTGGCTTTAGTTTTTATCTAATTAAAATGATAGCAATCGGACGTAAAGTGGCGAACGCTACATCGAAGACGCACCCCCTTTTGAGACTGCCATGTGTCGCACATCCTTATTTGTGCGTCCTAGCGTCCGGCGTGTCATAAAATTAATCAAACGAGCAGTTACGGTATATAAAATTGTGAACCGCAGGTTCGTATCTGAAGCACCCATTGTGACTTTGTGGAACCGTTTGCTCTTACCTACATTCCATCCGTACACTGGTGCTCACTGGGGCTCCCCTGTCGCTCAGATGTTTTTCTAATGATTGTACCATCTGTTGCCCAAGATGGGATGCCCCAGCCACCGAGAACATCAACTCATCGTGGTAGGCGCATGTGTTTGGAGTTCCCACAGATCTGCGCATCGACACCTCGCCACGAATATTATCTCGCCACGTCTACTAGGGAGCCCCAGAATTGGAATGTTCGACGCGCCGGCAGCTAAATCTCTTCCGATGGCCAAAGTGCTAATCAATGAGCTAGGTTCGTTTGTTCGTGCGCAAGCATCAGGCGGGTTCCATCGGTGAGCAGCAATATTATTCCTCACTCAAGATCCTCGCACGTGGTACTTGAAGGTGCGTACCGTAGAATCTTTTTTTTTGAATTCGGAATCGAATTCTTCAAGATATTTATGAATTGATAAAAAAAGAGTATTACAAAGAAAGAAGAGTTTTCTGTATTAAATGATTTCATTGTGTTTCAATAATAAAATAATAGAAATATGGAAATATCCTTTATTTTGTACTAGCCATAATGTTACTTCAATTGTTTAAAAACAACTAAATAAAGTGATCATTTCTAAAAGTTCTAGTAATGTTACCAGAACAATATTCATCACAAGCATTTGTAATTATTGTTGTTAGTTAACCGATTTATGTATTTATTAAAGTACTTTGAAAAGTTAGGCTAAATAACAGACACTACTAGTGATGGTTAAAAGAAGCTATTTATACACAAGGTTCGGTGAGTGGACATACTGAATCGCCCATACAGTTATTTTTCATTAGCAACACCTCCATCATCTAAAGCATCACAAACGCAATCATAAATAGCCTCTAAGAGCGCCAGCAAAACACCAACAATCCTCACCTGGCCGGTAGACACATTCCTTTGGGGAGCTTTCGCATCCTAATCCATCTAACACCATACCATACTGGGTCCCGAGCACGGTGCGCGGCGCGGACAACCATCGTCACTACACAAAACAACACGATCACGCCAGATGGGAAGCGTACAGGTGAAATTATTATTATCGTACCATGAAATTCTCCCCGGTAGTGACGAACGGTTGAGGTTGGAGGCGCCAGCACTTCGGCCGACCAATCGTCCATGGATCCGTGGGAGCTTGCGTCCATCACGTCCATCTTACGCATTAGCTGCAATAGCGAACGGTGCGGAGACAGACGATCGGGTCGAGGGCTCTCGAGAAGCTTCTCGTTATCGTTGCCTCATGCTGCATATCCCGATGGTAGCACGTTTTTGCATACTGGCATGTATGTCAGTAAGAGTGCGTTCGCTGGAAACCATCCCGTAAGCGACAGATTGTTAGCGTTTGAATCGAGCTACTATAATTTTAACCGTCGCCAGGCTACCCCGAACCAGTTAAAAGTGTTTATTAGCCCGACTTTAAAGAACAGGCGCCTTCGACGCGGCATGACGTATGGGGAAATCGCTCTTTTCTCCTTGCAGGTTGCAGTGACTGATTGAACGGTACACGAATTTAAGCACGTATTCTCAGACGCATATCGTTTAACGATCCAACCCTCACTGGGTTGGGTTCCTCCTTTATCGGTGGAAAAAGTATTAATTAAGATATCATAACGATTTCTACCACACTGCCGACTGAAGAAACACACGCTCTGATAATGAGACAAATGAACCCGCCATGGGGAAAGCTGTCGAACCGGTTCAATCAGAATCAAATAAAAATTAGCTTATCCTGTGATCAATCGGTGTCGCTATCGGTAAAAGGCTGCACTGTTTGCATTTGGAACGATACATTTTACTACTTTCCCAGGCGCGATCTATCATTGGCCCGGTGATGTGTCAATTCAGAGGAGACAAATTATGGATCCAATTGATTAGTTAATTCGTTATCCATTCGTGCCCGTGTCCCGTTTCAATCGACGACTCAATTTTAACGCCCTTCGACTAACGACCAAAAACATATTCCTCCAGTCCGTGCCGTGGAATCAGAATCAGAAGCTCAAAACTCCTAATGCCGGGGGGATTTCAAATCATCTTTTATGGTTCTTTTCTCCGGAATTGGGAAATTCCGAATTCATCGCCATTGGTTCACACTGATTGTATCAATCAATTTCCCTTCCCGAATGGTGAGGCAGCATTCGAAGGTGAAAATTGATGCGTTTAACGATGGGCAGCTTCAAACGAATCAGACCTCAACTACGGTTACGTTCGAATCCGGTTGGATGGCGCCCGCAGAATGACATCGCAAATGAATAATCATGAGACACAACCGAGTCGATGGGATGCCGATCTGATGTTGAAGATGTCAGCAGCGAGATGAGTTGCTCGGGGGCCACCCGACCATAAACCACCACTGTCCCGTTGGGTTAAACATTAGCTGCCAATTGATTGAGAAAAATGACTGAGCATCAGAATATATTAAGATTATCGCACTACCTCAATGATTTCTTTTCTTTTTTTAGAATTGCTGGCGAACAACATAATTTATTCTAGGTTTGGTTAGATCCAATGCGGTCAAGCGAAGAAGCGTTGCTCTATGAGCTTTTGTTCAGGAAGGATGCTCTACAGTTCTTTCCATCACCAAAGATGACGCTTAACGTTCATTGAAATCTGCAAACACATGTCAGATGAAGAGAACCGGGATCGAAACTGCTGCTTTATTTTTGTTTTACCTTATACTTTTCACATATTCATGTGAACGTCCTACATGGCGGAAGATTACGACTGTGGGGTTCTTAAGCTCAATTGCTAATTTTGTAGCGAATTTTATTCACCATAAAACAGTATGCTGAAGATCATAAAACTTGTTTGTCGAAGCTTACACCATAGAGGTTGGGTAAATAAAGTAATCGATTGCATGCGATGAATGATCACAAACAGAAGGTTTTTTTTAAATGAGATTGTTAAAAAAAGAAATCATTATTATGATGGACACAGGATAATACAAAAAATAGTTTTTTTTTATAACAAATCGTTTCACACCGTTATTAGGTATAACTTAATGTGAAAGCTGTAGTTGCAATTTTATTACATAGAATCATTTATAATTTGCTAAATTATGCGTAGTTAGTTTGAAAAAGGTGAATTAGAAATATACATAGAAATATTTTTATAAATTTATCACTTTTAAAGATTGATTGATGAATGTATTGTAAATATACTTGCATTATTTTTTATCTAAAATTTATTCACTGCCTTTATTAATTACAATTACTTCAATGACTTTGATTCCTATCACAAGGTGTGGTTGCAGCCAAAAAAATAGGTTTTGCTCGTAGTCGTTGATAATAATATAATTATATTTTTTCATTCATTTTCGATGTTCTCTTGTGCATTTTGTGTTTATAAACTTATCAGTTTATACTGCACAGTACTTAATTTAGCCTAAATGTCCTAAATGTACTCCGATTTTTAGGTTCTTTTTTTAGATGCTCTGGAGTGATATTGTTTTGGTGAAAGAATAAATAACGAAATATTTAATTTTTCTTGCTAAACGCAGAAACAGGTTCTCTGTACGACAACTCTCGGTTAAGAAATCGATGTCTTCGCTGGGAATGAAAGAACGCTCAGAAATGCTTGTTTGAAGTACAGTTCTTCCACGCTGTGCTGCTTCATTACAAACTGAGCGCAAGTACGATCAAAAGACTTCGACTGCACGTGCATGAGCAAAGCGACGAACCCGCTCGAATTCAACCGATCCGATTGGATGAGTGAGGAAAAGGAAAGTGCGGCATCTTCATTTGGATATATCCCTCCCTGCTTTCCGGACCCATGCATCCTGCAACGAGCCCACCTTTTCACAGTAAAAGCACAACGATGGGAGAAACAACGAGGGATCAAGGGCAAGATCACCATCGGTCACCACCCGAGGTTCATCATCATCGTCGTTGTCGACGTCGTCGTCGTACACTCTCGTCATCGGTCAGTCCTCATCTTCAACCGTAAAACCAGTTGGGCAAGAATTTCATTCGCTTCATGCATCCCCCCCCCCAAACCCCTCGCAGGCACGATTTCTTCTGGTGCGATGCCCCCCCCAAAAGGTCTCCGAAAACTGGACAGATTTTGTCGAACAACGATCGGGTTAGCGGGTTCACCCGGAGATTGTTGTTTCGGGATGGACGGGACAGGATTTTTGTTTTTCTGTGTGTGCCTTTCTGTATCCGTCCATGCGACGGTAGAAAAGGGGAAGCTGTACTGGTGAGACATCCATCTTTTGTTCTCGCCAGTGTGAATGAAAGAAAGCAATGCCAAGACGATTAAATGTTACTTTTGATCAACGACTTCTCGCTGAGAGCTTCTTCTGACCGAGCGATTGCTGCTGTTGCTGGCGATGGTGATGCTGCCGCTGCTTAAGAGCCTAAGAGACAAGCAAATCAACTGCCTGGGATGAATATTGAAGGGTATGCTTGCCAAAAGAAAACAAAACTCCGCACAGGGAGAAAAAAAATCCGATTGCTTAAGTTGCAGTTTTGCGTACACATTATTATAATGTTCGAGTGGTATATACACGTACAATGTAGCGATTACAGCGGGACGTGATGAAAGTTGCATCGTCGCAGTGTTAAAATAAAAGCACTATTATTCCCCACTCAGGCCGAGCAGCAGGATCGCCCTTCCAGAATGTATTCCACGCTGAGTGTGTTGTTTTACAGTGATTCAAGCCGTCCCAGAGCAAACAACCTGGACGGTTAGGGTTGCTGGTATCTGGCTCGCGCAAAGATACACATTTATATTTACTGATTTCATGGCAGCTCGAGCGTGGCCAGCCGGATAGCGATAAAGCAATGAATTTTCTTCAGAAAACTCGTCCCATGCTGGAATGCCACATTCATGAGGCACGCTTTTATTTTTCACGCAACACAAAACCTTCTTAAACGCCCGCGTTAGGTGCGCTCCAGGGCCAGGTACTTACTAAACCAACGAATCGTCAATGCCCCACAGCTATCGCTTATTTTCCTTTCAAACTCCCACGAAATCTAAAACACAAAAATTGTATAGCTTCGATATCTCGCTTACGGGGAAATAAAAGTAAGGAGTTTTAGCTGAACTGAAGCTCTCGTTAGAAGCCCACAAACGAGGACGGGTTAATCTTCCGGAATGCGTGCAACCTGTCCGGTGTTCGTTTTCGCTTCGGTCGCCCACGATTTCCCACCGGAATTCCGTGGCCAATAAACAGCTCATCATTTTGACTGTTATTCACCCCTACGTCGAAGCCTTCGATATTTCATCATCCACATCGTCGTCATCTACACCGTGCCATGGACATGACCGTCCTGCGTAGCTGCCTCGTAACGATCATAAGGCTTCGGGGATAAGGCCCAATCGACGCTGGGAAACCGAACCACACTGTGTCTATTTAAAATCGAACAGGCGTAAAATCGGTTCTCGATTGATTCGAGGCCCATTTCACTGCCCCGATAGGGAAATCGTTACATTCGTATAAAAGACAATCTTTCACGCACCGTTCCCCGAGCATCCGGAGGAGCTTTCCTTGTTTGCCGATGTGTAAAGGTATCTTTTCTCACTCTCATTACCATCCAGCATCATCTACCGAGGCATTCGGAACGTTCACTTCGCGAGTCCGCGCACGCATCCCGTTGCGAACCGGGACCGCGACTTCGGACCGTTTACGTTCGAACCAAGCGGGATTGTACGGCGTGATGGGCCCGATGGTATCAAATATTTGCTCAAAACTTCAGCCCGAGTGAATCTACATCTACGCCATCGTCGCAACAGTTTCGCGCTGCATGCACTTACCGCACGTACCAGAAAAGGGTGACCTTTCCTTGCGCGGGAAGGATTCGCTTTCTCTGGCGCAATTTTATCTGGTTCTCTATCCCACAAAACCGTGCCATCGTACGTGCCGCAAATGATGATCATCGACATCACCGTGACGGTGGGAAACATGTTTTACAGGGATAGAGAAAGAGGAAAAATAAATAAATAAACGGTATCGACAACAACGTGTTTCGCGCCCGATCGAACTCCAACGGTGGAACGGCGCAGCGTGAACAGATGGTGCACGAGGCGCTCGCACTGGTTGGTGAGTTGAATCATGTCAAACAAGAATTGACGGATCGTCGTCAGCTATTTCCCCAAGGGAAGGCAGGATCGCTTTGACCAATTGCAGTTTGTTGCAAGCCGATCGGATCTGGGTCGGAAAACTTGTACAAATCACGAAGTTAAGTTGCTCTAGTACAAATGCCGGTTTTTAGTCATTTTTCATATTTTACGAGGGGTTTAGATTTTATAACTATGAAATACGAAAACAAAATATTCTTTCTGGTTTAGTGATCGTTTTTTGGGTTTTCAATGAGATATTTCAAGAAATACCTCATAGCAGTCTTACAGGAATATAAAAATATAATTATTGCAATTGAATGATTTTAACAAGTGTTAAAAATTTTGATTATTCTAAAATGCATAGCTATTCGTTAAATAAAAGATGATTGAAATTTTTATATATCCTCTGATCGACACATGACTTGCACAGTAAAGTTTTTACAAAATAGTTCTTATTGATTCAACTTCACCATAAGGTGTGTTATTCCGTTTAACAAATATAAATGTATATTTATAACAATCAAGATTCTTGGAAGAAAGTATCTTATTAAAATCTTATGTTCCTCTCACCATTAAGAACAATTTTAGCGTGATTTATTTAATTGAATAAGTCACGTGACCATACCTGATTCGCATGATTTTATAAAAATAAAAAAAAATTACACATAAGGAATAAATATCTCATCTCAATATCTCAAATAAAACGCCTATAAATTAGCTGTTCTTTAACATTACAAATAAATGAGTTGGTAAGAAATTGCTCAATACAAAGTTCTCTCACCTCTAGGGCGATCGTGCGGCGCCAAACGCTTGCACTTCGGCAAGTGTTGTACATCGTCAATCAATAACCATTTGTCAACACGCAATTCGTTAGAGCAGAAGATGATGGGTAAAACAATTTACCAGCATCACTACCCGCGACCGATGCAAACCGATGTCCGGTAAATGTAAGTCACCCCTTCGTTTCCACGCGTGAAGCAAAGGAAAACCGCGTGGAAGATGTGCAGACATACCGGTGTAAGAAAATATTTAGAGAGTGAAAAAACAACACAAACAAAGGCTTGAGCGCACCGTCAAATGAATAATTTAGCAGTCGTTTATGAGGAGCTGACGCCGAACGTATCGAATACCGATTAGTTCGGGCTGCAGTTCGCAGTTCTGTTAATGTCGCTTGGTGTAAACTTCTCCTCACTAACACGACGGTATGCACAAGATTTAATAAACTGCAATCTCCCTGTATCCACACACTTATCTTCAAGAGTGAATAGTAAGTTGGTACCTTCGAACACCATTTTCTCGCGTATGGCTGTAGCAAAAAAAAACAAAGTGTCCCACTAGAAGCAAACTGGCTACTGTCCAATATGGCAATAACAAGCGACGCGAAAGGACAGTAGCGGTGACGAAACGAGATGAAAGGAGAAGAAAAACTCACTACCAATCATAAACGAACTAGACGGATTGAACGTTCACTAACGACATACCAAACTGCAACACCCGCTTTCGAGCTTCTCCTAACAACTGCATCATATGTGTGACATTTTGTCCACATGCACTTGTCGTTTGTCACCGGGTTTCCTCCCTGTCACGGTGTATCATTAATTTACCTTCGGCTCGCGCTTAGGCTGAGGGCTAAGCCTTGGATCCTACTAGAAAAAGGGAGAGTTTTTTTCAACATTTCCATCTTGCCCTCTCGTGTATACTATACGTCGATATCTGCCAACCCTGAAGTCAATAAAATTCATGTCAAATTATTGATATTCATCCGACATATTTGCGGTGCGGTGTTGAAACCCTTTTTCTACTACCGAGAAATCTGGTCTCCAGAAAGGAATTTCTCCATTCAATCGGTCACTCTCGCTAATGATGGCGGGAGATTTGCTACCGACGGACGTGGAGTTCGATACAAGGGTTTGGCACACCCCGGTTTACCGTTCCAAACTAGTCACCAAATTGTCAGCATTCGTGCACCGCGGTTCGGCTACATTGTCGAACGGTGCGGACCATGGAAGCGGAACTATTAACTGGTGGTTTCTCATTAGTTGGAAAGGATAGATTGATCCTTTCTGTACAGTGCGGAGCGTGCTGGTCAATTGATCTCCGCGAGGGTCATACCGCTGCGGAATGCACCAAGCTCACTCGTGCTTGGAAAGTTATTAATTCAGGTATATAGGTTTTACAAAACCCCCTCCGTGCATACGGTAATGAAGCAAAGCGTGGAACGAAGCATGGGACGAACTGTTTCGTTTTCAATGGCTCTTTCAACCGCATTACCCATTACACCGGTGCATTTCCAGTTGTCTCACAAAAGCGTAATGAGATGAAAGTAGGAAATGCATAAATACGATCCATTCGAGCTGAGGTTTGGCTGTCGAATGATCACGATGAAGAATAAATAGTGACCACATGTGAGCTATGTTACAGAATGGTGCCAAATTGTTTTGCCTTCCAGCAATCAGTATTCAAAATTCAAAATTTCTTTTTATGTGCTTTGAACCGATTTACTTGAAATTGTCGTGACAATGTCCATGTATACAAAGAATGTTTGTGTTTTAGTATATAACTTCATCTTTTAGAACGACGGTTTTTATGTCTAAAGTTAGTGAAAGTTTTCTTCTGGATTTAAACGGATTTTTATATGTAACGAATCGCATACATAATTGCCAATAAACAAACAAATAATCCATTAAATTTGTGCTCGAAATTTTGATATGGTATTATGGTAGTGATATGAACGCGAAAATACCTTAATTTATGTATACTGGTCGTATATTATTATTTTTTTAGAAAGTTTTTTGTTTGATTAATGGTCGAAAAAGTGTAAATTTGTCAGTCAATAATCGCACGTTTAATTTGAAGTAACTAAATAAATAAAGAAAAAATACAATAATAAAATATCTATAAAACTTTTAAATTTCTCTTGGATTTTGTTGGAATTTTTATTACTCCTGATTCTTTTTTATCTAGAACGCTAGTAGGTACCGCAAATATTACACTATTTTCATCCTAGAGAGATAGAGCTATGCTGATATATCTTCATAATGATTATAAAATCTTAACGTTGAATGAAACGTGCGATTTAAATTTTACATTTTTATTTACGACTTATATTTAGTGTTGTACTTATCTGCTATTAATATATTCGGTGCCTCATGTATTACAATGAAAAAAATCCATTAAACTTAATTTCGCAAGACATTAAACTCATCATGTATAGCATGATATGTGTGTTAAGCATGCTAAAAGACGGCAATAAACGTGGGGAGTGAGGAACTATATGACGAAAATAGTTAAAATGAGCTTCTCCATAGCAAGTTCCCTATCGGCACCCTCCACTTTCTTGATCAATTTCACACCAAATGCATATCGTTTTAAAAATATTTATTACCATTCAGCATTCTCTACACGCTGCATTGTTAACCATGCGTCTTCAGGCATTCGCAAACGCTAAGCAACACCTACATGACGGCTGGTCTGAAGCTGCACAGGTGGTTGCCTACGCTGCCAAGTGTGCAAATGAGCGTGGAAAATGCACAAAAAGTGCTGCTTTGCTGCAGGCCAAAGCCTATGCTGCCTATATAAACTTTTTCGCTATTTTTGCACTTCACTTCGTGCTATCTCCCGGCAGACAGTTCGCTTGGAGGCGTCCTTACGGAACAGCAATTGGGGAGGGGGGGAGAAAAAAACATGGAAAAATATTTGCTGCCTCACAACATCAGAATGGTTCTTCGGTGGTCGACTGAAATTAGCTAACCGATTTCACCGCACTTCACCCTCGATGCATCGTCAGGGTCGTCGCACAGGGCGAACGGAAATACGAAAAGTGCATGTGCAAAAACGCGTTTCACTTTTTACCTTCTGCATTACCACTGCACTGCACAACTCACACTTTCGTCGTGGCCTCGGTGTGCTACCGCAACTTTCTCGATGCGATGCCCGCCACTACCGCCGGTCTGCATCGCCACAGTGCAAACAATCCGACGCCATACCGAGGGCGCACCACCAACAACCTCGTCAGACTCATCTGCTCGTTCAGCTGTAGCAAACAATTTCCATGCATGCTTGCGTTCTGCCAAGGTTCGCCACGCTAGAAGCAAACCCGCAGCCCCGGTCAATTGGCAGCTAAATGAAATGGCGCAATGCACAACACAACCCTTTAGCGCTTTCCTTCCAGACCCACCTCAATAATAGGTCGGGAGTCTGGTGTTGGCTGAGCGTAGAGAATGTGCTAGGTGGGAATGTTGATGTGGAGAAACAAAAAACAAGAGGACGGAAAGCTTGTGCGATGCAAAGTGCAAAGATGCAGATGGGGAGATATGATACGACCAACGGTGGCTCTGATGGCCATGATTATGATCGTAATGAGCTAGCCAGGAAAGCTTTGACTGATATACGTTAAAAAAGGCTAGAGTAGATCCAGAGTATCCAGACATGCTATGTTAGGTGTACGAGGAAGTTATTTTTGTTTTTTCTCTAATATTTGAGACTGTTAAACATTTGTGTAGAGTTTTCTTTCCCCTTATAAATGAAGTTATCTACGAGTTTATGAATTCCAGACCAAAATATATTGAGATCTTTTGAGTTTAAGCGTCAACCGAGACCATGTGTGATTCCATATTCCGGTAAGAATTTTCCACATTAATCGAAAGAAGTGGTGGATGAATTTCCATTCCACAAGGATTGCTGGATTCCCATCCACAATACTACAAACAGTCTTTCACCGGAGCCACAATACGTAACAGAACATAAATGAGATCAATATGATCTTCAGATGATAAAGAGATGTCCGACAAACTGTCCCGGTGGTGTCAGTTTTTATAGACCGGTGGAAACTTACATGCAGCTCTCCAGATAGCTAATTTTGTCATATAAAACTAATATATATTGTACATATATTACTTACATTGTAATCAAATTGCTTACAGATTGTTGCAAATTAATAGCATACTCCCAGCCAGCCGGACACACTTCACATCAAATTTCCCCAATTACGCCACATAACACCGGGCGTCCGTGCCTGGGTGGTAAAATTGCTGTCCCACAACCGTAGTTGGGGGCACTATTCAACATAATGAAGTACTTTGTATCCACGCCTAAAAACTGTTCCGGACTGCGGCTGCTGTGAAGACTAAACTCCACGCTAGCAATCGTTTAACGCGATCCTAAGACTATTTATGGGCAGACAGCACAGATTAACAGGAAATTGAATTCGAATTGGTGATTGCGAGTAGCTTCACTCTACAACCAAGAGAGAGAATAGATGAGAAATGATTTTAGAAAAAAAGCCACTATTTGAGACAGTGAACGAAACGAATGATGAAAAACTAAGCCTGCTTGAGATGCATTCAGGTCCCGGTGGATGTCCACTTTAAGGGGTCCAGTTGTTCGAACGTGAACAGGTGGACCAGAAAAAGACTAGCAAAAGAAGAGTAAAAGGAAATCGATTTTTGTATGATTCTGATTTATTTCAAAAATATTACAAAACGAGAGAAAATGCGTCAACTATGTTAATATTGCTTACAGTTCATTATCCCTATTCACCGTAAGATGGCCCATTGCAAAAAATAAGAAATTATGATTCTAGGGAATGTTTGTAACATTCTGTTAAACACTCTCTGCATGTACCTTTCCCTTGATAATCAAATGTAAAAGGAATGCTTGCCTTCTTCTATTTTTGCGCGACGTCAAGCTTTTATCTCGCGCTGGTAAGTCAAAAAAGCAACGACCATGACCGCAAGCAAAACATTCAACACGAAAAAAAAATCCCCAACGATGAATTTAACGCATAAAAACGAATGGGATTGTTACAGCCAACGGGTCACATTTTGTCCTCGTTGCAGACACACTCTTCATCACACTCTTTGAAGCTCCCCTTCGAACGACACGAAAAGGGTCCGTTTCCTGCCTCGTGGAGCAGGATATATTTAACATGCTTCAGCGTTTGATTCCATCACACCGCCCAAAGCGGATGACGAAGGAATGCAGCTCATTCCCTGTGCCGTAAATGAGCTACCTTAAGGTGGACCTCAAAATTGATTCGTTTTTATTCGGTACAGATTTGCTCTATCGCAGCACAGGATGGTGTAGCATAATGCTTTTATTGTGTAGGAAACTATCCCTCAGTGTGACGTTTAATTGAGCCTAAGAGTCTAACTGTTAATCGTCCGAAGCTAATCGCATGACGACGCGGTGACGATTACGTCGCGCATGCAAAAGCAACAACACTGAGCGAAGCCCACCGAAAGGAATGCTTTTTTTTCGCCGTTTTGGTCGGTTGTTTTTACACCTGAAATGGCCTCCGTGTAGAGGAAGTGAAAAGGAACCGTAAAACATGTAGAAGCACTTCAACTACGTCACGCGTGCTTCGTAAAGCGATGGAAAACGAGTTGATAGATACAGCACACTATTTCAACCGTCCAATTTCAATCGATCAGATACACATGGAATTTAATGTTATCGAGCGGAAGCAAGCGGAAGACAACAACGGCGAAGAAAGCTGCAAATCGTTTCAAATCAGAATTGAATATCATTAATCCGCCACGAGTAATTATGTGTCTGGCCTCGTTTTAGTCCAGCACAATCCCCAGTGTGACCTCGCAATACAATCGGTCCATGAACCACGATCATCCTCTGGAAGGAGCAGAATAAAGAAGAATCATTTCTAATCTTCTCAAACCGCAAAACAAATAACGAAAGACTTCGACGGACAACAAGCCACGAACCTTTTTCGTTGCTGATGTAATTGAAATGATTTTTTACGGGCATTATAGAGAATGTTTAGATAGACTTTGTAAAGAAATATTTTTATTTTAGAAACTAACCACTAAATATCAACATACACCTACGATCGTTACCATGTAAAATATTGTTCAGAACGTTGCTTATTAAATTCTTATTCATTTCCAACGGTCTTTTCTGCATTCGCCTCTTCATATCCTCCTCATTCTACGCAAGCATCTAAAACGTGGATCGCACCTCCCCGAACCGAACCGAAGCTACGGCAATACGAACCTTAATTATATCAATATCAATTAAAACAACATTCAATTCAGTAGCAACGAACCATCTTTCGCTTCGTTTATAATAGCATTTATTTTCCTGCCCATCGTTCGCCCCACAACCGAACGGCGATCGCGAAGGTCAGAAACGATGGACGGCAATATGAAAACTGAAACAACCGACGGCTGGGATGCTGCTGCAGTTCGAAGTGATCACGTTGCTCTCTGCCTTCCTGGTTCGATCTTTCTTCGCGATTAGTTTCGTTCGATCGGTCCGAGCGAGTCAATCTTAATTTCCCTTTTCCAGGTCTATTACCGGTCAAGCCGGTGCGGCCGTCTACGTGGGCAGGATGAGAGGTTTAGCTTGATTCGAAAGAGGGGATTTCTTCTTATCTTGGCACCGATTTTTGTTCGAAATCAAATACACATGTAAGCTATTCGTAAAACCCAATTCCGGCCGGTGTTGGTGCTTGTTATGCGGACTGATGATGATTGGTAGCTGTTAGATGATCATCAGTCCCGGGCCACGTGTATTGCCTCGTTCCAAGCTATTGAACACGGTCTAATGGTTCCTGTTTGATTGCAGCTACCGCTGTTGTTGATATAGAACGATGTTTGGAAGGTCTGATAAATAGCTTTACAGATAAAAAGGATGGTATTGTCCAGTAAGACAGTTTATTTTATATGATGTTGTGGTTTATTTGTAATCGAATCCTTAAAATGATAACGTTAAATAAAATAAAGTAGTTTTAATCAGCGAGCAGCCAGAGACTCCACTAGCAGACGTCATCATGCCGCTGCCAGACTACCAGATAATAAGGCACCAGACACTGACGGAATAGTAGCTAAACTGATAAAAACTGGATGTGCAACACTAGCATATAAGATTCACCGAATAAATCATGAGGTGTGGGATAGTGAATCGATGCCTTTTGATTTGAATCTTGGTTATATCTACCCCACGTGCAAGAAGGGGGAAATTCTAGGGTGTAGCAATTACAAGGGGTATTACGGTGTTGAGGACCGCCTACAAGGCATTCTAGCTCATACTATAAGATCACCTTGTCCCTTTCGTAAAAGAGATAGCTGGAAACTATCAATGGGAATCCCTTTTCTTGGATCTTGGAGAAGATGACAAGTCAACAGCTAAACTTTTTCGGGTAGTCCGAACGCAATGAGTTCTATTGAAATCCTGGCCAATCTTATCAGACAAGTAAGTAATGGCAAAGACCAACGTCGTATGTCAGGAGGTTTTAAACTCTCTGGATCGAACCAAAGGCTCCCAAAAAGGGTCTGCTCCAAGGAGATTAGACTAGACGTAAACATCATTGGATTATGACTCTCGTACGTAGCGCATGCTTACGTCAAAAACTGACGAGTTCGCCATCCTCCGTCCTCCGAAGATTTTTTCGCCATCCTCCGTTGTACTGGCCATGTCATGAGGATGACACCGGGCAACCCAACCCGTAAAGTCCTTTTAGGTAGGAGACTCCAATTGCAGATACAGTGATGACGTTGATTCGTCCGCTAGAGAAGCCATGATAACGGATTGACTGATGACGACACTCGACCATGAGCGGTTTAGAGGACTTCAGGCAAAGATCATGGAGCGGATCTAACGCCTAGTAAAGTAAGGAAAATTTATTCTAAACTAGTTTAAAAATCAAATAAAAAAGATATGTTTCATGTAATTATAATTCAGTTATTAATCATTCTTTAGTTTGCTTTCTATAGGACCATAGATAGAAAATATGAAAATAATTTGTAACACTGTATAAACTGTTGATGCTAATTAAAAAATACGAAACTTGAAGGTCTAGAACGAAACAGTTTACCATCGTAATCAGCTAATAAAATTCATCATTAATTATTATTTTTGATCTGCCTAAGCTCATCTAGGAATGCCAAATGATGAAGATTTAATCGTAGCTAGAATTTATGACCAAAAGAAACAATTAAAAGCTACACAAACAACGTCCAATGCCTCCACACAATGCCTCAAAACCGAACTAGCATATTCGCAAAATAGTATCTTTGATCCACTCCCAACACTGCCGACACACGACCCGTTTCATTTTTCATTTCGCAGATGCCAGGCTAGATCCAGCATAGTCCACCTATACGGACAAAAAACCTCTCATTTCAATCTGTGTCCAAACCACCCAAACCTTCTCGAATCAAAGTTTACCTTACGGGGAGGGAACGGTTTTTGAATTGCGTACCACAATTTCGATTGATAAAGATGGGGCCGGGTGTGTGGCGCCGCGCAGTGGGGAAGCGTTTAAAAAACAACATAAAAGCGTAGTAAATTAACGCATGAAGCAACAAAAAAATGCTCTCCAAAATATTCTGCTGCAAAACTCAACCAAATAAAAAAAATACCTACGACACGGCGTGAACGCATTCGGAACGTCACGCTCGGATGCGCTTTTCCCGTGGACACGGCACAGCATTATGGTCCGGGTGTCAATGTCGAATGGTTTCGCACACACACATACACACACACATACACACACAGTTACCGATCATCTACAACGAGCAAAAGAGACAGAGCCCAAAAGACAACTCTCCCGCCGTGGGGATACAATTAGCCGGATTCAAGGGTTCACACAATTCACAATCCGATTTCTGCTCCTGTTGCCCGGGTTCTTCTGCACCTGCACCTGTGTTGACCGCTTTTACGGTTAAAACAAACACACACACACGCACACGGACGCCTCCACTATTGCCGTGTACCATGTCCGGTGGGTTCAACCGTTTCCCAGCACGAAAGGGTGGCTGAATTCTTTTGCAAGTTCCCGGTCTCTGTGAAAGGGTCGCTTGCGGTGCGTCAAGCTAATGGTGTCGAGCCTTATACTCTGGTTAACCTTACCACAATATCCGCCCAAGATACGATGACACCCCGTTACGGGGAAGGTGAGTCGGGGAAGGTGGAAAGTGGCCACCGCCACCGATATTGGGACTTGCTCGTTCAGGTTGCGCTGTCTGTTGTTTTTTTTTATGAGCTATTCTCCTGCTCAGAACGCTTCCCACCGGAAGGCAATGAAGATTCTCGGATGGACGATGATTTCTTGCTTTTTTAAGGTGTTTTGTTATTTTCATTTTTCACGTTGATTTCACCTCTCAAAGGGAACGCGAACACGCGCACCCGCCTAGAAATTGTGCCCGAAAGGTTTACCATTCCGTCCGCGAAGTGGAAATTTCACCTCGGTTTAAACACTGTGGCGTTATCAGCGTGCTGCTTCCTGCCACAGGGGGATGTGTAATTAACTTTTCGGGCCATCGAAATTTCACTGGCAAACGATCGTGCTCGCAATCCCCCGTTCGATAACAGTAACGCATTGGCATCAATCACGTGAAAATGGCTTTAATTCCGCCCGGTACAACCACACCCCACACAAGCCACAACATAAAAAACAATAAACTTCATTTCAATCTATCCACCTACTAACCCACAAGCGAGGAACCCTTTTTCCGGTGGCCTTCGGTGGTCACTTTGATCTTGCCGGCGCCATTTTCCCGTCAGTGTGGTGGTATCACGGCGGTTCGGAAATCGATCGAAGGGATCATTTTTGGTTAATTGAAAAATCATTAGCCGTTGCCGCCGTAGCCAGGCCGAAACCTCAGGGAATGCCTGTTTGTATGGCACTCTCGTATAGCTCAGTTTCAACACATAAGCCAACGACACCTTCACGAATCAAAACACAATTTGCTGAACCAACAAAACAAAAAAAATCTCTCTCTCTCTCTCTCTCTCTCTCTCTCTCTCTCTGTATCTCTTTTTTCTCTTTTTCTTTCTTTTTCTTTTGTTCGCTTTTTCCACTAGCAAAAGAATTTGATCTGAAACCGTAGCCGCCTTGGATCGATGAATGACCGAATGGCGGTTAGGGGTGGCATTGAGTCACCTCCATTTTGCTTTTATTTTTACAGCGACATCCACTGTACGGCTGGACTTGGGAACGAAAATGAAATTTCATTCATAAAAATCGTTCAACTTCGAAGCACAAACGTGCCCGAGTCCGTTCGGGACAACCATTCTGGCCATCGATCATTACAAACGATGAAGGCTTTTGTCGTGTGTAAAAAGAGAATGGATCACACACGCTGGCAGGGGTCGAACAGGCAATAGAATGAATAACTTTTCAAACAGGGTGCTGTGAGAGTTTAACCATTAGTGTTTTATAAAATTAAAAACAATTTGGAGTGTTGATTCTTGTCAATACTGTTGAATTGTCTGCGATTACAATTAGAAGAAGAGCTAAGTAATTAGTTTATTTTTCTGAAACATTTGTCTGAGGCAAATGAGACCTTAAAACTTGAGGTTAATATGGTTTAAACCCGGATGTTTCGCAATATTTCTTTAGATTTTTTGTTGCTACTTAAATATGTGTAATAAATATATAAATTCTGGCCTATTACAAATGATCAGTTGTTTAACTGTTATGGCTTACAGTTGAATATTGAATATTAAATTTATTCATTATTAAATGTACTATGAACTTAAGCGCAGTTGAAGCCCCTTCGACAACTGCATTAAATTGTAGCCTCAACCTCAACTGCCAGGAGCGAGAAATATTAGTACTGCGTATTAACCTGTTGCAAAGTTCGTACATAATTTACATTTTCCAGGCCAGTTCTTCGCCATTTCGATGGCTTTTACCTCGTTCCCCGTCTTATTCACCCCCATCCTCTCCCCCCCCCCCTTCTCCTCCCACCTCACTGATCCGTCTGTGCCTTTTCCTGCTGGTAGGGGAACGTACACCCAAGTTCCCTGCCCAAGGTGAAGGAAAGCGCCGGCGGCAGTGGAGAGATGGGTTTTGAAAAGCCGAAGGGTGAAATCCACCAACCGGAACGGAAGCAGCGACGCGGCACCAAAAAATACATATCCGTCGCCGTCAGCGCACCATTGTCGGTTCAAGGTTTTTCCTGCGCCCCCGTTGCTGTTTGCTTCGCCGCCCCGGCACAGGCCCACGGCCTGGAGGAGCAGGTTGATCCATTCCGGACACAACCTGTCGCATTTGGCTTGGTTGAGGTTGGTTGATAGCGGGGAGACAAGTTGGGCCGCACTTTTGCTTGTGTTTGTGAAAGGTTTAACCCATTGAGGTGCAGCCATGGGGAAGATTACCGGTGTTTGTAGGAGATATACTAAGCAATGGGTTTTTAGTAAACTCATCGCAAGTTGTGTAAAACAACGCAATAACACTGAACTGAATGGTGAAATTTAAGCTTTACCGATGGAAAACAATTAAGTCTTCAATGCCCGAACCCACATGAAGTTGTCAGCCCGTAGACAACTTCACAACGATTTTTATCAGATCGAAAGGTCCGCTTTTAGGCATTTCACGAAAGAAAGCACCGATTCCCCGCACCCGATAGCATCAGTTCCAATTGCCACACCGACAAGATTGATTGTCATCATGCCGGGCACTTGGCCGGAGCCGCTGGGACGTCATTAATTGGCGCCGCTTTGTGATTAGTGATTTTTATCAATCTGTAGCGAGATGAGCCGTCATTTGTGAAATAAAAAAAAAAACCCAGAAGCACAACGCCACCCGTGACTCTCACCCTTTATTGATTTCTTTTCCCGCCCGGGCTGACTTCCGTCGTAAATGTCCTGTCAGCAACGTGCCAGCTATCGTTGCGAATCCCAACGCGATGTCTTATCGCGTGGACGCAAAAGTGGCGGAGCCGATTGTGCTCCAGGCAAGGCAAGATTAATGGGCAAGGCGTCTTGGCGATGATGGAAGTTGGGTAGCTTGAGGAGGTCGTTCTGTTTTTTTTTTTGACGAACTCGTACGTTGTGTGAAATAATTAAAATAAATTATTGTGATTTCGCCTACCGTTTTCAAGGCTTTTTCGCATTCAGGGCGCAATGCCTTAATGGTTGACCACATTCAGCACCACTTTCCATAATCTTTCTTCTCTTTCTTTATCTCCGGCAGGTTGTTTCCCGGAATGAATCTGTGTGTTACGTATACCTTCAATTGTACCATTCTTTCTTTTGGACACTACATTGGCAAAACCTTAGCTACTTAGCCTTATGCGAGACACCACTCGCTTGGCATGTGCGAGTTATTACTTTATCGATGTTAAAGTGTCCAACGAGCATCCTAAAATCAATCACTGGTAATTGAATAATTTCGCTTGTGGCAGCTTTGCTCAGCAAGCATGTACATAGGTGTAGCTACTGCAGGAAGCATTGCTACTTATCATTCGAGAGACTTCATAGCGTCGAGAGCCCACGAGACCTGTCGAAACATGGCCGAGTCGGGATAAAACCGGTTGACTACCGGTCCGTGGTCCGTGGGAGCTAGCTAGCTGATCCATGTGCTGGGCATCGGACGGTACCCATATGACAGGTGGTAATGCATGGTGGTTGTGTGCACAGAAGGCACTGAAAACACCTGAATGCCAGGTCTGTCACTCGGTAAGCTGGCGAACGTGCGAAGATAATCGTAATCGTAATCGATTAGCAGCACTTTAGTCGATAGCGAAATCTGATTGCCTCAATCGATCGTTTTAATTACTGCAATACTACACTGCGATGTGTCATACGCGGGCACGATCTCAAACTCATATCAGTCAGCTGTGTGACACTATCAAGCATTGTTGATGTATTTTGCAATGAAAAACATGAAAGCTGATAACATACTTAATCGATGATGCACATTCCACTCAAATTCGACGTGAATCTGAAAGACCCTTTGACAATTTGGAGTTTTTACAATAAGTTAACAATGTTTACAAATACAGCAATTTAAGTACATACCATATTTCAGCGTGTATAACGACCCCCTTTTAGGTCAAAAATGACCAAAGTCTAATTAAAGGGGTCGTTATACAAGGGTAGTAACTTTTCCGTTCTAGCTTTATGGATTAAAGGTCGTTTCGTTGAAATAAAATGATGGATTGATAAGACAGGGATGAATCGGTGGTTTAATATTATTTGGAACATTAGACCTGGAGCTCTTATGAAAAATCAGCAATGCTAGTACTGAATGCATTTAGAGGTCATCTACCAGCAGAAGTTATACAAATTGTTGCTCAAAGTAAAACGTTTCTGGAAGACATTCCTAGAGGTCTAACCAGTCAACTGCAACCGTTTAAGGGTTTGATAAGAGAAGACTGGAGTAAGTTGATAAAAGGGGCTGATTCGAATCTGACTCCTTCAGGAAGGATAAGAAAAACCCACAATTTCAGCGATCTGACAGCGATCTGATTACTTTATAGTCAGGAGTCAGTGAAGCGATTGTCGTCAAATCCTTTCAAAAATACAAAATCAGTAACAATCTTGATGGGACTGAGGATCATGCAATTTATGAAGATAGTGCTGACGAGAATAATGACAATAAAAATGGATCTGAAAACACCAGTGAGGACGATATGAAAGAGTATTATGAATTGTAAAGTTTAAAACAAAATGTAACAATAAAATTGTTTCAATTGTTAAAAAAAATAAATAAATTCTTTCTTTCCAAAAATCTTGGATAATTCATCTAGGGGGTCGTTATACACGCTAAAATACGGTATATAATTAGAAATAGAACTGATACAATTACAATCCAATTATACAATTACAACTTTCTTTATAACTTTATTTGTATAATTATAACTTTCTTTGTAAATAACTCAAGACAAGGTTGTGATCTTATTGTCAGAGATCACACACAAAACAGAATCTTCATTGTTTCATTTCCTGACAGGCTTTAAATCATAGAGTTATAAGTTCACGCATCCCGCAGGCAGCTGCTTATCGCACTTACGTCGACTGCTGTTTACAAAAGCAAGCGAACCACCGGAGAGCTCGATGCAGCTCATGTTCGATTACAACATCATTCTTACGATCGTCACCGTCACGGTTTCATCGTTGGTGATCCGCCAAAAAACAGTGCCCGGAAAACACATCACGACCTGGGTCGTCCCTTCGGGTTCTGGTAGCAAATAGCTACCGTTGGGTCGCTGTGATCGAGAACGGTTGGGTGAAACTAGACACCCCGTAACTCGGAAGCAAATGGTACGGTAGTGCTCAAATAACGCGCAATAATAAACAACAACCCTCCCCCGACAGGGTGTGGACGGAAGCCGATCGACCAATTCCCATGATCGGTTTTGCAGTGATCTAGTTGTTGCTGTTGCCGTCCGTTTCTTGAAAGTAGCTAAGTTGCAATTGAGCAATGAGTGAATGAGCTTTATTCCTCGTCAGGGCGCTATACTTCTTCGGTGCCTGAGAAATAATCGAAGCTACGAGCGTGTGTGTGTGTGCGTGATTTTTTTTTCGAACCGTCGTATCCATGAGACTCACCATGTTCGTGTACAGTTTACTGAGCATCGTAGGGCTATGCTTGGTGAGAATCGGTCGAGGCGCTGTAAGCAACGTTGACGGTGATTGCAACACTGCTGCTGCAAAATGCAACTCCATCCGTCCATCATCAGTCACGAACGAATCAATAACGACCGTTGACAAACTGCACTACGAGCTCGTCGCTTCTGGGTAAAACTGCCTTATTACTGCTGTATTTTCCTAATTTCTCCTGCCGAACCTGGGTAATGCTTATTTCATTAGCATAACTTTAGTCTCTGCGCTTAACTGCTCGTCTGGCCCTACGTCGCCCGTTATCAGCACGAGTCTGACTGGAACGCTCCGTTCCGTTTTCGCTCCCTTCTCGAGTAAATGAAACATTTTCCCACATCCAACATCGCGTTACATTCGTAGCACTTCCATGAACCTTGGCGTCCTTCCCCCTCCCCTCTAGCCGAAAGACATTAGAGCTGGTTCTCCACCCCTGTTTATAAAGAAGGGTCGGTAATTAGACTGTGAAAAAACTGAAACATTCAGAAGCCCAAGCGGTAAGCTGCAAGGGAATTCGTGAACTAAGTCACCTCATCGGACATGCACATTTTTAATCATGGGATAACCGTAACCGGCCCAGGGATTACGATTAAAAGAATGCTCCCAAACGCACACAGCGACAGGTGTTGGGACGGATGCTTTCAATAATTCTTCATCATCATTACAGTGCGATCTTGAACGATCCCTTGACACCGCTGCCAACCCTTGCCAACGGTCATCTGGGCTTCACCGTGTTTCAAGATGCGGTGTACATGGCCGGCCTGTACAACGGTGCAGGTGGTCTAAGCCATCGCGCACGTATCCCGAACATGGCCAACGTACAGTTGGACAGTGACTGCTACCGCGGAAAGGATCATTCGTGCAACGTTACACTCGATCTTCGGAGTGGATATTTTCGCGTAAGCTACGAGCCCGCCAACAACTCCTTTCGGATGACGCACCTACTCTATCCACACGCCCTATACCGGCGCTTGATCGTTAATCAGTTTTCGTTCGAACGGCTCACACCGGAAGCTGGTAAGGATGCAACTATTACCACGGTAGAGTATTTCAGTGACAAACAAACAAATGTACAGCATTTTATGCATAACGTACACCAAACAGGCGTAAACAATATATGCAAATTAATGCACACCGAGCCAACGAAGTTTCCCATATTCATAACCTAACCTACAGGGACGCCACACGGTTTAGAGCTACAGCATTTCGAAGGGGAGCACAGTTTCTCATGGTCTTTTCAACGGTCGCGGTGTACATTAAAATATGACCCCTTTTTCTCGGTAGTACGATCAGCACATTGGTGTGGCATTATGGTGCACCTGTTGGTAGGAAGAAGAGCACACGAAAAAGAGGGGGAAGATCACAGGTTACCTACGAATGTGTTCATGCAGTGACAAATTTGTTTGACAACGCGAATGCAAAATTTTGTTGAATAGCTTTGTAAATCCAGTAAATGATATATGGAATATTATGTTCTTGATGGACATCATGATGGTTTAGTGGTAGAAGTGCCGATCTTCTCACGGTTGATTTCAAATATTTGAAAGTGGAGTGGACTATTTTGCAATACGTAGGACTGTCTGACGTAGTCAAGAAGATTTTGGAGTTCCTGGAGTTGGAGTTCGAACAAGTAGAAATCTCTCTCTCTTCTTGGCGTAAGTAACGAACTACTAGGGGCATGCCTACAATTTCTGGTTTACTAGACTTATTTATATCCAAGTAGCCCGGATAGTCAGTCCGGATGGGATTTTGGTCCGGTTCGTTCGTGTGAAGACCGACGCCGCTACCATCATGCCACCGGGCCGTCCCCGGTTTCTGTAATATAATTGAAAGCATAATGCTTAGTAGTATGCCATACTATATCCCCAAGAGCAGCAGGTAATTTGAATTAGGAAAGATATAGTCAGTAATGATAACAGAGGTACAAATATCTTAAATCTTAGATCTTATATCTTAAAAAGGTAAAAATCATCTTATTTACGCGATTTGACCAGTTAGATGACAATATTATTCCCTCTTAGCAGTACAGCCTTTAAAGATCTCGAACCCTTACAACACCTATTTTTATTAAAACTTCATCTGTTTGAAGAAAAAGTCTCCATGAAGTGAAGAAAGCTCGAAACCGGACTCATCTAATTTTATTGCAAAATCTTGTTCATTCTTGAATGGTTGTTGAACAAACGCATGTTAAAACACGACCCAACAGTCTTGCGACGACGATTCCCATCAGCTAAGTAATATTATTCTGTTCGAAATATCCCTGATTGGACTACAATTTTCGAGAGACCCAATCAAGTTACCTACCGTGACAATCTCACCGCATGAAAGCACACCCTCCGCTCAGCAGCAATTAAAACCACTTCAACGGTCTTCATTAAGGTTTTTTTTTTGAGCAAACGTTTTTCTACACCGTTTTAGGAGACATCAGTTTACCGCTTGTGCCGGGGCCGGCTTTCACCAGCGAGGACATTCATTTTCAGCCCATTAATGCACTACCCAGTGTGCAGCCGAGCAGCTCGTCTTCTGGAGCCGTTCCACGGGTTGATGACGATATGAATCGCATTTATCAAAGCTGCGGCACAACACGTGAGGTGGAAAATTCCACCTACCAAAGCCAGGACAGACCAGTGTGTGTGCTATGGAATCACATCCCAGAACGGTTGGTACTGCGCGAGAATCAGACGACGACTACATTCACCTTCATAATGGCCGTTGATGAAAATGTGGCCGTTGCAGAAAAGGAACTTCAAGCAGGTTAGTTACATACGCATCGTACGAATCGTCAAACGCTGGCTCTCATTTGTCCGGGTGTGATTTTTTGTCCGTTTGCCCTTTTCAAACCCTTCTTCAAATTCTATCTTTGGTTGTCTCCCCATTTGCTTGTGCTTGGCGTGAAACTTCACGCTTCAGATATATCTGCACGCTCAATCGCATAGCTGGAAGCGTTTGGCCTTCTTTGAGCCCACAACTGATCGCTATCGCACCAAAATTACATAATTCACAGCTCTGGCACAACCCGGTGAAGAGTTACTGCAGGCGCATACATCACTGTGGGGTTCCTTCTGGGACCGTTTCGACATCCTAATGACCGGAAACGAACCGTTACAGTATATCGTACGGGCAAGCATCTTCTATCTGGTCAGCAATCTACCGTTCGAGGCAAGCTTCACCAGATCACCGGGTCCGTTTTGGGGTCTCAGCCCGACCGGGCTGGGACGCGGTGGTACGAACCTAGACGACTACGAGGGCCACTCGTTCTGGGACACGGAGATTTGGATGTTTCCCGTACTGAATCTGATCGATCCGTGGTACTCGCGGTTGTTGATAACATACCGGGTCAAGATGCTACCGACAGCGAGACGTCTCGCTGTGGAGGCTGGTTACGATGGTGTCCGGTAGGTTCGGGAAGTGATAAAGCTAATCATCATCAGGTAAACTCACCTACCGATATCTCCAAAAGTTTTCCCTGGGAAAGTGCATTCACAGGAGTGGAGGCTACGCAGCCCTGTTGTCCAGCGGTGGCAAAATATGCGCATCACATAACCGGCGACGTAAGCTTTGCTCTTCGGCAGTATCTCGCCACCACGCATGATCTCGAATGGCTCCTGAACCGAGGCGGATGTGGAATGATACAGTCCATAGCCGAGTTCTGGAGCAGTCGCGTGAAGTTCAACTACACCGGCACGGAGAACTACGACATAGTGGGTAAGAGCAGCCGGCCGGAGGACGGACATCGTAGCGCCACCTCGAATGAGTCATGCTTTTTATATTCCCCCCAACCCTATCTTCCCACACACACTCAAACGATTCTATTGGACCAGTTGCAATGTTTTCGTTTTTATGATCTCGCTCCTCTTAAATCCTAATTCCTAGCGGTAATGGGACCGGATGAGGATCATGAAAATGTAACCAACAACGCGTACACAAACGTGGTCGCCGGCTATGCTTTGTATTTTGGCGAGTAAGTAAACAATCCTTCAAACGGAACGAAACTTTCCCATACGTACAGGTACAACGATGAAAAAAAACCGACCGACAGATACCTTCTCCTCCCTCAAGTGGTGCCGGACAAAACACACAAGGTGGAGATTTTGTCGATTAATTAGATTGAAAAACAAAAAAACGAACAAGTCATATAATGGGGGCCAGAGTGCGGGCAGCATGTGGCTGTAGTCGGCGGATCTCCTTGATATATCGTTGATTATGTTTGTTTTCCGTCGGAAGATCCGGTACATTGGGGGAACTAGCAAATCATCACGCTATTCTAAGCAATAAGAAACAAGCGAACGCAGGAAGGAAAAGTTCTTACCCATCCACACTGGCTTGACACCTGAAAAGTGTATACGATGGGCAATGTTTCCATGTAACGGTACACAGTGACTTCCAGCTTTTCAAACCCTAGTCTATGAACGATTGGGCTACGACTTCTTCCGGGCGGCATGGCATCGAAGTGACGATCGTGTGGATAATCTGATTAAAATTATAACCCGATGAGAAGATTTCCCCGCGAATGTTTAAATGACTGCCTTCTGTCTGCTTCCGGGCGAGTGGAGACAAGAATATCGAGACGATGGCCTTGACCAACCCAGCGTTAGTGAGTGATGTTTGATGAGCATTTCGAAAAATATAATATACGATGTCTCAAACGTAATTTCGAAGACCGGGATTTTAATCAATTTCTACATATTCTCGTGGCGTATTTTGTGATATACGATATTCATGATTTTAATTCATGATGAACACAAAAAACAGTGTTCTCACCATTTTAAGCGACGTTGTCATACAAGGGGTAGGGGAGTGACTTGAAAATGTCTGAACATCAGAACGGATGTTATTGTTAAGTGCATTTTGCAGTTAAGACAACTTTACTATTCAAACAAAGTTGTGATATTTTCGCCCTTTCGCCTAACAATTATTGTTTTAGTTAATTAAACTTTAAGGCATACATTGTGGAGATAGCTCGCATGTTTCGAGCTCAATGTCTGCGTAAACCGAACGAAAGTTACTGAGTAGCTAGTTTCAACAATGCGACTGGAATCTTTGGAGACCCCTGATGTAGTGGTTTCACACTAAAAGTACAAGAATCTTGTATGTATGTATTAATGTAGATGTATGTTGTAACCTATTGGAGCTGCAACCGAACTGATCGGCATCCCATCATTCTACTCCCCATTGCTTCTGTACAACATTCATTTGACGAGTTTCGTTATTTGCTTATCTGCAGTTTCGTCAGCTGTATTTGCGGCGATGACGTTACCTCCAAGAATTGGAGTGCCATCGCCAAACGGATCAAATTCACATACGACGAAGTAGGCGATTTTCATCTGCAGTACGAAGGCTACAAAGCGTCCACCATGATTAAGCAAGCTGATGCAATTCTTCTCGGATATCCGTTACTGTACCCCGTGATGAAACCGTACACGCTCTGGAACGATCTGCTCATATACGAACCGGTAACGCGATCAACCGGACCGGCAATGTCCTGGTCAATGCATGCCATAAACCATCTCGATATAGCGAACTGGCAAGAGGCGGCCACGAACTTCAACCGCAGCTACCAACCGTACATCCGTGGACCGTTCAACGTGTGGTATGAGCTGCAGAAACCAGCCCGCGGTGCGGAAAACTTCCTTACCGGTGCGGGTGGATTTCTACAGGCCGTGCTCTTCGGATACAGCGGCTTCCGGGTGTATCTGGATCGGCTGGAGGTACGAATGCGATATGCGCTGGAACTATCAGTCGCTGGCGTTAGTGGTACTGCGAAGGGAGTACAGTATCTTGGGGCGCTTATCACGGTTACGCAAACGGTTGACAAAGCGGAAATTGCTGTGACTCACCTGGACAAAGAGTTGACGATAGAGTTTGGTGATGGGAATGCCGCTACCGATATCGTTCTCAACCAAGTCTGTACGTATCTCGCACCGGCACAGATAACCGGTGTAATGGGTGTATACAAGTGATGCTAAAAGCGTTATAATCTTGCTGTTTTGTTATAGATCCACTGAACAAAGGTGTAACAGCGATAATACGGGCTAAATCTTATCCATATCAGAAATGTGATTTACCGAAGGATGTGATTGGATACTAATAATGCAACCGGATACATCTGTTTCTTTTTTGCTTTAATGTTACGAATTTCTAGACATAAATTCTTCCCTAATCTATGCGTTACGAGTGCCGTTCCGATCAATCGTACAATTGGTTCGCAATGTAATGTAAAGCATGAGTAGAATAAAAAAGAATTATCGATTGATTTGGGGGTTTGTAAACACGCTTGTCTATCGTATTTGTACATCGAGTAAAACAAACGACAAAAAGAAGAACAAATTGTACAACACTGCCGATTTCTTTCTTATCTTATCACGATAAGAACACCAGTGTGTCTGGCCCATTCCAGCTGTAACGATTATGTGAAACTACTGGGAGATCATTCCAAATAATACTATTACTTATTGGTAATGTGGAATTCCACAAACGAGAAGGAGTTGTTGGTGGAAGAATTCAAGTAACCATGGATTCTTCCAAAAAATCATTCATTTAAAGCTTTCGACATATCACACACAGAAGTGATGACATATTTCGGGGGTGACAAACAATGTGGATCATGAATCTATTGACACTTGCGCGACGGTTCCCCATCGTTGTAATCGCTATATCCGACATTGGTATGTTATCTTATCACCTAATCAATACGGGACTCGTTCGGGACGGTATCCCGTGTGTTATAAGCCATCACTAACGATCGACCCCAGGCTCAGTAACAGTTCGTTTGCGGTCGGTGCAGGTCACCACAAAATGTCTCTTCGTTCAATAATCTTCGTAACTTCGGCCGTGCTAACCGTGCTGGGCGCCTTCGTTGCGGCCCAAGGTGATACAAGTGATGCAAACTACAAATTCCAAACCCGGCCACCGTTGCCGGCAGCCGCAGTGATGCCAACGTTGGCGAACGGCAACATCGGGTTCGTGGCGTACGGTTCATACGTACACCTGAACGGTGTGTACAATGGTTTGGGTGGCAAATCGCATCGGGCGCGCATTCCAAACTATGGTAACATTCAGCTGATGACGTGTTCGCTCGAAAGTGCCAGCGTATCCCCCTCCTGTACCTATCAGCTGGACATGAAGGAGGGCAAGTTTGTGACGGTCGATGAGAATGGTGATTATCGGGTGGTGCATGAGATGTACCCTCATCGATATTATGACACGGTTCTGGTGAATCGCATCCGAATTCAGCGCCTTAGCTCGGAGACCGTGATTCAGGCACGGTTGCTGCAAATTCCAGGACAAAGTGAAGATTTCTCCTGGCAACCGACCACCAATTTCGTAATGTCCGGACAGGTGTACAATGTGCAGTGCGGAACTACGGTGCAGGTGGAGGAACCGACTGTACAAGCGTTTGGCCACAATGTTTGTGTAACCTATCCGACAATCCCGGAATATGTGGAGATAGAACCGGACGTAATGGCTAAGGAATTCTTTTTCTTCACTGCTTTCACCATGACCGCTGAGGAAGGTACGCGACAAATTGCAGAAGTTACGATGGAGAGCAATGCGCAGGACAGCCAGCACATGCGACAAATGGAGAGACTTTGGGAGCGTTACGGTATTACGGTGGAAGGAAACAACGAACTTGATCGAGTCATCAAGGCCAGTGCGTTCTATCTGTTCAGCTCTCTGCCCGCACACCAGGTAGCACCATCGTCGGGAAGGTATCCCTTCTATGGGCTTGCTCCCGCTGGACTGGGCCGTGGGGGGATCGTAGAGCAGGAATATCAGGGTCACAGTTTCTGGGATACAGAAATTTGGATGTACCCGGCGATTTTACTAATGGATCCGATCAATGCTGCAAAAGTGTTGAGCTACCGCACCACTGTCAGCGGTGGCGCACGCATTAAGGCGCTGGAAAACGACTACAAAGGCATACAGTTTCCCTGGGAGTCGGCATTTACCGGAACCGAGGTAACACCGGATTGTTGCCCGGAGGTTTCCGTTTATCAGCATCACATCACGGCCGACATCGTGTTTGCCGCACGTCAGTATTTCTACGCCACCGGTGATTTTGACTGGCTAAGGTCACAAGGGTGCCGGCTGGCAGCAGACACGTCGCTTTTCTGGCTTAGTCGGGCAGTGTACAACAATGCTACCGATTTGTTCGAAATTCGTAATGCGATGGGACCCGACGAGGATCATCCGAACGTGTCGAATAATGCCTTTACCAATGTGATGGCCGCACACAATCTGTTCTTCGGTGAATTTGCGTCCTGCTACTGCAAAGACACTGAGGTAAATGAGAGTGTCCGCAAGGAATTGCTGAAAGTTGGCAGGGGTCTTACGTTGCTGTACGATGCGCAAGGTGATTTTCATCCACAGTATGAAGGGTACCAGACGGGTACCCCGATCAAGCAAGCTGACACGGTGCTCTTGATCTATCCACTGCAGTATCCAATGAATGTGTAAGTGGTTGGCGTTCAGTTTAACGTAACAGAATAATATTTTACGCTTATTTCATTCTCCAGATCGACGAAAGCAAATAATCTGCGCAAATACTCGGAGGTAACGCGTGAGAATGGTCCAGCGATGACATGGGCCATTCACACGATTGGTCACCTGGAGCTTAATCAGCTGCAAGAAGCAGCCGCTATGTTTGATAAGAGCTATCGCCAGTACCTTCGGGCACCGTTTAACGTGTGGAGCGAAAATGGTAACAATGAGCCCGGGGCGGGCAACTTCATAACCGGTGCCGGTGGCTTTCTGCAGTCCATCATCAACGGGTACGCGGGTGTGCGGCTTCACCAGGATCGGTTGGAAATTAAAAATGCCCGCCTAACTCCCAACACTGGAACTCTGCACATCCCAACTATAGAGTATAGGGGTGCACAGTTCTCGTTGACTGTGCGAACAAATGCGTTTACCATCAAGATCAGATCGACGGCCGAAGATGTGAGGTTGCTGGTCGATCAAAAAGAAGAGCGTATCTGCGCGGGTTGTGAATGTAAGTGATAGATGGGCACGACATGAGTTGGAATTAATCTTGAGTTATCTATCTTCGCAGACAATGGCACGGTTGCAAGCTTCCAAATGACGACGGGTCAAACATTTGGAGGATGCACATTGAAACCAACTACCCTCGGAGTGAAGATTGCTGATCAATCGGATGGTGCAACGACGCTCCGTACTACGTGGATGGCTTTCCTATCTCTTGTCGTTTGTTTCTTTTTGAGCAAGATGTTCTAACCGAAATTCTAGAAACGTAAAATTCAAAATATTTTAAAGCATTTAATGGGTTGCAATGCGGACAAAAGAAGATTAATGTGCTTGGCCGTAAATATAAGCGAAATGGCAGATATTAAGAGCACAGCAATTTTTAATTTTGATTTAATTTTTTGAAATGTTCGCCTCTGTTAATAATATCACTGGAATTTATTTAGAAACCATACAAATACATTATTACATTCTCCCAACTTTTGATGAATTCCTGTATCCTTTCTGGTCGTGTGATGTAAAACCAATTAAGCATTTGACGAAATATGCTTCCAGCTTATCATCATTAAGGTATTCAATTGAATTTGTTTCCTGTTGTAAAATCTCTGATGCTGAAAATACGTTAGAACAACATTAAAAATGCATAAAATTTAAAAAAGAAAGCTGCACACAGTGGTTGCCATCGTTCCTCCAGCCGATAGCAGCGCCATGTGATTACTCTGCCGGAAATTATACGAACTAAATCATATAAACAAATACACGTCATCGAACAGTTCTATCAGTTTCTGGTGGCTCAGCGACGTAAATAGGTGCTTCAACCATTCAAACCGGCACAAGAAAATGTTATCTTTTATCAGTGCAAAATGTGGTTTTTAACGTTGTTTGCCTTCGGCCTGTCTTTTGTGACCGTACGCGGAAATGATTACATTTTCCTGTTCAACGCTACCAGGTAACAATCGTACGGTATTGCATACGGCCTCTATGCTTTTGTTTATGAATGATTTTTTTCCCCCGGTCAGATTGCCGAACAAGGCTGTAACACCAACGTTAGCAAATGGACATCTCGGTTTCGTAGTGTACGGGGACTCCGTCCATCTGAATGGTGTTTATAATGGTTTGAAAGGTGTAAGCCACCGGGCACGAATTCCCAACTTCGCCAACATTCAGCTTGCAAACTGCTCGTCAATGCAAACGCAACCGAAAAACTGTCGCTATCAGCTGGACATGAGGAGTGGCAAGTTCCGGACAACATTGGAAGATCCTGCCGGCGGTTACAGGGTGCATCATGAAGTCTATCCGAATAGACATTTCGATCAAACGATCGTAAACCGGATACACGTTCGGAGGATGAAATCGAAACAGCCGTTGGAAATAGAAACGCGCCAGCTGATAGGATCTAAGAGTGTGGATCTTCAAGAAAATCCATTAGAGAACCTGAATGTTGACGGTGAAGGATACCTGCTGTTATGCGCCAGAACTAAGCATGTCGAAGATCCCAGGTATCAAACCGAAGGACATCAGGTGTGCGTTGCATACAAACAAGTTCCACGTACATTAACGCTCAATCCTGACGAAACGGATCGTGAGTATACATACTTGACCGTTTTCTCGCACTCACGGGATGAAGTCGAAAGGGAACTTCGTGGTCTCAAAACGAACGATCACGAAAGGATGCATCGGCTCGAGATGGATCGGATGTGGCAAAAATACGGCATCCGAGTGGAAGGAAATGAGCGATTAGATCGAGTTATTAAAGCAAGCGCGTTCTACCTGTCGAGCTCACTTCCTTCCCAGTCGTCATTTCAACCGGGCAGCTATCCGTTCTACGGACTTTCCCCGTCAGGGTTAGGTCGTGGGGGGAAGGAGCTGGCCGAGTATCAGGGACACAGTTTCTGGGATACGGAAATGTGGATGTTCCCTCCGATCCTGCTGCTCGATCCGTTGAACGCACGCAAACTTCTACATTACCGAACACTGGTCACGGAAGCGGCTGCCGATTATGCTCGTGCTAATGGTTACGAGGGTTGGCAGTACGCTTGGGAGTCAGCTTTTACAGGACGCGAAGTCACGCCGGACTTTTGTCCACAGGTACCGGAGTATCAGCACCACATAACCGCTGACGTTGCGTACGCGGCCCGGCTATACTATTATGCGACGGGCGATCTTGACTGGTTGCGTACGGATGCGTGCCGTTTGGCGTACGAAACGGCACGGTTTTGGAAAAGTAGAGTAGATTATAACGCTAACACGGATACGTACGACATTGGAAGAATTATGGGCCCCGATGAGGATCATCACAACGTCACGAACAGTATCTACACGAATGTGATAGCGGCGCACAATTTGTTCTTCGGTGCGTTCGTTGGTTGTCACTGTCGAGCGTCGCTTCCGGATGCTTCGGAAGAAGAGTTTGCCGAGTTCTTACGTGTAGCTAAAAGTATCACACTGCCATACAACGCGCAGTACGATGTGCATCCGGAGTATAAGGAGTATACGTTCGGTACACAAATCAAGCAAGCGGACGTTGTGCTTTTGGGCTACCCATTAGAGTTTCCGATGAAAGAGTAAGTTCTTGATTAAGATTGTCCTTTTCCGTGAGCAACTGTATTGCTTATCTCTATTGTACAGGTCAACGAAAGCAAACAACCTTCGACTCTACTCGATGGTAACGCGCCCCGATGGTCCAGCCATGACGTGGGCCATTCACACGATTGGTCATCTCGATCTGAACGAGCTGGACCATGCAGCGGCTATGTTCCGCAAGAGCTACAAACAGTACCTGCGCGCACCGTTCCATGTTTGGAGCGAAAATGGTGAAGGTGCAGATGGTGCCGGGAACTTTATTACCGGTGCGGGAGGTTTCCTTCAATCCCTCATCAACGGATACGCAGGTGTTCGGTTGAGACACGGCAAGTTGGTTATTAATAACCCTCGGCTGCCACCGGGAACTACGAGACTCTTTCTACCACAGATCAACTACGGTGGAGTACAGTTCTCACTCGACGTAGGACAAAACAATTTCCGTATTACGTTCGGAACCGGCACGCAACATTCCTTTGATGCTCTCAGCCTGCTTGTAGACGATCTCGAGCGTGATCTGTTCGAAGGATGTGAATGTATGATCAAAAGTTGTATTTATCACCGCATATTTCCCTTGCTTAAATGGTCTATTATATTACTTTCAGATACGGGAAGCAAAAGTGGTGTACTTTTGTTACGCCAAAAACGTGATACCACTGCTACTACTTGCATGTTGCACGATACCGTTCTCGGAATGCGATTAGCCGATCAGGACGGACGCCTGTTTACGACGACGCAGTTAATCGTAATATCACTGGTCATTGGATTGGCTGGCGTGCTGTACAGCATTTACGTAGCACTCCGCAGCAAGCGTACCCGCGGTAAAATGACTGAAAAGGAAAACATAAGCAAAAGACTTCGAAAGAAACAAAAAAATAAATCAACCAAATAAAAAGTAAGTTTTACTATGGGATAAATAGGTGAAAGTTTCTACATTTTTTCCTCAATATTGGACGTTCACTTAAGATTGCATAGAATATCACGGCATTTCATTCGGACACATCAACGCTATCACTCCATTACTATTTATGGGTGCGATAGTGAGTAGATCGTACATTTTATACAGTTCTTTATTGTATTATTGTAGTTTATTGTACCAGAACTATTTAGGTTTTATATGCTGGGCACATACAGCAGTCCACGGTAGGATAGAGATTTTCGTTCTGGATTTTACGAAGTTAAAAGTAAAGGTAGGCAGCAAGTGGACGTCTCGTGTGTACTCAGCCATATAGTGCAAGCTTCGAATATCGCGACAGGTGTTTTGAGTAGAGAAGTTTCCTCACATTGTAGAAAGTCATTTAACTAAAACACAGGGATTTCCGGCTAATGCTTGGATCTTTGATAACAAACACATCCAGTACGTCTGAAAGCCGTAAACCAATGTTATCTATGTCATCAGCTTTTGCCAGAATTGATAATGTCTTATAGGTCTCAAAAGTTTCCACCTCCGAGTTGCGGATTTGTTCTACTAACCCCTACCTTCGGGATGTTTTATTGATTCAATTTTTTTGGTTCTCATATGGAATAGCTAAAAAAAATCCAACGCGAGAAGATAGATACGAAGAAAAAAATCCTGTTGAAACGCAAACCTACTCACGATCATTGCGAAACTAGGAACTAAGACTATAGGACACATTCCTAGCGCTTCTGTTTGATAATGCTTGTGTTCTGCTTGGTTCCACTCAGCACAATAAAAGGTGACTGTGTTTCCTTCTGTTTTGCCTGCAGCATGTTGAGTGTTCCGAGCGGCGTATCTGTAGAGCTCATTTTTTTCATCAGCTAAAACAGGAAAAATATATGTTAATAGGGCGATATTTCATCACGAAAACGACGCGTCTAACTTACTCCCTCCTGTTCGCTTTTCTTTAACCGCTTTTCGACTTTATTCTTGCCCGGACCTTTACCGTGGAACTTATGCGACAGATAGCGGAACGCTTCCTTCGGTGTCAGCAGATGTCCGTTGTCATCGATGTACTCGAGCTTTACGTTCGGTTTGAATGTTTCCTTCTCCTTAAACTCCGTAATGGGACCGGCGTAACGATCGCGCCTCGAATATTTGTCGTTCTCTTCGCCATAGTTCTTGTCCTCGATGGAGTAATTCTGAGCTTGCAAGTGGGCGAATCGCGCATTGCTCGGACGATTACTTTCTTCCCGCTCAAGGTAACCCTTCGATTGGGCCAACTTTAGTGCTCCCGCGACACTGAGCGCTACGTCCGGTTCCTCATCCAGAATTGCAACCTCCTCCACCTTCAGCTCACGGTTGTCCTCTTGCTCCTGTTCGGTGTTGACCGAGTTCCAGGTGCCACTGTGCTGTGAGCTATGATTATGTCGCCGTGACGGGCCCTCCTCCGGATCCGATTCCATCCCATCACGATCGCTTGCACTGTCCCGCTCAAAGTCCATCATTTCGTTCGGATCTTCCTCCCGATTTCCGGCCGTTCCATACGTTGGAATGTCACCAAGTGTACGGCAAAACTCTGCCGTCGAATTGAGTAACATTGCTCCATGGTGATCGAGCTCACCGCCACTATCCGGTTCCTCTTTTACCTCGCTCTTAATCCGCTCCGGGTCAATCGGTAGAGCTTTTGAAATGATAGCTTCTTTCTGTTTTAGGCGACGTGCTTTCTGCAATGCCGCCTGCAAATCTTCATCATCCTCTACCGTATCCTCTAGCTTTACCGAGCTCAAATCTTCTGGCATGGCCGGTGTGTCATCTGTGTCCAGTATTTCTGCTGCACGAGCCCGTATACTTTTACGATCTTCTGTCGTAACGGCCCGCGTACCGGATCGTTCGTTTCGCCTCGAGCGCGAACCCAAATCGGCCATACTTTCTTCGGCCGGTAGCGATGCGAGCAAATCATCCGCCCGTAGCTTCTGTCGTATTTTACGAACCTTCTTCTTGGGTTTTTTAAACGAGGACAGCTCAGTTTCGGTGAAGTAATCCGACACTAGCGTGAGTGGTGTCGTCTCTAACGAATCGAGCTTTTTCTTCTCCAGCTTCGTTTTGATCTCCAGCAGGCGACGCTTTTCTTGTGCTTCCTGCTCGGCGTTCGAACCGATCACAAAGCTGCTTTTACGCTGGCCTTCAATTTCCTCGTTGTACTTTCCAAGAACTTCGCGTTGCTTCGGCATACCGTACTCATCTACATCGTCTTGACAGTACACATCGTAGCCGTAATGTTGCGGATTTGCTTTACGGTTCTCGACATTCCGTTTGTACCGCTCGTCATCCATCATATTAACGTTCACGAGTGTGTCGCCCGCTTCCTCGTCCAGCACGTTTGCGTCTTTCAGTGTTAGAATGACCTGTCGTCCCTCTGTGAACGCTTCCACGTCGTGCTCTACACGAAGCCCTTCCAGATCGCGATCGTGATACGATCCTTTATTGGTAGCACGCCTTCGCGAAGATCCTGCACGTCCGGAGGAATCCATGTCCGGTCCACCAGACACTAGTTCTTCATCCATCTGGTCTAAAAGTCGGGCTCGTTCTTCGGCCTCTTTCTTGAGCCGGTCCTTGTCGCGCGTCTTCGCGACCCAATTTTTCAGATCGTCTACATCGTCCTCTTCGCCAAGCGTCTTCAAACGCTTCAGCTTTTCCTCGATCGCTCGCTTTTCTCTTCGTTCCTTCAGCTTGTCACGAATCTTTTCTTCATGCGTTTTCTCCGACAAGTTCTTCGCCGGTTTGTGGTAGAATTCACCCCAGTCATCTTTCAACTTTTCGCTGTTTTCTTGTTCACTACCTTTCGCGCCAGAACTGTCCGTCGCTTTGCTGCCAGTACCTACCTCCAAAGGTCGAAGGCCTAATTTTGCTCGCAATTTGTTTGTTTCTTCAATTGACAATGCATCACCGGCACCGTTTTCGGGTATGGGTGAAGCGGACCGCTTGCTGGTGGAAGTAGACGGGGCCTTGGGTGGTGGTGGCGGGGTCGGTGAACGGGTTCGCTTTTTGGACGACGTTTCCAACGGTCGCAGTCCCAATTTGGCCCGCAGTTTATTAGTATCGTCAACGGACAGCACATCACCAGCGCCATTGTCAGGGATAGGGGAAACCGATCGCTTTCGAGATGAAGAGGACGCTTTCGGTGGTGGCGGAGGTGAAGGGGACCGTTGACGCCTTCTCGAGGATGGTTCCGGTTGGGATTTAGATGGTCCAACTTCTAGCGGCCGAAGTCCAAGCTTCGCTCGCAATTTGTTTGTTTCTTCTACGGACAACACATCACCAGCTCCGTTGGACGGAATCGGCGAGACGGATCGTTTCCGGGAGGTTGTTGATGTCTTCGGGGCAGGTGGAGGTGTCGGTGAGCGCCTACGCTTTTGTACCTGTGGGGGCGGAGGAGGCGACGGTACTGCATCCGATCCCGGTGACTTGCGGCTGATGGAGGGAGGCGGTGGCGGTGCACTCACATCATCCAGCGGTACTTCCACACAGTCCGAACTATCGGAATCATCGGCGACCGCATTCACCTCCGGTAGGTCGCGCTGGCTGCGGTGCTCGCGCTCATAGTTACGACTGTGATGATGTCTATGCTCGCTGTGCTCACGTTTGTGTTTCTTATGTCTGCGGGCCGCATCTTGGTTGTAAGTTTCGTTATCCTCGGAGTAGGAATCAGAACGACGACGATGCTCACGTTCCGGACGCTCGAACCGTGGTGAGCGGCTACGTGAACGCGAACGACGTTTATGCTTTTTAGAATCTCGTTTATGCTTTTTTGATGAACCCATGGTTGTTTTTACCTGTTTCAAGATAGCACGAAATGTGGGAAGCAAAGTTTCCGTATTTTCTCAGCAAAATAAAGCTTCAATTTTCACACTTTTCACACTTTTCCCAAACACAAGACTTTTTCGTTTGCTTCTTCTTTTGCACGATTGACAGAAGGCTCGCGTTCGTCGATTTCAAAACGTCACAATAATCGTTGAAAACGTCACCTGGCAAGTCGAGCAAAAAAAACCGCAGCAAGAAAGGCAGTGTTTGGCTTGGGAAAAAATAATTTTCGATAATTTGTACGAAGAAAAGGTTGTTGTTTTACCTTTTTCTCTTTCACAATCGTGTAATCTTCAATAAACTGCCCGGGCGTAGTGCTAGTGAGCCAGTATATTTATTTAGTGTTTAAAAAAGGACCCAAACTCTGCCGACATTTTGGCGCTTTGTTTGTTTCATCCTAGAGAAAGAAAACAGCACAATAAACGACAACATGAAACTCGCGCGTAAGGAGGAGGCGGCAAACAATACCCAGGGCGATGTGTCCGACGAGGAAGATGACGATATTGTAAGCATAATTGGCCATTAACAAATAAGAACAATTGACTGAGTGTTTTCTAAACTCCTCCTAGCATGAAACTTCCAGCATGGGAAGTACCTGCACCGACAATACTTCGAATGGGAGTGAAAGTCAGATCAACCGCAAGAAGCGGAAACGATCGAAAAAAAAGTCGGCAAAGGTTATGAAGCCGATCTTCAAATTTAGTTGCTTTGTTAAAGAAGACCACGGCCAGTCGCTCTTTGGATGCCTTTTCAACTACAATCTCAAGAACGGAGAGTTGCCTACGTTCGCGACAGTCGGAAGCAATCGTGTCACGATTTACCAATGCGAAAATGATGGAAAAATAACGCTAAAACAATGCTACGCAGATCCGGATGTAGGATGCAGATCCCTTGGTGGAAAAATGAATATGTTGAAATAAGTGTTTAATACAGTTGCTTTTATATTTTAGACGGAGGAAGTGTTTTATACCTGCGCATGGTCTCATGATGTGGAAACGGGCAACCCATTGCTAGCTGCTGGTGGTCTACGGGGTGTACTAAGAGTATTCAACTCGGCATCGCTTGAAGGACATAAATACTACATTGGGCACGGGCACGCCATCAACGAGGTAAAGTTCCATCCCAAGGAACCGTACCTTCTGATGTCCGCTAGCAAGGATCACTCGTTGCGGCTGTGGAACACCAAGACGGATATTTGCATTGCCGTGTTCGGTGGCGTCGAGGGACATCGTGATGAGGTGTTAAGCTTTGATTTCGACATCCTTGGGACGCGGATCATGTCGTGCGGGATGGACCATTCGTTGAAGATGTGGCGTCTCGATACGGAAACGATGAAAAAAGCCATCCAAAATAGTTATACCTTTAACGAGGCGAAAAATCTCTCCCGTTTTCCGTCGGTGAACGAACACTTTCCCGTATTTTCAACTAGGGACATTCACCGCAACTACGTCGATTGTGTGAGATGGATGGGCGATTTTGTGCTTTCCAAATCGTGCCAGAACACGATTGTCTGCTGGAAACCGGGCCGGCTGGAAGATGTGGAGGTGAAAAATAACGAAACGAACACCACCGTGATCACTACGCTCGAGTACAGCGAGTGCATTATTTGGTTCGTACGGTTCTCGTTGGATTACTGGCAGAAGTATCTCGCACTTGGTAACCAAACCGGGCGGATTTACATCTGGGAGCTAGACACCGACGATCCGGTGCATCCACGCTGTAGCACATTGTTTCACCCGAAATGTACTACACCCATCCGGCAAACGGCGTTTTCCCGATCTGGAAACATACTGATTTGCGTCTGCGACGATGGAACCGTATGGCGGTGGGATAAGATAAATAATAACTAGCCTTCTTTCATGGTACAGTA
This sequence comes from Anopheles moucheti, assembly GCF_943734755.1. Lineage (NCBI taxonomy): Eukaryota > Metazoa > Arthropoda > Insecta > Diptera > Culicidae > Anopheles > Anopheles moucheti. The sequence continues at coordinate 37,604,643 of NC_069141.1, read as the reverse complement.
GTAAGTCGCTGGACAGAATAATCGATTGTGCACATGAATCAAAACTCATTTTTAATAAATCCATTTACAGTAATACGATCAATATTTATTTGCTACTGCGGAAGGAGCTTCGGAATAACTGCTAATTCGAATCACACATACCGGATAATGCGTAGCGCGTTTCGATCGATGCGTTCGTTTATATTGCGTGGTTGTAGGGTGAGGTTGTCATGCGCGTAGGCTGACCACCTGCTACTTCTTTCTAAATTGGTTGCTTCTCGCTCTCGCAACTATGGGCGCAGCTTCGCTGCAGGCATCAAACAGCCCAGCGAACTATGGGATCGGCCACAATTTGGCCAGAAAAATGTCAAAAAGTGCGCCGGTAATTTGACATTTGTGGCTTGTGTGCGTGTGATTGTGCGTGTGCGTTCTAAGTTGTGTGCTTGAAATTGATTCCGCTGCTGGCGTTCCCCGTATTTTGCCCGTCCGAAATTCGCGTGGGTGCTGCAAAAAGTGCCAATATTCCGTAATTTGCAATCCGGAAGTGAAGTGGTAAACCCGTCCAGCGTCCTCCAACGCGGTGTGCTTGTGATTTTTCTCGCTGTCCTACACGCCCGCGACCGAAATCTGTGTGTTGGTTTTGTGACCGTGAAAGTGCAGCTGCTGGGTCGGGAAAGTGGCCACAATTGCAGCAATGCTGTTTGGTGGCCTTGCCAGCGTCTGAGGAACGTAAAATAGGAGCTGTCGTTTTAGGTTGGTTTGTTGCCAGTACAGCAAGCGCTTGGAAAGGAACGCAACGCCTGGGCGCAAGAAGAGGAAACTCGGTAAGTAAATAGAGCGAGAAAGGGAGTGAGAGAGAGCGAGAAAGTAGGAGAGGGTTGGAGTGATTCTTGGTAGAAGACGGATGCGGGTGGGGTGTAAGCGTATACGGCAAAAAAGCCATCCATCGGGGATGATTTCCATCGGTTAAAGGTTTTCCCAGCGCCGAATGCCTTGTAAACCTTCTCCGTTGAAAGGTCGCACATGAGATACCGCACAAAACAAAAACCTGCGCAGCTGCGATGGGTTGCGTTTTATTAATCGTGCGGAAGCGTTACTTGCGGGACGCCATTGCGGACGAAGAAAGGCATTTCACCACCAACACCCCGGGTGGGACTGAGGATGCGAAAAAATCCTCCGTATTGCCTATATGCCGTAAGGCTCATATTGGCAATCATTGAAGCGGAAGTGTTTGCATTGGGTGCTACTGTCTCTGCTGCTGCGGTACTGCCACTGGTTTGCGCTTGTTTATTATTCATTGGCTGGGTTTGTGATTCATCGTCGTGGCCGCGCGGTGCTCCGTTCAGTGATGACGGTGGTGTTGGCGATGATGATGATGATGCGGATGTTTTCTGCGCGGCTTTCACTATCAATGAAACTTCTGGCTTCCGTTGGATCACTCCGAGGCACTTGTTACCAACAGCTGTTGTGTGTGCGTGTGTGTGTACACTTAGCCGAGAAGTGTGTCAGCAAGAATCGGGCCAGTAATGTTCGGCCTTGCCTTGCGCCTGCTCTAGGATCTAGCTTTAGTACAGGGGTCGTCAAAGTTTTACGTACGGATCAAACCCGGACCACCGACCCGAGTTCGTCCTGACCGATCCTTTTTTAAGGAGGCTTAGATAGTTGGATAATTTCTTTAATAAATGATAAATGAACTATAATAATAATAGAACTATAGATAATAATAGAACTATTGATAAGATTAAATAGCAACAGCAATACCTAACAATGAAGATCCTACACTATTCGATAATAGCAATTTAGCAATTGTTTCACATTGTCTTTCAAATGTTTTATAATATTGTTTTATAAATTTTAGTAATGTTTTCAATTTAATGTAATGTAACAGAGGGTTACAGTAGAAAGTCTTTTTCTTCTTTATGGGAACACAACCTCGGAAGTCTAAGTCTGCCATTTCTGACTGTCCTTGGTCAATTACCAATAATCAGTTACCAGTTAGCTTGCTGAATATAATCAGTTCTCTGTACGGTTGAACGATCGGGATGGGATTCGGTACCATTATCATGGTGTCTCCTCTAGGCCGCCTTGAATTTCAAATTGGTATTTTGAATAAGAGTATCGCCAATAAGAGGCCTCGAATAAGATCGGTCCACATTTGTTCAGTGGCTCAGGATGTCCAATCTTTATCCCAAGTGGTGATCACTAATATTGTACTTCAGGGGTGATCTAGTAGTTTGGTGGTGTAAGCGGTACAGGACAGGGCCAGTACCAAACCCAATCCGAACCGTTTCCTCATGTCGAAGACCGACCTATCCGTGAAATGTGTAAATAAAGTTAAAGGAAAGCCACTCTAATTCTACTGACGCTGTAGTGCCAGCGATTTTTATCATCCTGAAATGAAATTGAAATATCATTTTGGAATTCATGCTATCAAATATAGAAAAGTAAAATCCCCGGATCAACCGTTGTTCAGAATTATTAATTTGTTTTCTTATGATTGAGAATTATGACTCTTTGCCGCATATGTTTACAATATTCACGCATATCCTCCTTGTCGTTTGCTTTATCCCGGAGCATGGTTCGTTATCTGAACCAGAATTCCTTCGTAGTAAACATATTTCGAATCGGTGGTTTGATCATTTTAGTGCTAAGTTAACCACCGCTCAGCAAGATTGAGGGTTGTTGGGTTAGGTAACAACTACAGCAAATAAACAAGAAAACATGAAAATGTAAATGTTTGTGTCTTAACCAAAGGATTATTTAATCATTTAATCCTATAGCGCCCCAACTCTACATTTGCTCATGTTTTTTTTTCATGCTCATGTTATTATAAAAAAAATCATTATTCGGAGAACCTACAATTAAGAACACTACAATAAAATTAAGTAAATTCACTGGCAAAGAAAATTTCGTTGGTGCAGTGTAACAATTATCATTTCATCATTAACTACATTCTTTCGTAAGTTATCACTTTCACGTCCGTGTGCTAATAACACCCAGTCTAGATAAACACCGAGACAACCGAAAGAAGAAATAATCCGCAATCAATTTTAATTTTCCTTTATTTTTTCAAGTTTATTTTTCATTCGTGAACAATCTATCACACATTCCTTCCAGTTGCTAATAACTAATTCCCATTTGGGTGTGGTTTTTTGGGCAGGCGATCAAGACTGATGTACATACAAAAGCGGTTGATTTGTGTTCTTTTTAGCCTGCAATATGCCCAATACACCAATCAGCTGAGAGAGTTGAATTGTTTCATCATGAGCACAGGAAATAGATGATTCACGCATTTGTCAGTCGCTGTTTCTGTGTTTCGTGTCGTGAATTATGTTCGAATTTGTGACCTTATCGAAACTGTTTATCTGTTCACGGTGGAACCGCTCCTCTGTGACGTCCAATTAGCATGTTTTGTGTACTTTTTTCGTGTTTTTTTTTCGGAGTGGAATGTAGAATATCTGCATAAAGAAGACCTCCCACGTTGCCATTTGGAAGACAATCGCTGTATACTTTATTACACATTGACCATCGAGATTTACAGGCGGAACCTGCCAGTTTGGAGCGATGCGTTTTTCGTTGGTCCACGGTCACATCACACGGTGTCCAGATTTTCGATCACGATCGAATGATCGTATCCCGGCAACGGTGCCTCGTGGCGTACGCCGTTGTTGATGGCGACGTACCGTGCCTCCCCATCACTGGAACCTTCCACCGTCGGCACGCTGGCCATTCGCAGATAGTCGGATGACAGCAGATCCTGTCCTCGGAGCACTACTGGTTCAGCGTTCCAGTTGTTTAGCTCGTTCGAAACGACCGGTGGCACCAACATCGTCAAACCCTCGGTTCCTGGTGCAGGTTCTAGATTTTCAAGCACAACCGAATGATCGTAACCTGGCAGGGGTGCCTCGTGACGTGCGCCCAGATTTACGGCAACATATTTCGCTGCACTATCAGCGCCGGTTGATTCCGACGTGCTGCTGGCAGATGACGACGAAGAGGTCGATAAATGTTCGGAGGTAGCTGGCAGACCGTAAGTCGGTGCCGGGACACCGTACACCGGAGCAGGAACAACAACGGGGACAGGTGTTGGCAGGGGCACAGGTGCTGGGACGACGGGTACAGGAGCTGGAACGACGGGGACAGGTGCTGGTGGAGCTACCACGGTGGTGGTCACCGTATGATGTTCTTCTACTTCATGCGGTAGATCCAGCACGACTACGGGAGGTGCAACTGCAGCTGGATAAGGTGCTGCCGAAGGCACATGTTTGCGGTACACCTCGACGACACCACCAGGCGTAAGTTTGGCAAGCCAGGGATGTTGTAGCAGAGGTTTCTTCAGAAGCGCACCGACAGTGCTGGCGAGCTTCGCATGAAGGGATGGAGCGGCAACCACTGGATGCGGTGCCACGACCGGAGTGTAGACTACGGTGTGCGTGACTGTCTTGGGGTGCAGATGCTTTGCGACTAGGTTATTCACCACATGCTTTGCGACTAGGTTCTTCACCACATGCTTGGCGACCAGATGTGGGCTCGCCGTGCAGAGCGAGGCCACCAATGCCACGGACATCACGAAGCTAAATGTGATCTGCAGAATAGGGAGTTCATGAATTATGGGTCTTAACGTTAGAAGAGATTCTCCTCTAAGCATGATCTACTTACCTTCATGCTGGCGATGGATGGTTTTTGGCAAGTATAACTAATCTTCGTGTTTCTTCTGCTATTGATTGCAGTTGCATTCAATAGGAGAATCCAATGTCTAATGTATCTCAGAATTCCCGGACTCCCGCTATTTAAATGGATCATGCGTGTAGGGTGATCCTCCCACCATCACCAACCTCTCCAAACAAGCATGCGTGCCCGTTGTCGGGAACCTGATATTTTCTGCCAAATAGGTGTGCATTACGCGATGACCTCTAGGGCTCGACATATTTCGGCGATCGATCCCCAAAACTATCTCGCGAATCTTCTTTCCGCTTGGGGCTATTTATTGTGACGATGCGCCGGGCAGGTTTACATCGCTACAAAACCATCCCATTGACCGTTCCGATTCCGTTGATCGACCCGGTCATCACCTGTCTGACACACACCCAGGGCGAGGGCCCGGGCCGGTCACGCTTGTGACGTGACTGCAGGTCGTTCCCTTGAATGTGGGAAACCGATCAACTCCGGCTAATGGAGGTTCAAGCAGCAAGGGAGGCGCTGCTGATACGTGGGGCTGTGGTGTTAGATAATTGTGCAAAATTGCATACCACGTGAAGTTGGCGTCCTTGTCGGTTATGGGAGTTGGTAGATATATGATTCTGTTTTTGTTTTCAATTTCCCCGGCAGCCGAGCGGTTGAGTTTGGAACGCGGAATGTTTGCACTCGCTCGTACACAGTAGCAACAGCGGCAATAATTGCAGCCCTTTTTAGTTTTGGAACCACCTTTTTCATTCGGTGGTGGTTTTTTATTGCTCCCCGACAGGAACGCTTTAATGTATGGTCGATTGTTCTTTTGCTTTTCGATAGCACAAGGAAAAGAAAATTATTATTCATTCGCTTCTGGTCGCCCGGGAAGGAGACGGTGGTGGGCAACTGACTGATGTAATGATAAAAGTTAAAAATTGCTATCATTATGTGTACGAGTTTGAGAACATAAGGCGCAAGTCAGTGTGAGGGTGGCATGTCACAAAGGTAGGGGAAACAGAACAGTAACAGTGGCAAAAAGTACCTTTAGATATTCGATATTCTTCTGTTCATTCTAAATATAATTGCAAACAAAAGTACATTACCGGAATTGAATTTTTCTTGAATTCGTGGAATACCCTGTAATAGCCGCTCCTAATGTACTCCAATGTTCATTGCGCTGTGATTCATCCCTGCTCGGCACGTTTCAAATTATTTTAGCAAACACTGACGCGTACACAAACGACGCTGGGAATGGAAAGTAGCCGTAGAATCACGCGACCTATTAGCTCACGAACCATCCGGTTCTGACTGATGCCAGCAAATAGTTTACCGGTGATACATTGCAACAAAAGCCACTGACATGCGTTAGAAGCTTTATGATGCGCCACACTGTTTTTCTGGCGATTATTGGTCGAAATCTTCAATGCTCAGCACGGAACACATGCACTCTCAAACCGTTTTGTAAAGCGCGCTTCCTTTGTGAAGCTGTTCGCGTTGCGGACTGTCGCAAAAGTCCCAATTAACGCGCGCGGGTTTGTTGTTGTCTCTTGTGGCCCTGTGTGTCAGTAAATGATTTTCGACCTGTGTTCTGCACCTGCCCCGGGGGGTAGCAAGGGTTGCATTGACTGCGACGCACTGCCTCATTGCTTTTGGGGTGGAAAATCTATTATTATCGGGTACCAGAACCACACCCCGCGCCATGATAGGCGAATTGGAACGTTTTTGTAGTACTCCGCCACGAACCCACCTGTTCGTGGGGTTTTGCTCTATCGTTCCTAACGTCTAAACCTCTAACGTCATCATCCTGGTGTAGTGGTCAATAAGTGGGTACGGGGTGTGTAGTACATACAGCTGGTGAAATTTCCCCCAAAATATGAACCGCTATTTGCGTTCCACACGAACTCTGCCTCACGTTCGCCGATTCGTTCAACAAAACATTAGCGCTTTCATGTGTGTAGCAGTTTTTGCTTTCGCACAAACATATGGTTTTGTTGGTTTGGCCATTCGTCTATTGCTGCAGATGTTGGAACAAGCATCATGTTTGTGGTTAGGAGTCGCAGAATATGACGCTATTGGAATGGAGTGTGGAGATCTTGGAAAAAGTTAAGTGTCGTTATGATTTTTTATTTATTTATTTTTCCAATTATGACGGCCGAGGGCCGTATGATCGACATATTTTGTCGAAATTGCATGACTTTGGGCCAGTTTCCTCCCAGTTATGAGCGTTATCCCGGGCTTGCTCGGTTGTTTTATAAACTAACTTAAAACTATGGATTGCAGTGGCGGATGGTGATGTGGTCTTTTTGATGGCATTTTCACTTTACAAACAATTTCGAAGATCTGGATTATGTTTTAATACGCGTTTTGAGTTGAGGCTACCGAAAAGATATGTAAAAGTCATGTATCCACTACGGTAGAATTGTTTTACACCAAAAATTAATGTGATGGAAATGACGCGTTCCAGTCAAAAGGACTGATCCGGTAGTTCTAGTGTGGTAAAACCGTTGTAAGGCTTGGTTCATTTAGAAATGGGGCACTTTGATTGATTTATAGTGGCGCCCCCCGTGGACAAAAATGGAAACTTTTGACAGCGTTTTGTAGACAATAGTAAACATTTCGTTTTGTGAAAACTTCACGCAATTTTGTTTTCCCTGCTCCAAGATATTCGACATGCAAGAGAAGAAGCGAAAACTGATAGTGCACAACTATCTGCAAAATCCAGCAGTGTCATCTCGGGAGCTGGCAAAACAGTTAAGTTTGCCTAAGTCGACTGTGGCGCAAGTGATTAAAAAGTACAAGGAGACACAGAAGATTGCTCGTGCAAACTAAGCGACGGAGTAGAACCGTGAATCGTGAACTGCGATTGAGAGTCATTCAGAAAATCAAGGCTAACCCAAACATCTCCGACTATGACTTGGCCAAAAATCTTAATGCCGACCGCTCTACTGTTCGGCGAATCCGACTCCGAGAAGGTTTTAAATGTTTTCGAGCAAGTAAACATCCCAATCGAAACATGAAACAACAAACAATGGCCAGACACCAAGCTCGGAAGCTGTCTTAAGAAACGTATTTTGTCATTTATTAGGTCTCATCATGGGTCAGTAATGTTTTGGCCTGATCCAGCAAGCTGCCATTATAGCAAGGACGTGCTACAATGGTACAACGATAATGGTGTGAAATTTATACCAAAAACGCTGAATCCACCAAATTGCCCCCAATTCCGTCCAATAGAGCGATATTGGGCAATAATGAAACAAAAACTAAAAAAAAAGGGTGCATTAACTAGGGATATAATACAAATGAAGAATTGGTGGAATTTAATGGCCAGGACAGTGACTGAAGCACCTGTGCGGCGGTTGATGGGCGGTGTAAACAGAAAAGTCCGAGAATTTCTTCGTAAAAGCGAAGTGTAATTTTTTTCATAGTTTTTAAAAAATATATTATAATGAAACCTATGATTCATTCATACAAAGTTTTTCAATTGGTTTAATGGTATAAAAGATACCCGCTATGCAAAGAGCTCCATTTCTAAATGAACCAAGCCTTAGTTCCTGTTTTATAAGTTGTTATAAATTCTGATTGATGAAATTTAAATATCTGAGTGCTCTCTCGTTTGGTAATGTTCAACTAGTATTCAAACGCGCTTCAGTGTGCTTTCCCTATCGGAAAGTTTTGCATTTGAAAAATCACCATTAAAAAAAGAACTACCTCCATTAACGTCTTACGCGCGCACACACGACCGCTAGTAGTGTGTAAGTGCATTGAGTGCATCCACTAACTGGGGCCGCTTGCAATTCTTGTTCGCTGTGCCGTGCCGATGTCTGTGGCAGAGGGTTCACCACCATATGGTGGACTTTGTGCTCTGGCGTCGTTGATCGCATACAGCATCACCACCCTATCTCGTGCATCCCGTGTTACAACGGCCCCCCCACACTAGGTGTACTTTCCGCGCGCGCAGCTTGCCAACTGCTAACGAAGATTTGCATCTTAATCGACCCCAGAGACACTTGGACGTCGGGTTTTTGCTCGATCGACAACGGCTCGCCGTGATATGCCGCGCTGTTAGTGGGTAGGCGTCGTGAGTCTAGCCCGTGCACATCTTACCGCGCAAAGGTGACATGCAAGATAAAATGGCTCAAGCCCCAGCATGAGATAGAATGGGGGGGTATAATTCGTTAAAGCTGATCCGTATTAAACAATAGCAGCGATCTAATCGAAAACGAAACCAATACCATAGCCAAATGTGTTCATACAAATAGTTCTATTTTGTTCATTGGGTTCTAGCTCCCACTGCTAAGTGAGTCTTCCGCCCAAAAGTCGGGAGTGTTTTCTTTCCCTATTATCTGATCGATCATTCAAAAAACACGATCGCCCTATCAAAAAGAGAAAAAAATCAAACTGATCGAATACGGGATCGAATAAGGAGGTAGTGGTTGCAAATTATCCCAACCGCACCAACACTCACACGCAAAGCGCGGAAAGTACAGCCCATGGCAAACAGTACCAGAACCAAACAAAAAAAAAACACATAAAGAAAGAAGTACACAATTTCCGATCTTTAATTACCTGCTCGCGCGTCGCACGAATCGCCGGATGCATCTCCGAATATTTTGACGTTTTCACTTTGGCCACCGCCCGATTGAGGAGGGTTGTTCCAATTGTAATCGCTAATCGGTGACAGCCGCAGCTAGTCTATCGCATCGTTTGCGTTTGTTCGGTCGAGTGGTAGCAGCTGCGCTTTTTGTGTGGTGGTGGTCTCTCTGGTGCATAACGTTGCTCTCGGTTTTAGCCAACAGGATTAGTTTATACTCTTTCGTAAATGAATCGTTGCATGAATAATGTGCCTATCGGATGAAGGAGGAGTATGCGAAATATTCTGAATATTTCATCGGTTTTTGGTCCGAATAGAAGTGTTTGCCTTTATTCTGCACGATCTACAAAAAGTGATGATTGTTTCGATCATCATTATGTAATGCCAATCCATCGAATGCACCCCTGTGTGAGGTAGTGCGCGAACTGCAGCATATCCAGGAGCTAAGGAAAAAACGATGTTCACTTACCGATAAAGAATCTGTTGGCAATATGCATTGAAAACTAGTTCATAATTTGATCTTGTTGTGGTGATCTGCAATGTTCGAACGATCTTCAATCATCATGCAGCACACAATGGCCGGCAGCAGCACGATCGAGGATGTGTAAGTATTGGTAAAGGAATGTTTGAAATAAATGAATAAAAAAAGGCAAGGGTAGACCGTGCTATGATTGTATCTTCGGCGGTGAAAATAGCATCGATTACACGACAGCAGGAAGGAATGCGCGTCTTTTCTGGTGGTAGCACGGTGAAGCATCCGTTTGCCAAAATAGCACCTTATGTATGTCTTCGATGCGTCGCGGTTCATGTTTTAGCGTATCCCTCTGGGAGGGAGGGATAGAGATTATTAAACGAGAGTGCTCGCGTAGGATCTGTTTTTTTTTTTAATAAAACCGCTCACATTCCGAGGCACAGATAAATCGAGGCGCAACCTTCGGCAACCGGGGAATGCTTCGGTTGTTGTTATTTTGGTTGGGAAAATAATTGCATTATTACGGGCCCCTCGGCGGGTGTGTTTTTCTTTTGGCCGCGCAACGTTGTTTGATGTCGAAACACGTTGACTTGATAAAAATTGACCTCGAATTACGCAAATCTTTTTTCTTCCCCGATGGACCCGTAATTCGTAACAATAGCGCGTGGCGAGCACAAGGAAGCAGTTTGTCTGCGGAAGACGAAACAGAATCTCGGCGTGATGAATATCACCGGCGATGTGTGTGATGTGAGTGAGTGTTTTTGGGGTGGAAATGGACGGAATCACACACTGCTCTGGCCACCACACGGTGTGGTCGGTCGCTAATTTTATCGCACGTGAACCGGACGGCGGCCGGCCAGCATGAAATCTGTGTATCTACGGTGTGAACCTTCTTTTCTTTCGCTGCTTGATTCACGAAACTGCTGTCGTCTGTTTGGCTAGTAAATTAGCCGGACCCCGCAGCTCCCAACTGTAGCAGTGTTAGATGTGTGTATTTAGAGGCAAGCGAAATTTGGATCCGTTCCGAGAAACTTGATCACACCTGCATTGTGGACGTGACTGAGTTAATGCCTGAGTGCTCTTATTAACACTTTTCAAACAATTTCATAGACCTAGATTATGTTTCAATATGTTTTTAACTTCATACTATAGAATAGATATATAAAAATGTTCTTGTATTATGTTGCCCCATTCAGATTATCATAAACCACAAACCCAAGGGGGAGAGTATGCTTATTACAAGCAATTTTTCCTCGCTTCTTGATTGCAACGAATGCAGGTAATGAGTTGCGTTGGAACTCAGTCGGTGCAAAAGAGATTATTTTCCCAACCATCGCTAATGTACGATTGTGGTGTGCAGCACAATAAACAACATATCAGGGGTGCAAGTGTGCAAAGTGTGGTAACTATTATTAAGCGTTTGTAATTGTTGGCACGATACACAATCATGCAATAATGAATTCCATGCTTCCTTGTAACGCGTTTCGTAGATTGATGAAATTCGTCAAGGATAACGTTTTCCATGTTTGCCGTACTGCTGCAACACTTCGGTGGAATGGCGACAATCGACGGACCGGAAGGGAGTGGGGAGGTGGGGTTGACGCATAAAAAGCTAAAACTTGTTAACGATTTTCCCCTTGAATGTTGCAAACGGCACACTCACACATCGGTGGCAGGAAACAGGACGTGCGGTTCCGAACAGTCAATTACGTCAATGGAATTGTAGTGTGCAATGCGAACCACCCCCCTTCCAGCGTAGTTTAGCTGAGGAAAAAAGGAGCTCCACTACGTAACACTACAGGAAAAATGATTCCAAGCGCTATAGAATGGGGGGGAGGTTTACATTACTGAATTATTGTGCGTACTGTTTCTTGGAAGGAGCAATTCTTTATCGGACAGGATAATAAGATATAGATACAAATTCAATTTCACACGCGAATAAATCACGAACCTCGAAGCTAGTTCAAAACAGTAAACGAAACGAACGAATTATTGTAAATGTATTTTTTGTGCAAATGTTTGAATGACCAAAGCATTTTAATGTAACTGCATTTCTAACTTCATCACCCATTCATAACATAAATTATAGTGTCTGTTAGTAGTATTTCGTGTTATAGTAATTTACAGTAAAGAAGTTTTATATTCATAGTGCCATGCTACGGTAGGGGTCTCGCGATCTCGTGCCAAACTATTCTGTCTAATACACGGGAGGTTCGTTCTTCAAAATCTCTTCCTAATAGAGTCTTTCATAGTAGATGACTTTTTAGTAGTTAAAATATTACAAACGACTATGAAAACAGTCGCGTCAAGGCACAAACGACAAGAGTATCAATGGAAGCACTTGATAGTACAATTGTGGCACATGATAACACAACACCAGCACGGTGGTATCAGTTAAGTACAAAACTCGAGAGTACAAACACCCGCATTGCGCTGACATATTGACAGTAAAACGACGATTTGGAGGTCTTTCAAACCGGAACGCATCTATTTAAGTTTATCGGATGTATTATTGAAGTCAAATAGCTAGAAGTTTCTTATAGATATTCTAAAGCATTCCAATAGTTTTTATTCTTGGTTATTCCCAAGAAATATTTTATATTAATTATTAATTATTCGAGTATGTCTTCTATATTTCCAATAATTTAAACAGTTCCTTGAGTTTGTCCTGTAACTTTAATAAAGTTTGTATCACTCTCCGGGACAGCAAACCGCCATACCTACTCCGGAACAACTCGACCAACGTCAATCGTCATCCAATTATCATGCCGAACCATGTTAGAGACCCGTCGCAAGCAGTGCAATCACTCAGCAGCTGCGGGTTGCCGCACTTTAAAGTGCACAGCTTACAAACACACCGGACAGAGACGGCCTTGCATACATCGTGCGTTGTTGCAATCTCAGCTTGTTGATGATGATGATGATGATGATGATGAGTTGTATGTGCATGTGTGTCTGTAGAACTCTGTCCAGCAGTAGAATGGAAGGTGGAACAAATTAGAATGACATATAACGGCGTCGGTTTTGCGATGTAAGAGCACGGCCACAGTAGAGAGTAGCCGCGCGGCTTTGGCACGCGTCGTGGAATCAAAGTGGAAGCGCGATTCCTTTCACGACTATCGTCACGGTCCGATGGAGGCGGTGTTTGGTATGGGGGAAAGCGTTCTTTAGCTCCCCTGAGGAGTGGCTGTAAGGGAGGTGTGCCAAGTACATGTGTTAGCCCGACTTAGGCAAAAACGAATACGCGTCACGTGTTGCCCGAATGTTTGCAATGATGTCCGGATCCAGACTTAACGTCGAACCGTCAACGGTCTTTGTTGAAAGTGTTACTGAGTTACTTGAGAGTAGTATAAACCCGACCTGCGGTAGTATTTCTGCTTCCTTGTAAGATTACTTTCTGCACTCTCTGCAGTACTCCGGAACAAAAATGGTCGATTTTGGTCGAGTTTATTTTATTTTTCTGACCCGATTGCTCATCCGCGATGAGCAATATGTGCATGATGAACGATTAAATCACGCTTGAGATATAAAATCATATGTTTTCTAAACAAACTATGCTTGACAGGTAATCGCTCGTAAAACCTTGCCTAACGAGCAACATTTATGAAGTCGTGTGTTTTATGCACCAAACTGCTGGGGGAGGGTTTGTACCAGCTGCGGGGCGACTTCTTCGGGAACCGTTTCGCTTTTCTTGAATGTGGACGTCGTCTGTCCACTGTCTGCTACCGTTACTTCTCGATGCATCAGCAAACTGTTCGCAAAAACCAAGGCAAACCAAGCAGCAGCCGCGCACAACTGAAGGAAGGCGAGGAGGGATTGTTCGTCTGGACGTGTATGGTTTGTCGTGTATGGTTTTGCCCACGGTTTTATGCGGTCTCTATTCTTCGGTTCGCGTTGCTTCCTCCCCCCTCCTGGGTCGTGCACATTCTCGGATGCAGTCTTCGCTGGAGTGCAACACGTATGCTGCGACGCTTGACGGTGGCGTACGAGCTCGCTCATCAGGACCATAAGATTATGATGGAGCCGTTTCCTTTAAGTGCTTTATAAATATATTAAGCACAGCAGTTGGTGATGCTGGTTGTGGCGTGTGCTATACTCGTTCTGCCATTCCTGTGGAGCGATGAGCGTGTTTGTGTGTTGCGTTAGGTTATGTCTGAAGATGTGGTTTAGGAATCTCGGACATATCATCGCTATAACTCCCTCATTTCGGGACGGAAGCATGAGTCGTAAATATCTCTCCATTCGCTTGGCACAGCTCTTTTTTTCTCTTTGCGGAAGGAAGCGCAATATAAATTCCCCAATCCTCCCTCCCGTATCTCGAAAGCTGACTGCCGGAAGCAATCGCAGCAAATTGCTTCATCGTAAGATCATTTCGTCGTGTTGCATTGCGGGCGTGAAGAAGGCATCCAAGCACAGCTCACTTTAATTTGCTCTTTATTGTTGATGATCTTATCGCGCCTGTCCCGCCAGGACCGCGGATTTGTTTTGAGACATCAGTGCACTTTAAGCTGCTTCACCAGAGGTTTGGGATTTGTATACTCTCGTACCCCTTGGCGTCGTTCCATAATATAATAACGAGGAGTTAGAAAATGTACGAATAATTTCACCAGGTTAGGCGGGTTATGTGTCCATCTGGGCAAAGCAGAAAAGATGTGAACGAATATGTTTATTTTACGTTCCGTGCGCGTGCATCGAGTTCTCTCGATTGGGCTGGTATCTTTCCATCTACGGGCTCTAGGAATACTTGAAGGGCCGGGAAAAGGCGGTCTAAAAATGGGAAAACATTTAGACGGTGTATTTTTGCGCCCAGAATAAGGGGAGAAAAAAAACGAACGATCATTCGAATAAGGTGAAAGGAGACTGCGTACGCCATACCTCGATAAAACAAGTCAGGCCAAAAGAAAAGAGAGAGAACGAACCACCTCTTGGACTTGGAAATAGTTGTGGTCGCCAGCTTGTCGGCAATTCGGGCGCGTGTCCTCGTTCTGCCTGTAGCAGCGTAGCAGCATCCCCCGGTTGGGGTTGAAGCTGCATCATCCCGCACCTCGGCACCGATCTTCCTGATCTCCGCACCCAACACCTGTTTATCAGACAGAAGTAACTGTGTTATGTCCCATCGAATGCGCGATCCGTTAGGTGCGTGCATTTATGTTTTGCTGCACAGTGCTCAAGTACTCCTGAAGTACCAGCGAGTGGGGAGCGCTAAACGGAACGAAAGCCCGAGCATATGATTTGTCGTTTCCACCCTCATCCTCAGCAAGCCAGTGCAGCTGCACGGCGCGGTCATCATGATCGTATCATTCATGGTCGATTATTATGCCCACAGCTCCCTCGTCTACACCCCATCGGGGTCGGTTGGTCCCGTTTGGATGCACCGGTGGTGGTGCCACGCGACCGCGATACGACCGCGACAGGCGCGTTTTGTGGTCTAATGTTCCCATTTGTCCATGCGCTTACGTGACACGATAAAGGCATCATTTAGTGTCGGTGCTTAAGATGCGATGATTTTTTAATGATAACATGTACGATCATGCGAGCAAATGGATGAAAACGGACCAAGTGCGGATTAGATTATGCTTTTTTACGATGTTTTGCTATTCGGATAGTGCTTAATTGTATGCTTTTTATGTTTGTTTAAGTTGTATTAATGTTCTAGTTTTGCACATAGTTATCAAACATTTTTCCATCAGATATAATCATCCGGATTGCAACAATGTTTATACTTATCGATCATTTGTAACATGCCCTGCAAATATCAAACGATTTGGTTGTTTTTGGAGGCGTGTCCAACATAAGCGATTGTATCCGAGGAGGAAAACCTGACTTGTAACACG
The DNA here is from genome assembly GCF_943734755.1 of Anopheles moucheti. Taxonomy (NCBI): domain Eukaryota; kingdom Metazoa; phylum Arthropoda; class Insecta; order Diptera; family Culicidae; genus Anopheles; species Anopheles moucheti. The sequence continues at coordinate 37,589,099 of NC_069141.1, read as the reverse complement.
AAGCCTGCTTCTCATGTACCTGTTATCGCGGGCGAATTCCTGCTCTGACCTGTTTTATTGGCGCCGGGTCCAAAAACAGAAACTGCACAAATCCACCTTCTCGATATGCATTCCACCACCCTCCGGAAGACCCGGACAACTTTCTTGCTCCGGCGGATATCGTACGGTGCTCACGCACTGACGGCTTTAAACGGTCAAACCGGGTAGCGCTTTGGGCGCGAAGACGATCGATCATTGCAGCTCTGTTCCATTTGTTGGATGCGTCTTTCACCACAACAAAAGTGTTCGGTGTCGCACAGAAATGGTGCGGCCAGGGTGCGTGCGTGATTCAATGAGCCACATGAGCGGCGCCATATAATTGAGCGGGAGTTAATTTGTTCCGGATTAGGAAGCAATATTGGAAAATCACGCACTGGTGGTACTGCTGTCGGATGGAAAAGAAAGGAACAATCATACTTACTAAATTACATTAAAGGGTTGATCGAAAAGGATCGAAAACATCATTTAACGTAGAATGGTTCGAATAAGAACAAAGTTAAGATTTGATCAGAAATTTGATTGTTTAATTTGGAAAAATGTTTATCGTTCTTAGCAGTTGGCAGTTATATGCTTTTATGTTCATTTTATTGTCAATTAGTACTCAATTTCAATTTCGTCAATTTGGAAAAAAAGTTATACGTTAATGGGTTTTATTTTAATTGATTTGGCCTACGCAGGAACGCTCCCTCCCGTTTATGTGGTAAAATTCTACATGCCGCTTGGTCACAAGTACATACAATACGTGTTTTTAATTTAATTAATTTAATTAATTTAATTTAATAATGATTTTAAGTAGGCATTTTAACGCGCATTTTGACCAATTCGATTTCAATGTGACTACTCAGTGTTTTAAGATTATGATTTTAGAGTCGTCGACAATAGTTTATAAAGGTCAAGGTCCATGTCCAGGTCCATGTCCAGGTCCAGAAAAATTATAATTTTTCTTCTCACTGTAATTTGCTAAGATTATTTAACCCGATCGCTTCGGGAAGTATCGACACTCATTTAAAAAGGATTGTAGCGCAAGTATACGATACAAATTACTGCAAGTAAATTGTGTTTATAACTTTGAGGTTAAATTTAGTTTATTTTGAAATGGCCGTTGAGAATCCTTAAATAAAACGAAAAACAGACAAACAGAACAAAACAGAAGATTTGATTAATCTTTCTACTCGTAATCTTTTTAAAAAAAAAATCAATTTTCTCTTTAAAAAATATAACTAAATAAATGTAATCTCAGATCCACAGCAATAGATCGCAGATTGTTTGTATAACACTGTATAACAGTTTGACTTGTTCAGTACCACCGAAGTAGGTTATGTTATTAATAACGAGAACAAATTTATGTGGAAATGAACATTAATTAGACCTCATGAATACCCGGAGTCAACGAGTTACATGATGGCTGCAACTGTCATTTTGAAGTTAGTGACGGACACAACCGAACGAACGAATGCCAGCATGCCCCTAAGTATCGTTCTGAATTGTGTATGTTGTAGCTTTTAGAACCTCTTAACCTTCGAGGTAATGATGGCTGCAACATGGAAGGTGTTGGTTTGCCGATCACGTATCGGTAAATTAATTTCTCCTATTATACTTCTGTTGTTCTGAGGAAGGGTGTCAGTTATTACCAACATGCATTTAATGCAATCCGTTTTGGGTGAAAACACATTGTACTTGCCAAGCTTCATATAGTTTTAAAATGGTCTGCTCCTTTCTCTTTGACCACACCACCTTATTTGCGCTTCTATTGGAATTGGTTTGATTTATTGAATATTTTCCAGAGCATATTCATGCTTGCATATGTATGCTGAAGTTGGTCGAAAACAAACAAAAAAGTCGACCCGTCTACTGGCGAAGATGACTCCTTTTTAGTGTGAAAACGTGCACTTGCATGCAGTTCCCCAACAATATCATTGACCTCATCTTTTGCGGACGCTGGCCAGCGAGCAACGGCGCTGCATCGTTAGCGCCATGCGCCCTGTCGTTTATGACTGGCTGGCTCGGGCCGGTTGCCCCGCGCATAATGTTTGTGACATCGCCGTGTTTTTTTGTCGGCCAGTGTCGCCAGTAATATGTTTGCCGGTGGGACACACCCCGTTCCTCCACCCGTTTCCCCCTCACGAATCGTCACGATGTGTTTCTGATCGTTCTTCCATTGCGTCGGTTGCTTTCTCTGTACGGTTCTGTTCTTGCGCTGTTGCGCTGTCCATTTTTCGCTTCGACAACATTCGTCATTTGCTCGTGCATGCTGCTCCGGGGGGTAGGGACACAAAATGGAGAGAGGATGTGCAGCAAATGTGATGTGAACGCACGTTTTATGCACAGACGCATACGGCACAGTTAGACCGCGTGCGCCGGACCTGTCGGTGCGTGTGGATGTGCGTTTGTGATTTATGCGTTATGTGACGCAAAGGTGTGTAGACGATGCAGCGACGTCGCGATCGTGGTACCAAGCGCGAGAATAGCTCTCAAATTCGATGCGCTGTCGTCTGGGATGCAATGCTTCTCTGTTAAAGCGAAGATCACCAGTACAATAACATGTGTCGGAGGTTGATGGATCGATAAACTGTGGTATCGAGATTGAATAATAGAACGCAAGGAAATCATTCTCTGTCTTATCAGAACATGTTCACTGTTTACCCTTTTTTGCTACTTTTTTTCGCTTTTTCCTAATGCATTCTTTAGGTGTTTGATAAACATGCTATAAATTCATTTACTTTATTTATTTAAAATTGTTTAATTAATTTTCTTTTTATTCCGCATAGTCGGTCTTTCTTGATTTTGATTTGTTAGAATATTGGTTTTAAAGTCACTAGGTTTAATTAAAATCCAATTTAATGACAAGCAGTTATTATGTTTATATGATTCCATTTATGACAAAAATAGTGCAAATGGATTGGATCACGGGTCTTAATTATGTTCCGATTCAAACTTATTATTACATTGAATTTAGAAGTTAATGAAAATATCTAGTCTTCATATATTAAAACATATCGTATTACGGTACAAACGTCGTATGATTAGTCCCTGGGGAGATGCTATCACAAGAAAATATTATTCATGGATGCAGAAAGTTGGAACAACACTAGAATAAAACTGCTGTGCCACTGCTGTAGCCGTAAGCTACGTTTCCTTCATATTCGATCACGATCCTAGATCTACTTTTTCTTCCTACCTCTTCCCACGTACGCAAGAGTTTCTGATCGCAATTGACTGCAAATCGATCATGAATCACAGATAAAGTGCTTCGAAGTTTGGCGGGACGAAACAGAACGATCAGTTCGTGTGTATTCTGGCACATATGCTGATGGGATTGTACGCCGATCGTGCACACAGTAAAGGTGAACAGAATGGTGTTTTTCTAACACAGTTCCGACCAACAACCATTAGCGCACGGTGCCTCATGCCTTTTAATGTTTTGTAGCGTTTAGCTATGCACTCTGAATTTCTTGCCACGATGGTAGCACCAGTCCGCGATCTGGGACTGAGAGCTGCTCGCAATACGATGATTATTGCTCTTTGCTGCTATGCTCCTGCGTGCAGCGGGGTCCTCTTCCCACGCGCGTGAACTCGAAGTGCAAAAACGATTCTGCATGGCATATGATAAACACGAAGGCGGACAGCAGCAGTAGTACTACAATCAAACCCCTTCAGCCGTAATCGCGTGGATTCGTTTTAACTTTTCCAACCATTTGCTCTCTGTGGCTTCTCCGCTGAGTGAGGGGGTACAAGTCGAATTGCAAAATATTATGGTTTTGCGCATTGGCGTAACTGAGTCTGTTGATACATATTTTGTACATCAGCGAGAAAAGGATTCTGAATGCAAAGCAGTATCTGTGGTTACATCGGCGTAATCCGTTCGTGCTTTGATTTTGATGCGGAGGGGGGGGGGGGGGGGGGAGCAATGTTGCGAGGGCAGTGTTTTGTTACTATTCTGGTTCACCATTGTTCTTTTCCGTCACGAGCCTTATTTTTGCATCGCATATGAATTTGAATCTGTTAATTGAATGAACGGTCTTAGATGTATGGATTGTTAGGATTTTGTTTACTAAAGAGGGGGGAAGTGTCAGAAACTCAAAGCAAGGGCATTTTTGGGTAATTTTAAATTAAAACTACTTGATATATCTGCAAGTATGTTTGAAATTCAAGTTATTGAAAATATAAAAGAGTTCATCAATTTTTCTTCACTCGATTATTGACGTTTTAGAGGTTCCCGAGTATAGTGTTTCGTAGAAAAATCATCAAAGTCATTGCAACATATAAAACTTTTCATAGGGGAAAATTTGAAAATGAAATGAAAATGAAAATTTTCAATTCAGAATTCAGAATGGCGCTTTTCCATGTAACTTTAATTTGCGCATAAAACAAAGATTCATCAATTTAAGCATTAAATCCTTCGACAAGTACTAGAAAATTGTGTGAAAATCATATCTTGAAAATTTCAATCGTATCGCAGGTCTTCGAGAAATCGTTCGAGATTTGCAAACGTTTTAATATTGAGCTTTGCTCATAGACGTATGGCAATGCATCAATTCCTACCGTCGTAATTTCGGTGTTTGTCGGTATATTCATCTAAATCATCTAAAATCAAATATTAAATGAAGTAAAGAAATACAAAGGAAGCCATAAATGACGGTTCTAGACCTCTTGATGTTGTTGTGCCATTAAAGAAGAAGGATTGCCCGACTCTCCAGCTACCTGGTAATTTTTGTTCAATTATGTCGATAATATATTCGGCATGACCTAAAGGAATCAATAAGAGTTATAAGTTAGTTAGTTAAAGTATACCTTTATTGTTTATAATTTCTAGATGTAACGTCACAATGATAATTTGGAGTAGTGGGTTCGATTAGTAATCTTTCCGCAATGATATATGCTTTTCTATAGCGTAACCGGTGTTGAATTTTTATACTGGTTGTTGGAGTTAATGATGCGAGAAAAATTATTCACAAAAAAAACTCACGTGTAGAAAAATGAATTACTAACTATCTTACATCTAAGAGAAACACCAAATCTATCTAAATTAAATTATCTATTAAATTACCTAGATTATAAGAGTTATAAATCTTGATTGCTTGAGAAGTAGAGTAGTTTAAATTGCCTTCAATACTTGAAAAAGTAATTGTGGCACTTAATTTATCTTGTCCCAGATTTTCCGGATGTGTTCAGTAATGTAACATCAGAATTAGATACATTCCAAATTGGAATAAATTTAATAATGTAATCTACTCTTCTATTTAATTGGAAAAGAATTTTCAAAAGTGCAAATGCCAGCGTGCTAAAATAGAAACATTTTCAACGCATATCACGGTCCAAAATTGATTTCGCGAAGAGCGTTTTGATCGGACCGGAAATTCCTTTACCTTGACGCGTTTGTAGCTCCTAACGGGATCGCAGCGGTTTTAATCAAGCGTGTATCGCGCTTTTATAAGCCTTGTGTTATGATCGTTAGTTGTTTAACGCCGCAACACACCCATTGGACGCGGGAAAGCATATACCACCAGCGAGCGATTCAAAATATGAGAGTGACACCAATGTGAACGATGACTCTTCGTTACACAGAGACCCTGCTATAGAGTAAAACACGACCAAATCTGATCTGATTGGGGAAGGGAGATGAAGGAAGTAAAGGGCTCTCTTCTTGTGAAGTGTGCATTTTATTTCCTTTTTTGTGTGTACGCTCGGAAGCACTGATGGACGGACGTGTGGATGTGCTTTCCGTTATGAACCAGAGACTCAATCAGGATCGCTCAAACTTGAAACAGGTAACTCCCAAGCGTCACGTCAAACACAGGGGAGAACTTCGAGGGATCTTCCATATCCCATGGTCATCCCCGTTTCGTTCCTATGCGCGTGATCGCCCAAAATGCAAAAGACAGCCGGACGGACTAACATTGTCGATTTACGCTACAGAGTTCAAGAGTGCACGTGTTTTAAGGCATTTTTACTGCATTATGGTCAGCAATTTTATCTTATATGACTTTAAGAAGATTTTAACTAATTTTACAATTACGTTATATTAACATTTAGACGATTTTTCAACATTTTGCAAGTTTTAGCCCACCTTCGGGGGCATTGCTATTGTTGATGTTGGTATCTTGGGCAGCATATTGGTTGTCACACCTTCACCAAAAAGAAGAAGAAGAAGCTCACGTAAACAACATGAGAGAAGCCGCTGCAGAAACGAACAAGTTTTATCTGCATTTATATGAAATGCAGTTGTTTACATGTTGAAAATAACAGTGAGGAGTCTTCTGCATTTTCTGCCATTGCGAATAAAGCCTTATTCGCTTCTTTATCACCGTCATGTTCGTGCAACCGGTACCACCGTCATGATCATGCTGCCGGCAGAACCAAAGGAATGAAAGAAATGAATGTGCTTTTTTACCATGATACAGGTCCATTTTGTACTAGAAGAGGGTCCTTAACCTTTAGATGATCCTTTTACATCGCACAACAGCTCCAGTGCCATCTCGCAGTGGTTAAAATAGGTTACAATTTTCATCACCGCATCCGACCTATGAATGTGCATGTGATATTCTTCGTCGTGAAAGTTAAATTATTATCGCACGTTTGGTTGCAAGCAGAGCTCTTGTTACATTATATTTGCCCCTCTAATATATTGACAATAGTTTACGTTACAATCCCAGGAAAACAAGACGAGACAAACTCATGATGGTTTGATGACGGTAATGATGATGCTGTTCCACTGGAATCAGTGTCCGAAAATGCATGTAAAATAGAGACTATTTATACCTCCATTCAATCCAGGAAACACTTTTCTCTGAGGCTGAAGCTTCAACGAAATCAAAATACATACCGACCTTTTATTGCACCATCAATTTGGTGCATCTAGCGCAAATTCATGACGAAGACATACACAGCAGTGCATATATCGCTTGACTCCATCATGGGTGCTTTTATAGCCCTATTTTAACCCCCAACTCAACACAGACGTAAAAGACAAATACATAACATACTGAAGATTGAGACACACGCAATACGAGTTCGATTCTAAATATAGACGGTAAAATGATTGAGGGATGCATAGAAGAAAAAAACAACCAAGAGGGAAGGGTGAGAGGGGAAGGGGAGATGGAGCTGAAAATTATGTTTTTGGCAGCGTTGCCAATTTTTTGGCTGCGGCAAATGTCAAAATCGGTCTAAACCCTCGTTAAAAAGACGTCTTTCGGCGGTCTAACGGCGGGCGGTAAGACCGCCAAAAGACGTCTTTTCAGTGACATTTGCGATCTGGGCGATCGTACGCGACCCGCGTAGATCGCGTTTAAATGGGCGAATCGAAGAGTGAGAGTAAAGTCGCGAAAGAAAGCGCGCCCAGCGCGAACGTGCGTTTGCTGCTTGTGGAGAAGAACGGGTAGAACGAACCGCCCGGCGAAGGCGAAGCGTTCCGCGGGTTCGGTTGTGTGTTGTTTACGGTATGGCGAAGAAATCGAACGACGACTAAGACGAGAGCGTGCGACGATGTTTGTTTCTCGGTTGCGCGCAGCGTTTAACGCCAATCAGTTCTCGATTCGATCGCGTTGCGTAAACGTCGCTCTTTTTCCGCTGTGTGCCGTTCCTGTTGCGCTGTTAGATGTTGTGCCGTGTGCCGTGTTGCTTTTGTTAATGTAAAAATTGTACCGCCAACAGCGAATCGCTAGCTACGTTTTGTTTCGCAGAACGAGCTTTCCTGTACGCGAAAACATCAATCGTTTTTTAAAGTGCATTACCTTTATCAAGCAAAAAACGAGCAGCGGACGAGTAAATCTTGGCCACTTCAAGCATCGACATAAATTGCGTAGAAATGGATTTCAATTGAAGTTCAATCAATTGACGATCGGTGGTGCGCGTCCAGTGTTTAGTTGATGGTGTGATGGTGAAGTGGGGAATGAATTTCCAGAATTCAACTTTTACGCTAATGGAATTGCATGTGAAGTTTTGGCTTAATTTTGGAATCGATCGGCCGAGGATCGAAGTGGAAAACACACACAGAAATGCGCTCTGATTAGTTTCGCGTATCAAAAAGCATGCGAAAAAACAAAGCTAAATCGTGCTCTCTAGTGTTCGATATTGCGAAATCGATTAGCGGTTCTCCACCTTCTTCGGCGTGTAATAACCGCAAATGGGGGTTTGGAGAGAGCATCACAAACAAAAAAAAACAACAAAGAATAACGCATGCTTTAGAGTTGATGACGATCAGGTTGATGATGATGATGATGATGGTGTCGATCGGTGAAGAATGAGCGTTCATTTTCTTCTCTCGCTTCTTGAATTCGATACGTGGTGTGTGCCTTTTGGGGGAGGCGTTTGAAGTGGCGGGTTCGGTCGGTTGTTGGTGGAGGTGGTGTAACTGGCGCCAACGCACTGACAGTCGGCGTTGGGGTTGTACGCGCGGTATCGATCATCAATGTTTGATTCTGTGCCTTCCAACTCGTTCTCCCTTCTGCTCCACGTTGTACCACTGGGCTCGCGATCCGTGATTTTCCAGGGCTTCTCCAACATGTTTCTCCAACAGGCGATCATCATCTTCGAACCGCATCAAAACGTGATTTAGAACAGATATTCGATTCTTGAGCGCCTATTTCTATCCACAACTCCACCTTCGTACGTCCACCTTCGTCCGATCACTTTCCGATTCCGATTCCGAGCTGTGAAAGGTAGCAATCAGTTCAGTTGTGTACACGTACTTTGGTGCATGTTTGTAGTGCGTCTTTATAGTACAGAAGAGTAACAATCTTGGGTGGGACGACGAGGTGAGAAATGAAGGTCCAGAGACACACCAGGGAGAAGAAAGCGAGGGTCTCTTGGGCAGTGAGTCGTCGGCGTCAGCGTCTTCGCTGCGTACCGAATATTTGTTTACTTTGTGTATCGTAAACGCGGAGAGCAATAGTAGCAACAACATAGCATAACGCCATCCCAGCCCATATCCAGCGTTTCGTTGCGTGCGCTAGAAAGAGGTGATGAAGTAACTGTTGGACCTGGTGGTGGATCGCTTAGTGAAGGAAACGGATTTGTTTATTTTGATTGCCTTTCATATTGACATTAGATATATCTCGTACGATCGGGGGGCGACTGAAACTAAGGCAAAAAGTGCCGCAGTAGAACGAAACGAACGGGCAAAAAAGTGCATAAACGACGGGTGCCAAACACGGACAGAAGTATGTTTCGCGTAGTGAATAAAGGCGAACCCTGTAACTAATTTTTTTCACTTTTTATTTTATTCGTGGCCTCTGATTTTTGAGGCATTGCATATTTGCGCTAGGTTCTAAACTTTCATAATTTAGGCACTTCAAATTTGGTGGTGTCCATGATCGCGAAGTCAAAGTAAAAATTGTTGTTACATTTTAGTTAAATCATTCCCTTCCTAATCGATCATTTCTTCTTTCCGTTGCAAATATGTGTGCCAAATTATGTGCTTATCGTCAATTCTATTTCGATTTTTAGCACGTTACCTGCCCTCTAATCATGGTGCTTTCGTGCGGTTCCCGGTTGCAAACAGCATTTAGGAAAGTAAATCACGATCAGTTTAGCTAATTGGTAGCAATATGCGCAAAAATGCGAGCTGCTGCCCGTCCCTGGGCATTTTTGGGTGGTTGATACACGACGCGATATGGCGATGATTTCAAACTCGGCAATAAATCATCTTCACCACCCTGCACGGCTCCCCACATTCCGAATGGCAACCGGGCTTTTTTTAAGGGGTGGAAACCGCAAATCTGGGTTCTTTATCATCACGCTTGTGGGGCGGAATCGAATTGCAGCAGTGCGTGGCAAACTTGTGGCTGTGTTTTTTTATTCCTTTACTACGTTCCAGTACCAGAACATCCTCTTTTAAAGAGTTCTAATGTCAATCCGACTGGCGTTTCGGGTGGCGCCATAAATTATCAGTCAAATTGGAATACTTTTTTTTATGCGTGTTGAGATTGCAAATTTCGATCGGGAATTCAAATGGGAATGAAGAAGCAGGGCAACCAAAAAAAAAAAACGATGCAAAATATGTCCAAAATTGATGTGATGTATTTATTGTTATTATTTTGTGTAAACAGCTGTGATTTTTTTTATTGCAACAAGTTAAACCTTATCATTGTTTATCCTTCATGTGGAAGGTCATTGGTTTTGCTGTCCAGAATTGGAAGAGTGTGGTAGCTCCAATTTGTTCCATAATGAGAACTAGCAGATGATAACCACCCATGGCTAATAGTCCCGGATGGGGCACACTCTGTTTGGCAACTTATTGACCTAGTTGATTTATTGCGAAAAACGAATCGGAATCCATCGAAACGTTTTCACAGTTGATAACCCTTGATGTAATAAAATTTGTTCCTATTTAGAATTAAACTTTCCATGTTCGTTGTTAATAAGTGGCTTACGATTCGTTAAAGATAGAGCCTTCAGTAGCGCGTTATGCTGTTGTTGTGCTGCTTCTTTAATTGCGGTATAAATCTAATTACGTAGGTCGAATCATCGTCCAGTACACCACATCAATTAAGCACAGAACACACAGTGCTCTCATGCGATGCCGGAATGTGAAATGAAAAAGATGTATTTTGGTTTTTGAAATGCCCAATTTAATATTTAATGTTGCGATAGAATGTTTACCGCGAACATTTATCGTGCCAACGATACAACCGAACCGAATGAAGCGATAAAGTTTATGATTTTGAACCAGTGCCTCGGGGCGATCGACGACCTTTTTCCAATATGATTTCGGCTTGGGCTTGGTTTTGACATCCCCCAATATCCGGTTTGGTTATCCCCATGTATCTGCGAGAATGTCCACCAAAAAAACATGTCATTTCATATGCTTATCATCATCTGTTAACAGTTTGATAGTTAGACATTTCTCCCCGGATTTTTTCCTTGGTATTTTTTGTTTTGCAAGATGGCTATTTTTTGTACGATCTACTTATATGTTACCTAAGGTTAGGGGGTTATATTTTGTAAGTTTTCTTTTTCTTTGGCATCGAATGTTATAATGTTTATAGGTTTTTGGTGCACAGTAATTTACGTTGGTTTTTAGGATGTTAGTAACACACATAACCAAACCCCAGTATAGCTTTCACAGACTTAATATTCAAATGAAGCTGAGTTTCCTAGTCATCACAAAATGTCCCCCGATGGCAACGAACTATATGAAGATTAGTTTTCTGCAGGGTTTATTGCAACAAATTTTGAAATATTCTGAAGTGTTTGTGTTTGTAAAACAAGAAAACCATCGTGTATCGTTCATTTAACGAGCACAAATATTGTGGAATTTTTCCCGCTACCGGTTTCTCTTCACAAAAAAGAAAAGAAAAATATTTAGCATAATCTTCACCATCATCATCACTTGTATAGGTCCGCATCATCGTTTGCGTTCGATATCGTACAGTTTAACAAAAAAAAGAAGCGACCTGTCCGATCGAGGTGAAATCCAATTATCATCGTGATGGTTTCGTCTTGTTCTGTTGCGAGATTAAGGCGAACGCGAAGCACAGAAGAAGTATCCCGCCGGGTGGGAAATCTTGTGCAGATCGTCGTGGAAGACTCGGAAGAAAATCAAAAGAACCACGATCACGTGAATGAACTGCGTACGGTGGTGGTGTTCGATAGAAGAGTGGTTGTAAAGGTGTTATAAGTGATAATAATCGTACCGAGTGGCAATCTAAATTTTCTTGATTTATTCTTTGCGTTTTACCAAACAGATGACCATCGGGTGCACAGTGCGTGTATGAACATTTGGAGCTATTTCTTGGCGTTTTATAGTAAACCGCATGCGTTTAGATGGTAGAAGAAATTTGTTCGCCGAACTGAGCGTTATCTGTGTGTGCCTGTGTCGTGATTCTATGTGGCTCGAAGCAGTGTACTTAAAGTAAATTGTTAGAAGATTAAATCGAGCTTGTTAAAACGGTCTCAAATTGAAGAAAAATCAATGCTTCATTCACTGGATTACAACACACCGTCCGGGGCAGAGATGGCAAATTATGGAAATGGTTAGTTTGGTTTGTTTGTAGAAATTTCTTTTTCATTTTATGAAAGTCCGGAAATATTACGCTTTCTACCGTCGACAGTGGAAAAAAACAAAAATCGTATCACTAAATCATGTTAGTGCAAAAATTCATTATCTTCTGAAGCAAAATGTATGGACATATGTATGCCTTTATGTTTCTTTTTTGTTTTTGCAATACAAGCAGCAGAGCTATCTGCATTGAGATCTTTCACCAACCCACTTGAACTGAACAGATTTTGTGTCCTTTCTCGGTAGTATTTATGTATCGGGTAGTGCTGGAAGGTACACGCGTGTCCCGATGTGTGTTGATATTTATGACTGAGCTTGTACATGTGTGCCACATGCTTGCCAGAGGGCGCACAGAATAACAAAATTGCAAAATGCTCAACAAAACAAGTACTCGTTCGGAGAGTGTGCGCCTACGTATGTGTCGTTAGCGTTCAGCTTCGAATGCGTTATATTGTTTAATGTTTCAGCCCGTTGTCGAACATAAATTTTCTTGATGCATTGGTATCTCTTTCTGCATAAACTTATATTGATTGGGTGGTGGTGTTTCAAGACAATGGGAATCTAATGGAAACGTATTAGGTGTATACGTATATATTAGATTTATTAGTACGTAAGTTGACCACAAAAAGCACATAAATAATTAAAGTTGGTCGGCATATTTTTAATCAAGTCATCGTGCAAGAACTAAAGTTCGACAATAAAACAATTTTGAACGATTTGATCAAAGGCAAATTCTAAAAGAACCTGTGTGTTTTAATGCCATGGTAATTAACACAAAATACAATATGGATCGAATAGTCATCTGGGAACCACCAGCTAAAGTGAATGAAATTGACCCGTTTCTTATCGTCAAATAAGACAATATTGAGCAAAAAGAGATCGTGGTCAAAGCGGGGTGGAGCAACTCAAACAGCGCTCAAATCAATACTAACGAACATGAAGATTCTACTATGTATTTGGTGGGTCTGGAAATAGAATTGTTCATTATGAGCTGCTTTCGCAAGGTCAAATACTTCCTTTGGGCAGAATTTGCCGGGTTGATACGAAATTGAGAGCAAGGGAATATTTTAAAGATCAATTATATTTTAAAATGGGCATTTTTAAAGTGGCATGATGGTAGCGGAGCCGATCTGCACACGAACGGACCGGACCAAAATCCCATCCGGACCAATCCCCCGTAGCAAGGACTGATTATCCGGCTTCGTGGTAAAATAAGTCGATACGGCCAGGCCGTTCTAACGAAATAAAAAAAAAAATATTTTAAAATGACAACAAATCATACAACAAAACAATGCTTATATAACACAATTGGCACTATTCGAATATGAAATAATCTTGAATTTTACACAAGCATAACACATTTCTTTTTCCACAACCTAATTTTCTAGCGTTTCTGAGCTCCAGTAATTCTAGCGTTTTTTTCCATTGGTAGAAACGAAGTTACAGTTCAATTTTAGGATTAATTGCAATATAAAACATGTTGCCTATCAATGCTTTTAGCTAACTTGTATCGCAAAGTCTAACGCATTTTTGCGAATACCGATCAAAACTGCATCTGTACACAGTGCGTTGCTTCTGGGGTGTTTTATTGCTGATCGCACAGATTAGTGAGAAACAAAGTGGTGCCTTAATCTGTCCGCCAGAGCAATAAACATGAATTAATGGTTGTTCGTTCGCCACCTCCTGGTGTCCCCGGGAGGAGGGGTGGAACGGTAGATCGCATTTTGTTCCGCACACCTGTTTGTAACCTTTTTTGCCCCGGTGAAGTGGTCGTAGCGCTACACTCTACTAGGTCGGAGAACGAGTTATTAATCGATATTTTACAACCCGTCACACGCCTCGAGAGTAAGCTGTGCAATGCTTTTAAGCGCGTACAACGGTTTGATTTGATGCGTTGGAACTTCCCACCGCAATTATTGGCAGCGTGTATTGAAAACAAGTTAAACATGACTATAAATTATGGGCTATGGAGAGTGAATGGAAGATTTTTTGTTTAACAAAATAGTGTCGAATAAATCCTCGATGTTTTGGTTTATTCAAATATTTAAATACTTCTAACACAACACCGTCCAATACACAAAAGATACAGAATTAGGTACAGTTAAGCCAAGTAGTTCGATTTCTAATGTCGATTACTACATGTATGCTGAACAATTAGGTATGTGTCCTTTTTATTAATGGTGAGTCCACCCTTCCATTACTGTAATAATAACGGTTTAATCACAGCATAACGTGACAACATGAAATGTAATTAGAAACGGCAGTGACAAAAACAAAAAAATAGTTAATAGAGCAAGCGCGCACACCAACCTTCTTAGGGCAATAATTACTCAACTAAGCGTGCGTGCGCGGCTAGCGTTAGCGATTGCTCTTGGGGACCTGGACCAATGCCATTTCAGTTGCAACAAATTTGTCACCTGGAAACTAGTGCAGCAATTAAACTGCTTTCAGATGCAGGCTCACTTGGGCTTGATCGATGATCGTTTCAGATCGTATCGCAACAGCTAGACTTCTTTCCTGTTCTGCCTTCTGGAAGATGTTTTTTTCAATTGAGCGTGACGTGCTTGTATTGATGCACTAGAATAATGGTGTATGATGGTTCACTTTTAATCTACACGACCCGCTCACGCCATACGCACATACTAGCCGAACACACCTTTTTCTGTGGAAAAAAAAAATCAAAACACAAAATACGTGCACCCAACGCTCCTCCGAAGGCATCATATTTGCGATAAGATAAATAATGTGCCTGCTTTCTTCTCGCCCGGTACATGTGTGTTGCGTAATTGCACCACAAGGAGGGAGTTACGACCTAATTTATGTTTAATATTTTCTTTTCGTCTGCCCTGCTCTTCTGCGATCGTTTTGTTGTGTGCCGATAGCGAAGTATTATCGCGTTCATTAGAACGAAAGGAGGGCTTTGTGTTTGATCGATATGGCTTTTTTTTCGGTTTTTTAAAGAGTATGTTTGGTCTGGTGAAATGTTCAACAAGCGAGGGTTTTTTTTTGCCAAGCAAAATGATAGCAAACATTGGGACTGATCGCGCAACGTTTTGGCGGCGATACGAAAAATGTGACAAGCGGAGCGGAATTCAAGGGCAAAGATAAGGATTTTGGGTTTATTTTGGACTGATTGTAAAGATGATTTGCGAGCAATAGCCGAAGATGCATCGTACTAGTAAAAACAACACAGGACGCTATTGCGAAAAAACAGCTTCAAAATACGTTTGTAGCCACATGCACTCATTAAGTGCCAACTAGCGATTGGCTATTTACTTTGCTTAACGAATATTACGGACGCGTAAGTTTCAACATCCAACACACACTTTCATCGCTCATTCAACCCGCGCGAGCACCGCGTGCATTTTGCATTCGTGAACGATTTGTTTGTATTCAATTAGTTTTCTTTTTCATGGAACAAATAAACAAACAATAATCTTGTTATAGGCCGCCTTTTACTCCGTGCGCAATCACGGTTACACACGGCGTTTCCGTCAACAGCGGGACGGCAACATCCACGCAGCGGATGTGTGCATTTTGATTGACCGGGCGTTATTGGGCACGGGATCATCGATAAAGTTTTTGTACCGTTGATTATGTGTGCTGTGAATGAATATGTATATGGGCACTTACGACTGTGATTATTGCATAGTGCAGCAGTTGGCGTTGTGTTTTTTTTTTCTTTCGCCTAGACATGGTAATCAGAAAAAAGAATTAAGAAAATAAAACATAGCGTTTTCGCTTGTTGATGTTTACGCGAACCACACCGTGTCGAATCACGATGAGTGATACTTTCTTATCGCAAAGGAAGCGATCTTCTTGACGCTTGCCGTTAATTTTGATGCAGCTGATGTAGAGGGTGCAGCCGCGCAGCAGTGTCCCGTGGCATGTTTTGACAAGGATTGCACATTACGAATAAACCCATAACCCATACATTTTTCTGTTAATTAGTGGTTGATTGAAGAATGGTGTTACTAATGTGGCGCCACCTATCACACTCGTTGTATGTTCTATAAGGGTGAAACATAAATAAAAAAAATAATTCAAAAACTTATTTTTAATCAATTTCTAACGGCTAGCTACAATAGCGACTGTAAATATAATTATTATAATAATTGTTATTAATTTACGTAATATTACCTTCAATATATTCCAGATTACTATTTCACAATGGACACCGACGATGTGGAATCCTCGAGCAGTAGCACAATGTCGAGCCTAAACAGTCTGTTTTCCTTCACTAGCCCTGCGGTGAAAAAACTGCTCGGTTGGAAGCAGGGCGATGAGGAGGAAAAATGGGCCGAAAAGGCAGTGGACAGTTTGGTAAAAAAGCTCAAGAAACGAAAAGGCGCCATTGAGGAGCTCGAACGTGCCCTATCCTGCCCGGGACAACCGTCCAAGTGTGTTACTATACCGCGGTCACTGGATGGACGACTTCAGGTAAGATCGTTATAGTAGCTGGTGATGCTTAAGATTTTTAATTGAATATTAATTATTCCCACGATCACATTGTAGGTTTCACATCGAAAAGGGTTGCCGCACGTGATCTATTGCCGGGTATGGCGTTGGCCCGACCTACAGAGCCATCACGAGCTCAAACCATTAGAAACATGTCAGTATCCATTCAGCGCGAAGCAGAAAGAAGTTTGCATAAATCCGTATCACTACAAGCGCGTTGAGAGCCCTGTACTGCCGCCTGTATTGGTGCCGCGCCATTCTGAGTTCGCGCCGGGCCATTCGCTTCTGCCATTCCACCAGATGAACGAGCCAAATATGCCGCACAATGTGAATTACTCGAATACGGGCTTCAACAACTCGCATATGGGCGGTGGAGGCGCAGGCGGTGGTGGAGGAGGTGGAGGAAACGGCGGTGGTGGTGGCGGCGGTGGAGGGGGCGGTCCTAATTCTCCTATTTCCTCGCACATGGGTCCGAACAGTCCGATGTCGTCCGTATCGAGCCCGGGACCTATCAGTTCCAACCCACAGAGCCCGTACGGTGCACTACCGGAGACGCCACCACCAGCCTACAGTCCACCGGAGGAGGGAAACACGGTTAGCGGCGGTCAGGATGGTAACCAGATGGACACGAATCAAATGCATGGCGAGGTTGCACCGGTGAGCTATCAGGAGCCACCGTACTGGGCTAGCATAGCGTACTACGAGCTGAATTGCCGTGTTGGCGAAGTATTCCACTGCACCAATACTTCCATCATAGTGGACGGGTTTACCAATCCGTCCAATAATTCGGACCGCTTCTGCCTCGGACAGTTGAGTAATGTGAATCGTAACAGTACGATCGAAAACACAAGGCGCCACATCGGTAAGGGTGTGCATCTGTATTACGTTGGTGGTGAGGTGTATGCGGAGTGTCTCTCCGATTCGGCCATCTTTGTACAAAGCCGTAACTGCAACCATCATCATGGGTTCCATCCGAGCACGGTATGCAAAATTCCGCCCGGCTGTTCTCTAAAGATTTTCAACAATCAGGAGTTCGCACAGTTGCTGTCACAGTCCGTCAATCACGGCTTCGAAGCGGTGTACGAGTTGACTAAGATGTGCACGATACGCATGAGCTTCGTCAAGGGTTGGGGAGCGGAGTATCACCGACAGGATGTCACCTCAACGCCGTGCTGGATCGAAATTCACCTGCATGGGCCCCTGCAGTGGCTCGATAAAGTGTTGATGCAAATGGGTTCACCGCACAACGCGATCAGCTCGGTGTCGTAAGAAAGAGGGAAGGGGCTCAAAATTAACTCCTGCTCTACCTTTAATGATGGTAACGTCTGGGAAAGTACAGATGTGTTAGTGGCTCGGTTGCGGAGAAAGTAGAAAAACCCGCTCTTCACACCGACACTAACGATAACTAACGTTAGATACATGTAATAACTGATAGTATCGTAGATATTATGAATGAAAATGAATCAACTGGTCGATGCCATTGTAAAAGTAACGATTAGATTTCACCAGACCTAGAGCGAGGAAATCAGCAACTTGAGAAAGAAGGATGATTATTTTCTGAGCAACTTATAAACCACATTAAAGCATCCAATTCGTTTTACAAGAAGCTAGATACATTAATCGTTTGAACGCTTTGTTTCGTTTAGTATAGTACGGGTTCGCTACCATCCAAGGGTATCATTTCGATACAGGATGAGTAATTTCGACGCTAGAGTGAATACTATATAGCGAACGCAGCTAGAATAGGATTGTGTTTGTAAGGTTCTTTATAAGTTTTAATCGTTATTTTAAACCTGATTTTTAAGCAGATGACAGAATAGATAAGTTAGATGCTGTTTAGTTTTATACGTGATAAGCATATATTTTAGCCCGATCTTTGTACTAGAACAGTAAAGCAGTAGTATGTAGAGAACATAATAGTAGATTGACGCTCCGTCGTTTCACCCGATTGTTCCACGGAGAGGATGTAGACACCAGGATTACTCAAATCGCGTGAGTTTGATGGTCCAGCTGTTACGGTACTGCATACTTACTATACGCTGTGCGATATGCACAAGCTGTCCTTGTTTCTCTCGAGAAGAATCGTTATTTTTGTGGACTTAGACACATTTTTTATAAACATGCTAATCAGCGTCATTATGAGGAGCTTCGTTTGTGAAGTAATAAAGAATGGCTGCAGTACCTGTGGGGTGATTTTGTCCCAGAAGAACGAACAACAAAAGAAACATGTGTGCAAATAAAGCATGTTTTTACCATGTGCCGCAGTAACCGTCGGAAACATGATCATTTGCTCGGTATAATCTTGTAAAGAGGAAAGAGTAGCCTTCATGCAAAATTCACGCTTAGGGTTAAGTGCCTGCTTACCACACAACTTTTGCGACATGTGCGTTAAGTCATGCGAGTGCAATTTATTTGACGGCGAGTTCCATAAAGAGAGGATAGTTTATGACGTGATATAATTATTCTGATGCCATCAAGCAATCGTGCAACTACATTGAATATGTTTTTTTAAGAATAGCAAGATGCAATTTATCGTTTATATCGTGGCGTATCGGAATCGACCTTTCGAGCACTGCATTGAATTTTGATTTTGATTTGCTTAAAAGTAAATTAGCGAGAAATGCTCTTACCGTGTGTATGTGTGTCTTTATGTTATGTTTCTTTTTTATTTTGTTAGCAAAGTTTATTCGGTTGCTAGTAGAGTTGATGTGTTCGCTTTAAACAATTTTATATTTGGTTAATCATACTTTTCATAAAGTTTTATTATATATAAGTAAGACATAGTAAGAATTGATGTGTTTTTTTATGCAGACAGACGTTATATTTCGTTGTAGCTTGTGCTTCCGGTTGAACTCAACTGAGGATTTAATCCATTGGATGAGTGCAATAATTCACATCCCAATAGATCTTACCGCTTACAGAAGACAGAAAAGAATGATTCGTTTAATCAGGATTAATTGACATATTTCGAAATCTTCATGTTTGTTTTCAGTATTTTCGTACCAAACCAAAATCATTTTCTTTCTCGTTCAACTTTCTTAATGAATGGTTCTTCCTTCATAAATCACATTTGTAGCAGGAATCACTTAGTGACGCCTTCAAAAGAGTCGATTTAATTTTTGATCAATCGGGCGCGATGTTTTGCCTTATACAGAATGCATGTTGCAGGTGCCTATACAATTTCAGGATGGAACAATATTATATGGTCAGCAAAAGTTATATTTTTTAAAACAAAAAGCATTCGATCACTTCGAGAGGCTTCTAGTAAAAGATGCTCGTCTACTATATACAATTGTGCCACTGGAAGAAAGCTTAGTGAAAATGATACAACTATGCCTTGTTAGGACAACCAGAGTAAGAAGCGTTAAAAGTTGTTAGATATTAGAAAAGAATGGCCTTTTGCATAAATGCCTTTGTGCTTTTTTTTGTAGACATTACATGCAGATGTACATGCAAAGTAACAAGCAACTTGTAACAGAAATGCGCCTTATTTTTGCGACAAAACAAAACAATATTTTTAACGTATACCAGCGGTTTTAGAGCAAAATAGATGGAACAGTAAACTTCCACACTGCAGGTAGTTTGTTTCGCTTTACAGAATTTTATTTTCATAAGCTTAAACTTTTGAAAAAACACAGACGCAAACGATGGTTAGTAAATTAAAAAAGGAGTGTAAGAGCATAACATTGAGCGTCGACAATTTTCGGACTAGCGAACCATTAAGTGTCGAATGTATTTTAGCGAATTGTTTCTCCTCAATCGTATATATCTATGTGTGTGTGCTTTGTGCCTTGAATTGTGTTTGCGACTGTGTGTCCATGTTTGCGTCTGTACGTGTGAATAATTTGATAAACTTTAGGAAAGTATACTAAACTCATAAGCGAAACAATCAACTTTAACACATAAATCTTGATCGATTAGAAATGAAGTAGCTGGTTAAGCATATGGAAACTAAATCACAAAACAATAACTTGTACATAGTAGACCAGCACAATGATGCTTCAGCACTAATGCGTGCAATACGGTCCCTAATTGTATTAAAAATGATAGAAAACGGGAAAAGAAGATTAAATAAAATCTACTCAAATCATTAAAGCAACAGAAAATGTTGAACTATATTTTGCTCACTTAGAGAATAACGTATCCTGTAACGCTGATAACAATTCAAACCGACAAGGGTTCAAATGTAAACATGATAACTCATATTTTAAAATTGACTTGCGCTAAAAAAATACCAGGATAGGAAAATGTTAAAAAAGATGCATGCTGCATATGGATAAAAGGAGAACAGATACAAACAAATGCTAAGAAGATGTTATTTAAACGAGCATACACATATACCCGGCCTCCATACAAACGCGGACTTACGAAAGTATACAGATACAGAAACGAAAACTTCAACATTGCCGTTAGATTAAAGATTGCAATCCTTTACAAACAATCGCCTCATTAATGAAACAAGCGAAACTTATCACGCTAATAAAGACAAACGGTTAAGAGCTGATCGTACCGCTAGGCCATGGTCGTCATTCGGAAAATTCATAATCTGCCCAACGATTGTTACAGCTAGAATGAAATTTATGTGCGTGTGTGTGTGTGTTAGGTGTTTGTAAACAGAGTAATACGAAATGACAAATCGTGAACATAAACGATGGTCTTAAAATGTTGAATAAAATCAACAAATGAAAAACACTCACAAAATAACAATTGATGCGAAATCAAATGAGATTTGAAAAAAAGGTACATAAAATGCTCAATTGCTTTTTTGATTACGTTTGGCATTGCAGTGCGGTTTTGCACTACGATTGATCGCTACTTCTCGCAAACTGTTGTTTTGTACAATTTAAACAAAAAAACACCAAAATCATTAGTGGCATGCATGGCAAACGAGTTCATTTTACACACGCACCCAGTCACGTATGTCATCACACACACAAACCACTGTTCGTTTTTAGTATGGGTAAAGCTATGTCTAAAAGGTACGCGACATTTGCGACAACACCATAGAGTGGTGTATAGTTGTATTGAGTGCATCAAATCAGGAAAAAGGATGCGTATTTTAAGATGTACACGCAACAGAATGTAACGCAAGGTGCGTTGCATTACGATTAGCAAATGCTCTCAGTGTCCGTGTCTGGTAAAATTATGCATAAAAATGGGAAACATTTTTCATGTCCTGCTCTCGTGTTAACTGAGAAGGGAAAGGCGTTACGATTCATCTCGAAGCCACCTTCACATTCATCCCCCTACACACCTACCCATAGTCTTAGCTTCTGTGCCATGTTGTACAGACGACATCTAAACACATACATCTCAATGATCTCAAGCGAAATAAAATAAATACTTATTTTTGACTGTTCTGATTTAAACGTAAAATAGGAAGCAAACGTTTTCGTATCGGCCATCCCTCCGGGGGGAATCGCGGAGTGACGGTGTAATTGGCAAGAAAATCCATTAAACCGTTTTGTTTTTTCGTTTATGTTCCGCAATGGGTAACCGCTACCTGTTTCGGTGAATTATAAAAAGGAAGTAAGTGTGGCAAGTGTGGGTTACAGCAACAAAAAAATAAAACACCTGACTTCAGAAAAGCAAAAACAAAATGCCATACATAAGGGCGTGCTAGAAAGAGTGCCAGCGTGTGCGTATTGTTCGTAAGCATTAGTAGTAGCGACTCGTCGTTCACATTAAACCTAAATTTGCATCAGTTTAATATAAATACTTTTCCAAGAAAGAGTAACAGAATGATGTACAGATAAAGAGTGGATCAGTGAAAGAAATAGTAGAAGAAAAAAAATCGCAAAAAAGATCGCAACAAAAACCACAACATGGAACATGTTCCAACAGGTTCATAAACATGGAAATAGTTGGTGGAAATTCATCAGCGCAAAATTCACTTTCGGTCACGTATTCTTTCTTGCTCTTACGGACACCTAAGTTGAAGTGCGAAAATATCATTGTAGTGTATATGAGGAGTGTACTGCAGTAGCCAGTACAATGGATTGTAAAATTCTTCATATGTGCGCTCGTAAACTAAGAACAGTGAATAAAATAAATAATATGAAACAAAAAAAAAACAAACAACAGTTGCTTATTCGTCACAATAATTGCAAACGCCATAAAATTTACTGGCAATATAAAACAGTTCGTTGATCGTATATCATTGATTTAAATTTTAAATTGAATTTTACAAAAGTAATTACGTTGTTTTTTGTTAATTTTTGAAAAAAAATACTAACATCAGACACAAGAATTATCGTTTAAAAGTTATTCAATTTTTTAAAAACCCATTTTTTTGTTTTGTAAAAACGAAAGCTCTTTTTGCTCCACTTTGTGCTTCATTGTAATTCCCTCGCTATCACGTTGAATGAATAGTGACAGTAACCACAAAGTGCAAACCACACGCATGCCGTTGAATGTCGAAAAGCCAGAACCCATCGGGATGCGGTTAACGGGCTATCGAGCATGATGGGAACTCAACATAATAACCGGCCGTGCATTTGTAGCAACATGCGCCTCAACCGGTCCGGTTTGGGTGTAGTAAACAAAAACGGCGTTGAAAATGGGGCAATTTTCTTTCCTGGTGGAATGAAACAACACCCACGAGAGATACTGCTCTGGGGGCAGTGTTTGTGAGGTGCCGGTGGCCAGCAGTTTTAGTCGCCAGCATATTTTATGCTCCCGCCCTCCCCCCAAGGTCCAGTGAACCGTGATCGAATGGTAACGGTACGCGGTTCTAACTACCGTGTCGGGTTGAAGGTTGCAGACAACGGCGCACTCGTTATGCTCTGTGTGTGCGGTGCGTTTTGTTGTGATATGGGGCGAAGGTGCAGAAAACAAGCGAGTTCAAACATCGGTTGATAGGAAATGGGCTTCTGCGCAATGGGAATATGGTTTTAGTGTGTTGAATGGCGAGGCATTGGACCGAATGCTTTTCTTATGGTTTAAAACGAGCATGGGACGAGAGTGTAAAACCGAGAGTGCGTTTATAGCAGAGAGATATTCAGCGTCGTAAATCGATTATGCTCCATCTGCAGCGATCGTAGTGGAGAAGGGTTTTCGTGCAGACTCCACCGTTATTCATAGCTGCCAATACTGTTATTTGGTATTCTGTGTTTGAGTCGACAGAATGTTTTGAAGTGTCTCAAATTATTATTACTTAATTTTAGTGTTTACTTTCTTTAGATTTTTTTTTATCCTACTGTTAATGTACAGTTCCTGTTTTTTCCTCTTTTGTGTTTTATTTTTTTTTCTTAGTTATTTTTTTAATTACGCGGTTCTTGTCTTAAATGCTATACTCCATGCTTCGCCTTATTATATATCTTATCTATATTTACTGTTCTAATATTAAATTTAGAAATCATTAGCTTTGCAATGCACATTCTTTTCTAACTGATCCTTTCCTTAGATGTGCTGAGATGATCACCAGATTTATTTTTTTATTTTTTTCTAAGCAAATTATAGAAATTTTTAGAATGTTATGCAATATTTAAAAAAACACATGTTTTTGTTGAAATAATTGTTAGTATTTTTCACCGGTTGTTTACCGAACATTGGCAACACTGTATCATTTCAGTCCCTGGCCTATGAGCAAACGCTATGGTATGTGAGCATGCATGTTTTGTTCAATGGTCAAATTATGCTCTTTTCTCACCTGCCGAGGGAAGGAAAACGAAAAGAAAATTCCGTAATCCACAAAAAGAGACACCGGGTGCTTGGTAAACACGGGCGCGTTTGCTTCACAACGCAACACACACCGAGAGAGAGAGAGAGAAAACTCTCGATTTCTCACAAAATTTCCCCTCCCGTGAATAGCTGGGTAGGGATTTTCATCGTTTTTCTTTCGCTGCTAATTTTCCACTCGGCTACAGGGTTTCTCTTTCACACTGCAGTGCTGTTTGCCGTCTTCTAATGGTTTGTTTGGGCACTGTTCTCGTGCTCTCGCGTCTGCTCTCTGTGAAGCCTCACTGAAAAACAGGAGTCGGATGGTATGAACAGCCGCCAGAGCCACACACCAAACAGTTTCTCGTTGGCTTCGGTTTCGTTTGGAAGGGGCTGAAAAACCTAGAGCGAAACCTTTCTTGGACGTCCGGTTCGCGTGGGTCCCTTTATCGGTATCCGTACGGGCAGTACACACACACATACAAACTCGTCCTGTGTAGGCTCACACACACATACTCAAGTGTACGTAAACGGAAATTGGAAAAAGGATTATTTCTGGTTGGTGCGTGGTTGGGTTTTTGGGGTTTGGAAAAACTTCCCTCTTTCGTGGAATTGAGTGCTGTGGAGCAGCGGGGCGTACCTGTGGGAGGAAGCATGCAAGTTGTGCAGCGTACAGTGGGCGTAAAAGTGTTTGTTTGTGTTCATGTTATGAAGTGGAAAAGCGGGAAAACACCCACCGATTGTTGAGGGTGGGTTTTGAAAATGTGCGTTGTGGTTGTCGTTTTCGTTTAATGCGTTTGACTAGATTTTGGGACGAATTGTACATCGTGAGCTTTTTTGTACAACCTATTTTTTTTATAGATTTAATAACAAGAAATAAACAACAGCGTACATCAGGGAAGGTGAAGAAGGCGTAAGAGCTGAATGTTTGAAGTGTTTGTTTGTGCAAAGTGTAAAAGCGACGCAATGGTACTGCTTTTTTGTCGTTAATTCCTTGATAAGTGGAAGAAATACCCGAACACAACGATGAAACATTCAAGTGCTTGCATCGACATCGTGAATGTGTTGTATTGACACGCAACGCCAGTGAAACAAGTGTTCGCAAAATGAATGGACTCTGCGTGAAGTTGATTAAAATATTCTTGCATTTTATTGAAATAAAATGTGAAAAACCCTCCAACCGTATAATACATTAGGATGTGCAAAAGAGATGGCGGAAATGCTAATGCGACGTTCGACTCGACTGAATGACATCAAAGAAGCCCAGAACGAGCAGTTCTTTTTCGGCTCGGTAATGGAGAAAGCGTATAACCTTCACGCATTTGAAGGCAAAACGGCTTGCTTGGATGCATTGTTTCATGTTTAAAACGCAAATTGGAGAATGGCGCTACATGTACATCTCGCACAGAATGTTTCAATTCGCCGTGTGCACCAGATGAAACGAACCTTGAATTATAAGCTTAGTAACAAGTAATGGAACAGACTGTCCATCTATCGTTGCAAGAAACATTATTTTCTCGTGCGTAACTTTAAACACATTTTAAAATAGGTACTTAAAAAATGAATCTATATTGATACTGTTCCAATTGTTACCACCAGCTAGTTTTTCAACCACCTCTGTTCGGCCGGACAGCACCATAAAATCGATAGATGTGGCGTCAGTTGGACAGCCGAATTATTGCGTCACAGAGCGCACCAAAAAACCTTCCGAAACGGATCGAATGTCATTTTGCCGATACGAACCCGCCATTTGCTGTTGTACACCGCTTGAAGAGATACTCCGGTAACCCGGCCGCACCACACACCAAAGGGCCATAATTGTTAGCCTGTACGACGGATATTTCCGTATCCAATTTATCGATTCCGACCGGACCGCTCAGCGGCTCCGCGTGTTGAACTATTCCGATGGTGCACGGAATCGGTTGGTGGCAGCGAGAAAAGCCTTCACTGTGGACGCGCATGGAAAGCGGCGTAAAACACAGGCAACAAACGAAAACGACGCACACAAAGCTGACCAACCGTAGATCCTGCTAACTCTCGGTCACTGCTAAAGGTCTTCGTTGTCATTTTGTGTGTTACCCGCCTGCAACAATAAGGCCAATAATTGAAATTAAATTTTTAATTTTCCCATCACTTTGCCGCGGAGTATGCCCCTGTCCCGTGCGGTGGCTGTCCGTAGTGCTGTAGTGCTCAGTTAGTACCTGTCACTGAAAGTGGAACTTTCGGTGTAGTGCTGTGGAAGTGTGCTGCAGCATGAGTTAGCTATTTTTGCACAAACGATTTGTGGTTTGTACCGACGGAAACCATCGCCTGCCAACTGTCATTCGAACTACAACAGTTGGGCGAACAATTTCGTATTTGATGAATTAAATCTAGAAGCAGCTAAAAATTGGAGAGATCCAGAGAAAGTACCGGGAATAAGCAATGGTACCGAAGCATTCCGGCCAATGGACTTTATTTTTGAAGTATGTTGCAAGCGGTACTAGCGGTAGCGGAAAGACAGTGGAGATACAGTACGTAAGAATAACGACGGCGCTGGCTCTCTTTTTTTTGCAGCCGTTCCTTTAAAGTTCGGTACAGCATGATGTGTTGCTTCCCATTGCGCTATGGCAAATTCATCCGCGCTTACTGCTGCCGTACACAGACACTTGATTGGCTTCGTTTCCTGGTTTATTTTTTCACCCGGTTGTACTTCTGAAACCGCCCCAGGCGGAGCCAGTTTTTCGCTAAGAATTTCAAGCCGTTTTTCGTTTGTCTTTTTTTTTTGGCCGACTTGCCGAAGCCTATGTTTGGTGGGAACTTTGGTGCAAACATGTGCCTGGGCGATGCTGAACCTCGAGAGAGATGAAATTATGAATAATAAGGCATCCTCCCGAGCGAAGACTTGGTGGCCTCTGTTGGGAGTCAATTTTATAATGGCAACTCTTATCGGTGGCATGTTCTGGAAAGTGCTCCATAGTTGTTTGAAAGTTTCCCTGAGTGTTGCCGTTTGCGTTGGCCACATTTCGTTTTGAAAGTTGTGATGAAAAGTTCGCTAAATAAAGCATCTAATTGTGGAGCATCGTCATTGCGATAGCACTGCATTTATTAGTAGATTTTTGACGCGGCTGTCAGTGCTGCCCGGGCGGTGTCAGTGTGTTGCGAAAGAATACTGGAGACCGGCCATTTTAGAGCTCCTATCGTGCCATTACACCGCAGTAGGTAAGTAACTTTTTGTAGCATTGCAAAAGTTGCGCTCTTCAAGCAGGCGAAAGGGAATGTGGGAAAGCTTTTGAATAAAACAAAATCGGCGATAAACTGTTGTCGCCCCTAAAAAATCAGACAATCGCTCCGGCACTGTACACTGGTTGATGGTCGATAATTATATCGCCCAACCGTACGCCTCACAGCCCCACATTTGCGAACCTTCGCGCTAAACGGCGAATGTCAAAAGCGTTGGAATTGGTTTAGGTTTTTGACAGGTGCGCAGAAGCTTTTATGTAATTAATGGCTTTCGAAGCTTTTTCCGTCTCGTCTGCTGCGGACAAGCAACCCGGGTGCTCCTGTCGCCGGGTGCCAAAGTTTATGAGGCACAACGCCACAAGATATCCATTGCCGTTACGCCAGGGACGTACACTTAAATAATGTATGAACACTGCGGGGATAACGTGTACAAATTTATTCGAAAGTGTCTTGCATCTTGCGACTGTTTGTTTATTCTGCTGGCGCTGCCTTCCGGCTCGTCGACCAATATCGGAGCACGTAAAAACAAAACCTAAAGTTTGCCGTGTCGCACTGTTTGTACGTACGTAACAATTCTGACCGAACGTGGTAGCGAAGAAGGTACCGACATGATGGTTGATAGCTATTTTCCAGTTTTAATTACTTCTTTTACTTTTAGTGCGCATCGGTCGACGTGGCAGATAGTAGTAGTTGCCTATTTATGAACTGCTCTAGCCAAAAAAACGGTTGAACCGTGTAGCGTTTTTTTTTTGTTTCTGGTACACGGGTGTGTGTTATCAAACGGGTGTCTGTTACATTTATTTTCGATGGCGTCAATCGGTGTTGCGGTAAAGTGAGTCATTTGATTTAAGTTTCCAAAAGCCACGCTGAAGTGGATGTGTTAATAAGAAAAATATTTTATTATTAATAACGTTTCCGAAGCCGAATGGATTCAAACGTATATTCGAAAAGTATTAGAAATGAAGGCAAAAAGGAAGAGAAGATTAATTAATTTCAAATTGACAATATCAACTAACGAACATTAAAAACACACAAATATAATTTAGCTTATAGAATATATAATTTTTAGATGTTTAATAGGGCTTAACAGAATAGAGGAGAAGTTGAAATTTATAACAATAGTATGGAAAACACATTAAAGACAAGCAATGAGCAATTGTTTCGAAATAATTTGACTATTTGTAACTCTTATATCTGCTCTGCTGTTCTGTATGAATTTGATTCTTAGCAATCCTCAAAGAACTTTATTTGTTAAATTATTATATGTTATATAGCTGCAAACAATTTGGCAAAAGGTTAACTTTTCAAAATTGTAATAACTAAAACTAACTAATGTAATTGAAAAACTTGTTAGAAAATAGCAAACTTGTTCAAAACAAAGTTAAAACTAGCACACGATGTTAGCAAACTTGCAACATTATCACCTTTATTAAGTTCATCAAAAGAACATAAGAACAAAATATTGAAACAACAGAAAGAAAATAGCAAAAATAAAAGCAAAATCTTTCTGCTTTCAAATACCACAAGATTCGATCAACGAAGCTTCTTTAGCGGGGCTGAAAAGTTGTAAAAGCATAATATTAGTTAACGAATAGGAAGGAAGGAAGGAAAACAAATTTGACAAAAAATAACAGCTGACGTTATACTCAAAAAAAATCGATCATCGTAAACTGCATTTGCTGGAAACATTAATTTTGAAGTTAAAATTTTCTTCTTTGGGTCGATGCTTCTCCGATCTACCCTGTCCTGGTACAGTTTTGATGATGTGTGTGAATCAGATTTCTCGCATCGCGACCACGATCGGTCTAACGGCGTATCTTCTATTATAATTTCGTGGGCCTAATTGAAATCGGGCACATATTTCAAAAGCCACACGTCAACAGTGCAGCAAAGTGTGCGAAAGTGCCAAAAAAGTTAATCTCCGGTGCGATTTTTTTTGTAACGTGTGCTGAAGACATCTGCAGAAGATAAACGATACAATCAGGGCCAACGCTTGAGTCAATGTACGGGAAATGGTTGGGCGTATAGAGAAAGGTAATCTAGAGTGAGCGTATCGAGCGCCAATTGGGACGCTTTGTGGGATTTGGATCGAGAGGAAACACCAGCGAAAAAACGTAACTCTCGCTTTTGCAGCATCCAGCAGCAACTGGCCACGGCCGGGTGGGTCCTCTTATGGACGAAATGCGAACGTTCGCTCGTGATATTTGCAAAACTTTCGGAGATAATGAAGAAACATTAGGATGACTGGCTCGGTAACGGTTTTAGATAACTTTCCCGGCGTTGGGGTGGAAATTAAATCCGACGGTAAAAGACGAAACAGCGAAAACAGCGAAAACAAAAGCAAAAGCAAAGTAGGCGATGGTTAATGGGCTCTTGTGTGTATGGGGCTCTAGCGCCACCGCCGCTAAGTAAGGAAAGTGAGAGTGTTGCGTTGTGACCACTAAAACACTGCCCAATAGAAAAATCATCACGGTACGGATGGTCGAAACAAACACGCGGAAAAGAGTAAACACCGAGTGAAGTGATGGAAAAAGAAAACTGTTCAGACACACAGCTTCACGAATAAGTCACCTGCGGCGAAGGTAACATGGCCAACCAACAAGCACGATCCCCGATCCGAAGGGCAGTGTAAGTCACCCTCTGGTGAGGCATTGTTGATGGACATCTGGGCCGCGCGAGGTGAGACGCTTCATGCCGGTGGCTTTAACCTATCCAATCTTACACCTTCCTCCAAAACCACACCGTAGCCACATAATAAGCGGCACCGAAGAAAGTGACTCCGCGTCCGTGGAAAAAAACCCCGCGCGGAGGGTAGGAGAATGAGACCTGCGTATCGACATGATGGCGGATTGAAAGTCTCCCCCAAAACGATCGGCACCTCCTGGGTGAAACGAGGGTGAATCGGGAGGGGTGTGTACGGGGTGCAGACAGTGACGAATAGTGCAGAGATCGCGCTTGGACGTTACCGTGCATGCACATTCGGTTTGATCCAGAGAGCTCGCGATATATCGCCATTTGTGAACGCGTGCTTCATGCGGCAACAGCGCAGCATTAACCTTTCTCTCGGTTCGGTTACTACAAACACGGGCAATCGATTGTCGAGGAGTAAAACCAAGTGTGCGTGAGGTCAAATCCCGCGGGACTCCCGCGTATAATAATGATAGACAGCACGCCTACACGCAAAGCATGACCGGTGTATGTTTTGTTCCGGTGCATGTGCGTTGTTGATGGCCGCCAGTGCGTGACAGGTGCGTAGTGAGTGTGTGTGGGTGTGTGAGTGTGGATCGCGTTTGACAGCTGCGGTGCAACACCGGAGGGCTTTTCAGTCGCTACCGTATTGTAAGAGGCTTAACACAGGCAGTAGTGAAAGTTTGGCGTTATTCTGGACGCTCTGGTTTAGCAACAGGGAGCTCACTGTCACTGCAGAAAGGCCCTTTTTTTCTGCCACCACCAAATGAAAACAAGTTTCGGAAAGTAAGATCATTTGCTGCCGGCTGAAGTGAAACACATCGCAGTCAAGTCAGCAAAATGGTGTGCGATCGAAGCCTTCAAGGGACCGTCTCGTTGAAGAAATTGATCGTGTGGATAATAATGTACAGCAGCCGCGTGGTTTAATGCGTTGTTGTTGATATTATGACGTTTGCTCAGTAATAACCGGAAAGTGAACTATGCGTCTGCAAAACATTTTAATCAAACATACCCACTTGAAGCTCGAGGATGATGAGGACAACGACACGTACGTACGATTCGTAGCCATTGCGTCGCCCGGCCACTCGTGACATGTTGCTTGCACAACGTTTGGCTTCTCCCCATCACCGTTGCTCCACCGGAAGCTGTATGTTGGGTTTCCCAGGCTCAAAACCCAACCAACCAAAAGCGCTGTTTTTAATGTGGTGAAATTCTATCTCGGGGTGCATTTTCCTTTAATTTTGTTTTCGTTTTCTGCGTTTTTCAGTTCAACCCGAGCAGTTCGTGTGGCGGTGCTGTTGTGTTCCATTAGTGTAGAAGCTTCGAACGAAAAGCATTCGTCGGGGAGTTTATTGCAATTGGAGTTCAATTGTTTTTGGTGAGCGTGTGTGTGTGTACCGTGAATGTGTTGTGCCGCGTCTCGTACGTATTGGCACCATCCCGGTGGAAGCAGTGCTTATTTTAATCAATTTTCTCACTATTGGGCATCGTTAATTAGCAAACGTACCGAGCCGATTCTGGTGTGAATGTGAATGGAATGGGCGAGCCTTGTTCCGGGTGTCAATTGGGAGGGTGATGGTGCCCAGCAGGGTGCCCTTTTTCAAGTAACGTAGAAATGGATGTAGTTTGCCAGAAGAAAGAAACCCGCGCATAATCTTCGAGTGGTTGATAATTGGTTGGTGAAACGAACAGCGTAACGTACAATTGGAAACGAGCCCGAACTCCGGGCTTCATTACTGTTAATCCGATGAGGTCTCTTTTGTGTGAAGCTGTTAGTTTGTGAGCAATAGTAAGGCGTTCTTCTTTCGGTGCTGGAACAAACCACAGCAATGTCGAAGGTAAGTTTTGTTGAATTATTTTAAGTCTAAGCTTTTATTTGTTTATAAAATTTACATATCTATTCTAAAGGATGAATTCCAAACAAATAATTATAAAATATCCGGGTTCCAGTGTTAAGGGTGTAGACTTTTGGCTTTAATCCAAAGAATGTTTTTCATCGGGAGTTCTAATCCATGTATGGAACATGTCAAAAGTTCGGTATAAAAGTCACCGTACAATAATACGAAAGCATTTTTTTCTTCTGGTAAATAAGTTGAAAACGAAAGGGCTACCAAGAACGGTCACTGCTCACATGAGCGACATTCCCATTTTTAAACGATTTTCAACGATGAGAGCGATGAAACATCGGTGACGGGGCTTGATTCGGTTGAACAGTTCCTAAATGCTTTTTGATATCTCATTTTTCCGTTGGCTTCACATTGCCGACTCATTCCGGGTCCCGCCAGTACAGCTCGTGGGGCTTGGAGAACCCCAGAACACGCGCTCTTTACCCTTGCCCGCTGGGTGAAGATTTTCCTTTCACGGGGTAATGCGCGATTGTAATCATAGTGAGAGAGACATGTGCCATTCGACAATCCATGGAGCTGGCGCTGGAGCATAGTTGGGAGTTGACAAACGAGGTGTGTTTCGTTCCTCGTCTGCTACATGCTACACGTCCGTTCGATTGCCATCCAGACAGGAGCGCAAATGGAGCGCATCAAAAAGCGCTCTAATCCTAGCAACCGAACAAAAGCAACAGCGCAAAAAAATGTCACCATCATCGATTTGAGTTACATTTGCTCGTACAATCGTTGATTGACGTCGCTGCTGGGCGGAATGTGTCGAGTTCTGCTTGTAGCAGCAGTATACTTTTCCCTATAATGGATAACTTTCGATAGCAGAGTTGTATAAATTCTTTCGACAAACTTTTTGTTTTACGACTACGTGTTGAGGTTTTTGAGTTTTGCCCCTAACGTTAGTCTCACATTTTTGTTTTACGCTGCTAAGCTTCGCGTTTATTTAAACACCCTGCAGTGAATTGTTTTCGACCGGCACATTGCTTCCTTTGGCAAATCTGGTTTGCTTAGAGCCGCAATAAAGTGGATTTTCTTCTTGACTGACTGGCAACAAACCACCATCTTGGGTGTGCAGAAGTTTTATTCTGCAAGCCACTTCGACATTTCCCAGGCACAAAAAAAGACGGTCCCGCCGAAAAGTGATGAAAATTGCGATGAGATGAATATGTGTGCATCCCGCATAAGTCTCGAGAGCCGCGCATCATAATGTTGTTGTCTTCCCCGACCAGAAGAGTCAAACGAGGTGAGTAAATTTTGCGAGGTGGAAACGGAAAGGAAAATTGCTTTCGGGTGTGCCGTAAAACTTGATCCGCCCGTTAATTGAAAGCCCTAAAACGGGATTAACCGAAGCTAGGAGATGCAAAGCTAGGGCTAGAGCTGCTTCTTTTGCCACTGCCGTCGAGAGCGTTGTGATGCGAATTTGCGCAGAAGTATTTTCATGATTTGCCGGCAAGCAACAAGCAGCACCGACCAAATTGAAAGTTGGTATGGTTTTTTTATTTTCTTCTCGTGTTCGAAATGCGTTCGATAAAACTCTGTTCTGCAAATGTAACTCAAAGTTTTGAGGGAACTCCAGTACGCTTGCAGAGGAGCAAAAAATATATTTGATAAACCAAGAAAGATCAAACTTTGAGCTTTATTTTTGTTGCGATTACTTTTATAGAATTTTCCAAATAATTTCTGTTTTTCAAAATTTTCTATCTTGGTGAATTGAGGTGTTCGGAGAAATGTCTGCCCATATAATGGCTTACTAGACATATTTAAACTCCAAAACAATATAGTCCTGGTTAAAACGGTTTAACTTGTTACGAAGGAAAGGTCCCGATGGGATTTACTATCAGTCGGTGATTTGTGAAGATTGCCGTCTACTACTACGGCGTAGACGAGACAAGAGTCGACGGCTGCTACTGCCAATTTACTGGATCTCTCTCGAATCTCCAACACTGCAGCCTCTTTACAATACATCAGCCACCTTCATATTACTGCCTTTGCATCTGAAAATTGATAACAGCAGTGTCTTGTGTAAGATTATTGCCGTTCCGTACCGTCGCTTTCTTAGAAAGCCTCTCGACGAGGTGTTCGATTAGGAAAGAAAAACATATCAGCAACAGAAACAATCGCCTCGTAACGAGTGTTGTATATTGTAACATAGCAGTTTGAGCAGGTGGATGTTTCGATTGTTTTGCTGTTAAAGGAGGCATTTTTCCCCTTTCTGCGTGTTTGTGCCACCGCCTTAGAGCGTTGTTTTCAAATTTGAGTTGAGTTTTTTTCCGCCTACGACTGCGAGTAGTATTCAGTTCGGTGCAGGAAGCTAACGCAGCCAGCGCTACTACACCTCACTATCATAACTCGACAAAAATTTCGAGTTGCGTCTCCCAACCCCTCGTGCCATGTAGGTTCGTGGTGGGTGGAAAAAACAAACAAGGTGTGCTGATGTGTGCTGATAGCTTACAAAATACTTTTCCATCAATACACATTCCACCGCAAGGCACCCACGTGGTATGGGACCGGACCAGGTGTGCGTTGCGATGGTGGGTACGGGTGTTATGAGTGATAGCGAAACGGGTGGGCATTTTGCAATCGTATCGATACGCTTACAGAGATACCTCTGAGTGGGATGTTCTCCGATAGCATTGGCGGTAGCGTCTGCGGGACATAAACGAACGACGACGGTGAGTAACTGCAGCTAAGTACAACATGAAAGAAGCATGTTTTCAAAAGGAGAAATGCTGAACACAACGGACAGCTTTTATGCGGATCGCTGATGGAAGCTATGTTAATTATGCTGATCATGGTGGCGCTGATGAGTGGTACGCCGGGCTTTTTTTTGCTTCTTCTTCTCGGAAAGCCTTGTTAAGCCGTTAGGCTGTGGGAAGAAGACCCAGATAATGTGATGTGCGAGCAAAACGAGAATCAAAATGTGTAACCTTTCAGTTCGAGTCCCGTGTCTAATGGGCGACTGAGGAGGAAATGAGGTAAGCCATGAGTTTGCTGATTGAATTTCCTATTCCACCAGCTCAGCAAATTGGCCGGGTAGGTTCAACATGGGGGGCCTATCAATATATCAACGTTTGATGTACGAGTGTTGCCTCCAGCATTAGTTTGTTTAGAAGGCTTTTTTTAATGACTCAATAAAGAGAAGGTACTGAACGTTGCTTTACATGACTTAGACATGTTTTATGCAATTCAAAGTGTTGGTGTATCGATAAAAGTGTGATAAACATTCTTTGAAAAGGTAAAAACACGCAAAATTGCACGATATAAAACATACATGATGTGTTATACGTATTTTATCTCTTCTTGAATCATTTATAAACACCCTGGTTTATAAGCACTACTAGTTGCTCTCGAACTATCCGCAGAGCAGATTGTACACTTCCACATCATCGTGATGAATTGTGATGGAAAAGCGATTAATCTTCCACATGTTCCTGACAAGAGGTGGATATTACACCTCTATCACCAACACATCCAACTGTAGAATGAATAAAACGAAGTTCTATCGGTTTTTTTGGGTGAGTTTTATTTTCTACAACAAACATTTTCTTCTCCACGACCTTCTCTGCCCACTTGGTTTGATTTGAACTGTTTAAGGTTGGCAGGAAAAATGTTTTCCACAGCGTGATTGATTAGCTGACGCAAGGCGAAGAGTGATGAAGAATAGAGAATCCAATAGTCAAACCAATCCCGCACACTGTGCCGGATGGGCTAAACGTTTTACCTATCGAGATTATTTTTGTAATTCTTCGTAGAAAATCTGAACGGGACCATTTCCATGCTGTGGATACATTTTAGACGTTTTTTTTAGACATTTAATTTTTTTCCACAAAAGATGTTTGATGATTGTCCGCATGCAGGTGGTAATGGAAGAATCGATAAAAACCGTTCGCCGCTTTCTTAGGGATGTGTGAATTTTATCGATTCAAAATCAGCATACTCAATTTTTGCCAATCTGTGCATTTTTTTTTTGGTTTGCTGCTGTTGCTTTACTGGTTCGATTTTCACAGGCCGATGTGGAAAATGTAAAAAAAGACATCTCCCGAAAAAGACGACCCGAACGAGCAAGATCAAGTCGAAGGTGAAAACATAAACGAATTCAACGAACATCAGGGTGCGGAATCCGGAAGTTCGGATCGAAACAGACACATCGGGCGATGTGCAGACGGGTCGATTTTATGGGAAATTTATATGTAAACGATAAAATTCAACCATCCTCTTCTGCTCTGCGGTGCACGATGCGAGGTACGATGGTTTCGATTCACTTTCGGCTGGAACGAAGTGGTGGTGGCCGGAAGGAGCCGGAATGTATTGAGCCGGGTCGGAAGAATATGGCTTCAATTGGCTGGGATTTTAGGTTTAGGTTGGGCGGCTTATGTAGCTAGTTTATGAAGCATTGCTCGTGTCGTTGAATATTTGGGTACGGATTATTGGAAAATTATTATTGATTGTTGCCGCATATTTCTTTTTGTTTACGATATTGCCTGCAATGGTTATGTGTTGAGGATATCACGAGTTTGATAGGTTATGTAATTACAACAATAAGCATAATATTAATTTTTGCTAGTGCTATTTTTTCGTAATTTTAAATTCTACAGCCTCAAGGAACAGTGGTCCGATTACGGGAAAGATTATACCATAAACTAGATTTGTGATTTTGTGTTTTAACGATTTGAGGCTTATTATTAGCTGCTAGCTTCCTATAGAAACTGTTAGCCAAGATAGCTTTTGAATTAAAGGTTAGAAGGTTCCTTGCTTGAACCAGAGTAAAAGAAAGATATACTTTCCACTTTAAAAAAAAGTAAAATTGTATAAAAATTTTGACAACGCCTTCCTAATCCATGGGTAGTGAAGCATCGACATCAATTTTCTGTACTAAATAAAAAAATATGATGAACTTAAATATAACAGTAGTGTTGGGCGGATCGGATTCTGGGATTGGATCCTTCATTGGAACAATCCGGATTCGATCCTGAATCCAAGATCCTCTGGATTGGAATCCCAAACAATCCTTTTCGATCCGGATCTGCCTGTCGAACCGTGATCGAAATCCAAAACAAGAGTCCGGATTCGGATCCTTCAGGATCCGGCTTAGTCAATACGAGAATCTGGGATCGAAATCCAAAAAAAGAGTCCAGATCCCGGATCCGGATCTGTCATGATTGAAATCTGGCATTGTGATAGGGATTGTTTTCGAATGCGGATATTTTGTGACTTATTGCTTTTTTATTCTGTTCCATGTGAACGCATTTTCTCTAAGGTAGGGCAAATTTATACGGACAGTAGAAATAGGCTGCTCCCCAAAAAACTGAATGAAATATTATTTCTAAAGCATAATTTAAGCGAGGAAGACATAGAAATAATTGGATATTTTTATTTGGATTTGGATTATTATAGCTTTGGTTTGTATTTTTTTAAATTAATGCATTTGGTTTAAAACATATCAATAAAAAAAATCACATAATGTATTTGGTGATCTTGATTTCTTGGTGGGTGTGATTCAGCTACGATGTAATATTGGTTGGGTTTAAAATTCATAAATTGAACCCATTTTTTTAATTTAAGAAAAAAACATCGTATTAGCATATCCACTATGCATTTTCTTTGTTTACAAAGCAAAGAGTTTTTTTTGTGGTCATAAAAAATCTAGTAGGATTCGGATCGGATTCGGAGGATCGATCCCAAGGCGGATCCGGATCGGTCGGATCGAATCCCACATGGGAGCGATTTTTCCCATCACTACATAACAGTACAAATGAATCAAAAAAAAATCCGTTAGACTATAGTTTAATTAAATTTTTCTTTTTCTTCTCAATAATTAATGGTTATGCTTTTCATGCCTGCCTTCAACACAAGACAGCGGCAAACATTTCATACTCGCCTCGTACCGCAATGTTCATTTGCGTTTTTCGTGCCCTT
Organism: Anopheles moucheti; assembly: GCF_943734755.1. Classification (NCBI taxonomy): domain Eukaryota; kingdom Metazoa; phylum Arthropoda; class Insecta; order Diptera; family Culicidae; genus Anopheles; species Anopheles moucheti. The sequence continues at coordinate 37,551,221 of NC_069141.1, read as the reverse complement.
CTAATGTGCTATTACGTTTTTTTCCCTTATGTTTTCCTTAACACAATCAGCCGCACCTGCTGACGTGTTAGACGGCCATACCAAATCCTGCTGTGCATTACTCGCTTGACGGTTCGTGTGTGTGGGGAAGTAATTTAATTTTGTCGCCCGAATAAACGGGCTTAGCGAGGTGAAAAATTTGTGCCACTTCCTGTGCTTATGGTTTACCTAAATTGTTTTCGGCCTAGTTTTAAAGTGGATATAAACCATGGGGAACCTTGGGGAAAGAGAAACAGAAAATGGGACGCATAAGCTTCACGATGCTTCACTTCTTTTGCTAGGCCAGTTGTACATATTTTCATGAGAACATTCTCATACGTTTGGCTCTAAACGCCCGGGACACTTCCGATGGCGCAGGTCAATGTTTATTGATTTAAAATCCGAACCTTTTGCAATTGAAACGAAAAGGACGTGATGGAGTTTGGTATAATAATAATCAATGATCATGAGCGGAATATATATCTTGATGTATGGATGTGCCGGGAAGCAATAACTTACTTGAATTACGATTGAATAAACCCATACAGGTGCCATGCTGAGAATGATTTATGTAACGTGCAACATCAGCTCACAAACTGTGTGGTCCTAGATAGTCTAACAGCTTTATATACAATATTCTGTTAATGTTTCCCTATTAGCACAGAGAAAAACTTCTTTTAATAATTAATAGCAATGAAATCACGTGATACGTATAAACGTATAATACACGAAGAAACTGCCCTAGAGAAGGCACATGACTTCTAGATAGATGGTAGAAGCTTTATGGCTTTATTCATCCGCTTGTGTCTGCTCTCTGTCACGTCAGATTAATGACGCAGCCATAGCGTGTGCTGTGTGCCTCGGTGGGATTAAAACACATGATTCCGTTCGATAAAACCATTACCACAAATGGATTTGCATTCACCGTTCGGTTTCCGTTCGACGCGGGAACCACTGTATAATCATTCTAATGCACTTATGATTAAGTTATTTCCCAACCTTAATGTCTTTTGTGCCGTTGTCGTGGCCGTTTGCCGTTCGATTGTTGTGTTACGGACGACGTCAACGAATCTCCAAGGCAGCACACTTTCTCCAAAACCGTTTGCTTGTCCATGCTGTGCAGTGTTGGGCCAGCGCGGTGGAAACTAACGAGATTTACATTGGGAATGAGTAGAAACGGTGAACAAAATTAAGAAAAGACGGTTTTCAAAATCAATAGCTCTCTTGATTGCTGTGTTGAAGAAAGGGGAATAGACCAGGTTAATCCTCAACCAGGAAGGCTTTCGGATTTTTGTCGTTGCCGTTTTTCGTCAATATTAATGTTGAAGTACATCAAATATTTTTCCATCGTTTAGATGAAATAATAGTGGATATGTAGACTGTTAAAATAAATATCTCTAATGGAAAGATGGCCATCTTGCATCTAGTTGAACTAATTTTAGCTACTTTCTTCATGATAGACAGGTAGAATTACTTAGTTAATTTAATTATTCTTTGTGTTTAGCAATATTTATAGGCTAAATTGCATGTGTTCCCACAAGACATTTGTAATGTTCCTTCTTGTATTTACAACCCCTGGAAGTATTGGTCTGACAACTCTGGCATTTTCTAATCTTATTTACTGATAGTTGAAAAGTCAATCCCTGGATGGGATTTGGTAAAGATGGCTGTGATCAAACAACGTTTCGTTGAGTAAAGTATCGATTTTGAAATCCAGTTGTAAACTCATTCATATGTCCAATTTCACTGGCGATGTGTTTACCTAACATCACATGAAGGTCAATCCATTCAAAAGGAGTATACGATTGCAAATCAATAACATTTTGGTTGAAGCAAACATGACCGTATTCTTTGGAATATCGTTTAATGGAAAACACGTTCGGGATCTCACAAACTCTGAAGACCAATCAAAGGAATAATGACGAAAAGAAAAATGAAATGTTTTCTTTTCTGGTGTATTTCTTTTATATAAGTATAGGAAGTCTACCAAGAGAAGTAAAATATGGTAAAAGCTAAATTGAAACAAGGATTCTTATCCCATGCGCGCTGTTTGAGGGAAATCGGTTGATGTGTTCAATATATCAAACTAAACCAATCGCTTTACGCTAAGATATATGGCGGTAGAAGGATTGGAAGAAATTTTATTTCCCCTTTCTGGAAAGAATGTAGTTGAAAAGGTAGGCTGCTATAAATCTGTTTTCCGAATAACATTGATCGATGTTTCATAACACAGCGCCATTGGCGGTTTGGTGAACTCAAAAAAATGGATCCTTGCTGCACGTGCACAACCTTTTGCAATGCAACTGCCCCTGAACTTCCCAGTCGATGAGGCTGGTGGCAGTTTCGAACTGCAGTCAAGGTTTTTTTTTGTTGTACCGATAACCGATTCACTATCAGGGCAAGGTATTTTACCAGGCATTGGTGATAATAATACCACGTTGTGCACATCATTAAATCAAGCTTCACGTTGTGCAGTTCGCCAGCATTTCGCATTGGAATAAACCAGACTCGTCAATGTTTGAGGCACGGTAACATTTCAACGTCACGAGTTGCGAGTCGGGGAAAGCTTTATTTATTCATGCTTTATTTGGGCCCTTCCGTAGCGTCGGCATTTACAGCCGCTTCGAACTACGGCTGGGTGTAATATAGAGCGGGAAGTTAGCGGTGGTGCGGACGTAAAATTGCATTCCCTCAATCAATTGCCCCAGCAACGAAGCGGGTTAGACAAACGAACCCGTGAAATGTCCTAGATATTGTGCTGCACATCGAACAATAGCTCACGTCCCACCGCCTAGAGCCTAGAGAGACTGAGGCAAAAAGACTGAAAACGGGAACCCCCGAAGGCTCTCTGGGGGAAAACATTTGGGGAAAAGCATTACGCGGAGGGAAGTAGACGCGACAAACGCGGGGGAAGAAAATCGATATTCCATTTGCTGTTCCGGCCAACACGAGGGCAAACCTGTGTGCGCCAACGACCGAGGGCAACCTACTTTTTGTTCCTGGAGAATGCCCGAGTGCCCGGAGCGCAATGCTGTCGCTTTCGTGAACGGTCCACCATATCGTGGGCAATCTTACTCACACACACATACATGTGGGTGGGTGTCGAAGTGACTTAACTGTCAATATGATTAAAAATTCATTTTTATCCATCAGCCGGGAAATATCACGCGGGATGATACGGGTTTGCGTGGCTTAACGAAGCCGGTAAAGGATTCGGTACCGTCCAACACACACACACGGTGACGGTAAGAAAAATCAGTAGTCTTTTACTGCTACGATGATGGGAAAACTATTGCCGGAAAATCACATATCGATTCGGCTAAACACTGCCGTAAAATAGGGTGTTGAAATGAAACTGGCCGTCGAGTTAATGTGATTCATGGTTAGTGAATGTGTAGGATATGGTGGATTTGGGATTTGGAATTGCCATCTGCTAGCCATGAACTTCTTATATATTTATAATTAATATCGTTTAATAAAGGAGGTGTTTTTTATTTACGTTTTAGACATTTAGAAAAGAAGGAGTTATTAAGGAGGAACGAGTACTAAACCTTTGTGACATTTTTCCAAAGATTTTGTTGAGCTTTTAGCTCGGTTGAGCTCGGTAAATCTGAAGTAGGTTTCACGAATATCAGATTCAGTCTGATTTTGAAAGTAAACCAGGTAATCTTTGTACCAGCGATAGCCATTCGTTTGGCCTCCACGTTATTGATGCCAGACGGAATGTGTCGCTCAATAGTCGGGCAGAAGAGTCATCGACCTAGAGGCAAACCTTTCTTGCACAGAATATTCATATCGAGGCAGTAGACGATGGGAACTGTTAGGAACAGAAGGACCCTTCACACCCTTGGTGAATCAACGAAAAAAAAAGTTGAAACAAGAAAGAACCCCCCATTTGTAGCACGCAACGTTCTCATCTGGAATTTCCCATGTAGACCTCAATTTTTGTACCTTTGTAGGTTAATAGCTGCAGCAGTAGCTGAGCCCGGGTATTTAAGGTAAACGGTTGGAGCAAAAAATTATCAAGTACCGAATGGAAAATCTGGTTCCTTTTTTTCACCTCTCCCTGGACACATGGACCAAAGAACCAAACCCTTTAGCACGCCATGAACCCGTTTTGAACTCATTGACCTATGGTGTGATGCAATGATAATGTCTCCTCATTACTACCAATGAACCTTCAAGGGCTCTTGAGGGCTTCCACATGAAAGCAATGATGGCAGTGTCGGGTCTCGTGGGCGTGGGCTCTGGGGACTCTCCGCAGGATAACATCAAATGTTTCATCCGCTGTTAATTAAATGTCGTAGGTGGTTAGCCCATGGATTCTAGCGCCTTGGTCAGATACATGTATTTTTTTTTGCAGCTTAGCAGTTTCCAGCCGCTATGACGTCAAAGAGCGTACACATTGGTGCTGCGTGTTTCGTTCGATTAGTTGCTATTCAGTTTCAGTTCCACGTTGAAGGCCAAACAAAGTTTTCCAATAAATCATGATCACTATTTTTTTTTTCTCCCTTTCAACAAGACAATGTGTGTGTGGCACGTATGTGTGTTTTGTTTTCATATCTTAATCTTGAGCTGCAGCACGGAAGCATAAGCTCGTGCACAAGGTGTTGTGGAAAATCGATAAAAACGCTGTTGGTGAAACTTTGCACATCCATTGAAGAGTTATTCTTTGTGTATGTGTGTGTGTGTGAGTTAGTTCCTTTTCCGGTAGGAGAAGATGCACATTGTGTATTACGTGTTAAGAATACGTTTGGTGTCTGTAAAACATTGTTCAGAATATTGAGGGAGATATTGAACATTCGAAGCTACACTTTGGACTGGAAAATGACATCGAGTATAAGTAGTCGTTTTAATGGATGTTGAGATAGGTGAAGGATTGTTGATGAACTATTTTAGTACATCAACTCCCAAAAATATTAGTTATTGATTATTTATTTTAAATTTCCTGCACTTCATTGTTCATTAATCGTTATCCCACAATGGCTCTAAAAATTGTTGAATATCTTGTTACCATCTGTAACTTGTTGTATAATTGAAATATTTTTAAAATTTCACCCCAAATTGCTGTTAATAAATTCGTTTTACACAACTTGGCACAAAGTCATAATAAACGGTTTTGGGTGTTTCCCTCGGGAAGTTGCATTAGTGTCATAAACAGTGCCCAAAACACAGACAATTGATACAGAAAGGCGATTTGAAGCTGCCTCCCGGAAAACTCTCATTTGCGTCACGCTGCGTCTGTGCGCTGTGGAGCAAGTGAAGCAACGAAAACGCAAAGAAACGTCTTCTCCAGCCCATCGCCAACAGATGTTGACATCACCGATCTGTTGCAAGCCGTAGCCGAGAAGTGTAGCGCATAAACGGTGGTGCTTGTCGTGCGCTTTCCGCACCATGCTACTCCGCACAACAATGCCATCCACAAATGCTTAAGTTCTGCACGCTCTAATACCAGCCCCCGCGCGTTTGTTGAATGTTTGAATATGCGGGAGTTTCGCTATGTGACTCTAAATCATTTTGCTTGTTGATCTTATCACCGTGGCAGCGCTTCTTTTTAAACCGGCAAAACCGGCAGCGTGTGTTTCGTTCCGTTCCGTTCACGGTTCAGCGGCGGCAGAAGCTGCACGGTATGCATCGCTGGCTGCGTGACATTGTCGTTCGCAGGAAGCCGGATTTCTCTGCACCAGCGGCGGGCGGATTTGCAGCTTAGTATTGAAATGTGCATAAGAACTTAACCGGCATTGAAGCGATCGCTTCGCGGCTTCTGTGCGATGCGCTGAAAAGATAAACATTGCTGAAGGCCCTTGGATGCAGCTTGCGGGGTGCGAGTTCTTTAGCGGACGATGTAGTAGATGGCGACACCAATTTGTATCGAAGTAGAACCGACCGGATATGCTCCATATCCGCGGAATCGGGAAGTTTTCCTCGCTGATTTCGTTGGCTTGTAAAAGGCGGTGTGTGCGCAAGAATTCAACCCTCATCCAGCCGCGTCCAATCTTCGATAAAGTGGTTTTGCAAATATGATCCTGCTTTTGGTGCAAAAATTCCGCGAAAAGCCACTACTTGTTACGAAACATTGTGCAAGCACCAACGGGGATGTGTTGTGCGACAATTTGTGCATCGTCCCATTTTTGATTCGATTTCATATTTCGGTGCATTGCGCGGATATAAACAGCAGCGAAGTGGATGCAATATTGTTTGGTTCCGATGAAGGAAGAAAGCATTGTTAGCTTCGCAATACATTGTATAAGTTGACTTTTCTATGCTTTTCCATTGGGATGGAAATGTATTCTTTCGGCTCACAGGCACACAGGATGTGCAATATGCATACCACTCCGCAATTGAAGGATTTTGGATTTTTCGGCGACAATAAGCAATCAAGGAGCTTTAGGAATCAATTTAAAGTTTGCTGTTGGTGACATGATTTATTGTTGAAAAAAGTTGAAATATTTATCATCCTCTATCTTGCACATATCAAAACTAATGTTGAGTGAATCTGATTCAGATCCATCGTTCCATATCTTATACCCGATCCATTGTTGATGAATGCACTCTGAACTTCTCTTATGAAGATCCTTCAATATTTGAAGTTTGAAGAATCTCAAACGTTTCACGATTATTTTTAGATTTACAGAAGAATGATGAATCTTCATGATGTCAGTTAGATTTACGATTTTATACCAAAGTTGGCAAAGAGTTTACTCACACATTCGCATTCCGGTAAAGATACATATGAATGTCTCTTTACAACAGTTTCATTAAGCAGTACACACCTGGTATTGTATTTAAGAAAAGGTGAAAACCATTAGACGACAAACGACCGTAATTGCGTGCTTTTCCCACAGAGAACATTAACGCGAGTCTTGAACAGAAAAAAACGGGGAGCAATTAATGTAGTATGTGCACACACAAATTAAGCACCCTCTGTGTGCGTGTGTCGCTTTTCTTAGCTCTGTTGCAACGGGTTAATGCACTTGGAGTTGATCTCCGACTGCGCAACATAATCGTCGTGTTTTTAGTGTAACTGTGCGCGTTCTATAACATAAAGTTCTTTCCGTTGCTCCCAGCAAAACACCGGCGTAAATGGTGCAAAAAAAAGCAAAATGTCCATTTGTCAAATGACGTTCTAGAGTTATAGTAAAGCCGGGTGCATTAAAACGTACACCGAATAGATGCTCGCGCTCGGGGGTTAGGTAATTAGGTGGAGTTTTAATTGAATGCAATTAGAGTTTCTACTGGTTTCTTTTTTTTTTTTAAATAGGATATACTTTTTTCATTTGCATCCCTGCTTCGTGCAATATTTAATTACACTTTTGTCCTTCAGTCGGTGTGGAGCATCTTCAGCATTAATTTTGCAACGATGAAACAGTGTAGTTGACATTAAAAATGTGAACCGTCTGCGTTACGCTGCAGTGGTAGTTTGTGTTGCGTGGGTTTGAATTTCAGATCCCCCCGTTGGAAGGGATGAGAATATTCATAATTTGCGCGTGAGAAAGTCCCTTACCGTTGACACTAAAAATCCCTCCCAATGCAACTCATTATCGGTCGGCTGGGACTGTAGTGAGTGTGTAAATTGTGGAACTTGCTTTAGCTTATCATAAGGGCAATTAAGATTGAGATAAAAAGGATCGAAGGAGGAGTTGGCAGTTAAGACTACATCGCTTCTACTACAAACCTATGGCCGCAGTTTGGTATGAGGTTTGGATTAAAATAGATTTGTGGGAGATAAAGTTTCGTGAAGATATTTCAAGGTTTGAAAGATAGGGGTAGTAATTCTGGCTGTGAAAAATATTCACTGCTTACTTTGTTCGATGACCTTAGCACACTAAATTTCGAATGCTGACCCTTCGGAAAATGATTTCCATCATCATCAGTTTCGGCAACCCATACAAATGATTAAAGTACGAAAAATGTGTTCTTATTTAGAAAACAAATACGTTACTAACACTAATACCGCTTTCAAAGCGATTGGGTCTCTCGGTAGGAATATGAATCCCTTTTTGATGTTTTGTGTTTAAATTGTTAAAATAAACATTAAACAATGCCCCGGAACTTTCCGGTATAAATGGTAGATTTCCACGTTGATGCTAACAAGAGTGATATTCGTATATTTCCCCGTAGGGTTTTCTGGTATGTGAGGGACCACGATGTTGAGTAAACGAGCGGTTGAATGTTGATCCACACTGGTGGTGTTCCCTCTGTTGACCCAGTTATCGTGAGCTGAAAATGTGTCCGAGACTCTCGTTTTATGATGGACGCATGGAGGTGGATGGAAAACATGTGATCGCACTGGGGCAGTCCCGTACAGGCATTACAATGTGTGAGACGTTGTGGGGTGTTTATGTACTCATCACATATGAGCGGCCAAAGCGACCGACGACTGTGTTGCGTAATGCCTATGGTTTTCTTAGGCACACCGAAGGCTAGTGTGACATTCATCTGTCAAACTGTAGGCCAACATAACGATTTGAACAATGACGTGGCTGTTTAGAGATTTTAATTTAAAGCCATACATTTTGTTTGTGATGCAGCTGCTTGGATAAAGCTACACTTACCTATGATTGTCATCCGTTGTTCTACAGTCGCATTAGAACTGGTTTAATTAATACTTGTTTGTATATGTTTATACAATATAATATGTATAAATATATAACTATATGTTGTAACTGTTGCGAAGTTATACTTAAATCGAAAGCGGCGAATTGGACAAATATTTGTACAAATATTTTATAAATCATCAAAAACCTAAATTGTTAGGGAATATACCCATTTGTATCAGTTCCTTCAACGTATTTTGCGCAATTGATTTAAATTCATTTCTTTCATTTAATTCATTTCTTTAATTTAATTCATTTCTTTATTTTTAACTGGCACTTATCAAAATTTAACATAAACTTATTAGATTTATCAAGTTTCAAACAAAAGTTCCTTAATTCTAAATAACTTTTAAGATAAGTGTCTTATATTATATTATGTTTTCTTCTATATTTTCCATTGTTTTTAGTAATACTTGTTTTCAAATGACCATTTAATTATTTAATTCAGCTATTGTTTCATATCTATAACTTCTAACGTGTCTAAAGGTTGATTACGTTTTAGCAAACGTGTAATACATGCGTGTAACTTTAGATTGAACTAAATTTGTGCAACGTTTAATATGTGTTCAAGCTGCTATTTAAAATTCCTTAATGTTTTTTGAATGTTCATGACGTGAGTTAAGTGTTTCCGAATGGTCGTTAATTTGAATCTTTGAAACCTCACCCATTCCTTACCGAATTGTTTAGTTTTGCTTTCTGTCGCAATCGTTTGATTTAGTAAATTTTTGGGTAACATTGATACGTCACATAGAATTCATGGCACAGTCACAAATTGTTCGTTTTTAAATTTGCCACTCGATCTGCAATAACTTTTTTATGCTAAATTTAGCCACGCATGAACTCTCGTAGGATATAAGTGAATATACGCTGCTAAAAATATGCCTTGCTTTCGGGACAATTTAATGACCACTGGGTACAGCATCATCCTTCCGACCTGTCCGAATCTTGCATGCCGGATCTTGTCCCTTCAGATCATCAGGGTGCACGCTTGCCGATGGTCACGCAAACAAAACAACGTTCAAATCTATTTGCGTTAAGAAAAAACAACAGCAACAAAATCCCACTATTTGAAGGCGGTAGAAAGGAGGAGTTGTTGATGTTGCTCGATATTAAAAGTGTGTTGTGTGACCGTTTGTCTGAGCTCTTGTTTTGGGTGTTTTTTTGTGGTAAAATACCCTAGCGGTCAGGAGCGGAAAATCGCGGGCGGCTTAAAAATAGCCGAACAATCCCAAGGTGCATCGAAATCGAAGGTGGTGTAACCTGTGAAGTGCAGCTCAACTGCAACATGCTGGATGCATCGAGAGAAACACGCATGCACGGTAAACCGCAACGCGTAAACCGGCGAGAGAAGAAAATGAGTCAGAGAGACAGGTTTGGCTTCGGAGTGGTTGTGCCGTGTGTTGCCAGGGTCGGGGTGGGTCAAAAAAGCATTGTTAGTTGCTGGCGATGGTTTAGTTCGGTTGTTAGTGGCTTTGAAGGTGCCACGCGCGTGTTGTTGCTCTCGCGTTTGCGCTGTTTTCGACGGGGTATAATCGCAAGACAGCACGCGTAAACCGTTGTAAATAGTGAATTTTTGTGTGTGTTTTGATAGTGAGAAGTAGGGGGAAAAAATATTGGAACGTCAAAATATTGTTCCAAGTGATTAAACCAACCTGCAAAATGTTGAAAACGAAAGTGACCTCATTTATTCCTGTGCTTATACGGTGGTGGTGGTATAGGAGAGACCCACCAGCCACTGGAGCATAAATTGCTGTGTTATCGTTTCGCCGCAAATTGGGAACAACTTGACACGAACGGGCCAATATAATTTACGTGCACCTGCGTAGCAAGTTTCACGGTGTGTGGTCTTAATTGCTTAACAAAAAAAAAAAAATATTTAAATCATAAAGGGTGGCAATAATCGTGCGTTTATTATTTGCATATTTGGGTCGAGAATACGCTTTCAGTATTAAGATAAACTTTAACAAATACAGGAGATGTTTTGTGTTATAAAAATGTCCCAAAAAAATGTTGCCAGCTTGAAACAAAATGCTTGTGTAGAGGAGAGAAAAAGGCTGTAACGCATCGAGTATTGAGTGACCGATTGACCTGCAAAGTGTTCGAGATCGGCGAGTGGAAGAAGGTGAAGGTGTTGTACTTCAAATTTGATGAATGGTATTTATCGCGCAGCATAGTCGCGTGTGAATGAGGGAAACACACCAAGCACGAAGGCACGAAGAAGGTGAAGACAGTTCGGTTTTAACTAGAGACGGTGGTCCCGTTGCGGTTAAGCGCATATCGAAGAATCGAGTCGTTCCCGCACCATCATCATCACCAGCGTCGTCGTCGCGCTGGTCGAGCTGGTTAGCGGGTAAGGTTAGTATGTTGATTGGTTTTTAACGACGTCTTGGGTGACCGAGTGAAAGAAATCATACCAACGAAAACAAAAAAAAAATCGGAAAACCGACTCAGGTTGCTCTAAAATACACGCTCGCGGTGTGTGCGTCTATTAGGGTGCCCGTTCGGTGCACCGACTTTTCGGTGTTCGATATCCGAACGTGCTGTGTAACGGTTGAGTAGAAATTTAAGCCTGTACACCGTACATTAGAGCAACGTGAACTTCAGTGTTAAAAGCACACCTGCTTTAAAGCGGGGGAAAAACAAGGCAAAGAACCTAAACCAATTTCCAACCATACGTTTCTACACGTGCAGTCGATGCTGAGCGGCCGACCATTTCGTGCATAGTGGGGGGGATAGGTAACCATGACGTGCTTACATAATTACATCGGTATCCGTCTTAATCTACCGGGCGTGACTATGGTTCAGGTGCGTCCTGGTGTAAGTTTATTCCCATGAGGCAATAATAATATCTAAAGAAAATCGATACAGACATTCATTGCCATTGGGGAGAGAGACAGGCGTTTGTTTTTTACTTCGGAAAACTCAATTATAATGTGTTCTTAGTACTTTGAGGCGAGAGCTTTAAGGTGCTTCTGTTTAGATCTTGTTATTTTGTAGACCTAACCATTGTTAAAAACAGTATGTTAAATTGGTAGATGTAGTCATTTCTTAGTATTTTTCATATTAAGCTTGAATTTGTCGAGGCAGATTCAGAATCTTTTGATTCCAGCATCTGAATCTAGATCCAAATGTATTTGATTCTGTAAATAGCTCTATAAATGTGTAAGTTGAGTCGGCTTGGGCCTAGGCCTATCTAACCAATTTTACATATCAAAAGCATAAAAGTAGAAAAATAATTTACATCTTCTTCTACATTTTCTACTTCAACTTAAGAAGAATAAATATATGGGTAAGAGATTAAAAGATCTAAAAGAGATTATAGTTCTCGTACAAAATTTTTATAATTGTCTTAATTCGTTTCTAGAAGCGTATGAAATTTCACACGTAAAAATCACTTACGTACTTACTTATCACACTAAATTTTCCAGCACGTTTTCATTAATACCAGTTGATGATTTAACCGTAGAGTCAACTAAATTTACACACGTAAGTTGGCAACCGGCATACCCGGGTATTCGTATACGATTTACGGTTTTCGTAGGTAAACAATGCTTTCTATACATTTATATTCTTGCAAATCTTTGAAAATCGGAATTTTAAATGAATATAGAACTATAATGCAATGATATATACATTTTTTATATCACACATATTATAATATAAAAAAGAAACAAGTAATAGGAAATGCGTTGTATTACAATCCATTGTTTACATTTTCGCTAATTCAGCATTGTCTTTATACGTTTAATTTTATGTAATGTATTTATTTACAATTTATTCATTTATTCTAGGTTATTTGTTGCTTGTGCGTATCTAAAATCTATTTCATTAATTAATTATGTTGTTCTACGTTATGATTAAACTAACGATCCATTTCAAATTTTAAATCGATTGAATTTGACTCGAAAATAAGTGCAATATGAAAAGAAGAAGAAGAGAAACGTCATTTTCCATACAAAATGTATGTACAAAATGAAATGTACTTGAAGGTTAAGAGGGCGTTTAATGCTATTACCAACACGTAGGGTAATTTTGGTCGATTATGTCGTGAAATGTAGTGTGCAAAGCACAGGTAAAATCAAGTTGAATGAGTGAGCATCAAACGTGTAAAAAATAGTATTTAAAATAATTCAATTTTATTATAATTCGTTATAACATAAGTAAGTTGTAAGACAACTAAAAGAATTAATTTTTCATAAGAATCAATGAAAACAACGATACAGCATACGTTTGTATTGGAAAAATTGAATTTATATTCTTTAGATATCCCAACTTCTGAAGATGGAATAATATAAATAAATTCAACGCATTCACATTCTTAGATTGACTGCAAAGTTTCATGCTATTTGGATTTACTAAGAGACGTATCACTGGGATATAATGACTGAATTTATCGGTCATTTTGAATATGACCTTGTTAAATGTTGATTTAAAAAAAATGGGATAAATGGCCCGGTGATTCTGATGATATCGACGCTGATCTTCACATGGTACAATTGCTTCCAAATTTCTTTCAAACGTATCTTCCTTAACAAGGACACTAACAAGCTACTGTAAATTTTACTCTAGTTAACCTTTATATTATGATTCTTATCTTTTATTAAAAATGGGCCAATCTGGTATAACAATCCATCATCTTACAAACTTCCTATAACCCTCAACAGCAGTTACTGCACACAGCCAATCGTATCGTATTTGTCGCTTTGTTGACTTTTCAGTACTCCAATTTCGGCGATAAAGTGAAGTGCACGTATATCGATATCACACAATTTAACGACAAGAGCCCCCGGTGGTGATCGTTAACACGAACATTATAAAATTGCCAAACGCGCCATGGAAGCCCCTGACGAAGAGAGAGAAAAAAAAACCCCGGTGAGGAATAAAAGGAGTGTCAATCAAAAATTTCCAGGCCCCATAAAACGGGCAACATGTAAAATACATGCGAACAAAAACTAACGCAATTTTACCGGCCCGGGCCGGGTTCGGGAGTTAAAAGAGACTAAATTGTATCTCTTACACCGCACGGATTGTGCCGCGGGAACATTGTTGCACCTTTACGGTTATGATACTTATTACACTGGGTTACCTGTCGCGTCCTTTTGCTTTATTTCTTTGGGTCGTAAAATGTCGGCACTGTGATTTGGTGGGCAAAGAAACGAACCGAGCGATTTCTCGACGGGTTGGTTGTGCCAATAGTGGGGTGCCTCCAGGGGTAGGTAGATTCAAACGTAGCATCAACGCAACTGCAACGAAAGGTGACGACCGTCGGAGAATGGCACAGTACTTCCGCAAAGGCGACACGAAACGATAGCGCATTTTGGAATTGCACTTAATTGTTTTAACTTTCTTTTCGCTTCACTATGCCCATCCGTAGCTCGGCGACCCCTGACATAGGGGGGTGGTAGCGCTTGAGTAGCGATAATTGGTGGAACGAAGAGGGATTGGGACGTGCATTTTGAAAACAAAAAAAAAAAAAAAGAGGAAACCGAAGACATGCTGCACTGGAGCATTATTCGATTTGGCTTAATTTTTAATGTCTTTTTGCTGAGCGCTTCCAAAGCTTCAACAAGAGATGCATGTACGAATGGCCGTTGTGGCTTTACCGGTTTGTCGTTTTGCAAAAATGTTGAGAAAGTAGTGGCGGGCATAGAAAGCGTGTGGGAGTGTGTGGGAGCACACTTCAGCTAGCGCAACGGTTGACATTTTCCTCGGAAAGAAAAAAAAAAGAATTGACAATTTTCCACCGTTTTCCACCCATTGCACCTTAATTTGTACACGGCCATGCTCGTTGCGGCACGTATTACTGCCGTAGGGTCGTAGCATCCCGGATTAAGACTCACGTTTTCTGCCTTTTTGTGCGAAGGCGTTGAAAGGTGACACGGTTTTTCCCTGCTTCAAGACGTTCGTTGTGGCCCGTTTTGGGAGAGAAAGCCACACCACCATCACGCTCGATATTGGTGGCAAACCTTCCCACCGCGGGGCGCGTGTAGGTGTGACATTGCCCGGAGGTGCACGAAATTAAACTTGGCGTAACATTGAACTGTAGGTTTAATTTGATTGGGAAAATCTGTATTGTTGTTAGGCGGAGAAACGGAGGGAAATAAATCATTCAATAAACGGAAGCAGTTGGCTTCTAACGTTATATATTGTTAAGTTGCTAATAATATAAGGGCAACAAATAGTGTAGTCATTAGCTCAACTATAAACTTTCCTTTTTTAAAAGTAATTTTATACCAAAAACATGCACGAATCATGAGGGAGATGATATTTCACAAGTATTTCTCTGAGTGGTAACATTTTCAAGGTCACAACGGATCAATCTAATGAAATTCTCATAATGTTTTGAATAAAAAAATACGTAAAAAATTACTACACTGTTTGTTTAGTGTATAATACAAGTAGATATTATGCAGATCATATCTAAGGGAAATGAGACATAGCATTGCGAAATGTTGTTATGGAATTCAGCACGACATAATGATGGCGGCATTTGACATTGTTGCATTTTAAGTATTCTTGAAGCGTCTTTTCAGAAACACCCGCTCTGATGTTGTTTTGGAGAAGAATTTGAATAAAAAGAATCTTTCATTTCCGGTGTTGCATAAAGGCATTGAAATTAATTACCTTTTGCAACATTTTTTTTTGGGTATCCTGACAACATGTGCACTCAACGCTCAGCGTTCTTAATAGGCAGCATTTACACATTCTTAATGGAAATTTGCTGTCCGGAAGGGTACCCGTTGGTCTGATGTACCTTCATGCCTCTATGGGAAGGATTAGTAGGCGTTGCTCTGTCTTGTTACTCACATAGTCCTACTACCCAAGCAAACTTGTGCTGTATCTGCAGGCGATTTTGAACGAAATTAAATGTGACGTAAATAATAATTCTTTGCTGTTTTGTAGTCGGGCGTTTGAGGAAGATGCGGGAGTGTTTCTTTTATTCATTGTGCGCAGACAAACCTGCATGGAAGATGCAAATTCGCTGTGCATATGAACTCTTTTTCAAAACGGCCAGTTTGCGCCACAATCTACAATTCGTTGAAGCTGTACGAGCTGTACGAAGCTGTTTTTGTTGTGCTGTATTTGCCCCAAAGTTCATGTTGTTGTGCTCAGAATTTGCAGAGCGTTGGCAGGAGTTATAAAATTTCGGTTCGCATGCATTTGGCAAGGATAAAAATAACAGGGACCGCCTCATGGTTTGAGCCGAATTGCACACACCGCAGGGTTTATGGTTGAAGATTAAAAAGCACAAGTCTTTTCAGAGAAGGATGTACCTTTTGTAACACAATCCTTTCATACCTTTGATATCCGGTTTTATCAAGCCGATTAGTTAGTTAGAATTACTGTGAGCATTTTGGTGTATAGTGTGTGTTTTTTTCACAAGTTTATTTTTGAGCTCTTGACATGTTTCAGAGTGTGTAAATTATTGCGACACTAATATTAATAATCTTTTTTCCTTTAATCCCTGTTTGCGATGATTTATCACGGGTTTTATCATAGCACTATCATCTTTCGTCTTACCACACTTATTGTCTGGTGGTAATAAAAAAATCTATTGATCGTTTTTGGCGCCAGCAATCCGTTTTTGTGCTTGTGGCTGTCGGCATTGAAAGTTTTGTGTGGTGCTGTGAAGAGATGAGAAAAGCACAATCCAGACACAACAAATTTTTCGCTGTGTCGGGTATTTACGGGCGGTATACCATACTTCAAAAGATATGGACGATTAGACGACGAGATGGAACGGCACTTCGTCAACATGTACATTGTTGTGGTTAGTTTCCTTTCCGAGGGTGGAACTTTTAGTGCTGGTTATGTGTGATACTGGATGGTACACGTACAACTACTACGTAGATCAGTGAGTGGTAGAAGAGATTAACACTTTTGTACTAGAATTCATGGATTTGAGTCTGTATAATGAAAAGAAGAATGAATTAAGAGCTAAATTTCTTTTGGACTTCTTTTTTATTTGTTATTTTTTATTAATTCCAACCGAGCCCGGGATAAGGAAATTTGCCAGGTGGCCTTGGTGGCAGGTGGCCAAGGAAATGCCTTGTAATATTTATAACAATATACTGAACACAACGTTGTTGATAAAAAGGAAAAATCGTCATATTGAATGACGAATAAATAAATAAACGAAATTTTTTATTTATTCACTCGAAGATTGAATATGCAACTGCATTTAATCAACATAGTGGAATTTAATTTCCGTTTTATCGTCTAACCAAATATTGCATGGAAAAATTCCTCCTGTTTTGAGTGCAACTTGTTTCCTGCATCACCCATGGCCATCGCTACCCTATTCGTTGCGTAACCAATAAATTGTGTTTGTGTCATTCTTTGAAGCACCCTCAACAATGATTCCACTGCTAGCCACCATCCACCATCCTCTCCAGTATGTGCATCCAGCGGGATTTAGAATCCAGCAAGCCGTTTAGTATGCGTGGGGGTGTTGATGGGTGAAAAAATCGTTTGGGATTCGGAAAAAAGGACTCCCGAGATCTAACGGTACGATACGGCACGTTCTTGTGCCATGGTATTTGGACAGCTTGGGTAAACTTCGGCTGAAATATGGTTCCGGATGGGAAAAGTTCGTGTGTGACGTGGTTCTATGTGTGTGGGCGGTGACGCTAGTCTAGCTCGTTTTATTCCAACCGGTGGTTGGCAACACTGTAATGATTTTATGGAGGGTGCTTGAAACCCAATATTGCGGGCAATGGAAACCAAATGGGATAACTGTAATTGAAAATATTATCACTAATTTGCGGGAAAATCTGATAAAATCGGATCTGATTATCGGTGGAGAATATATAAATTAGAATTGAGGACTTTTTTATATTCTTTTTGCTGAGGCCTGAAGGTGGCCCTAGGTTTAAATTTTAAAACTGAAGATATTCAACAGTTAGGCCAAGTCTTTATAGATATAAAATGATTCTTGGTGTCTCATGATTTTTCTCTCTGTGTAAGTGTGGAAATACCATTTTCCCTGTCAACCAGCGCAACTGTCACATGCTTGATGGTCAGTAATCCATCAGTCACTCACCTTGTGCAGCGTTTATCGCAACATGAGCAAGCGGCCCATTGTCTTCACGCAATCTGCAGAAATCTTTTGAAGCAAACGACACGCGAGGGACAGCCTCTCAAAGCCTCGAGCATCCTTTTACAGGGTCGCTTCAACAAGGCACCAGATGAAAAGTGCAGCCACTGCGCTGTACTGTTAGCGGCGACTTTACAAAATCCTGCTGCTCGGTTTCGGTTTAGTGACATTTTTTTGCTGTTGTTTTTTTTTATGCCCTGTGTTGCTACTTTCAACACTAGAATACGGCTCAGAAGTAGCCCTGCCAAAGGCGCATGCGTTCAAGCTGCGAATGTGTGTGGCTTGGTGTATTTGTGGGCTGAGGCTTTCGGATCCCTAGCACCCCCAAAACAGCTATGGGATTTTCCGACGGTTTATACCGCAACTTTTCTACTTCCGCTGGGTGCGATGTGGGTGTAAAAGTCTAACGGAGAGAAAAGAGACGCGAAGAAGGGATGGAAGTGTATAGTGTCACTGATGTTCTCGTGTTTCGGTGCTTGCATGTGTGTTCTCGTTCGGTCGAAAAGCAATGGCTTTTGGCCGACGTTTTCAACCAGTGTTGAGATTACTGCTGGAGAGTTAAGCTTTTATCTTTTCCCTGGCTTTTATTATTTTTTCCCCCCACAAGGGGACATTTTTTTTTGTTGCTGTCTGTACTCTCAACAAATGCCGCGTGTCACGGATTGCATAAAGCTCCATTGGGGAGTGCTAAAACGGTGATAAAATTATAAAAGCTCTACCGAGCAGCGGAGAAATTGCACGGCAGCAGTGTGACAGCAGTAAAAATTAGTGGTGGACCGATTTTTCCACACGTTTTTACCGGGTAGGGTTTATGAATCACTTTGCATGTGCAAGGGTAGTAAAGGTATTATGTGAGCATGTGTTACTTGGGACATAAAGTAATTCGCACCATTCTATGAAGCTTTTGCACATTTAAAACACGATTGGTTGAAACTTATCCTGGACGAGATTTATTTTTCAAACTCAGAGAATCGTAGAATTAAACAAGAAATACCATTATTATTCATTTTTTAATCTTTTATTAAGCTCGTTAAATGCACAAACATCTTGCTTTCAACATCAAGCCAGAACGAGTCTGTTGAATATTGGTTCAACTAGCAGGAACTGCACCCCTGAGAATAATTAATAAAATAATCCATAAGAATCCATAAGAATGAACCGGTGTTATTACCACGAGGGCACTTTGCTGTTCAGATTTTCTCTTTTTTCCTGGTGTTGGTGTAGATTGTTGATCCCACCGGAACGGAGATAGCATTGATCCTGAAGAGGCTGTCTGTATTGTACAAAAGCATCAATTTACTTGCTAGTTGGCGTAGTAGTAGTAGTAGTAGTAGTAGCAGAAGCAGCAAAGAGGAAAATCAATTACCCACCGCACTCGGTAGGTTGGTCCAATGATGTAGCATTTCGGTTTAGAACTGGTTTGCGAACGTGCTGGACGCTCGATAGCAATCTACCCGATCTCGGTGGGGCTTCACATAAATTCTGTCCCAAGTGACAATCAGAGGCAGCACTTTCCCCGATGGCAATTATTTGATAAGTCTGTGCAAGCATTATTAATTGCAATAAATTGTGTGATATAGCGGGGTGGAATTATAATTACGAGTGCATCGAGTTGTTTTTCAGGAGGACAAGCCGAGGAACTTTTGCAAGCATTCGGGAGTGCAGTTCCTGCTGTGTCGCAAACAATGCTACCGTAGGAACTGAAGCAAGTGCCACTGGTGTCTTCCGTTTTGGTTCGTATCGCTACCGATTATATTAGTTTGGGTGTAGTTCTGTGTTACCACCTGCTATGCGTTCTGACAAACAGACAAGTGTAAGCGGCACAGCTAAGGATTCCCTCTTGCTTGCTTAATCCCGTGCTCCGGCGAATACTTTTATAACCTCGCTTAAGGTTGCGCACTCTTGTTTGATTGCAATCACACGAACACAGCCTCGAGAATGGCTCGGAAACTTTGACGTAAACTTAACCCGACGGAAACAGGAAGGAAGTGGTGTTGTGTTGCGTTTAGAATGAGGTATAATATTTCAGGCGGGAAATTCGAAGCGATCCTTCTTGTCATGATGACCGGTTTTGTACACTCGACTGCCAACCAGGACCTACGCTGCGTGTGAACAATATGAACTCTGCTGTGGAGTGTTTTCTTGCTTGTTTGCCTTGTTTTTGTTTTTTGATAAATCCAGCTGTGCACTGCTGCTACATAACAGTAGGTGCACGAGTGTGTTACTGCTGCTGCAGTGCTTAGAAAATGAAAATGACCTCGTACAATGGAGTGCAAGGATTCAGGGTAGATTTCTTGTCTAGGTTTCATTGCCATCCGGCACATGCATGCATCTGGTCAATATTGAAAGCATTGTGTGATTTTACATGTACTTATCGCGATTTTTTTACAGTCGCTTAAGGTTTTATGATTATGCAATACAGATAATCAGTCCTTGCTATGAAGGATTGATCCGGATGCGATCTAGACCGATCCTGTCGTGTGAAAGCCGGCTTAAAATATATAAGACCGGCCGGGTTAAAATATATATGCATATTATTATGGTAAAGTAGTATATTATTTGCATGATAACGTATATCTGCATTAGTAACATTTATTACGAAATAACTTACTCAACGTCTTTGTTGGATCACTTTTAGGGTATTTTTAAATTGTTGTTCTTTTGACACTTTTGAAGTGGATCGGAAAAACAATTTTTATAAAAATTGAAAAACCCATTTAATTTTATAAATAGATAAACTTTGATGAAATATGTTAAAATATAATAACTTTAATAACAATTTTTCGCAATTACTCATTGCATCTCGCGCGTACTGAATTATGCAATATAATAATATGATATGAATATAGTAAAGTATTATATTGATAACGTACATCTGCATAAGTAACATTTATTACAACATAACTTATTAAATGTCTTTTCTGGATCACTTTGAAGGAATTTTTCAATTTTTGTTCTTTTGAAGTGGATCGGAAAAAAATATTTATAATAATTTAAACCCCATTTAATTTAATGGCAAATTGAATAGATAAACTTTGATGAAATATGTTAAAAAAAATAATAATTTTAACAAAAAAAATCCGTAATTACTCATTGCATCTCGCGCGTACTGCATTACGCAATACAATAATCGATCGCACTGCTGACCAAGTTTCCGATCGCGTGCCTAACACTCCATAATTATCGTGAAATTGCTTTTGTTCCCAAACGCGCACCTTACTTTTCAACGTCCATCACTCGTCAATTATTGGACGGTACGGCTTCAAACAATGGTACCGACACACAACCATTAGCGATATCATTCTTTTAATTTTCGGACCACTGATAGCCGAAAATCGATACAGAACGTGTAGCACATACGCGTGGCTGCGCCATTCGTAACATAAATGAAATTTGGCTCATCCGGTTACCGCACTGAGCAACCGTGTGATGCGTTCGCTTATGCGATGCATTTCGCGTATTTTGAGGATCAAACGGGCCGAATATTGGTGGGGGGCGTATTTTTTACTTATTTATTCCATGCTCGCAAGCTGCGGCGGTGTCGAGTTCGCTCGAACGGAAACTGTAACATGAATGTGCGAGTGTCCATTTTTTTATTCACCGTTGATGGTATATAATAAAATTTTCATTCCGATTTCAACTTCCGCTTGAGTCAATGATGTATTATGCGACAAAAAAAATTCACTATGAAATGGCAATACATACAAAATATACAAAAATCTTTTCCGTGAAATACGTTATTTCTCTTTTTTTTGTATAAACAAATCTGGGTTTTGTTTTCTTTAAAACATATAAAATACAACCAGCTACTTATTTTTGTTTTCACTTTAACTATCAAGCCATGATCGATTGATTAAGCACGCATTCGGGCCAACGAAATGGCACGGATGCACAAAATACAGACAGATCAATAAATCACACTCCTTTACTCTCCTTCCCCAAATGCAACGCGCAAGTTGCTGCATTGTTGCAGCTTTTCATTTATCACGACGACAGCGAAATGATGGGACGCACAAAAAAGAATACATTTTGTCAAAAAGTTTGCGAGAGAACGGAAAAATAGCGTTAAATATCGTATGGTTGTTGTGCGGCACAATGATGGTACAGCTGCAAATGGTTTTTCTTTTCCCTTTTGTTTACAGAGGCCTGTTGTATCGGTAGGCATATATTGGGGTGTGTCCGTGCAGTAGCGAAGTTTGTGCGGCGAAAACAAATCATTTAATTGTTTCCGCACGATTGAAGGGCTGCGTTAAGTGAACCAAATAATTTGTTTAAAATTGGTCATATTAACGTGCCTTTGCACGTCGATCTTCAGTTAGCGCATATGGTATCGATTATGAACACTCGACACATTCCGTACTGTGGCACCATTTGATTTATGGTGGCCTCATTAGTGTGGTCGTTTGGCGAAAGGCAATTTAACTGTGTTTAGTAATGCAATGTTTCATCGAATTTGTGATATTTTAGATCTTTTTTCTGACGTATCTACCCAATTTACCAGTTATTTTTTAAACATAACGATATAATGTACGGAATATGTGTGGTATCGTACGGCATGATCTGCGATCTATGGCATTAATTAGCATGAATAATTTTCCCTTTGCCATCATCATATAGGAACAACGTTGTAGAATAATGTGTGTGTGTGTGTGTTTGGGTTAGGGCGGAAATCGTGGAAAACGCCCGAAACGTGCTCGTGTGGTTTAGCTTCACCGATAAACGGTGTATCTTTCACTCATTTAACTGTATCAAAACCAAACAGCACTTAGTTTGGTTGGATTCATTTTCGCATACATTAAAAATGATGTAGGTGCATTCGAGCAGTGCGACCGTTTGCGACCTTCTTCCGTGTTCAGACCAGATGGGAAAGTCTTAAACTACATTAATCGTCGTGCTGTTGCCCTCGGCAGCGTGATGACATGCCTCAGGAATTGTCGGCAGAACCTCATGTACAATTTATTAGGTTATGATAATTTGACGTTTTGGTAGCTTAAACATTTGTTTAGGTTGTCCGAATTGCAGCGGAATGATCTGTTACGGGTAATAAATTTTATGATTTAACAATTCTACAAGAATTCTTTTGGAATGAAGCAGTACCTTGTACGAGATGATAATGTCTTCATACAGTATTCATATGGTAGCATAACTGACATAAGACTATTTGCTAGTAAACGAATGTATGTTTATCAGTAAAACTCTGATGAATAGTTTGTAGTTGGCAATTGGCCACAGATACAAAACTGTGAGGAATGGCTAGCCCCAAGAGCGGCACACGTTGCAGAAACTCATCTATTTGTCTAGAATTCTTAGTGTTTTATTGCCCTATAACTGTTGTCGGCCATACAGGCTAGGGCTTGTACACACAACTCGGACAATATAACGTAGACAATAAGATGGTAAGAAAATACGCAGTCAGCAGCAATACGCGTCACCTTCTGCGGCAACGTGACTTCAAACGACGACGGCTATCATTTGTAGGGTTTCCCGTAGTGACTAAGTTTTGCCGCTCTCTCAACTTAATCCTAGTGCAGGTGCTTTCCGCATATATGACGCTAATTTATGTTTTGTTTGTTCTTTGTGTCGTTCACAGGACTCGGCTCATTCGCGCATCCCCCGGCTAGATGGTGTGAGCAGCCGCATTCCAGTGCCGGGAAGCTTTCGGGTACCGAGCAGCACCGTGCGGCTTCCTACAAAACGAGGAGCACCTCAACCTCCGGCCACGCCGATCAGTTTTCTGAGGCCACCGTCACAGAGCCGATCGGGGGCTATTTCCATCGCGCGGTCCTATTCGGGCGACAAACTGTTCAATGGTGAACCCAGTCCGTTTCCGCTGCTGACCGCTTCTACGCCGGCGCCGGCACAGCTTCGCCTGGGACTGACAACACCGAAATCGAGTGGCTTGCCATTTCTGAAGAAGCTAGAGCTGGTCGCTTCGGGAACGACGGAACGCTTGGAGGACATCAAACTTTGCCAAAGGGAATTCGCAATTCCAAGCGACGATGACGAAGAAGGTGACGGGCATTGTGGTCCCGATGGGACAGTTCAGATGTTGGTAGATGAATCGCTCGAGCTGGTAGGAGCGAACAGTACAGATAACCTGCTGGATCCACCAACGACGGAACTGGCGTGCAGTGACGAAAATGCTACGATCGTTATAGCGAACAAGCACACTCCTATGTACGCGAGGAATGAACATACCGTCACATTACAGCGCGATGGAAACGTCACGTACGAGATTCGGCGTAGCGGAACCTTCGTAAAGTCCTCCCGAGAGTCATTGAACTCTCCGCTGGATCGTCCACGGCCACCTGTGCTGAGTCAAACACACACGCGCAGTCACACCTCGTTGTCGTCGAATGTGATTTTGGGCCTGACGAAAACATTCCGCCGCGAAAGCACCGAAAGCATCGATTCTCCGGTGCTGGACCTTACGCGAACCATGCCCTTCCGGCGTCCATCTACTGGGGAGCTACTGATAGAGGAGGATGGTAACCGACGGCCACCGATACTGAACTCGACGATGGTCAACGAGCGGTTGCTGAACGTTACGCAAAGCATTCCTAACATAACGCAAGAACTCCTGTATGCGGACGACGGCCACGAGTCCTGTCTGGCGCCTGGGGATAGCGTGCTGAACAGAACGACTTCGGTAGAAGAGCAAAAGCTGCAACGGGGATTGGGTGTTGGTAGTAAAACGAAGCCCAATCGCTTAACGTTCAATCTAGAAGAATCGGTAAATTTTATGCAGTTCAGTGCGGTCAGCACGGGACACAAGGATGGACAAACGAAGGTGTTTAGCTCAACGCTACATTCAGATTCGATGGCTATTCCGGCCGCAACAGGCAGTGGCCAAGTGCTGCAGTTAGCTGGAAGTCAGCACAGCAGTAGCATGTTACTGATGGACATCAGTGCACAGGATCGAACGCTAATTCCAACAGAGTTAGAGCTGGACCGAGGCAGAATAAGCGACGATGAGGAGCATATGTCGGGGTACTCCCTAGGGCGAAGGAATATCAATCAACGTGAAGTAAGCATAGAGGCGGATGTGAGCGCTGGCAAGGAGATATTCGACCTGAGTCTTGACGAACCAGAGCCCTGCTGTCAGGATAATGATCAGCAGCAACAAAATCAAACCTATTCCCAGCAGGAGGTTGTTCTGAGGCGGCATTTGGAAAACCGTTCCAACACAGTTCCGGCACCGAAGCAGCGGTTCTCCTTTGGACTCGATCTGACCGAGTGCACGTTAGATTGTTCGATCGAATTGTGCGACTCTTCCCTTTCGCTGACGAAACCTGCCCATCTGAAGTCACCCACGAGCTCACTCACCAAGCAGGGTTCGTTTGAGATGGACGAGAGCCTCGGCATCCTAACGCCCGATCAGATGAAGGAATTTCTCGACTCGACCACCACCAACACCAACACCAACAATACGAACAATGCGGCAAACGCGGCTGGCCTGGAGCTGCAGCTAAATACGGGCATGGGCGGAAGTGGCAATGTCGGCACAGGGGTGGCTCACCATCATCACAAGCACGGAGCATTGCAGCATCACTGTCGCATCGATCAGACACCCTCACCCGAAGAGCTGCCGCTAGATCCGGTGGGCGTGAAGACCGACATGTCAGATATTATGCTTCCCTCGGAGTTATTGCTGATAGCAGGTGGCCCTCAACCCTACGGTGGAGGTGTGGGTGGTGGACAGGTGAACGTCAGCGCAACGGGTGGTATAAGTGAGTTGTCCCAGGCCGACTCGGACCCGAAGACGGATCAGATGACAAAGTCCGCCACCTCGTCGAAGGTGTCGAATAGTTTCATCACGAGCATCACGAGTATTACGAGCCTCGACACGGGCTACCAGGGCGATGGTGAAATGTCTCGGCCTGCGAGTCGCGGAGCCGACCACTCACCGTCGAATGGACCGCGCGTGAAGTCGGCACTCGGTGGAGGCGCCTGGCAACCGATGATGGCCGCCGCCGTGGCTGCCGTGCCGCGCCGTCAGGATCCGATGACTGATTCGGATTTCTTCACCGAAAGCGATGCGGACGATGTGTTTAACCGTGGTGACGCCCGCCGAGCGCAGATCATCGATGGACAGCTGTACGGTGCGCCGGGTGGTGCGGGTGGAATCGCGGGTGCGCAAGGTGCGAATGCCATATTCAATGCGATAGACGAGCAGGACGATCAAGATCTGCAGCAGCAGCAGCAGCATCAGCAACAGAATCAGGATGTGGGCCAAAACGAGGATTCGTGCATGGAATCGAGTGGCATTTTTACGGACGTGGAAAATCGCGCCGATGATGATCTGGTGCAGCGACGTGCGGATGATCAACAGCAGGCAGAAGCCGCTGCTGAAGGTGGCAGCAGTGGTGGTGGATGTCGAGGTTTTGATGAAGATCAACAGCAGACAGCGGACGATATGAGCCCGGACGTCTCGACGGATACGATGAGCAGCAGCAACAGTCAGAACTTTGTGCGAGCTTCCGAACAGCAGCTCGCGCGAGATGATGATCCAAACCAGACGTGCAAATTGGTGCTCGACGAACGCGAGAAAGATAAAACACGGTGCTGCGATGACGGCAAGTCAAACTTATCGCAACACATCGGAGCTTCCCCGAAGGCGAGCGAACACCACTACCACCATTTTGCGATTACGACAATGGCGGCGTTGAAAGCTGATGGTGATATTGGTACCGCCGCGGGTACGACAGCTGGCACTAGCTCTCCTGGTAGTGGTGGTGGTGGCGTCGTCGTCGTTGCTGGGAACGTTGCGCGCCGTTGCGATGCCGACAGCAGCTTCCACGATGTCAGTGGCAAGAGATCGGCCGTGAGCGGCAACAGTACTAACAGTGCGACCAGCAACGGCGCTAGCAGTGGCGGCAGTGCCAGTCGTAAGCAGCTCAAAAACGAAGCTAACCGTGGTCTAAGGAAACACCACCAGCAGCATGCTGCGGGTGCGGAAATGTCCGCTTCATCCACTGTTTCGTCGCGTACGGATCGTTTAAGCAAGACGCGTCCGTCGAAGGATTTGCCGGAAGGGTCTCGTAGTGCGGGTGCGATCGAGCAGTGCAATAATGCCGGTGACGACAGCGGTCCCGTCGATGGGGTTGATTGTGATCAGGAAAATAAGCGTCCCAGTGCGGGTGGTACGCGTGGCAATGTGGGTGTAAGTGCACGTGGCGGTGGTGCCACAGGATCCAATTTGAGCTTTGTGAAAAAATCCAACACACCGAACAAGTGGGACGCGGTGATGAGCAAAATAGCGGAAAATAAGTCAGTGATGAGGCGCAATTTCAGTGACGTGAAGTCACGCATTAGCTGTGGCAGTGCGGTGACCAGTGCAGGTGCATCGAAGGGGGGTTCTACGTTGTTGCGGCGGGACTCGCCCGCAACGAACGCCGCGACCGGTTCGCTCAAGAGTCCACCGTCCGAATGCACCAGCGTTGCAAGCCGAAGTTCCGCGCACGGCAAACGAACGATCTCCGGGTCGGTGAAGAGGTAAGTAAGGGGGAGAATCGAACGGGAAGGGTAACTCATTTAGCGCCGGTTTTGAATAGTTTTCTCACGTGTGTTTTCGTACGCACATGCAACGGTTGAATGTTTGAGGCAGCTCTAGCCGTTGCACGAGTTCGGTTCGATCGTTTATCAGCAGCAATGCTTGAGCAGAAATGCTTTGAACGAAGCAGGAACCAGTAGTGTATATCGTGGGCAGGCCGTGGTGCGGTTATGTAAAATAAAGATTGCACTTTTGCTTTGTAAGGGGTGTTTCATTGTGAATGCCCGACCTCAGAGCGCAAAGGTTAGCGTGAGCTTATGCATTGTGCAGGGGTGAGCAAAAGCTTATGTTTTTTAAATGTGTATTGCCCTGTCCGTACACTACTGCCTCGAGCTGCCATACTGCTAATTCTGAGATTTTTAAACAAACATTTAGACATTTAAGACCATAATTATATTAAAGTAATTCTTTATAGAAATTATGAGGTTTAGAAAAATTCCTTCACACCAATATTCTCTAAAGGCAGATCTTGAAAATTATGAAAATGTCACATGTTGAACTACGATCTGGTGGGTTTTCGTATTCTTCGTTCCTGCTTAACAACTGATAAGCGGCTGCTTGCCATAAAACGGTTTATTATACATATTTTTAGCGTATAGCTAATCATTCCTTGCAACCAAAGATTGTTCCAAATGAGATACGCTCCGTGTATCCGAATGTGCGCTATTTCACGAGACTATGGGACCAAAAACATATTTCATGGTATTTTTATTTCTTGATTGTACCATTAGTCCAATTGATCTCAGTAATGAAATTTTATATTAAATTGCGAACCAACTTAAAACTCATATATCAGTGCTAATTATTAAATTTTTTGTTGGTTGTAAAAATACCCAAGCTCTGCACTTACAGATACATGGTTTGGAAATAAGAAATAACATATAAAACATACAGAATACATGTAGAAATGTGACATGTTTATAGATTTTTCAAGTTGAATCAATGTAAAGAATTTTAATGTACCAAAAAAATGGGTAATACATCTTGGAATTTAAACAATTTTATAATAATTTTATTAAACTAGCTCTCCTGAAAGTGACATATCCAAGGAAATGGAAGGAAGTTATGTAGTTATAGATATAGATAAAATTGGAAAACAAATCACACTACAAGCTCTGTTTCTTTCCAATAACAACACCTCTAAACCGCCAGTTGCCCAACCCTGATTTAGCATGTTTGCGTGAGTTCTGAGGTCTAATGGGGGAAGACCTCGGAACCAGCGGCACCTAAGTTGTGTGTCGGTGGCGGCATAGTCATCAACATTATCTTCGCCAACTTCCCTCAAACACAAGTTGTTGGTTGTAGTCGTCAACCTCCCGTGCACCTGCCCCCGCGGTTCCACCCGTTGCCAAGTAGGCCCAATTGCGCATGCATGTCTCTCCAATGCCAATGAACAGCAAACACCGTGCGGTTATGCTGAAGCGTTTGATGTGCTGTTGCACTTGGTGTAGGGAATCGGCATCGGTGGCACCGGGTGGAGCACTACGTGCTTGGATCGATTTTGTGAATCGAATCAATACTCGTTCCCACCCTGTCTCTACTCTCCCTCCCAGCGACGTATACCAACATGTCTGGATCGGATGGTTGCCTGCCGGCAGTTTGAAGGAAGTCGTACGCAATCAGTCATCAGAAACGAACAAACAATCGAACATTATACGAAACATTATTTCGAGATCAAGTATTTGTGTTGATTGTCCAGGTAGTGGGGTGGTGGCGTTGTACGGAGCGGTGACGTACATTTCAAAACTAGCTTTTGGGGTTTCTTTGTTTATTGTCAGTTGGGAAGACGTACCACGTGTACACCATGATGGAATGGTACGTTGTTTGAAACCCTAACCCACACACGTACAGCGGCAGCTCTTCTGCGGTCGATGGTTTTGATAATCGTTTTGCAAAACCATTCCTATTGTTTCATCATGTTGGCACTGATTTTCACATCCTGTCACGTATGTGGTGGTTTGAGTGCCAAAATGATCGCCTGAAAAGCTGTAACACCTTCACAGACGTGATAAGAACCTAATTCAACAAACGCCAAACCTGTTTTCGCTTCGGCTTAAGTACAACATGACCGGTATGACGACGGATATTTCGAATCAATCGTGCATTCGTCGGACTCTGTGCCTGTCCTTCCTTCCTAACCGTTTCTCCGCCGCGCGAAGGTGAATCTCGCTGCGGTATTCCATCCGTCACTTAGCGCAGCGACGCGTATCACGCATTTTAGCATCAATTCTCAAGCTTTACGATCATCTCATGCTATCCATAGCGCTGTGTGCGTGTGGCTTGTTTGTTAAACCGCGCTGGGACAATTACGTCACCGTGCAAGGGTGAAACACAAGGTAGCGGGCACAATTTACATACATCTCAACGGTTCGTGCACCGGTCGCGATATGGCATTTGAATGGTTTTATCTGTCGCGTCTGATGCTCCGACTGCCTGGTTAGTGGTTTGTATTTTTATATTCGGATTCCGGTTTCGTCTGATTAAATTAGCTGGAAAAAAGTTGTTTTTTGTGAACCAGAACCAAACATTGGATGCTGGAATCATAAAAATCAAAGTTTTTATCTGGACCACGTGTTAATATGGACATTGTGATAGGATGTTACCCATCCGTAACCGTTATCCTTCTTAACATAATGCCCATGTTTTCTAGAAATCACACAAGTAGCTGTATTAAGTCGGAATTGTTCGAGTGTAAGGGTTGAACCAGAATCCGATACCGAGTCTAATGCTAATTGCTCGTGGAGAATGGTTTGCATGCCTTTTTTGAAACTGTTTGTGTTCGAACTAGTGTTGGGCGGATCGGATCGAATCGTATTCTGGGATTGGATCCTTCATTGGATCAATCCGGATTCGATCCTGAATCCAGGATCCTCTGGATTGGAATCCCAAACAATCCTTTTCGATCCGGATCTGCCTGTCGAACCGGGATCGAAATCCAAAACAAGAGTCCAGATCCCGGATCCGGATCTGTCATGATTGGAATCTGGGATTGTGATAGGGATTGTTTTCGAATGCGGATATTTTGTGACTTATTGCTTTTTTATTCTGTTCCATGTGAACGCATTTTCTCTAAGGTAGGGCAAATTTATACCGACAATAGAAATAGGCTGCTCCCCAAAAAACTGAATGAAATATTATTTCTAAAGCTTAATTTAAGCGAGGAAGACATAGAAATAATTGAATATTTTTGTATTTTTTGTATTTTGTTTGTATTTTTTAAATTAATGCATTTGGTTTAAAACATATTAATCAAAAAATCACATAAATCATGTATTTGGTGATCTTGAATTGAGTAAAACTTGAGTAATTAATTTAGTTTCCTATTTAAGAAAACTAAAACGTACAATTTTAGATGTCCATTCCTACGTAAAATTGTGATGTACTGATAATCTGCTGATGCTGAAAAAAGATAATCTCATGAATGTTGAGTAATACTAAAATCGATAATGAAAATAATGAATTAAAAATGAATTTTTAAATAACAAATAAAAATAAAAAAAATTAATTATTTTTTTTTATTTCACATAAGCTCAATTGTGAACGCACAAGAAAAAAAATGTCGTATTAGCAAATCCACTATGCATTTTCTTTGATTATAAAGTAAAGAGTTTTTGTGGTCATAAAAAAATCTAGTAGGATCGGATTCGGAGGATAAATCCTAAGGCGGATCCGGATCGGTCGGATCGAATCCCACATGGGAGTGATTTTTCCCATCACTAGTTCGAACAACCAAAGCGCAAACAATTTAGATAATGTGTTAGCAAACTTTACTGCTTCTTTACCATGTCTCTTTCGCCACGCTTCCAACATAATGCTTTAAGTTTGTCGAAAACAATGCTTTTTATTTTTTATACATCACGACCATTTCAAATTCCAGCTCGTTTGTAAATACGTCCAAAAGAAGTTTGTGAAGATTTTGGACACCAAATCATCTTTATCAAGCGCTTTTATTGACACCATGTTTGGCTGAAAACTCCAGACAACGTGCGGCGGAATGTATTGACAGTGAATTCGAATTGTTTGCACAGTTTTATTTGCCGTATAAGTATTGCGTATTGGATGTAGGTTGCAAACGTTAGCAATTTCACACAAATATATGTTTAACGGATTTTTTCGTGTATGTGTTACGTTATTTTTAGAGTGCATCAGTTGATGCACCGAAACATTGATAATAATTTTACTGATAATAAAATCTTTCTTACCTCACTGTCAAACATACGATCGTCGGGTTTTACTTAGATTATACTTGCTTTAGACGGGCTTGCCGTGCAGATAGTGTAGAAAGGGAATAAAAAGCGCTTTGTCCTGATTACACTTTCAAATCACGTGTTTTAACCACATTTAATCGTTGCATTTCGTTGTGTTTACTTGAACGCGAGGCACCATGGTGATGCAAGACAAAACAAACGAAACAAAAGAATCATTAATGCGATGACCAGTGAATCTTTGGGCGTAGTGTAATGAAGTGCTTTCTATCAGCTATTGATTTGATTGTTTGGAGGTTGATAGGGAGCACCGTTGCCATATTTCGAGCCATTGGCGCGATCACCATTCGGCTGTTTGTGTCATTAAGCGGTCAATTAAATCTAATGAATATTGATAATGCTCGTCACCTATTTTGCATCCAAAGTCATTCCGCGCGCCATGCAGGCGCGGAACACGAGCTCATGGCGCGATGCATTCGGATTGACAGTTTGAATCGATAATGAAGTGGAAAAAATAAAGCCATTGAATAATTTCCCTCTATGTGCTTTCTCCATTTGGGTAGCGTATCGCAGGAATTTTGAGGCACATATTTGCCAAGTGGTTCTATTCGATTGACGTTTGGAGCTATCAATAGTTTTGCTGGATAGCAATTCAAAAGCAGCTGAATATTTTACAGAACTAACAAAGACCACCGTTTTGTGCCGTCCTGAACTACATCTAACGTATCAGACCGTATGAATCATATTTTGAAAGGCAGAAAAATACTAATAATACTCAATTACTTAGAACGGCCCGGTGGCATGATGGTAGCGGAGCCGTTCTTTACACGAACGGACCGGACCAAATCCCATCCGGACCAATCCCCCGTAGCAAGGACTGACTATCCGGCTACGTGGTAAAATAAGTCGATACGGCCAGGCCGTTCTAACGAACCAAAAAAAAAAAACTCAATTACGAGAATATTTTAACAAACAATATGTATTACATTTACAGAAAAGAAAAACTGCTTACAAATTCTAATCATATCTTTAATCGATTTATTCTTGTCATAAAACTATTTGTAATAGATTCCAATAACTTAAAGTTTGCAATTAATTTGTTCTAACAATGATGTGATCAGTAATAAAAATGTGATTGCTAATAATACACAATAAATATTATACATGTCGAACGATGTTGTTCGCAGTTTTATGCAGGAGCTATTAATGTTCCCCTTAATATTAGGTACAGCACCCAATCAGACTGACTTATGCCAGGCATGACTGACTTTTGAGTAAGCGGACACAGATGGAAAGCTCCGCGAAAGAAATAAGTGTAATGAAATCTGTTGTTTTATTGAATCAACTGTTAGATAACTGAAGATACGTCTTTAATTGTCATTGATAGCATTAAAAGTAGCATTACACACCGGAAAACACTGAACTGCAGGTTAAATGTAACATATGAGTGTGTCTTAGTGCTACCATGCATTTGTTTCAATTAATGGCTCAACATTCTTATGTAAGATCAGTGTGTTTGATATCACTTGCAACTCCCTTTCCATCTCTCTCAAGCACGTGTAGCAATAGGCTTTGGTCAGTTAAAGAAACGCAAATACCGCACAACCACTGCACTGTTTCGCCCACACAATATGTTGATGCTACGCGTAAGTAGTGCTACGCCTAATGCCTCCATCATCGACATCTCCACTTGCGTCTGCGAAAGATACATCAGACATGAAGCGTCGCAGGTTGGAGATACACTGTAGTACGCGTACAGTGACGCCAGAGAATGATGTTGTTGATGGATGTGGATTACACGCTTAATTAGTTTCTACGAACCGTCGGTAGCAATCATGTGTTTGCCCTGTTCGGTTAAATGGTATATCTTGACCACTCAATGTTACCGCCGAGTGCAATTGGTAATTGTAAGGCACGAGACAGACACGCGTGCATCAATGGTACGTCGAAAGTAGGAAGAATCAAAATGTGTTTTAGGATACCTTACAGTTTGGACAGGCTAATTAGGTTGATAAAAGTATTATTACGGTGGAGATGTCCATGGTGTTATAACAAATAATTGCACAGATTCAATATAAATTGCTTATTGTGTGTTGAAACCTCAAATAGCAACTCAAAAACAAAGTTTTTAGCTATTTAATTTGAACAAAACATTAACAAACTATGTTCTAAAATGATTGTAATTGTAAGAAAATGTGTCCCATTCTAAAGACTACACAGTAAACTGGCTGGCTGTGTGTACGATATGATTTATTAAAAAATTGCCACCACACAGCTATTTACGGTATCACATTTAAAAGGCCTTGAATGTAATCGAATGGAAATAGGATGTCCTGTCGCCCTGTGCTATATTGTTGTGCTCCGGTTCGCAGAGACGCTTCCTGTCCGGCCCAGCAATGGTAAGGTTAGGATTCAGTGAGGTGTAATAAAGTTAGAATTATGCAACAGAACAGGGTCCATTCTTACATTGAAATCCCGAACACTGGTTCACATGTGATCAGGCTGTCCGTGTTTGCATTCTATTCTCGGATAAAGAACGCAATAGATGAACCGATGTGAACACCCGCAGGACGGCCATAACCCATTGATTTACTGCTAAATACAGCGTGAGCATGAGTATCATCCGGCTAGATTGTAAAACAGTTCCGGTGGTCTAGCACAGGGCATCGGGGTGAGCGCACCGGTGCACACAGGTACAGGTGTCCATGGAATCATACAGCTTGTGATGAACGATTGAAAGGAAATGAAATGCTTGTTGGGTGCAGAGGGTGGTACATGCGTAAGGGGTGTATACAATAGGGGAAACTAAACCGCAGGACGATAACATTGTGCACGGTCGTTAAGGGACGTTCGGCATGTCCAGGCTTGCTATTATGCTGCAAATTTGTTTGCAATGTGTCGCAGATAGTGAACCGTAGATCGGGAACGATGTGAGCTTGATTTAGATGATGCTTTTATCACGATTGTCTACAATAGATACTCGCTACTCGAAACCATTAATATAACAGCTGTTTTATTTAGATAGGTGTAGTATGGACAATGTTGTCTGTAAAAGCGCTGGATCCTTTAATGCTATATGAAGATCTCTCTAGGTAGTTTTCATAGTTTTCATTTGCATAAAATTTATTTAAAAATTTATGGATATGTTTAAGAGTTATCAAAATGTTTGAGCCATGAATTGTTATATAGATAAATATCTCAAAATAGTTAAATCTTAATAATAATAAAGTTTATAACTACTATTAAACATTAGTAAAGAAAATAAATAAACACACTTTTACTCATGATTTTTTTCCAATCTCATTAGAAAAAGTCTGCCAAACAAAGGTTTCAAATTTAAAACAGTTTCATATAAGCATGCTCAAACAGTGCGGGTATTGAAGTGAGCACACAAAAACTACTCGAAAGAAGCATAATGCTTCGAAAATGTCAAATATTTCACTTATTGTTCTTCGCAATAGCTAACCTAATTGACTTGTTCATGCATAATAAACCATGTGTTCAGTGTTCAACTGCACGAGCCAAAGGCTTAACATTCCTGAGAAGGCATTTCGCCATGGTGAAGGTACGCTGGGAGAGGTTAATCTGTTTGACCACGTATTGACATAGACCATTTAGTGATCATAAATAAAGACCCTGCAGCTAACCTGTTACTTGACTCTTCTGGTGAACGTTATATCTAAGCTGCTTGCCTATTCGTGCGTATCAGCAAAGAGAATGTCCGGTGTATCTCTGCTTACTATGAAAGGACATCGGCGATTGACCTTGACTGTGCGAACATCTCTGATCGATAAATTGTTTGTTTAGAAACAAAAAATCAAGATGTTGTGGACTTGTACTAGCTGGCAATGCAGGTCATAGCGAATGAAAAATGATGCGATGTTCATACACTTTTATGATTCAAATCCTTTGTTGCCTTGAGTTAAAATAAATATCGTGGTTTACACTTTTATTGTGCTTGTACTTAACAGGTGGGCTGATAATTGTTTGGCCTAACACATTTATCGTGCTAGAAGATTTTTATCCATATCATATTTCGTTTGTACCAACCTTCAAAGGAATTCTGTCCAAATTTGACAGCACTCGGGCCACAACCTAATGAGCTAGAGCATTTTGTGTGACGCAACTTTTGTGATTTGAGTAATCATGGAAAAGAAGGAATTTCGAGTGATGATAAAATATTTGTTTTTGTAGGGGAAACATATAGTTAAAGCTAAAAATTGGCTTGATGAAGAGTCTTTGGACACTGCTCTACCAAAATCAACCATCAGGTATTGGTATGCTAAATTTAAAAGTGGTAAAATGAGCACTGAAGGTGGTGAACACAGTGGCCGCCCAAAAGAGGTGGTTACTGACGAAAACATAAAAAAAAATCACAAAATTATTAAGAACACCCATAATGTGAAGCTGATCGAGAAAGCTGACACCCTAAAGATGTCTAAGGAACGTGTTGGACATATCGTTCACGAGTATTTGGATATGAAAAAGCTCTGTGCAAAATGGCTGCCGCGCAAGCTCACATTTGAACAAAAAACAACAACGAGTTGAGGATTCGGAGCAGAGTTTGGAGCTGTTTGAGCGAAATAAATCCGAGTTTTTGCATCAGGAAGATACCAAGGATGAGTCTTGGCTTCTCCACTTCACTCCAAAGTCCAATAAACAGTCATTCGAGTGGACTGGACGCGATGAACTTGCTCCAAAGCGGGGGAAAACGCAACAATCAGCTGGCAAGGTTATGGCGTCAATTTTTTTGGGATTTGCGAGGAATAATCTTAATAATCTATCTTGAGAAAGGAAAAACCATTAACAGCGACTATTACATCAAATTGTTGGAGCGATTGAAGGACGAATTCGCCAAAAAACGACCGCATTTGAAGAAAAAAAAATTGTTTCGTCAAGAAAACGCACCGTGCCACAAACCAGTGAAAACAATGGCAAAAATACATGAATTAGGCAACGAATTGCTTCTCCACCCACCGTATTTCATAGATCTGGCTCTCAGTGACTTATTCCTATTCTTAGATCCCAAAAAGATGTCCTCTGAGAAGAAATTTTCGTCGGATAAAGAGGTATTCGCCGAAACTGAGGCCTTTTTTGAGGTAAAGGACAAATACTACTACAAAAAGGGTATCGAAAAATTTAAAGACCGCTATAATTGGTGTATCGCCCTTGAAGGGACGTATGTTGAATACAAAAAAAAAATTTGGCCAAAAAAAAGTGTTTTACTGTCATAGGCCAAACAATTATCAGCCCACCTGTTAGTTCGGATTTCATTACTTGCTGATTTAATTCTCATTCTTCAAATTCGTGAGGATTGGAAGATTGTAGTATAACATGTCTGTGTACGATATTCACTTTTCCTGTTGAATAGTATTGAAATCTTGTTGGTATTAGTAGTAACAAAATAAAATAAACGGATTCTTTTCCAGCTTTGACTAATTTTTGTTTACGATTCTCATAAATGAGATGTCTAAATATAGCTAGAAGTACAACTTTGCATTTGTATTGAAGGGCGCAAATGAATGTTAAATTTCTCGTGGTCAAGCCCTGTGCGTCTATCTTATCTTATCGCGATGGAAAAGGTGCGCTAGCGTAAACGAAAGTGTCACTTATCGGTTTGTTGATGTGGTTCTTCCCTCCATTAAAATTCAAACCTTGACATGTTTTCGTTATTACTGTTCGTAAGATATTCCTTCTTGTGTTGGAGAAGGTTAACATAACTTTATACCCAAAAATTGACGGTTTCTTTTCTTGATTTTCTTTCAGAGGACGTACACACAGCAAAGATAGTGAGCAAAGCTCGCTGAGTGATCTTAGTCTGTCCGGAGGCTCACCGAAACTAGCGCTGAAACTGCCCAGCACTCGTAAGTAAAAATGTTATACATTTGTTTTCTTTACATCAAAAAGATTTCTTTTCGTTCTGGAGGAAAATTCCGCAGCGGGGGTTGCATTTTCCCAACGAATAGCGAATAAGTTTGAAGGTTCATTTGGTAGGTTGCCATTTTTTTAAAGAAATCTTGTATGATAGAAATGTGTTGCGGGTTGCATACATTTTGGCGCATATCGGTTTTCGGTTGGTATGGGAAATTCAAGCTGGTGTTCAACTTTGAATTGAAGTTAGCGAACCCTTTTGGTGTTAAAATACATTTAATCATGTGATTTAAGTTAAAGGGTACAAAACTGTCCTTTAATAGTTTATGTAGGAGTCGAACAAACTAATTTTTCATAGATAATTTCCTAATGGATGTAATTGCAAGGACGCTTTTAAGCTAGGGTATTTCAGTACAGATTTTGATATTGTATTATATTTTAAGCCCGCAACAATATAATGTTAAACCACTTGATATGGAAAATCTCTTCCAACTTACCGTTACAAGATTTCGCAAAACTATACTCTAACTTACACTCAAAGACGCTGTAATCTGGTGACAAGCTGCCACAGTGAACAGGGTAGTCCATGGCATAAGACAAAGTTTCCTTTATCTCACGGCCATGCGGCGGAAGCTGAGCCTATCTTTAGCTTTCCCCGGCCGGAATTGATGGATGGGTCAAAACTTTCATAACCAAAGGAAGTTTTAACCGCTTCTGTTCAGTTGATTATCGTGCAGGAAATTTGGATGGAAAGTGTCAAGGCAGCGGTGGCAGGCAGGCAGGCAACAGCCAGGATTTCGAATTCTTGGATTAAATTAGTTTCAAATTTTGGTAGTCGACCGCAGTCGACGATGGTTTAACGAGCTTTTCCTGGTTTAAAGGTTGAAAGCACCTGGTGGAGGCTGACGCTGACGCTTAATCTACCAGGAAAGAAGTATTTTAGCTGCATCGATAAACTAATTATGTTGTGATCACGCTATTGAATTGCATTCGTTTGCGTTATTATTTGCGAAATCATCGGTATGTTGAAATTTTCTGATCGGTAT
Source organism: Anopheles moucheti (assembly GCF_943734755.1). NCBI lineage: Eukaryota > Metazoa > Arthropoda > Insecta > Diptera > Culicidae > Anopheles > Anopheles moucheti. The sequence continues at coordinate 37,512,834 of NC_069141.1, read as the reverse complement.
GTTGAATCTGATTTGGTTGGAATTAAAACATGTTCTCGGAAATGATCGTCTAATTATGCGTTCACTCACCAAAAGTTCAAAGACCGTTAATTAACAAGGTGTTGCAACGGTTGCACGTTTGAAGCGCCAGTTACATTTCCCGCCAAGTGTACAAAACTCCCCAATGAATTGGGGTGGGTTTCCATTCCGCCCGTTAACGATATAACATTTCCACGAGATGAAAGTTCATCGGTGTCTTTCTCCGGTCAGGTGATACGAGCGAAGGTGATACACGGATGCAGACGCGTTCCTTTCGGTGGTGGGGTGAGATGATCGACTGGCAAAGCATAAATCACCGAACTTATCAACCTCGCTGGTGGCCAACGGACCGCGCACCGCGCAATGGAAAAGAGAGTGTGCGCGCTAGCACGGAACACTGACCTGAGTGCATTTTTGTGGGGCCGTGGCGTTGTGGCGTGGCTGTGTGTTTTATTACGAAATTTAATTAGTTTCTAACTTCCCGCCACTCGCTTCACCGCAACAGGTCGATTATTATGATGATGTTGTCATTTTGGTGAGCTTTATTCCATATCGCTTCTTGCCTTGCCTTGTCTGCTTGTGTGGTGTTGAATTGTATTTGCGGCGAAATGTGATCTGGAGATTAATCTACGGCTGCACCTACACGCTGTTCAAAGGAGGATGGCGCTGGTGTTCAAATCTAATTTTCCAATGTTGTGCGTACTGGTTTCCATTAATCAGTTTTTACGAGCGAATTGCTTTCATTAGGTGGCCTTTTGTTTCAGGTCGCTGTGTTAGCGGAAGGTATTTTTCTTTACGACCAAACAAGATGCCGGTGCCGTTTGTGCAAAGGTAAAGAGTTTCGGAGAGGCTAACGAATAAAATGTAACGTGTATTAGTATGCGGTCAGAGTTCCACATTGAAACGAATGGATGTTAAATGCGTGGTGCGTTCACGTTCATTCGCTGCGAAAAGCGATTCAAGGGGAGTGTGCGGGTGTGGGAGTCAGGATATTAAAGTTAAAGCTTGGAGGTTATTTTTATTTTTACAGCGTCAAATGGGTGTTAAGCGCCTCTTCACACCTCGTTTCATCTGTATGTTTTCCGCTTGTGGGTTAGTGGTAAAGCTTTTTGGCTGTTTTATTGCAAAGGAATTTAAGCTCGGCTCTCAAGTCTGTCTACTGGGCTATCGAATGAAGAAAAGCCGTTTTTCTTTTCTTACATTGGAAAGCGATTTGTATGTGCGACTAGGTGAGCAATCAATTATTTTATTGGCTAGTGGAGTGAGTTATTGAGAACAAATTGGCTAGTGTGAAGATTTGTATTGTTTTGTTTTTGCAATAGAGCGGAACGAAAACTTTATGAGAAAATGGGGTAAAACTATTAAAAAAAATTAAAATGATAATTTTAATTTTTTTAACTATTTCATGGGCACATAGCACAATGAATTTCTATATTATTAGCACTAATACTATTTTATGATATTAAAAATAATATATCACAAAGTAAATAAATTGTTCTCGTTCATAAAAGTCATTTATAAGATGCACTAGCGAACAAATATAATATTGTGTTAATGTGTATGTTATGTAGTGGTCCATATAGCTATGTTCAACACAACCGTATTTATGTTTTCGTTGAGCCGTTGGCGCTTGCACCTGAGCATAACGAATGCGCTCTCGCGCTCTTCAATTCTCTTCAACCTGCTTATTGCAGGGGTTTTCTGCTTTTCTGTTTTGAAGGTCAATATTCGAAGGTACAAAAATATTGAAATATTTACACGTTTGTAAATAAACTCTGCACGTGTTTACTTAAAATATTCCAGAAAAAACACCCTTTCTTTCGCACGATTGATATTCATTTCGATTGAAACGATGTTGCGATCTGCTCTTTGGATAAAACTATACTGATCGTTTTGTTTGACTAAATTCGCTATTTCTCTCTCCTTTTCCATATGAACTGTTATATATTCTATCGAAAACAAATACTATTTACTTCCATCTAATCGTCGTGCAGTTTAGTGGTTTATCAAAATTATCCTTTAATATTATTCCTCTTCTTTAACGGCACAATAACCTGTAGAGGTTTAGATATGCCAATTTTGGCTATCTTTAACTTATTAACCTGACGCCTGATAATCAGTCCTGCGTACGAGGAGTGCCCTTTGCTCTTGTAATGTAAAAAAGTTAAAAATTACTGGTCCGGTTTTATTCCAATCAGATTTACGTTTTACACATTTTTGAAATGATTTGAACAATTTTATTCTTTGTTGAAAATTCTCGAAATTTTCTTAAGCATCGTATTGCTTTTCGAAACTGTTTATTAAATAACGACTTGTGAGGACAAACGCTATTAATCTCATATGGAATGTAATAATGAAATAAACTTGACTGGTCTAGACCTCTGGAGGATGCCACTAAAGAAGAAACAAAATGTTGATGTACAAACCCTGTAACGGATTGACGCAGCCGTTTACACGTACCTGTGAAACTCTCCGATACGCAATCTTCCCGTCAACGATGCGTATGTTTTTCTCTCACATTCCGAAAACGGTTCCTCTCCCAACTCTCTTGCTCGCTCGCATAACTTCTAAACACCTTCGCCGTTTACGCGAACCGGCTTTCAATACGCGCGACCAGCTCGCGCAGCGCCGCGCGCACCAATACGAAAAGCGTAATTCATTCCCGATCAGAGGCTGCATGGTTGCGCTGTACCCCTGGATCGCGGCTCTTGCCACAACCATCCAAGCCAAGCGCTGTTATTTCACCTTTGCGTTTCAAGTTCCACGGGTTTTGGTCGCGTAGTTTTGGGGTCGGCTGGTGCACGTTTCGCGTTTCGGTTGGTGCGTAGCGGTGCGCAAAAGGTGAATCTAACGAGATGGGCCGCGGGCTCGAAGAGGAACGCGTTTCTAGCCGTGTTGTCGTGCGGGCATAGTGTGCGATTGTGATCCGCAAAGTTATATGAAAAATAGGCCATTAAGGGATGGTCTTCCCTTCCATCGCCGACTGCGTGATTACTAGTGAATGTCATACACGTATGGACATTCGTGAGGTGATTTTTCGGGAATGATTAGTTTAATTTAAGCGCTGCCCTATGAAGTTCCCCAATAAGTCTTGCTGAGCAGCAATCGGTCAAGGAGGTGCTCATCGTTGTCGGGATAATTCGACCAATGTTGTGATCGTTCGTGCTGTTGTTATTGCCGGTTCTTTGTTCGTTGTGTACATCATTTGCGTAACCTACGGAATTGTGTGGTGACCGTGCGTGTGCTGGGTGTCGTGTGATTGATTACTGTTTGAAATCTTGTTTGTTATATGAGCCATTTATCTGTTCCGCGGGTGATGCTGTTCCCGATGCACCTAGAATGTGTTTGGCCCGGGAAGGAATGATCGTATTTCAACCGGTCTCCAATCGATTCCCCTGCCCTTACGTGGTGCTGCTGTGTGCTTGTGCCCTAACGAAAGTGTCGAGTGTTTGTGCGAGAGATTGCGAGTGAGTGCTGCGTCCATTATCTGTCCCCGGTTGGACAGAAACTCGTTCGAGGCAAAATTATTACTACCCAGTTGAGATTATTTGTTTAACATTCAGCTGTCCAACAAATTGACCCGAACGAGCAACCCCCTTTTTCATCGGTTTTGCACGGTAACAGATACACGTCGGGCAAAAGAGCATCGAAGCGGATCCGCAAAAGCACTACACCGCCAGCAGCTGATCGCGTTTATAATTCAGGTTTTTAAAGTTCCTTTTTTCGCAGGTCCATGAGAAGTTCCAATGGTTTTTTTTATAATATTTGCATAAAATGTACGAAGCTATTTGAATAAATGTTCATCGAACGTATCGCTAATGAAGTAATTTACATTCCACAAAAAATCTTCACTGACGTGCATTAATTTCGTTTCGAATTTGATGTTCTTTGCCTCTGTTTTAATAAAAGAAAACCCAATGAAATCTTTTCTTCGTCTAACCAGATAAGATTAAAGTGTACGTGCTGTATTCTTATCAATACAAATTGAAGACATACTCCTTATTATCATTGTCATTAGCGAAATTAGTTATTTTTATCGTTGCCCCTAAACGGGTTCCTGTTTGTCTGCACCGGTGCTAGCAAAACAAGAACCCAAGGCGCTGCAATTAAAAGCACGTACTCCCCGATGCAGCTCCCTTGCGGTGGCAATGCGGAATGATTGATTTTTATTTCGTTTATTTATTGGGAGCTGTTTCGTTTGGACTGTGGCAAAGCAAATCACGTCAGACGGGGGTCGCTATAAACTGCAATCAGTCGAACCTCACACCACGGTCCCGACATACACCGGGCCTTAAATGATCGTTTATTTGGTGAGCTGGCAAACAAAAAAACCAGGAATGATATCTAAGACGACGTATCTATAACCATGCAGCGAAATATGGCGTACGAATTGCTGAAGATGAAGTCCTCTGTTTTACGTACGATTGGATCTTTGTTTTTAGCAGATCCCACTATTCGTCCTGTTGTGTTTTTCCAATTTTATTACTCCCCGGTGTGTGTCGATTCTACCTGAAACATAGTCTCAGAGGGAGAGAGAGAGTGCAGATTTTGATATGAAACATGTTTTTCTGCTAACAAAACGAATTTTGCGTCTTGAGAAACTTGTTTCTGGTGTACCGAAAAGGTATAGTTTTCAGCTCGTCGTCAGCTCGTTCATGCGGTTAGCGGTAAGCGAAATAATCCCACCAAAAGCCGAATGCCCACAAACCAGTGTGTTCTGCTGCTGGTCTCACAACTTTTGAACGCGGTTGAACGGTGTATGTTTTTGTCTACGAAGAAACCCGTGCTTTCGACCTGGCCGAACAGCACATGATGAGATGTTTATCTATTCTGCTCGAAGCCGGCCAGAAGCTGGTGAATGTTTCCCCTCGGCTCGCACAGACTTTTGCAAGCTGTTGTAACCTTCCGCGAGTCATGATCGCAAATACCACTCCAAGCTGCCCAGGCTGGTACCACCCTATTTTGTTTTGCCCGTACGCCTAGCAGTACCTTCAAGATTGCAGGAATTTCAAGGAGTTGGTGAGGTGCTTTTTTGCGGATAAAATTCAGCTTTTATTGCCGGTCAAAACCCTATTTTCGAGCTGAGTGGCCAAACGTGACAACACATTGCAGACAGCGGGTGTGATGATCACCCGCTGCGAAAGTGTTTAGTCCTCCGTCCTACGTTGTGGTGTGGAGCTTAAATTTCCAAATTGCGGCGTGGAGAAGGATAGGCAAAATAAAAACCCCAAAACAAACTATCGAAAATGTGAGAGAACTGGAAAAAAATTGTGCAATCGTCGAGACATCTTGGACAGTTTATTATTTTTTGAATTAATACCTTTTTTCTGTGTGCTATTGTCAACAATCAAGGAATGTGCAAATTTGTTGAAACACTAGGTTTCTCCACCACTGCCCGCCGAGCAATCGGTTTTTTTTTGCGAATTTTTATCCCCCACGATCAGACGATCATATGGTGGTGCGGAAGACACATGTTTTTTGAGTTTGGTCTGCTGTGCTGCTGTTATGTGCTGGGCGGAAAGGTACAAAAGTCGTATCATTCGCCACTTTCAGCGCTTGTGCGTGTGCGTTAGATGCTTTTTGGGCCGGTCGGTCGAACAAGAGTCAATTTTTCGGCAACCCGGTTGTGGAATGCTGTCGCTAGATCGGAAGAGTGGTTGTGCTGTGCGGTCGTGTAATGTGTGGTGTGGTTTTTTTGCTAAAAATTCCTCTCGACAAAGCAATAAATTGGACGTGGTTCCGTTAGGTGAAGCGGAATCGGTCGGTTCTCCCGACCGGCTTGGGTTTTGCATAAGCGATGGAGTACGGCGCGTACGGCGTTAGGATCGATGTTTGCATGCCGGCAACCGGCAAGATGAGTCCCAGACGCGAAAGATCGTTTAACGGTGATGCTTCGATTTGGTACGGTTCATTGAATGCTAAATTAACGATGCTCTACGATGGCGGTTGGTAACAGAGTTTCATTCTACGCGTGTCGTGTTCAGAACTTTTATAATTTAATTTAAAAATCTGAAAGAAATTTATTATAAAAAAAATGTTTGGTGGATATTACTTCATTGTAATATCGATCTGACAAATCCCTTTTTTTCTTAACTTTGTGAATCAAAATAAGCGTCCAAACTTTGCATGGACCGCTTTCCTGTGCGGTTCTGGTTCTTATCGCTGAAAAACAATCTTTCGACTGTACGGAATAGAGCGCGCACATAAAACAAAGTCCAGCTCATCCCTCATTGCGATGCTACCTACCTAAATGATACTTTATAGTTCGGAAAGGTTATCTCATCCCCTGGTGAATAAATACAATCCGTGAAACCACTTTCAGCTCGGACGCTTTTTTTTCCATTAGAAAGAACTCGCATCCGTGACGCATTGCGGGGCGAGAAAACGGTGGGACGATAGAGGACACACGTTCCCGGTGTGTATGACGCAGTAAATGTATCTTGCCACATTTCAGGTTAGTTTTTCCCGCTAGCGTGTTGTTTCTTATCTGCACGGGACGGTTGATGCATTCAAACATTGCCCGGTATCAAGATTTTTGAAAAACTTCATCCCCAGTTGGACCCTTTCGACCCCCGGGTTTGGCACATAGTTTTATTTAATTTTGCTGGAAGGGCTCACCCTCAGCTAAAGCCGATTAGTGAGAATGTTTTTAAAGGCTTCTTTTTCAGTCGAGATTAGAGCGGAAAAGAAAAAGTTTTTAATTTTCTTATCTCCAGCATTATCTTACCTCGTGCGCTGTGTACGTACGTACTATTTGCTTGGCTGTGTTATGCTACCTTCGCCAAGATTATGTTGCATGGGTAGAAAGAAGCTCGAGAGTACGGTTGAAGGTTTTGTACACTTCTGTAGAGAGTGTTTCTACCAGTGCCAGAGAGTTCCGTAACATTCCTTACACTCCACAATATACCGAGGAATGCATAATTTTACCGGCACGGAACAGCAGTGAAGAGTTTGCACGTAGGAACTATAACAAACCCTATTGTCTGGTCTCATCATGCTCATCACACTCCACGATACCCATGGTCATGCACAGAGGCATCTAATTTGAAGGTCATACCTTCAGACCTTCAGATGCATATGTGATGATTCGTGGGCAGTGAAGGATAAAACACCCTCCTAAACTAAGAGTAGAGAATGACGAAAATGGTTAAAAATTTAAGATCAGAGTTGCATGTGGACGGGTCTCGGTGGATTATGGGATCTTCATGGCATGCTTAGCGGCAATAAAAATACTCAACACTCAACAACGAGCATGTGTGAAAACGAGCTGTGCCTGCAATGATTTAATGTAATTTCCTCGTCAACATATGCATCGTACCGTAATCGTGCTTGTTTTGGCTAAACTAAATCGAATAACGTTTCTACCGCAGCTTGGTTGGCCCATTAACAGTTTTGCGAGCTTGTTGATTATTTTTTTCTGTAGACTTGTTGATCAAGTGTGTAAACCTCCTGTTGCTTAACAAAAATCTATAAACTTCTGCATGTGCCTGGGTTGTAATACTGCTGGCGGTTGCGCTATAGTATGTGCAGTCTGCTGCCAGTGCGCTGGACAGTGCTTTGAATTTAAATTGAGTATAATGTGCTCCGGTTGAGTTGATTGCGATTGTGCAAGAAATTTAAATTGGAACTGATTTGCACCTCCGTCGGTCCCGAAAATGGGCTTTTTCTTCATTCTACTTCCAAGAAGTCAATGGGGTTTAGCTGTGTGTTTGGGTTATTTCCCAATCCAGATGTTCGATGTCATCACCCGCTGGACTGCTATTTATTTTGCAGAAGTATAAAATCAGACAGTATGGTTTTTTTAACGGCGCACGCAAAATAGCAACCCAATTAGTCGAATTTTTCAGCACCAACTCCGGCACACTACTCCGGCTTTCCACTTCTTTTCCATCGGTTAGTCGAGTGGGGCCCGTGCTTAAGTAAATATGCGTTACATAATGCGATTTTGGGTCGGCATTTAATGGCGTTCTTGTTTTGATGTGAACCGACCGAGTGCGGTGAATGGAAAATATCTCAGTTCTAGCTGTCAATTGTCTGCGGTTGACATTTCGACACGGTAAACGAGATGAAATGTAGTCGTACCGGTACAATCACCATGGCAACTTTATCTGGCGGAGAGTGTGCTTAGAGCAAATCAGTGGTTTTGGATATATGCAGGGTGTTCGGGACGTTAGGGTGAGATTCCGTGCCTGATATTGGGATACGTGGCGGGAATTGAACAACATTGCTTGTCCTGAGCAAACGCAACTCTCAACAGTATAGTGACAGCTTCTAGCAGAAGTTAGGTTTTCTTATCGACCGGTGGGAAAACCGTTGTAAACGCTGTGTAGAGACGCGTACTATCACCACCAAGGGAATGCCAAGGGTGCAGTGATCGGCGATTGAGACCCCACGGAATGAATGAATGAAACTCGACTGTTTGTAGAAGGAATGAATGAATGTGAAAATCTGCGCTAAGATGTTTCCCGACGGGGGGATCTCTCCCCCCTTGCCTTGAGCGTTTGATTTGATACCCGGCGTAAAGTCCGTTGACTTGAGCAGTCAATTAAATGAAATATTTATGTTTGCTGCCGTCAGTGAGAGAAGGCGAGCCAAAGGGCGAACGAGTTGACGTGTGAACGGCACGTCAGAGTGATACGCGCGAGAGGGCGCTCGCTCGCCCGGTGGCGTTTGTTCTTTGACAACGCACGGGAAATTAATGGAGGGCTAATGTAAGCATCGGGAGCAAATTAAGACTTCCCATGAACACTTACCTGCTTTTCGATAGGCACCATTTCTAGGCTTTACTATTCAATTGTATTTTAATTTAAGGCGATGATATCCAGAAGAATAATGATTCTTGAAAAGTGTCTTCCTATTGCATTGCGTTGCAGAATTTTAATTCATTAGTCTGGAGAATGAAGGTAAGACTTTGTGTTTTAAATTAGCGTCTATCCTTTATTTCCATTTACTATGATTTGATACGGATTTAATGTTTTATTCACATCGCGGGCACTTCCCTTTGAAGTTGCTGTGTACTAAAAGTTAGACATTTATGAACGGATTTGCTTTAAATGGTGTATCAGTTTTTTTTACTGCTTTTAATATCTTTTAATTAGTTTACTGCCTGTAGAAACTTTTAAAAATTTACTACATGAAATTAAGTAAAACGTTTTATGGTTTTGAAACGATTACTATTCAGCCAATGCATACCCTTTTTGTTCCAAACTTTCATCACTCCCATCTCATTTAATGAAGTCTCAACATCAGAGATCATTCTTTCTTGCTGTACTGCCTGCGGAGTATACTTGCCTTGAGGGCTATCGATGATAGTATGCCATCGATTCCGGGTTTAGTGGATTTAGGGATTTAATTGCACTCCAAATGCGAAGATATTTGGAGATGTCATTTTCGACGCCATAAAATTCGACCAAACTCGTTCGCAGAGGCGATTCGAAACGGACAGTGAGAAATGTGGCGCCCTAGTTTTTGGGATACTAGGACCACACACATAAACCATATGCGTGTGTGTGTTGGTGTGTGTGTTTAAATCCAAGGTCTCGAATACTTGGTACATCTGCAATACACGACGGTTTCATCGCCCATTCCGTTTTCCCATAGATCATGTTCTACAGAGATGTAAACGATCTTGTCCTCGATCGGTACACCGGTAAGGTATTTCAGTGTTGGCCATCAAACATAATGTCAACCCTTTTGCAGCTCGGTTGGCTGGTGATATTTTAAAGCAATCCACATACGATTAATAGCATTTACGATCGTTCTGCTTTGGATATCTGTTCCACGTAGGGTATTCTACGTTTTATTAGTATTTTATGCCAAGAAACGATTTAAAATCTGCTCAGCGAGGATCTTTCAAGACATTAAAGTTTTGAATAAAAATATCTGAAAAATTTGGAAAACTACGACCACACTTCTTACGTTCGATGCGAGCGAATGCGTGTTTTCTTTCCAACTTTTTTTGTCGGCCAGTCCCACTTTCTTTGGTGAAATTTGGTGGAAAATTAGCTGCACCCATTTAAAGCAGTTTCCGTACGGGGTGTGGGCGATTTTTTTTGGAGATTTTTTTTTCTCGTTACTGAGCGGTGGCGGCTTTTCTTTGACGAAGTTCAGGTGAATAAATGAACACACTTCCTGAATCATTTGCCAGGGGGGGGGGGAAACGCTCATCGCCGGTCGGAAAATAGGAATCGGTTTATATTACAACGAGGAAACTGAAAGAGACGGGCCGGCTATCAAATCAGCTTTTGATAGGCACAGGTAGATAGTATTTTCCTGTGCCAAACTATGTGAAATCTTCGCCGCAGCTTCGAGATGTGTGTATATCACCGTTACGCAATGGAATTGTCGAGAGGTGTTTGGGGTGAATGTACCAATTTGTAGAGTTGCATCGCTGTTTGTTTAAAAGCAGAAACGTTTGTGTCATTTGGTAAAATAATTGTTGCCAACAAGGATAATTAATTAAATTCGCCAGCCGGTGGATGACTATCGGCTAAATATCGACTGAAATTGATTGCGATTTGTTTTTGGGTAATACCTTTCGAACGCTCAAAGCATGTTACGCAAATAGCAACGCATTTGCTGCACAAGTTTAATTAGCGGAAAGCAATTTCGTAGAGCCAATTGTTGGGCGCTACTCGGACTTTTTTAGTTGTAGAAATAGAAATAGGGATGATGCGTTCACATGTGCGTTTGGGGGTTTTCCCCCTTATGCGTGATTTATTTCTACCGAGTAATTAGTTCCAGTTTCTTCAATCAACAATATGCGTAACAAAACAATCATTTATTAGCCGATCAACAGTCGATCTTTTTTTACCTGATCGTTTTGGGGATTCATGTCGTAAATAATGCTGCTGGATTGATGGATTTGGTGAAAGGTAATTAGAGCAACAACGAAACAAACGAAGATGAGAAAACTGGAAAAGTGTAAAATCGTAGCAATCAAAGCAAAGATTGAAGATGAATTGGAAAGCAAAGGAAATTGTAAACTTGTTTTAATTGCTCGCTGGTGAGAAAACGATCATGCTGAATCGGATGATTCTTCGCGCACCTTATTTAGATAATTTAGTTGTTTGTTTTGTCTTTCTATTTTTTGACAAACGTTATGTGAGTTGCTGCAGATAAACATTATGTTATGTATACTACAAAGATAGTGGTTAAAGTAAAATAATTTATCACTGTGCTAGACAAATGAAATGCCAACGTCTACATCTAAGATTAACACCATGGGATCCATGCACAAATCATAGGCATGGTTCGACGCTTCTACAACATAGTTGCTAGCGAATGGCACTCCATTGTGCCAGTTTCCGCACGACTACAAATAAATAGAAACGACAATCGAAATGCGCCGGCAGTTACGTTTAATTGAAATATTAGCATTCCGGCGCGATTTCGGCTGGGCGGCGGCGTACGTCAATCGACACATTTCCCCGTTACCGGAAATGTCGACGGAGCCACACTACTCCGCACACAGGCTGTGTTTGGGTTGGTTTCCAAAATTGGACAAATCAACAACAGCAGCGCGCGATTGTGGTTTCCACTTGCCCTGCTTGTTAAGCGTTACCGCCTTCACGCTTATTGTGGGTATCTCTCATTCTTCATTTTTTCGTGCTGCTAACGGGTTGTCGTTCCTTTAGTGCTTCTGTTTTATGCTGACAGGTTTTTGCTGTACAAGTTCGGTTGGTATACATTGTGCGGCGCGACGTATTCTTCGGTAATTTCCATGTTGCGAGCGGATTTCACTGTTTGTAGTGCCCAAGAAAGGATTTTGTAAGATGAGACTATTTGTTTGGCACACTAAGCGTTTCCTTGCGAGTTGATGTATTTCAAGAACGTGTTTTGTTTTAAAATGAATGTGGACAAATTACTTCTCAAGTTTTGGATAGTTACCGGGAGACGATCTTGTCATTTACACCGGATATACTTAATTATTGATAAAAAATATAGTCTTATCCATTTGATCTTATGTTGCATAAAACAGATTATATTAAAATAAAATCCCCTACGGCATACACCTGACAGTTTTTTTTGTGTAGTTTAATTTATTTTTAATTTGGAAAAGATTGTAGAAAACGATACGAAGCGATTTGGTTGGTAACAGTATCATGGTTCGAATGTCCCTAAGTGGCCGTTGTCACATTCGAACGGTAACGGGTAAGTGTCTTGTTTCGTTACATGTTGGCGTGTTTATCTCAATCAATCTGTTGCGACCGAAACATGAACGGATAGCGATCTCGCGCACTGCCGTGTGGGATAATACGTCACGGTGGAACAGCACCGGGTAATGGGATTTCTCGTGCGTGACATCCTTGTTTCCTTAACCCATGCGCCTTTTTTTTTTCTTCTTTCTCTCAAATCATTATCGATGATTGGTCTGCGACAACATACCGCACGGGCAAATAGCGTAGAAAGACTAGCAAGCGGACAGGTGGTAGCGCCATTTCCATTGCACGGGTTAACAATTCTTGAATGGGAATGTCGGGTTTTTTTATCGAAAAAAAAGTACATAAGGAGTGTTTGCGCACATGAGCATCGCGATTGAAAACGTTCGCGTGGTGAGTTTGCTGGTGAAAGTCAAACGATAACTTTTGACACCACGCACTGGGGACGATATTTTATTTCTTTCCGGGCCGTACCAAGATAAATTGACAGCCGGAGATTTGTGTTTCGGTCGAGCAGTCTGTTGAAACGACTTCGCCAAACACACACACTTCTTCGCGGATGATGGATCTTGTTGTTGTCAAGTGCTAATCGTTCAAATAAATTTGAATCATAAATAAAGATTTGACGAACATGAGCGAAATGCTGTTTACTTAGTCCTTGGGTGGTGAGTTTCAAGGAAGAACTGCTTGAAGATTGAGGCAATCTGTTTGTCTAATAACTCTGTACATCACCAAGCCGATACTTAAATAATTACATAAAGTTTTATTGTAAGAAATTATGTTTGATATTTTAATGTTAAATTTGTAGAATGGCTCGACTCGTGTTTGTTGAAATTGAGTGGATTTCAACATTATTTGTAAAAATTCATCAAATCAAAAAACATCGCAAAAAATATCTTAGTTATCCTCTGTTGTCCTTCTAAAATACCACATCCACATACCAGTATATGGGAGCATCTTAAAAATGTTGTCATGTCCAACTTTTGTACCTTTTACATTGCCCACAATACAACATTGTTTTGCAGTCATGTGTTTGCAAAATTTCGTCGCATATTTCATCTTTATTGCAAATTACACCCGGCGTTATTGTGCTGAAGGAAGAAAGGCATAACGAAAACAAAAAAAAAACAATGGAACTGAACTGTTCTCCCAAAACATTCTTGTTAGTGCCTCTTGCAAAGAGCAACTGCTGAGAAATGTTAGTAAAGTGGCATAAACAAACATTCATCTGGAGTGCATGAGCGAAAAAAAACCGAACAAATTGTTTCAATGTTTTTGGTGTAGTTTATTTGCCATGAGGGTAAAGCCTGTGGACATGAGGGTAAAGACATGATTGTGTGGTCTGATGTCACAACAGAAAGTTAGTTACTGTACCAATAAAAATGATTAATGTATTGAAGCCGGTGTAAAAATAAGTAAAACAAAAATTATTTTTATTTTGATAATTATTATTATAGTTACGATATCGCATTGTTAGAATATCTTGAAAAGGGCATCCATAAATATCGCCATCGATGTTTTAAATACTTTGTGCTCTTTGTGGTGCATGTCAAGTCGTATGTGGAAGCTATACACATTGCTATGCCTCCTTGATGCAGGTTTGCGTTGGCAGACGTTAAAGCCATGCCAACCTCCGGTGCGAACATCCATCGTTAGCAGACGCATTTTATACTATCACTCATCGTGCTGACCATTTCGATGACTTATGAACTTCGGGTTCCACTGCTATTTTTGGAGACCTGCCGAAGAGTGCCGGTGCCGTTACGGTTCCTCGAAAGAGTGCAATGCGCGTTTCCATCAGCTTGTCCCGCTGGCTGGCTTTTCCATCACCGGCCGTCCAATATTGCAACAGCGGAATAGGATGGAGAAACGAAAGAAACCGATCCACCCCGAGCTAATCGCTATTCGAACCGGAAAGCGCACATTTGGAGACGTGATGGCGTGAGGGTTTCGCGTGTTCGCGTGTTCGTTAAGTCATTGCGCAACGTCAGCGTCAGAGGGTGGTGCAGGTTGCCGGCTAGCGGATACTCCCGGAGGGGGGACTTAGAAAGGCCGGCCGGGTTGTCACAGAACTATCGATCTAGGTGCGTTTGGTCAAGCGTTTCCAAGCAGCTGTTTCAACAACTCTCGCATGCGTTGTTTCGTTGCGGGTCTCCCTTGTGGCGTAATATATGGGTCACGCTAAGGTACTGCGAAGGGAACAGAAGCGATCAGAGGGGGAGAGAGAGAGAGAGAGAGAGAGTTGGTTAAACTCCCACCGGTCGCAATGGGCGAAAGGCACAATAAATTAGACTAAATTCTAGGGAATCCCTCAAGTGTCATAAATGATGTGCTTGCACGTTGACTTACGACTTTCTTCCATCGCTGTCTCGAAACTCTGGCTCGCAGCAGAATATCGTCCGTCTGTCTGTCCAACTCATTGTCATCCTAACGGCTTTAGACCAAAATGCAATGTCGGTCCTCAAAGAACGGCGTGTTGAGTGGAATGTTGTTTGTGGAAGCATCACCGTTTAATCTTCGTTCCGTTACAATCCCACCGTTCCGTGTTTGTCCTTTTCTACTTGAACTTTCACTTGATTTATTGCGGATAAGTTTTATCTTCGGGAGTGTCAAGATACGATGGAATTATAAATCTTTGTTTATTTGAATCATGTCACGTCGGACGATAAAAAAGAATGAACGTCAAAATGGAAGGAAGCGTTGTAAAATTTTGTAGTTGAGTTGCAGCAACACTGGCGGCCTTTGGAATGACACGTGTAACCGCGGATGCGTACGTTTAACGAGTTAATACGACCACATTTTGTAATGTTTCTTTCAACGATGGGCCTATTTTCGTGTGTTAGTGGAAGAAACAACCTGTTTGGTCTTTCAATTAACGGCCGAATTTCGTTCGAGGAACTTGGTGTTTGGCCAATCAATTTATCTTGATTAGTACCTCACGTAATGGTAAAGTTCTCTTCGAATACTGGAAAACGTATTCGATCGGAGGAATTGAGATGGATTTGTAAGAAACAAGCGGACTGCTTGGCCCTTCAACCTTGCACGATGTTTTCCATTCCAGCTCTTGAAGAATTCGTCGGTGGGCAATATGGCTTAAGGCTATGCTGCAAGAGCACTTGTTCAAGCTTAATGGCAGTTTGGTGTAATCTAGATCGAGATATTGTGATTTCTTCTTTCTGCTTCGAAAGATTCCACCAATTACGACGCAGGTTATTTGATCAATTTCGCTAAATATGTTGAACGAATCTTACAACAGGTTGTGTTTGACAAAGGTTGAATCAAAATATAATTTCATACAGGTGGAATTTCAGTCAAATATTTCCTTTATGACTGAACCAATATATAAGGTACAATAAACATTCCATTATAAAGTGCTTCTGGAAGCTAAACCGTATAAATCCAATTAATCTTGACTCTCTTTTGTGCAAGTTCCCCGTTTTTTAGACCACCGTACCACGTGGTTTTGCGAA
Organism: Anopheles moucheti; assembly: GCF_943734755.1. Lineage (NCBI taxonomy): Eukaryota > Metazoa > Arthropoda > Insecta > Diptera > Culicidae > Anopheles > Anopheles moucheti. The sequence continues at coordinate 37,497,185 of NC_069141.1, read as the reverse complement.
TTCCGAATGATCTGAGGCAGTGATTTGACGTCCACTTGCCTTCGGCGCGGTTGTTTGTTAAGAAATGCAGTGCAGCGAAAGAGAGAGAAAGAGTGGTGGAGTGTCGTTTTTTTCACAACAATTTTAAATTGTACAACCCGTCGTTGATCTTTACCCGGCACGGTGCTGGCGACTTTCGGGACGCGATAGTATCTTTGGGCAAACTTACCGGTTCGTTGGCTCCAGGTTTTTGATACGTACGAGTACCAATTTCTTGTTCTGCTGCGGAAGACCTTTCTCTCGCTGGGTTGCTGGTATTCGCTTTGGTGCAGAAATGATAAGGCCCTTCACTTGAGCATAAAAAAAATAATACAAACACTAGCATCTGTGTTCCGCTGCAGGCTACAAGTGAACACAGTGGTCAGTTATTTCGAGTCCTTCCAGAGCGTGAACCTTGGAGGCGAACTGCAGATTTTCTGCACCAATCCGACAATCGGCTGCTAATGTACGGGTCATGGTGCTTTCACGAAGGTTTGTCCGCTAGGCTTTACTCATGTCTGTGGTTTTTGTGTCCGCAGGTGTGGTGTAGTTGGTGGCAGTCCAGTTGATGCGTGTCCAGTTTGCAGTGAGCTGTTGAAACTGTACTTGAAATTGCTGGAAGGTTTGTGGCAAGTTTTTGTTGTGGAAATTAGCGCAATGTTGTATCACAACAGATAATCTGTCACAACAGATAAATTAATAATGTAATTTAAGATGAATTAAATAAATTTAATTTAAAATAATAATTTAAACAGACATACGGTAATTTAAAATAAAATTATTGTAAAACTACATTCCATCGAATATTCTCATTGCTCATGCAAATGGAATTTAAGTAATTAAGAGTAATTTCTCATATATTGCTAAATGACGTGGAAGATACAGGGTATCCCGCAATTCTTTGACAGTTTCCCATCAATTTTTGAATTCGTCCCGAGGTTTTTTGACGGTTTCACATACCCATTCCGATCAATTTTCTGCACACAGGACAGAGTATCCGGCTTCGGATAAATAGAGACAAAGTAAGCCAGAAATGAGAAGAAGCCTCTTAAGGTTGTTGTGCCAATACACAATAAAGAAAAATGTTGACTTTTCGTTGAAAGATCTTAACTAACCTTTTTCGCCTCAAAGATGACATACGCAGGCCAACGGTTTCCCATGAATGCATCTGACCCTGTGACCTTCTCTCCCTTATCTGTGGTTCAATACAATTGCGAGATGCTGTGGTTAAGCGAAAGACAATTTATTTAAAGAAGAATTTTTTATTTTAAAGAAGCATTTAAAACTATTTGGAAAACCGTCAAAAAACCTCGAGACGAATTCAAAAATATGTGGGACGTAGTCAAAAAATTGTGGGACGGATTCAAAAATTGATGGGACGCAAAAAATCTCGGGAAACTGTCAAAAAATTGTGGGACACCCTGTATTTAGAGCATTCACATAGAGTTAAATTTACCCAACTGTCACTTCATGTTCGACAGCTTTCAAAATCAATCCCAAGTCATCTTCCATGTGAATCTTCGTCATCTCCAGCTGCTGTCTGAAGAATGGTTGCCAACTTCGTCCAATCAAAGATGCCATAGTCATCCAAAGTAGCGACTGCTTATTTTCGATCTAAGCGTAATAAATCGACGCCTGAAACCTGGCCATGCGGCAACATGTGTGAAGTTGCTTTATATATCTTATGGCAAAAAAGAGTGAACCACGAGAGGCACACATTATTTGTAAAACGCTTTTGGCTAAGTAGAAATGCTCTCTTTCGTCCGGGGGTGCCGTTAACGATTAATCTTCCAGCATTAGCGGTTGGCGCCATCGACCGGATGAAATGTGCGATGAGTCACTGGACGATGCCGGCATGAACATCCTTCTTAGGGCACATGTCTTATCCCCGATGGCTATAATTTGGACGAATAGATGGACGGATTAGAGATTCGTATGGGTCAGAGGAAACATTCCCCCTGCCTACACTATGGCTCGTACCATAAAGAAAAAACTCGGTCCACCATTAAACGCCCATTATGATAGCCCCCAAAACATCGTTTGATAGGTTCGATTCTCATCTAGCGGCGGTTCCGGTTGGCGGAACCCTATGCTCCAGTCACGGTGAACGTGTTAGGGAGCAAACTTTGGAGGCGTTTGCGTGCTGTGCCTTAATGTGGAAGGATTTAATTAATTTCTTTCCTCCCTGCTTTCGAGCTTATCCGCTCCCGCTGTCGCTCGATGCCGTTGCTGTGATGCTGTGACATAAATAGAACGGGCTCCAGGGTTGATCGTGACGAACCAGAAGGAAGATATTTAGCGAACGGAAGAAACGAGTCACTGGGAACATCGCACACCGGACCATCACGAACGGTGTTAGTCACGAGATATTTTTGTGTACGTAAGCAGTGTCAGCAACTGCAATCTGCGAGTGACGTAAATTGCAACTAGGCTGAGGCCTGTCTTGAGCGACGCATAATGTGATATTTAATTCGAGACACAGTGCACTTACATCATTATTAACTGGAAGCAAAACATCCCACATTTCCTAACGGTGGTAGAACTATTGCACCTGTTAAACCCCGCAATGATGAGTTAAATCGTAAACTTTAATAATTGTTGGACTTGTTGATTTATTTTTGCATTATCAAATCACGTTTATTTTGACATCGATCACTCGCTCAGAGCACAAAGGAAAATAGGAAGTCTGTGAGCCATGAAACCTTCCCATTCGGGGACAGATGGAGTGCCGGTTCGGTATGATAATTTTTCACCCAGTGATAATGAATATTAATGCTATTTCATAGTTATTTATGGTGATTATCGTTGATGTACGCGTGTTGCAGTGCGGTGAACACTTTGAAGTTATGTTCATCACAGCTGTCTCCGGAGAGTGCTTAAATAATTAATGCATGTTCAATGTTAAAGCAAGCATAATTCGCCATGTTTGCAGGTGATATTGATTAGCGGTTGTATGTTATAAAGGTTTAGTAATTTATTTCATTAATTCTATACTATAATCTTCGGAAACGTACGTTGCACCAAGTGGTCGCAATCAACTTGTCATCAACTTCATTTGCCAGCTGAATGGCACTTTTTGTGCGGTGAGAATCGGGTTTTTCCGAATCTTGGACATGAAAAATTGAAACTCCCCTTCTTGCTCACTTTTACATCCCCGATTGTGCAGTACTCGCAACCGGGAAAGTAAGAGGTGTCGCGTTTGCGGTCTGTTTCTGCTTGTTTCTCTAACCTACAGCCAAACAAACCGACCGGTTCGGTATGATGGTGCGGGATAATGTTGCATTGGCACACCAGGGCTGAAAATAGCACACATCCCCGACTAGGTCGCCATATATACCCGCCAACAGCATGTTCTAAATGCGGGACAATTTTTCACACATCCACAGCGCGCGGTTTGGCGCGGTCTCGAGTCCCAAAGTCACCGTAGGTGTGTTTCGGGTCTGAAAGGCACGAGGAGAAAGTCTGGAGTGCAAAACTCTATTATTGCTTTTTCCGTTGCAAAACGAACATCGCAACCGATTGTGGGTTTATCCGATTCGAACATAGAGGATAGTATTCTTCATGTCCCCAGGAGAAGGGATAGAATCAATCCATATCCGGATTGATGCTGTTCGCTGCAGAACAGTGCGATGGTTTTTTTGCGTTTGAAAACATACAGAACTTCAAGTGATGTCCTTCTGTTTGCCGTTGTCACCTTCATATGTAGGACGGGAAGTAATGTTATTAGGTAACCTCGAAAGGCGCACAGACCGAGATTTGAGCGTAACGTTGCGGACGCTTGTCCGATGAAGCAATGCTGCAATTTCCTCAAACCATCAAAATCATGACAACAATGACGATGATGAAGGGGGTGGGCTGGGATGAAGATGAGATCATATCAGAAAATAAGCCGACATGAGTAAGAGGGTTTTTGCTCTTCCGTAAAACTGCCGAACATTTGTGGATGCGCTTAGTGGGGCGCATCCAATCCGTCCATTCTCGTTGTGCTCTAGTTGTGTGCTCTATAACACTTGATCGACTTTATGTGATAATATCGTCCGAGCCGAAATTGATTGTCTCGCAGCTATCGGTGATTCGTGGCGCGTAGTGGCGCTTTTTACGAAATAAGGCAAAGATGTGTAGGTGTGCCCTAATTACTTCACTGAAAGTTAAGTATAGTCGTATAACAAACACGTAAGAAAGCAATGCCACATATGTGTTTGTTTGTTCTTTATTATTCTTGAGTATCTTTCTAATATTGTGAGTCTAACTCTTGTTGAACATCTTAATCTTTTACCATTGCGATCACTTTAAATCGATAAAACCTTTGAAGCTTCGTACAATTTATGCAAATATTGGAACAAATAGCCTTCTGGATCCTTTCGAACGTTCAAGGAGGAGCTCTCGGTGTCTTACAATATTTGTTTTCTTTTCACAGCTTCACACCCCAACGAGCTTCTTTTGATGATCGCGTAGATCTACCTTCGCGCAATCAATTCGATGCCGTAACAATAATGTTTCCCGCGTTTTCGTGCGTTAAAATCAATTAATTTGCTAGTTGTGAGCGGCCTAGTCAGTTTACGAGATAATTAACACACAAAAACCCAACCCCTTGTTTGCCTTTTGAATACTGCGATACCTGCTACGGACGGATGGATTTCGGTTGTGGCGAAAAATTAGCCACGCCGTTTTCATTGCCATTTTCGGTTTCGGTTCGAGTTTGTGCGGAGTTCTGGCAAATTAATCCTGCCGGTAAAAGTAACTGAACCATTCTCAACCGGTCGTGTCGTGGGTCCAGCTGGGATGGTGTTTTGAAGCCTCCAAAGAATTCTAGGAATTTTATAGATTGATGCCGACCGAAGAGCATAAAAGCGTCCCTAGTGGTGTTACAACAAAAGTTAGCTTGAGTTAGGCGAAAACGTAAAGAGTTAAGTCAGGCGACAGTGTGTCACCTCCGATGTCAAAGCAAACGATGGCTAATTAACCTGCCGCATTCAGAGTGGTGTTTCCGACCGTCTTAAACCATGACTCCACCATGACGTCTTCGTTACCGAAAGTGCCTACGTGCCAGTGTCCGGAACATCGTTAGTGGCCTCGGGACTGTCCGGGACCTCGATAAGCGCGCGCCGTTGTCTGTGGTTGTGTTTTATTTATGCGCCAGACTGTTCAATGAGTTGGCTATTGGATCGGCGGTGCTGGGGCTGTGAGGAACAACAACGTCGGCTGTAGTACAGGAACAATAATCCCACCATGGGGGCACACGGTTCGAAGGAGAAGCTGAGCCGATCGGCTTCGGAGCGGTACGTTCACACGCAGGTCATCGAGCGGGAACGGTTCGGCAGTTTCGGCAAACGTGGTCGTGGAGGTAAGTTAAGAAGCTGCAACAAAAGTAAGGAAACATAACTGAGATCGGATGCAACATCATAAAACGGGCGAGCTGGTTGAAAACATTTTTATTACATCAAACACACACACAGTGTTGTACTACGAAGTTTGTTTCAAGCGGGCGGTTTTCTTCTGGAACGGCGTTCGTAGTCCGTGCAATAGGGATGGCTTCATGGTATTGTGGAAAATTTGCATACAAAACAATTGGCCGGAAAGCAGCTGATAAATTTAACCCTCTTTTGTTTTGCGTTGCAACCATGTTCATGCAGAGCCCATTCGGTTCCACTTGCCGGTTGTTTTTTCCTTGCCGAGTTCATCGGTTTATTTCATGGAAAATTTGTTATTATCCTCTGGCGGATTTATTTTGAGATACAATGTAAGACATTCCGTTTCATGGGGTTCCATTTAGACCGCATATTTATGGCATAGTGATTTGTTCGGTTGGTAGTATAATATTAGTGAGATCCAGGACCCATATCCAGTTGCGTTGCTGACAGATCCTGAAAAAACAATTCTGAACTTTACTTCACTGCTAGACCCCAGTATGTCCAAAGTGAAGAAAGTTTTAAAAATGTAATGTGCTGTGAAAGTCATACATAGAGATACTCTATTATAGCAAACCGCTATCCGGGAAAAATCCGCGTAACTCGAATTTTCGCGTAAGTTGAATCCTGGTGCGTTGAATTTCGTTTATATTTCAAAGTCACAGAGTCGACTTCCTTTTCTGGACTTTTTTTTACCGAATCAGGTGATTTTAAGAAAGAATACATTAAAATAAGTTAGAAAGAAATGTTTTATGTGACAAAAAAAGGTATTTTCGACCGATTTTCTTCTTTTTGCTTAGATTTTGTGCTATAAACTAGCTCATCTGTCAAATTTTCAAAAACCGCGTGCCTCCGAATCCGCGTAAAAGAGGAACCGCGTATCTCGGGGATTGCCTGTACTTCTAATATTCTCGTATACCGAATCTGGCAGTGAAATTGTATATTTTTGAAAGTTATAAAATGAACTTCTTTATTTGTTTTTGTATTTTCAATTTTTTTGCGAATTTTGAATTGAAACATTTGTTACATGTTAAATGAAATCTGTTGCAACGAATTTAAAGGCATTACTAACCACATTTTTATTTTTATGCTTAAATTTTGTGCTATAAATTCACTAAGTCTAAGAAAGAAATTCCTTAAAATTTGAAACAATTTCGATTCTGACAGAAAAATATATTTTTTAACATCGAAATGATGATTTCAATGAGATCCGTTTACTTGGAAAGTGTTTGTTTTAGGAAGCTGCATTACGCAAAAGATGTCGAATGAAATGGCTAACGTATTTACAACTGTTTCAAGTGGCTATCGTTAACCGTCGACGTTTTTCTGCCAACGCGCATTGACAAGATTCCTACAAGTTTCTTGATCTTCAGTAGCGAAACAAAAAATCATAGCGATAAAAAAGAACGATTCACGTTTCAGTTTTGCTATTGAAAAATCACTTTCTACAACTGGTTGGTCGGGTTGAATTTTTTGCCTCTTTTAATCTCACACCCTGCAAATGCTGTCCGTGTCCGGAGGGTATGTTTAACCCGCAAAAGTCAGTGCTGATGGATGGATCTCGTGTACATACTTTCGTTTCGTTTCGGAGTTCGTCACACGTCTACCTCTCTGCCGGTCCAATCTAGGAAGGGAATGAGATATTTGTGTGCATTTTTTTGCCTTCTTTCCATTTTTAATAAAAAAAAGCGTCTTAACCTAAACGGTACTGCACATGCGTGAAACAGTGAATGAACATCGAACGATGCTGGTGGCCTAGCGTACAAGTGCAAAATTCCAACCACCGATCAACCGATCGGCTGGCCTTCGGCGGCTACACTGCAGGAGGAGTGTTGTCGCTTTTGGAAGGCAAAAAAGGAGTTATCTCCTTTTTTGTGTAAGTTTCTCCAGTTTCTCACTACATCATGCTGTGCATTCGCAACCCCGTGCACCCATTCGGTGAATGGCGTGGCTGGCGTGTGTGGTCGACGCTCGTCCATATGCTCCAGATGCATAAAAATTATAATTCATTTTCACGCCATTCGCCACGCCACGCAAGTGAAACGCGTTACTTTGTATGCTGCACCGCAAAAGATGATGTGTGGGATTGCGAATCCAAAATCAAAGCTGCGAAAATGCAAAACTAAACATATCATTCATGCGGAGACTTTGCGCATGTGGTTTGTGGTGGAGAGCGCACATGAAAAAAAGACACCAACACGATTCAAGTGTTGATGGAACCAGCAAAAAAAACGCTCACAAACGGACCCGCAATCGTAAGGCCAACTGAAACTGAAAAGGTAAAATCAAAGACGCACAGTTTGAGATATTTTTTCCACTCTTTGCTTCGCGAAAAAGGGAGAGCATACCGTACCGCTTTAATAAACGTCAATTATGCAAATTCATTTCCAGCCAATTTGTGTACGACTCGCGCGCACCCTGCGCAGCATCGGGTGAGTGATGCGAGGTAGAAAATAAAAAGCTTCAACCACACGGTAGCATCGGTTTGCTTCTCACCCTGAAGCAAACAAGCTTTTCGTTGACTACTTTTCTACGCTGGACGCCCGAAAATGCTCTTGTTAGTTTAATTAAGCTGGGGAAGGAAACCAGAGAGAGAGAGTTTAAATGTACATCCACTTCACTGGGGGTCCCCCGAAAAGGGTTACGCTTGAAAGTTCATAATCGAGTTGAGAAGGTGCAATCTAATGAAGATCAGGTGACGGGAATAATGCCCGAGGTTTTTTATTTATTCTTTTCCCCCTCAAACAACTTTTGTGGAAGTAGCGCGTGTGAATGAACATTTCATGAAGGTGTCGAGGAAAATGGGTACCATATTTTCTGGGAAGCAATTAATATTATAGAATTAGGCTTATCTAATTAATGCTTTTATCGTTGGGTGGGCTCAAACTGGTTCTTTAGTATTTATCTATGTAAGTATTTAATAAAAGATGACTCTAAAGTTTATTTTTCAGTTTGTAATAACGTTTTCAATCCAAATCAGTAGAATTCAGATACATGTTATAAACTCGTTCAAACAAGATTTAGACGAGCTAGTACCGGTGGAGTCCGATTAACTTTGAAGTGGGTGGATCTACTTGAGCATTGAGCAAACCTCTTGAGTAAATCCATCAGGCCACAAACCACCAGTGTTTTCAGGGCACTAAATCAAAATCGCGCCGTGTGATAGCAGTAAATTGGAACTTGTCCTTCTACACATTTCGGTAGCAGTTCGACGCCGTTTACCATATCGCGGAATTCATGTCATTGCCACCCGCTATCGCCAACGTCCCGCTTGAAGTACATTTCCATATCCCGGCTACGCGCGGACTGCGCCAATGTTACCAGCACCGTGCACGGTGATACACATAAAGACGTTGGAACTCCCTCGTTTCGGAGCAGTTGGAGTTCGGTCGTATTGATTAGTAATTAAAGTGAAACCAACCATACCATCCAGCCCAGCTCTGGAGTGAAGATGCCGGAGCCGTAGGCTATAATTATGTGATGCCGGTGTTTGAGCTTGTCTTGTGACGGGTCTGGGACTCGAACACCTCTTCAAGCGTCTTTAATTACCGGTTTCGATCGCTGAACACTGTGGGGGGGGGCCTTGCTAGTAGGTAAGATACGCGAGATATTGAGACCAAACGCAAACAGCTGGTGGGAACAGTAGTATGCGAGATGTGCGAATTGCAGCTTTCTAGGAGATGATAGTACGAAAAACTGCTTCCAATGGACATTCGCTCCAGGTCGTCGCGCTGAATCGCGTCCAAGAGTGCCTTTGAATTTTAAGCGCAAAACTAACGAACGGGAAGAACGTTTCAAATAACTAGACCATTTAATTACATCCTTTGGGCAAATCGGAATAATGGAGGTTGATAAATATGTGCATGAGTATTGCGGATAAACCACACTGCTCGGCGGGGGTTTACCTTGGGCGAATTCCAATTTTTGTTGGAGGACGGAATATGTGGGTTCATGGTATGGAGGTCGCATTTGGGCAAAAGTAGACCACTACATTATCATTCGATGGTGGACCGCGATCCGTCAAGAGAAGGCTTTATCAAAGACTCTGCGGGAAATCAGGGTTAATGAATACACATCGCTAAACCGCAAATTAAAATCGTTGATTTACGCTGAAGTGGCAAACGTCCGTTTCGTTCATGAGAGTGTTAAATGAGCAACGTTTTATGCCGAATGATTTGCTGAACCTTTTTCACTTTTTAGCTAACACCAGGAACCTTGCAGCCCACCTGGAGATTGGACGTTATTTACTGGTTTGCTTAGTAGTGAGAACAGAAAAACAATTAGAATAATCTTTAAACCCACCAGCGCGCTATGTTTGGTGCCAAGGTGACGATTTCCGGCAACAGTGAACACGATGAGAATAACGGAGTTCCACAACTGCCTACTCCGAGGGTGGTAACTGCTGACCCCTGCTCACATCGTGAGGAAAGTGGAATAAAATTGAATTGCATTAGTTCATTAAAGCGCTATTCTGTCCCTTGGTGCGTTACACTCGCATCCATGTTGATTGTACGTGGAACAATCGAGTAACTGCACCTAAACAGCCTGGGACTCCTTATATAGGGGTCTCCGCTTGGTTAACTGTCATCCCACACAAATGACGGAATTTTCTAATAGCGAGTGCGGGTGTCGGAAACTGTCGGGTCAAATCTGCGCGGTACTGTTCGGGTCGGTTTCCACTTTTGGCTCTTGACCAGTGTCTTGAAGCAGAACCGATACCATCGCAACTGGCTGAAAGTAATAAGCTCGTTATTTATTACGCCCTGTGTGTCAGAGTAGGCACTGGAACTATTTCCGACGACCAGCGGTACGTCGGTCAGCGAATGCGTCGGTGGTGCTAAGATGGTATAGCGCCAACTTGTTCGGATTATTTGGATGGTCTAATCGCATTGGGGGCTAGTCTAGTTGGCGTTGAACAGCTAATAGTATCTGGCAAGTCCCATTGATTGGCGTGGTTCCGCGTCCAATCTCAGAAAAAAGACACCAGCGCATTATCCGAGTCTACATTCCTTCGCCATGGAGAAACCTCTGGAACGGTTGGAGGTAATATCCAACCGAAGCCCACTGGTGTAAATTGTAGAGCAAATAACGTGCTTGTGCACGAGCCGGGGAGCGACATGCGACCACCATCGCGTGATCTTGAATTCTTGACATAACCTCAAAACGGATCCTCGCCCGCGCTTACGCTTTGCGCATGAGAGTCAGAGCACCAGACTTGACGTACGTATTTGCAGAAAGGCAGTGAGAGTTACCCGCAGTAACTCGAAAGATTGTCCTCCACTTTTGAGGAAAGTGTACCGGTAAAGAAGTACTCTTGGTGGTAGCGGTTGTTGGTAAATTAGGTTAGGGTCAGAAATAATTGTTCTGTCATCTTCGAAGGCAAGGGAAGCAAAGCCAGAGAATCGCATTACTAGATGCTAGATAGTGTCTACTTGAATGTCTAAGATGTGTGTGCGGAAGAATAAGATTCCTGTGCCAACTCGGGAAGGCAGCGATAAATTTACGACACAAAAATAAGCTGACAGTACAATTGAGGGCTTTTGTTGGCATTATTCTGTACGACGGTGTACTGACCGTTAGAAATTGCCTTGAGACACGATTATGCTAATGTTGATCTTTTGGTGGAGTTGGAGTTGAAGTCGAAGTCGTTCCGCTTTTCCTCCTTCTTGGCGCTCATGTAATGAGAAGATAATATGTATTTATTTGTACGAAGGAATATACAGGTAGTCGAGTAGCTAGTCCTACTATAATTCATTTGTTCTTCTGTAATGTGTAAGCAAGACGGAAATTCTTAAATTAATCTTAAGAAAGTAGATTAAAAAAACAACAAAGCCTGTTCATAACGCTAATGTTTCTGTTTTTTTTTTCTTTATCTTCCACCTGTCTCCAGGACCAGCCAAAAAGCGAGATGTGCGCACAATTAATTCCTCATCCAGCGACCTGGGTCCGCCGTCAAAGACGAATGGTGCACCGCCGGCGCGTAGCAGCGCAGCCCGAGCGGCCGCCGCTTTGCGTAAGTACATGCAAGAGTTTCACGTGACACCGGCCGACCGGCCTGTGTGACCGAGCCAAGCCGGTCACCTAGATTATTGTCAGTTTCCATTAGCGAGGATGGTTAGCGATGGTTATTGCTAGATAAAAGGCGAAGAACCATCGAAGAAGCCATCTCCCGTCAACTTTTTCCCCGTCCCCGTGCGTGCCCCGAGAAACCCATTTCCTGTCGCAACATCGCATCGCATGGGAGTGCAGATGCTTTTTTTTTCATAAATTACGCTCATCCATTCAATCGGGGATGTTGGGAACGGAAGGACCGGTTAAAAAGCAAATTTGCATCCACTCGCTGGCATGATGGAGCTTCCCGGGAGACGAATGGCCACGCTGTAGGGAGCTCATTGCGCTCGACCTACAGCCAACCGAAGGCCAACCAGTTTGTAGTCGAGCCAACCACGAGGGAGGTGTGTGGAAAGTTGCAAATAATAATACCACCCGCTGTAGGAACCGATACAGAAGGAACCAGTTCTGGAACGCCGGCAGAATCATCGGTAGACATCATCATGGGTGAAGGGAGGTTAAACTCAGGGCGAATTACTTTATGCTTTCCGGTTTTCTTTTTTCTCCATTCAGCGCACGACGCAAAACGCCAGAATAATGTTGGCCCCCTTTACCGTCCACCGTCGTCTTGCTGTGCTGTGGAAGTGTATGGCCAATTCCGTTACCAGTCGTCGTGTTCGGTCAGCCGGTCGTTAGCTTGCTATATTTCACGCTCCGTAGCGGTCCCTGGGGTGGTGGATTTCAATCCGAGTTGCATCGCTGCAACGGAAAAGCTTTCCGTAATACCGGTAGTTGTAGGAATAGAATGGGGCGGCTCGGGAAGCGTACGGGATGCTTACAGCTTGTCATAACGCATTCAACGGGTAGCGATGTATCTTTGCCCAAATGGGGGCAAAAAAAAATGACCATACTCCTAAGGCGGTATAGATTTCTTTTGCAGTCACAATAGAATATGCACAATTTTGCAGTTCCAGTTCATGCTCAGGGAAGTTCGAACCCCAGCATCTATTGTGCGGTGTGTATATGTGTGCACTGGCAACCAAGAGGCGAAGATACGTCTTCTCCACGGAGAACGTCTTTTCCTTGCCGTCTCGGGAAAATGTACTGAATGAAATAGCTAGCGCTGAACGGTGTTGGAAATGGGCAGGAACCAAAGAATCGCATCGGATTGCGTCGCAAAGCGCAAGAGAAAATCGCTACAGCTTGCGTAACCATTTGCTTCTCCATGCGGCCGCGCACACGGTTGGGGTTTCCGTTTGCACATTGTTCGGCTGGTGTCTGTATCCGTTTCTCAAGAGGAACGGCGAGAGCAGAATAAAGCCTCCCCGATGGATATTGCGCTGAGAAATTGCATTTGCAAACGGTGCCGGTCCGGTGTTGCACTTTTGCATAGCAATACTTGAGTGCGGGGAATTTATTTATTTGCTGATGGTAATCGAGCCAGCGATGTACGGTTGGTTAAATGGACATCTTTCGAGGGATGTTTGAAGCTGGTAGAGTTCTTAATCTTAGCGATCTTAACCAACCACAGTTAAACATACTAAACTATTCTGTTATCAAGCTTTTCCCTCTTGTTGTATCCATTTTAGTGAAACGATAACGATCTCGTGGAAGGAAGCTAAAAATACGGAAAATGTCGCTAAAAAAAAGGCAACGGTGTTATAATTACCGATGAAACACTTCCACAGCCAGATTGCTATTTACACGCCGCGTGCTTGTGTCTTGTTTAGTTTCGTTGATGTTTCGCCGACTTGTCTAAGCTTTCCCGCGTGCGGAGTACACTGATACGCGATACCTTAAGCCGAGATGAGTTAATGGCAAAAAAACGGGTCCCATCGGGGCCAATCGCCACATCCAGCAATGTGCTCAGTGCACTGGAACTGTGAATGAAACCGCGTCGCCTGCGCCCGTATCTGTTCGCGCCACAGCTCTGGAATTCTATCTTGTTTGTTGTTGTTTCGCGGTGCATGTTTTGTATAAAAACCGTGCTCAGAGTTGTCTGACCACCTGGCAACTAGCGGCATCCGCTGGATGGGTCCAACACGCGCTTGGACAAACGAGTCGACACAGCATCGGTCAATGATAGTATGCCTGCCCAGCCGAGCTGGATGACAGGTGAATTGAAGGGGTGTGTAATTTATTCATGATTTGATTTTCCCGCTCCATGTTGGTTTCTGGAGCAGAGCAAAATTGGTTCAGTGTCGGATGAAGAGTTCCTAGTTTAAGTTTTCCCCTTTTGGGGATGCGGACGAAAACCAGGCATATAGCAAAAGCAAATCGAATTCTTTTGGTCTGTATCTGTACTCAAACTGATCAGCTCTAATCGTCTGTTCGACGAACTATTTTTGATAGTCGTGAGAAATGGCGAAATAATGAGCGAAGAAACCACACGATGGACGAAGAACTTTTCGAGGATGATACTGAACGATACCGCATAGAATTTTGGCAAAAAGCTTAACTGCATTTTCCATTACTGTTCATCAGATTTGGTAAGCAATGCTAGAAGTTCTAACGCCATTGGGAAGAGTAGATCTCGTATGACACTGGAATTTGCTGCATTATCGAGAATTGAACAGTCTGTTACTGTGCTTTCCTTTTACGGGAATGTAAACCATGCCGACGGAGCAGACGAAGGAGTCATCGTATCGGTTCGACAGTGTGTTTCTGCCTATCGCCGGTAGTCGTTTCGTTCCGGACGATCGTCGTAGTAAAGGCGTAATTGGGTCTGCATGGTGATTTGGCGCTCGATGGAGATGAAAACGAGATTTGATCTTAGCCTAGATTTGGTGCCGGTTTCGTCAATGTTACGGATGGTTTGGCCAGCGCACTGTAGTCTCCGGTTCCGATAGGTGATTTTTTTATACCTGCCATGGACCGAAAGTTCGTTAAAACAAAGGATTGCTTCTGCGAATGGGAAAACTTTGAAAGCTGCACAACTCTTACAGCGAGAACAGTTTTCCAATGACTTAGAGTTTCCCTTTGCTGAGGGAAATACATTTCAAATAGTTTAGTGTTGCAGGAAATTGCATTGAATACATTTTATGTACCGGAAATGTTGGACAGAAAACATATTTTAGTTTATTCCGCACGTAATAGTTTTCGGTTCTAGTTCATCCGTTACCGGAATGCAACACTGATTTATGAAGCGAAATGCACATTACTCGACAGATTATTTCGTAGCCGATTTGAACAATGCTCTTTCGAGCAAATCCGGAATATCCGGTGTAAAATGCAAGCTCAGCTCGTCAAGCAGTAGATGCTGTGTCGTTTTGGAAAAACGCCTGAATGTAGACTTGTAATGCGTTGGATGGAAAATCGCTTTAGCGCAGGAATGTCAAACACTTATGCTTTTCGGCATAATGTTTGACTAGATAAAAATCATAAATATTTATTATTAAACACTTCGGTTGGTAGCACAAAGAATCTGCCCTTCTGCCCAATATTTTCTCAATAAATCGTTTTTGTGTTGTGCTTTCTGTCCAAGTACTTGCATGAGTTTTACGCGACTGGTTTAACGTAACTCGTTTTTCTTTGGTTTGCTCTATTCGCAGAGAAACGTATATCTCCCAACATAACAAACGTCTCGATTCCGCTCGTACCGGAGCAGCTGAAGGCATCGCCACCGTCAAAGCGCAATATGCTGCTGAAGCGGAACGGCACCGCCAATGGAACGCTACCTGCCAAGACACCGCTGAAAGGTAAGTGCAGTTTGATTGATGCAGATGGGTGTAAGCGCCGCGATGTATGCAATGCGGAATACACATTTGTACAGTGAGTAGCATAACAGTAGGAAGGTTTGATTTGGCTGATTTCCGTTGCTTAACGCAAGCAACATTATAGCAACATTTATTTTTATTTCGCAGCATGCTTAATGCAATCGAACGATTCGATTTGCTGATTGATTGATAAGCTCAAAGAGCTAACGGTGTATCAATTTTTTTTGTGAATTAGATATTGTTATTTTTTTGATCTTCGATTGTGAAAGCAAAGATCATCTTTAGCGGTCCGATTACAAAAAAGTGGTCATTTTGACTATTTATTCTATTTCATTCACCCAAAATACTGTTACGTTAAATTCGAATCCATCAAAAGCATGTCAATCTCGTCGTAAAACCTTTTCCTACGTTATATTATATGTATTGTTTTCAACCAGTGCTACGAACGCGCATCAAACTGCAGTTAAGACTTCTGCTCTCATCAGCCCTGTTTGCTTTATAATCAGCTTTTACCGGACGGCACCGAGAGATATTGTATTATCAACCACGCTTAACAAAAAAGGTTTGATTGTGCAACAGTGTCATAATATTATTACCCGGTGATGGTTGTAAAATAGAAAACGAAATTGAACATCTCCGAACGGAAAGCTTTGCTTCCCCAAAAGCGATGATTAGACGGTTGTATTTTTTGTTGTTGTCATATTCCTTCGTGTGCTTTCCATTTCTTTTTTCCCCGCGTGTTACCTGAGCGAAAACAATCGGGTTTTGCCACCGATGGGAACCGCGTCTTTATGGATCTTAAGCGCACAATCACCCTTCGATTGACCTGCAATGTTGGCGTTAGATGTGCGTGCTGTGGATGAGCAGTTGTGAAAGTAAGCAGCAGCAGCCGCAGCAGAGCAGTGTGCAGCGGAAAAAAAGGAACAACCGAAAATTGCATGACCCGCCAGTTACTTGATTCGCATCTCATACGCCCGCATTTCGTAGCATATTATTGGCGCATTGCTGGAGTTTTTATATGATGTTGCGAATAAAAATAAAAAAGACAAAACAACGCGGAGAGAGTGAAGCGAATTTGGGTGTAAGACTGTTCGTTTTTGCTCGCTGATGATGCCACTGGGGTTTTTTATTTTTCGTGGGCACAAATTATCATGGATCGTTTGGTCGGAGTGAAAACGTCGGTGCATCATTGCCGTGCAGCTGTGCAGATGGTGTGTTTGTCGGCATTTATTGAATTTAATTATTGGAGGGAATTGTTTAAGCGTCCTTTTGCGGATGTGCCGTTGGATGTTGTTTCATTCGTTCGTTTTGTGTGTTTATTTTTATGCGAAAAATATGTAATATGCTGGAGTTTGGACATTCTCAGTATGAAAAAAACGCTATTCAAAATTAAATTCGTCAAACAAATAACTCCAGTTGCATTAAAAAAACGGCCTTGTTTTCACACAGTTTTATCTTTCAGCTTCATTTATCTCCTGCAAGCTGTTCTTTCATGCTCAGAAGAGCATATGCAGTCAAGCAGCGAAATAAAGGGTGAACTTAAATCATTTGAAAAATGCCCCACCCGCACAGCCGAGGGGTTAGCGGCAGGCAGGCACGGAAATGCATGCACGAATGTTATGTCTAATTAAATAATTTAACGCATACACGGAGCGTTTATGCGCGTTGCTACGCGTTCAGCGTGTGGTATTGGTGCAAAAATTAACTATCGTGAAAAAGGGAATCCTCATGCATTTGCGGCAAGCGTCTCATTAGCAAGCAGCTCGGTTTTAGCTGTTGAAAGTGAGTTAAGTGGAAGTGTTTAAAAAAGGAAACAACAAAACAGAGAGAAAAAAAAAGAGTTGGAAAATCGTGAATAACAATTATTGCCAATTTTACGTGCGTGTGGTGTACCATTTCGGAACCATTTAGTTAGTTAGATACATCTATTTACTGAGGTGCTCTTTTGCTCTTTCTCTCTTTCTATTCTGCTGAACCGGAAGGAAGCGTACTATTTACCGTTTACTTAGCATTATCTATACACTTTTTTATTCTTCTACCACCCGATACCTGCTACAGTCCCAATGCCAGCAATGCTTATAGGACGAGGCGAAGGTTTTTCTTTTCGTACTGCAAAGGTGTATATGCAATGTTACCTACCTCGCCAATCGGAAGTGAATGCAAAACAGTGCGTTTTGTTTCACTTCCACCAAACGGATCGTTAATGAGACCTGTTTATTCATCGGCACTGAGAAGGATTGGGGGTAAAAAGGGCGCCCTTACGTCTGGCACGCTAGTTTCGTTCGTGCGTTGGTTGATTTATGCAAATTTTATGTGCACAAATGTGCTTCGTTTGTCTCCGGGCGCATGGTAAATGTGCAGCAGACAAGTCAGGTGGCAGTACAAAAAAAAACTGATAGTAAAAATAGCAACAATAACCCAGTAAGAATGCTGGGAGCTTTTGATAGGGAAAGTATCATTATTTTAGAATAATAAATTCTTTATTTGGTGGAAATGTTTGGCAATTCAAAATTAGAATTTTGTAATGCGTATAATACAATTTAAGATGAGATATTCTGGAATTGTATCACAAACCAGCAGAATCGGTATAGAAGCATATTTTGCTGAAATTTAGTACTTGTCATAAACGATTTCGAGAATTTCAATTTATAACAAAATGGCAAATGTTTAACGTTGAAATTGCGATAAATTGCGTTACTTTGTTGCTCGCTGGTATATTAATCTACAATTTTCTCCAGATTTTCGTAAAAATAAAACAAAAATAGTATGTCCTCTCCCTGAAAAGTTATCATAAAATTATATCAATTGCAGTCGTTACTTTGTTGCTTGCCGGTATATTGATCTACAATTTTCTCCAAATTTACTTAAAAGTAAAAAAAAATAGTACGTCCTCTCCCTTACAAGTTATCATAAAATTATAAAGGAATGCTGTCCTACAAAGACTTTGTTTCCTGCGAGTTTTCCTGACATTTAAAACATTTTTTCTATTTTTTAAATTATGTTTTCTTTTATGTATCTAAAAAAATACTTTATTTAAAACTTGAGAAAGCGTGAGCGAAAATGATGGTAGTGAAATGTCGGTACAAGGAATTTGCCTTTTCCAACTTGGACGAAGGGAAGCAACGCTATTTGTTGTGGCAAAATGCGTCACGCACTGGAAAAAAATGCAATCAGATACTATGAAGACAATTAGCCAACCAAGATACAGGTGAGCCGAGGGAGATCTGGAGTGCGGCAAAGGTTGAGAAATGCCCGTTTGTCTTCGTTTAGCATGGGCCCGGGCTGCTGAATTAGGTGGAATTAAAGTAAGGAGTGGCTTGTACTGTGGCTGGTATGTAATTAAACAGTAACCATCCCGGTAATTCTATGTAATTACCATTATCACTGCACTTCGTCTTAATGAAGTAATCGAGACCATCGGAGCAATGGCTGGGATTCGTAACTACCCCGATCCCCGTAGATGCTTGCCTAAGCAACTCAAACTCGGATGCGGATTTGGCTTGGCGAGGGTAGGTAACGAATTTGCTGGAATTTTTCACCAGTCAGTGAAAAAATGGGTCAACACACGTAAACTTCAGGCACGGTTCTCTGGGAGCTTTTCCCCCGCTCGGTGTGGTATGGTCGTCGTTGTTGTTGGTGTCGACCGCATTAGCAGCACAACGTACGACCTAGATATTCGCGCGGAAAATACTTTCCGCATCGTGCGCGAGCTGCTTGGTTGCGATGTAAGATGGGGGAAAAAATGGAAAGAACAAAGCGTAGCGGAGAATTGAGGCAAGCAGAGTGTGCCACAAAATCCGGTGTCAAAGTAAGACGGGAAGAGGATTTCCCATCGGAAAAATCACCGCCCCAGAGAGGGAGAGAGAGAAAGAGAGATGGATTCGATGGATGGGTGGAAAATCGTAGCAGCGTTTGTACGGTTCTCGTGCGTAGATAAGCGTGTTATGGCTTTGCCCGGTTTTGCTAAATATATTGAGGGAAAAAGGGTAATTTCATTCAAAGCGCGAGTTTAATGCGATCGACAACATCCGTGAAAATCGGCTGGTTTGGTTTGGTTGGTGTTCCAGTAAACTACAGTGCTCCGCTGGCTGACGCAAAAGAGGTGATGAGATTTAATTGATTTTGGCTCGTAAAGGAGAATGATTTTTTCGTTGGCCAAAATAGCTGGGAATGGAGGATTACTTGCTACTAGTAATGGTTTATTTTATCTGTTAGACGAGTGTTACGGTTGGTCGATTATAATCTTTTTTTTTTCAATAATAGACTTGTGTTAGAAAAAAAGTTCCAAACATAAAACCATATAGATTGCGCTCAAATAAGGTAATGTAAAATGCTACAATGAAGCGCTATGCATTTGAAATGCAATACAACATCATGGACAATCCGAGATATATGTCCGCTTTCGGACCCAAATCGGCAATCGTCTTTGAAATTAATCGCTCAATTAAACAGAAATTAACTGCAACCAAAATTACACATTGCCCTCCTCTCTCTCGAACGCATGGAATGACTCTTTTCTTGCCGCAATAACACACTTTCGAGCACACAATAATTGCTACGGCTCTGATCGATCGGTGCGATTCGTTCGATGACTATTGTAGCACAGCCCGCAACGCCACACAGGAGTTTGCCCTCGCTCGACATGGTGTTACAACCGCATTTATCTACATTCCCGTGTATCGAGCGCAACATAAACAACCGACCAGCTCCGTCCAGCCCGCGTTGTGAATGAAGTTTTTTTCCTTTACCACACACGCATGTATTCCTCAATTTCCCCACTCACGCACGGCTCAATCCAGTGCTGGTAATCCATTAAAACGGTGCGATTAAACAGATTCCAGCTCGGATCAATCGGTGAGAAGGTGGCGAAAAGGGCTTCGCACCGCAACGTGATCGTGATCGTGATCTTGAAACGTTGCGCGATCGTTCGGTGGTACCTGTTGCTCTACCGTCGGGCAGAAATACGCGAAGCGAAACACGAAAATGGCGACAAATGACGCGTGCCATGCCACTACCGTGATCGAGAAACGTGAAATCATTCAGTCCAAAATCAGTCTTCGGAAGCATTTCACCCGCGGGCGTAGTGTATCTCGAGGACATCGATCAGGAGCCTGTTTGTTGCTTCCGCTGACGTCGATGTGTCGTCGCTTTACGTAACGAGTTTCCATCTTCGTTGGATGGTAGATTCGTTAGCAACAACGCGTGCCTTCAAACATGCTCGGTTACCTAATTGACCAGTCTACGACTGAATGTGGGCACTGTTTGTACTGATTGGCGACACGACGGTGGCATCTCTCGCTATAGGATTTTAATTGCTAAGTGCCGTCTTGCAAATGCCTACTAAGTAATGCTCGCTTTTTATCATGCTGCTTCATGTTGCGTATGACCACTTCTTCGGCGCTGTCATCGTTACGCCTGATTGCAATAAATGTTTAGGCAGTTTCGTTGTGTGTCTGTTTTCCTCCTGTGCGGAAGTCGCCATTTCTTAAGACGGAAGAAAGTGCTTGCTTCTCTGCTTGCGTTAAGTTTTCGTCTCGGTAGGCAAACGGACGCAACTGCCGCGGTGGTGGTGCTCCACTGTGTTCCTTCACTTATCCTTCATCGATTGTGTGGCGAACGAGATAGAGAGGGAGCAACCAAAACAAAACCGAACAAAAACAAACGAAGAAAACGTTACGTATTTTTAATTAATCGAACCATAAAAAGTAATAGTATTTGTAGCGGTAGTCGCCTTTAAAGGCTGGAGGAAATACTAAAATCAGCGAGCTAGAAGACGGTTTTGGATAGCAAACTTCCGATGGTTTGGAATTGACGGTTAAGTTAACAAAATGGGCCGGAAAGTAGTAGCAAGAAGTTTCGTGATTATTCGCTCACCGTACAGGTATTATGTTGCAGATCCGATTTTGTACTTTCACTACAATCAATGTTGCCTTAAAGAGTTGAAGTTGGTGTAGCTTTTTTGAAATCTAATATTTACGAGGCTGTATACGCATATATGGCTTTCAATGAGATGGAAAATAGCAATATTGTAAATAAGAAGTGATCGATATTTCTCTAATATGCTCTAAAATAATTCACATCTTCACAAAACATCCCAATTTTTCTTGATGCATTTCTATTTTGGGAGAATAACTAATCACTAATTTGGGAGATCAGTAATCAATCTGAAATGTGAGGTTATCAAGTATAGGTTAAGTGAGCAACTAATTTTTGACTAGTATGGAGCTGACTCGCTAGCTTGTATCAATGAACTTTAAGCAAGAAACGACGAGTCGTATGAAACGTGTAGTTAATGAACAAATTGTTCTTGAAACAAGTTTGTTCGTTTGCGAATTGATCCTTGAACCATTTGATGGAGAATTTCAGCACCTTAAATTGTGAAAATGTCAAAACTTTTATAGTAATTGCAACCAAAATTGTATCAATTTGACATCTGATATCTGCTCGTTGCTCAATGATTTCGTGGACCAATCAACTAATCAACGAATTATACGATAAGCTTAAATTCAGGACGCACATTGAGTGCATTATTGACAGAGCTAACAGGATGTAAGGTTTTATAACATAACTCGACAATATGTAGAATTCAGAGATCCTCTATGTTTAAAATCTTCAGGAACTTCAGCATGCCCGACTATCGCACACGATGTCTGTTGCTAGGCCTGCAATCACTCGAGCACCGGCAAAAAACCCTACAAAGTGTGTTCATCGCTAAACTGCCTAGACATGAAATTGACGCACCTGAGTTGCTAAAAAATGTAAACTTATACGCACCAGCTAGAAATTACAGACAAAGAGCTTTTCTGCACAATGAATATAGAAGAATGGTAGCATCGTACAACGATCCTTTTTTGATAATGTGTAGGCAGTTTTGACATTTTGACCTATTCGATTTCAACATAAGTACTTAGTGTTTTAAGGTTAGGATTTTAGATTCGTACGCCCTCGACAATAGACAAAACTAAGCTTATACCTTAATTTAAATATACAAGGATCAAGGTCCATGTCGTACCAGACCCATTAATTGTTAGTGAAATAAAATAATTTCAACTTACAATAATCAGTGAGTCAAGATCACCGGGTAGGACTTTACGAGGAATAGTGCTAGTAGTGCGATGGACTATTTTCAGTATTCAAGCGAAAGCTGACATCAATTTCTCAAACTTCTTCAAATTATAGAGTAAATCAAGTTATAAACTCTTCTACATCGCTAATGTAATGTTTTATCAAATAATATTTTGTGACATTGGTGAAAGAAACTGGGGATGTCCTTTATTTTTTTAAATATTCGTAATTGAGTGTATTTAGATATACGACCAATGAAATTCTTAACCTCGTTTGGGTTTCTATGTGCGACTTACCTTTAGGTGGATACCTCTAGTCAAAGCGACTCATGAGAGACAGGGTCAAATTGAGATATTAATCTGGCTTTAATAATGTTGGGTGATTCTGTGGTATGCGAACAAACAATTTTTTATGATAATATCCATGTGGATAATATTTTTAACAACTACAAGAAGTCGACGATGCTATGGTAACGGTGTGTTTTCTTATGCAAAACCCCCCACAATCCGGAAACCACAAATCACAAGAATGCTATAAAATTGGAAATTTTTCCAACCTCCCGTCCAGGTCCAAGACGGCAGCAGTCAATCAAGTCTGTCAGTACACCGATCCATTTCGTTTCTTCTTGGTTTTTCTCGCTTCCTTTTTCCGCGCTTCGTCAAGTTCACCGCGACGCGTTTGCCGTGGAAAAGTAAATGTTTCCATTAAGCCCGAAACACGCGACCGTTTAAGTAGCGGACCAAAAATCAGCAACCTCCCATTTGCTGCGCGGGAAGAAAAATGTGAAGGCACGGCATAAAAATCGCGCTCCCTCCGCGCGATGGGCTCCTGGTTTTCGAGAGTGCCGAACATGCGAACTCTGGTTGCTGGTGGCTTGCGGTTGATTTTACTTTCCTTTGACCAATGTGCTGATGATCGTTGGTACGTTTGTTTTGTTTTCGTAAAGAAGCATACGGCCGTTCGGCCGTTGTTTCGTTTCCATTGGACGTTGGCGTTGATGGAGCGGTTTTCGATATATGACCATCCAACGAACCAGGCGGGAAAGGAAGGCGAGTGTAATGTTTTTGTTGAAATGAAACATTGTTCAAAATAAAATCAAACCCTGGTAGCACTGGCGAGCTGACTAATGGAAAACAAATAATAGCCACACATTTACAAGCCATGTTTGGTCGTGTGTCGATGTACTATTTATCTGCATATTTTTCCGCCAATAAAGGAAGGCTCACAGGAAGGTGCAGGAAACGGAAAGTTTAATTTCGCAAAGCAATATCCTCTGACCGGAGAAATAAAATCACACGATGGCATCGTCACGGCTTGGCCAAGTAGTTGCGTCGGCAGTTCAAGCAGATTGAGTGAAAATGTAAATATTTAAATAAACATTACCCTTTTGCTGTGTCTGGGCGCACTTTGGGACGCGCCAATCACACATCGCCAATCTCGTGCGCGAAAGGCTCTTGCGCGTCTGGCGTTCAGCGGCAAACCTTCAACACCTGATTTGTGCAAACGAGAGCTAACGAGAGTCGTGCGGTTGTTTGAACCTCTACCCGCGCACATTGTATTTCGATGCCTGGCATCTTCGGTAACACTCCGGGGCAACTTTGGAGCTGTTTAATGGCTTGTTTATCGCATTGGTTTTGTGGTGGTCGGTTTTAGCAACTTTGAAGATGCACGCCAGGTCATCTGAGGGTGGTCGAAAGTTTGTTGGTGTTTGTGTGTATATTTTTGCCCTTAAGTTCATTTACTCCAAGCGGGAGCTTCTTTTTCGCATCGCAAAATCTTGTGTTGAAATGCCCGAACAACTGTGTAAGACCATTTTCTTCCCATGCCAGTGGTACTTGTGATCGTTTAGATTATAATAACTGATGATTTCTGGTGTAATTGTGCCTTTGTTGCTATATTATTCCGCATAGTGTGGTGATAAATAGTCATAAAAATAGAGTTGGCCGCACACAATAAACGATTTGAAAATTACTCGCCATGGCCACAATGAAGTGCAACTCAGGCCAGCTAAACAGTGACCGGTGCAGCAGCGGTGACATTCCGACCCAAAGACAAAAAAAAAGCGCTCACGCTCACGCGATTACAACACCAGTTTTTCCAGCCAGCATAAATATTCATTCGCACTTGGCTAAAATGAAACAATTACACGTTGCGTCTCGGCACTCAGGGTTGGCTCTTGGGCAGCGATTTCACCGAAAGCGATAGACGAAACGGAAAAAAGGTCCAAACTGGGAGCGGCAGAAACAATGATTTAATGCGCTTTATCATTGCATTTATCTGCACGGTTTGTACCTGTTGGGGTGGTTGCCCGAGGGGACCAACGCGCCGGCAAGGTTGGTTTTACTTTTTTCCGTTTCTCCTCTCCGTACGCCACGCCATTTTCCTAACTTTCGCCCACCCAACATCGACCATCTGCCGTATCCCGAAGATCTTAGAGCTAAACCATCGATCGTGGGGCTTAACGGACCAAACCTGCGACGTGATGCGTTTCTTGCGCTTGCACTCGAAAGCCACACAATCACAAAAAAACGCTGTAAGGGCGTTTTGGTGCGCGATTTAACACGAAGATCACTTAGCGATTGTGTAGATTTTCGATTTCGTTTTCATTCGTAATGGAATGTTTCGATTTTGGTGTTGGTGTGCTCCCTTCGGTGCATGTGAAAATCATGTGTGCAAGCTTTTTCCACCGATTTGTTAGCGCTTTTACCTGTGCTTTAAATCCATCAGATTCACTGTTGCCCCGGGCAAGCGCGGCAACACACATTTTGAAGGACACACAGAAAGATAAATCTGTTGCTGTTTACTTTTGGAAAATTCAACTTTTTTTCTTTCTCTTCCAAAGGCGGTTTTGTGGCTGTTGATGTGGATGCAAGATTAATAACGAAATTATGGATGCCATGTTCGCGGTCGGGCGATCGAATTAACAGTGCTTTTCTGCGTTCAAATTTCGTTTAATCGAATGAAAACCTTTGAATGCATTCGACTTCGAATGATGAATATCTACTGATTCGCTTAACGTGTCGAGAGTGTGTCGAGAAACTTTTCGCTACCCCACACACACACACAGCTTTGTTTCGATAGAAGTACACCCGGGAAAGGAAACGCTTCTGAAGCGTACCGTTTAAATGGAGGAAGAAAAATTAAGGCAGAAAATAAATCTTCATCACATTTGACGACTCCAACCTGTGTGTTGTGGGCCTGGTGTACGTGTGTCTTATGGATTTTGTTGTTGTTGTTGTTGGTCTCCCTCGTGAAATGTGGAATGTGGAGAAATGTGTGCGTACAGCTTGATCATCATCATCATCAACACCGCGATCGCTGGGTCGATTTGATCGTTCGCTAGTAATTTGTTCACCGCTTGCAAATTGCTATGTTTATGTGCCGAGCAGCAAAAAAAAAAAAATCACACAAATGCCTAGGCTTTTCATCGAAAAGCTTTGATCGCCACGGTTTTGGTGTAATGCGAGACTAGGGCAGAACTGACAGATTTCTCAAAAGCTAGATAACCGATATTTGTGGCGGTAGGAAATTGTTGGCCCAACGGTCCAAATCATTATTTGGAAATCGGTTTTCTGAATTTGTGTTTGACCACCGGTTTGCCTTCTTTGAGTGTGATTACCCAAATTGATAATGATGATAATCAACGTACGAAATGTGAGACCCGGGGTGGGGTGGTGTGTGAATAATTTTGTTTGCTCTAATTATCCTTGCAAATTTGGAAGCTAAGGTCAGCAGCGGAAGGATTTAGCAGTAGCAATTATAAATGATTTAAAACTCAGTTACTTGCATTGATTTAGTGGAAACTTTTATTGGAAGAAATTCTTGGAGAGTTTTTTTTATTATATCACTAAAATAATTATATTTTAAACTTATTCATTGACTTACGTTTTATTAAAAATGTCTGGTTAAACTCGTCTATTGTAATGAAGCAATCACATCCTGAAAGTAGTTTTTACTTCACAATTCCTTTTTGGTTGTTGACATTGATGACATGCTGATGGTTGATATCATTTAACATTTAAACATTATTTTCCTGGTACTTTGTTTATTTGTTCATAGAAAAAGAGCCATTGAAGCATTGCAAAAAGTAATTAAAGCAACTGCTCAGAAGAACACTTCAGAAGAATTGGAGAAAAAAGAATTCGTTGTAGAACGCACGTAGACTAGGGACTTACTTTTTAATGCGCAAACCATGCGTCTAACGCACGTGCCTAAGAGGATAAACACTTCCAAGGGAGCAACAAAAGTGTATTCGAGAGCTGCAGGCCTGTGTGGAACTCTCCCAACTTAAGGGTGTTTCTCTCCCTAACATCGTCTGCGTACCGCGCATAATCTCACCATCGTTTGCGTAGCCACGATTCCCAATCGCACGCACACCTTACGCTCAGTTGCTCCGTAACTGGCGCAAAAGATGCGTCGCTGTCAGACGCTGACGATCCGTTTGCGACCACGGGCCGTAGTGTTCCGGAAAAGTTGTATCCCACCCCAAGACTAAAATCCCCGGCGCAAAGAAAATTGGGGTGTGCGCGCGTGAGTAACACGACTCGAAGGCTTCAAAGAGAGCCGGCCGGTCGTGAGGCGAAAAATAAGCAGAAGAGGGGGAAACAGGTGCTCAAGAAAGCTGAGGCTTAGTTTTCATCACCTTGCCAAAACGAGCGGTTGTGCGCGTATCGGCGCGTTGTTGTGCGTGCGTGAGGTTTTGCGTGCGAACTGCGCACCCGCATAGGTTAGTTTCTGCGGAAGCTTGGAAAATAGGTGAAAATTGAAATTGGAGTATTGATGCCCGAGTACTAAAGCATTACCCGTGTTCGAGTGCGCGCATTGATGCGCAAGTGAGTTGAGTGTCCCGAATCTCTTCTGTGCGCCACTGTTTGGAGTGTATTGCGCCCGGATGCGGTGCATCTGTCTCGACCCACTTGATTGATTGGTGGTTGTTTTAGTGGGTCGTACCATTTACGCTGCTTTTCTTTTAATGCTTCCGCACCGCTGAAACGATACGATAGGCTTTTTTTCGTGTGTTTCGTCCGATAGTTTCGTGCAACAATAGTCCCGGGGTGTACGAGTCAGAACAGTGTACTGTACACAGTGTACCGATTGTCCAAGACGGTGCACCGCGTAAGGTAAAGCTCGTAACGAATTATGCTGCAAGTTGTGCAATTGCAAGTGCCGGTGGTAACGTGCCTAACAACATGTGTACCGCAAAGGAAGCGCTCTATCTTGAGCACATGCTGAGAGTCGACGCAATGGGACGGCTTGTGACCGGCGGCAAGAAGCCGGGTGCGGGCAAATTGCAGCACCAACTCACCACGATACCCACGTCCCGCACGGAACTCGTTGGACACAACGAGCTCGGCGTGAAGAACGGGCCTGGCCATCGTCCCGCTGATCTGGCCGGTAGCATCACCCGGACGCGGCTGCAGGATGCACTGCTGGAGGAGGAGCTCAAGCGTAGCAATCGTTTCTGTGAGCAGCAGAACCGCTTGAACAAGCTCAAATCATCGACCGGTGGCAGTGACTTTGACCTCTGCCGGCAGGAACAGGAGTATCTGGTGGTGCAGAAGCCACCCCAACCGCCGGCGACGCACCTCTGGAGCTCGCTGAAGGTTCCGAAGAAGATAAAAGGTAAATGATAAGAGCCCGTTTTCGTCCACCGAAAAACTCCCGCTCCCAGTTTGCAATCACGTGTGCACTTTCGGTTGATCGTAATTATTTCCTTTGCGGGAAGCTGGTCATTATCGAGTCCCTGGAATGATTCAGGCCGAGGTCGGCGCATCTTATGGTCGCACGAGGGACTGCTTGAACGATTCAATTGACGTTTCCGTTGCGAATCGATAAATACACGCTTAAAGGTTGGTAGTGCCACCGTCAGAATAGTTACGTCCCATTGAGTTGATCGTTAAAACAGAATTCAACGAGCGTACTTTCGAGAGTAGAGTCATTCAGGACACGATTACCGCTAGTATCTTTCTTGTCGCACTCAATCGGCCGGCACTCTTGGTGTGCTCATTAACATGTCCGCAGGGTCCGTGTTCCAAGCAGGGGACGAATCATTATGGTTGAATTGGGATTTTAATGATATGACAATTCTACGCTTAATGTTTGGTGTTCCATGAAAGTGAAGAAATTTACTTGGAATGTTTTCTATGAATTCTCAAGTGGTTTGCGACGAAAGAGATTTTTTTCTGAAAATTTTAGAATATTTCAAACAGTTTCCATTAAATTTTCGAATTCTGTGCTTCGTTGTCATAGGAATGTCATTATAAATAAGTAGGACAAGGTCTGTGTCGGATAGAGGTCGAATAATAGTCAAGATAGGGGATCGCCATTTTGGATTTCATTTGACGTTTGGTCGCCCGTGTAAGATGCATAATATGCTCACTCATACTCTCTTATCGTGGATTAGTGACACTTTTTCCTTGCGTCTAGCCTTGACGTTTGCTATATCGCAACATTTCACAATTAGCCTTTAGTTGGTTTAGTTAAGTTTAGCAAACTATTGATGGTTTTATAAAGTGGTGTGTGGTCATCACCTATTAGTGTTCTGAAACCAAGAATTGATCACACGGTACCAAACTTTCACGCCGTACTGTGAACCGGGAGATATGATGGGCCTCATCTTCTTCCTCATATGTGAAGAGCCTCAGCCATTCGTCAATGAGATCTGCAGATCTTATTCCGGACTAACATCGAACAACAGCGACATAAATGTTCTCAAATCTCAAAAATCAAAAATCTCAAACAATGAAAATCTTGTTGCCATAACCGGCCCGTTTAATCAACACAACTACACACAAAACATTTGAATGGAAAAGGTCGTCCAAACGTCAAATCACATGTAACGAACTTTTGGCTACTTGTCAATTTGCTCTATATTACTCGACCTCTATCCTACACAGACCTTGAAGTAGAACGAAGCATAGCACTAACTGATGCACTTCACTCCACACTCCAAGTATACTGGGCCAAGCAAAACCAAATTGCATTCCTCTTTGCAACTTTGTTTGAAACATTAGGCACCCTGTGCATGTGCATGTTGCTGCACCACAAAGCGTACACACAGCTCGATCGGGCTGTATTGAAATCGCAATTGCAAAATTACGCGATCTCCCTGACCACAGTCCGACCTCGATAAATTAA
The DNA here is from genome assembly GCF_943734755.1 of Anopheles moucheti. Classification (NCBI taxonomy): domain Eukaryota; kingdom Metazoa; phylum Arthropoda; class Insecta; order Diptera; family Culicidae; genus Anopheles; species Anopheles moucheti. The sequence continues at coordinate 37,467,790 of NC_069141.1, read as the reverse complement.
TTATTCCCCACGGAAACTCGATTAATTGTAGTTCATTGGCGGCATCGTCCAAGCAATCGAGCACCACCCACCGCGCGTACTACTTATGTTGGTATTTTACGCTCTATTAGGCCACCTCGTAGCGAAATGCTAATAGCGCAGCCATCGCACAGCTGAGCCGCCACCTTTCCTTCTATTTGGTCTAGTGGTGTTGTATTTTGTCTGAACGTGGGTTCTGAACCGTTTCGGTTCAATGGCCCAAGGGTGTGGGGCAAAACAATTTCCAAACAATTTGCGGATGGCCAAATAATAAAACTGTAATTCTTTTAAGACGATCCTTTCAGCAAACATGCGATCATTTGGGATTTTATGCCTTCTTGAGGCAATACCCACAACAATCTTCTAGCCCTTAGATTGGAATAGTAGATCAAATAGTGGGTGAGAAGGCTACCGGAAGGCATTTTTGCAACCTTGTCAGGTACGACCGGCAAAAGGACATTGTCATGTCGCCTACACGCGAATGAGCCGCATGTACGAGAAGATGGCGTGTACCACGAGGTTCGGTCGACACAAGGCCTTGTGTCTTCAAATTTATGCGGGACAGCGTAATGCCGGCGTGTTTTGTATGCAATGGGAGCAATCTTGAAGATTTGTATCGTCTGTTGGGTGCCATGCGTTAGTAGAACGGTCTAATGGCCCGTAGCTGTTGGGTAATTTGTGTTTGCTATGAAGGCACATTTGCTATTTGCTTATTTGAAAATTTGATACATTCTTAAACAAATTATCTGAATCAGTGATTTAAGTAATCTTTTTTGAAGTCAGCATACAACAAATTGTAGATGTTATATGCGGTGGATTGAAACTTTTATTAATGTTGTTCCCATTCGTTCCGATGAAACACCCTGTGCAGCGACAAGTTGTCGCATTTTCAAATCTTTAGCTCCCTAGTCCACTGCTCGCTAGTTTTCCACCGCTCAATTTTAGTTCAAACTCGTGACCAAAACATGGAGAGTCATCTCACTGTGAGCGGCAAACATGCTGGGGAGTATTACTCGAAGAAAATCCTCGAACGCAAGCGGCAAATGTGTGTTGATGACTCATCGCCGTCTCGGGAAAATGCCTGGCTGCACGGATTTCCATCGAAGCGCAGGGTTCGTCTGTGCTTCGTGTGATACATAGGGACGCTTTCCACAACATTTTCATTGTCACCCACCCTGTATTCCGTTGCCTACGGTCGGTACTCTCACCAAAAAAAAAAGTGGTGCGCGCGCACACTTTTGCCGTAGGATTTTCACCTCCGTTTTTCCTTCTACCCTGCGCGCACACATTCGCCTTTCACTGTGCCGAATTTCCACCCATACACCCATTCGGAAAGTGAAGGGTTCTTCTGTCAAAGTGGGCATTTTTCGCACCGTTTCACCCCTACTCCAACACGCAAAAATGGGGATGCGAATGGTCGGTGCATTCGCGGCGACGGTCACAAACGGTGTGTACGGTTGTGTGCGTCTACAATGCCGGAGTGGAAAGCCAGGAGTTTTCTTCGTCCTGCTTCCTGAGGAGCATATTAGGACACATGTTCGAAGGCGCCCATGGAAACCGGGTGGTTACCAATACTACTGCACGGACCGGACTGTGCAACAAGAGTGTATTACGGTGCTTTGTGTGTGGTGTGGTGTTCTATTGCCTACTCCGTTGCGGATGTCATTTCTGTCAAAATCCTACGTGGTGTCCTTTTTGCCGTGATGGTGCGCTGGGGTCTTTATTTGGCAAATGTGCTGATTTTGTTCGTTCGTTGCGGGGCTTGTGAATTGTGAAGATTTAGATTATATTCCGTCCAGAAATGTGTACGTGAATAGTTTCATCCTTTCGCACTGTTTCAAGTGTATCGCATACATGGAAATTACTTCCAGGCTCAGCTGATCCAATAGGGAAAAAAGGAATCGATCTCAGTGCACCAATTTCGTGTCTCATCGCAGTAGACTTTAAAGCACTTGTGCCACTTGTTTTTCGATCAGTGCAAACTATTTACTCGTACAATTCGTTTGATTTACTTAAACAAAGTTTTCAAAAAAGAGTGTACCCCACCGTAAGCAGTTTGTTTCGTCTGTTGCCAGGTCTAGTCTGGAGCGCTGGTGTAATACAAGTGAAACGTTTTATTGGTGCAACAAACCCGGCGGCAAGCATAAAGTGCATCATTCATTGGTGCGCTTTGCGATTGGTGTCCCGGCCGTCCTACTGTCCTTTCGAAAGTTCGACACGACCGGACGCGTTATCCAGCTCATACGAGAAGACGGTTACCCTCGGTTCCAGCGCGAGAAAGATTGCGATCTGTTTTAAGGGTGCAGACATTGAGCAATTCTTCTGCAACGGTTCGCGTGCACTTACACGAATTGAACGTCAGTCCGTCTCGTCGCCGTAATGAATTCGTTAATCTATCTCATTCCGTGGAAGAAAACCAAACGAAATCTTGCGAAAAGTAGGTATTGGTGGAAGAAGTGTAGTTTTATTTTGTGATGCGTAAGCACGATACTCGGTACCCCCCTTCTCGGTGGTGGCTTTGAATGGCTTCCAAGGGTTTATTCAATTTCACTTTCATGGGCCAAATGCCTTGTGCCGATTTTTTTTTCTGGAGAAGATTTTATTTGTTCATAACCATCACTCGAGGTATGGATTGAATCGAAACGAAGTGAAATTATAGCTATGCATTACGTACGCAGCCTTTCGGCCTAACGTCTGAGATTGCCCTTTCATGATCTTGTGCGTGTAAAACGCAATGCAGGTTGTATATTGTGCTCAAACACTGCGACCAAGCGAGATGCCTCGATAAACCGAATGATGTGCCTCATTGCATAAACATTAATTACTTTTGTATGGGCGATTGGATGCTGGAGAGTTGGGAAAAGTCTTCCATAAAGAGCCTGTTAGTTTATAAAAACAATTTATTGCTGAGAAACACCACCAGGTCACGTGACATGTTTGTGGTAAAACTTGCATGTTTTTAATAATTAATCCTCTTTTCCGTAAGGTACACACAAGAACAATGTGCATTAGTGCCGTGTGACGCACTTGGTTAAAGCAAAATTGGGACAATAAAGCATAATGAAAGCGGCACACCATGTGGTGAAGGTTTCGCTTTCGATCGAATGTATTTCGTTGCTTGTAATGTAGGTCTTTTCGTTCGGATCGATTGCCCTAAATGAGGTGCGGCAGTTTGGCTTTTTTTTTTGGCAAACTGCTTTGCGGTTTGAAGGGAAAACTGGGTCAAAGTGTGGGCGAAAACTTACTTATGTTCTTTATGTTTAGGTGCTCCTTTTTCCGTGGCTCTATTTCTTACATTAAATTAAAATGAATTATCGAATTGTTGCTTTAATTTTTGCTAAATATTAATAATTTTCTATGTTTTAATTTTCGTTACAGGTAAGCTTGCGGCACATCTTCTAAAAGATAAGGAATCCAACAAGGAAAAAAGCATCAATGGAGGTAGTTTTTTGCTTATCTTGATTATTTTTTGATTATTTTCCTTGCTCAATATGCAATGGTGCAGATGCAATTTCATTATCAGTTGAGTCGGTGTTCTGAAGTGTTATTACACAGCCACAATATGAATGTTATCAAAGCATTTTTAATGCACCACCCGCATTGCTAGTTTTCGAAACTGCGGCTGCATCTCTGCACGTACCCCCATCATTCGGCTATTCCTCCAGAGTGTACAACACAACACACAAAAAAAAACAAATAAAATGGCATCACAGCAGTTTCATGTCATTGATGGCGTCTGCGCAGATACGTGCGTATCGTCTGTATGGTATACTGCTACCATCGGTTTGTGAAGAGATCGGCCAAATGCCGGGTCGGTATGTCGCGACCGGTGCTGCCGCCGGTACTGGCTCCGATCAACATCCCGTACTGCCCTAGCGGTCTGCTGCCTCCAACCGTTTTGCTAATCGAATCGAGACGACAAGCGAACCATGTTTCCCAAGAGAGCGACAGCCAGGCGGATAGTCTTGGACGCCTAGCGTACGGCATTGGTTTGGATTTTTAACTCTCCAATGCCAAATGCCCATCATCCTTTGCCAAACGTCGGGTGTTGTTGTGGATGGAGATGGAGCGCCGAAACAGCATTGCGTATTATACGATCGATCTCGTAGATGAGTATCTGTTATGTAGATGAGTCTTCGTATATGTTTAGTCTTTTTTGTTTAAACGATGTTATCTTAGAAGTACACAACGATAACATTTCTTTAAATTGAAGATACCGATAAATAGTCATATAAAGTCATAGAGATATCTTGACATTATCTAAACTATATTTTATGTTAACATTCAATGGTCTTTTCCAACATGTTTCACATCTTGAATCCTCTAAAGAAGCTGTAATTGTTTAAATTATTAATTGAAAGGAGTAATCATATTTTCAGTTTTAAACTCAAAACTGTCAAACTTTTTTCAACTTCGAAACATAACGCCTTTGACGAAACCATTCTTCCTAGATCAAAGGGTTAAATAGACAAACAAATCATCTGCTCGCTTTTTTTTCCGTTGCCTACGAGCGTCCCTTTGGTGAGCATATTTTTAGTAAAATTTTCTCATAGTTGCTCGTTGGCCTTCCGTGGGTGGCTAACATATGGAGCTCAGATTGCCATGTCTGCCGGAATTAGATCAAATTCCAGGGCAGTATAAAGGGTCGAACATGGCAACAAGTGGTCCCCGGGGGAAAGGAATATGTGAAGAAGAATATTATTTTACATTTTCTACCCTTGAATAAGAGATTGGCTTTCGACCATGAGAAATGAGTTGTATATTGATTAATGAACTTAATTATTTTCGCATCGCTTCTATGAAAATGCCGAAAAAGTTAAAATGATATGATAATGAAAATAACGATGAAAGATCAAGGTGCGTTTACTTGATGAGAATGGTTTATATCAACCCCTTCCATGGTATCTTCCCACAGAAAGGTAAACACTCATTCGAAACATTGTAAGCTAATCGTTCGCACTTTTATTTAAAATGCGGACTGACGAGTATCGTTTTAATTCCGACTCGTGTCTATCGTTTTGGGTTGTCGCGCGACACTACCAATTTAAAGGCTCATCCCGGTTGTCTGAAACTCCTATTCGGCTTTGAAAAGCATCAGAGTTTATTTATATTTAGATTCATCCGTTCGTCCACTTTTTTCTCTCCATACAACCATCCGGGGGCATCTTTGTGAGCTGAGCTGCGCATCATGTGAGGCAACCACTGACGGGAGCATCAATTCCCGGTGTGATGGGGCGTTTGTTATGGTGATGTGCATGACTCACGGACATTCGCAGCTGATGAACGCAATCCCTTACCAATCGTCTGTTTCCCCCCTGGGGTATTCTCTCCCGAGAGGTTATACTCCCGGCTTCTGAATAATCCTTTCAATCCTACCTCCGTTAGCCACGCTGTACTGGATGTGCGAGAAATATTTCGTCCACTGAGACGATACATCATGAGGGTGTTCCGTGTATCATCCCTCAGCTCAGCGTGAGAACGAATACGAATGCGCAAGGTGATCGTAGCTGCGTCAATCCCCGTGTTGATGATGAGCTACCAGTGAAATGATCGACCGTGTGCCGCAGTTTCATGTTAGCGAACGACAACATCGGGTGACAAGTGTGCTGTGTTTGATTCTGGTAAACTTGCGCGTAGCACCGTTTTTGCGTTAACAGTGCGCTCGTGTCGCGTGCGTTGGCGCCTGCGAGTCATGTTTTGCAAGACGATCTTTACGAGTGCGTGAACTTGACATCGAATGACAGATTGGCTTGTGGTTAGGCGCGTGTTGTTTATCCTTTAACCGATACTTGCAGTACTTTCCCTCCCTATCTACTACAATATTTGTTTATCTTCGGAGCATTTATGTGCCAGTGAGATTGCTGTGAGAATGAATTATTTGATTTCTTTAATTGGAAACCATTGAAGATTTGTTTGCAGAAGTTAATGTTTTGATGAGCTAAAGTGTGACATATAGTAGTTGAGTGTACGCGGAATTATTTAGTGGGGGCATCTTGAAATTTTCTCCATAATTTATTGATGTAAGTATGATTTGTTTATACAAGCTTTAGAACAGTTAGAGAGGTTGAGCTTAAAAACATTCTCTAAAACAGAAGCAAGAGAATGCGTATTGGACTAACATTTTCAAGATTTTGTTGACTTTTTTGCGTGATTGGTTTACGTCTGTTGTGCTTTGTGATCTCATGTTACCTTACGTCTCACATTGTATATTATATCGTGGTGTATGTTTTTAATATTTATTACAATATTATTCATACCATTTGCAAAATAATTACGGTATGTCTTGAGCATAAATTTAAGGAAAATATTTGTTTTTATTGTGGGCAAAAATATGTTTTCCCACATTTAAATGATTGAAATATACGCTACCACTGCGCAATAGGCGCATGCAGCTAGTGATTTACCTCCCTGTTTGTGCTGGTTTCGCCCGACGTTTTACAACAAAAAAATAGGAAAATGATTTTTCATCTCGCACGGGCCGTTTGTCAAACCCCGCTGCATCGCACCGAGCTGTGTGTGGATTGTCGAGAGGCGTATATAAATGTTAGCGGTATAATTCAGTATCTGACACCAACACCACGTCTGAAACAGAGTAAATCTTAAGGGTTGCAATTGAGGTGTAAAGACATGTATAGCTTACAAGACATGAATAGATTCTGATTTCGCGAGCATTGCCTTCAAGTAGTACCCGTATGACGGGATGTTTTGGTTCCAGTGTACCACACATGTCGCAACGAGTTCCGAATTACACAAACCAGAGCTCCAATGTTCTCGTTCTTCGTAGTATTGATGCTTTATTTATTCAATAGAAAAGTGATGTAGCACATTAATCATTTTTGACAGCACAGCCAGCTGGCTCTTGAATTCGATAGAGTAATTGAAATAATGAGTGAAGAAATGATTTCGTTCAAGTTCTGCATTTGTTTCGGACAAAGCACAAAGAAATGGAAAATGCAAAAAAAAAATAGTACAGAAACACATTGCTACAACTTCAAAAGTTTGTTATGAATAGCAGAATGAGTTTTATGTAAAAACATATAATACCCCAAAGATCTGATTTGAATTACTTGAAGTGATGTGCATATTTTTGCATAGCCGGTAGTATAAAAGCAACTTGGCGAAGGGCCATTTGCGATGGAAAATGGTAATCATAAACGCAATTTGCCGAACAGCAAAGTTCTCGACCAGACGAGATAGGACGTACACTTGAAAGCAAACCGCATTGAAGTAGACGTTAGGAATGTAGGACGAAAAAAGGGGGAAAAGCTCGTTGAATTAATTAGCACGAGTTTCGTTAGACCAGTGCGCCCCTGTCCAGAAGTCAACATTATTGGTGAGGTCAGCTACTACGCAAACTGCAAGTGGATTATCGCATTTGCTGCGAATTTATCGTAGACACGCACCCATCCTATCCTTGAGGGCGATTAATGGCGGTCTCGGGTAGAGGGCGGACTCAATTGAAATGGAATTCTCGTTCTGCTGAAGCGTAACAGTAGCGAGTGGGATATGTTTGCTTTCTACGCTTGAGTTTCGTACGCCGCAGTACGATCTTTGACGTGGGAACGTACCAATGTGTTGGACGGATAGGGAAGGTACATTAGTCAGGGATCGGAAGACTTTTCGGCTTAATAACGATAGTGTTTCAGCGACGACGATGATGTTGATGATAATCATAATGTTGATGGTGAACGGTTGATGGGAGATTATTACTGTGAATGTATTAATGATAGGATTTGGGCAGAAACGAAACAAGAAATAAGAGACAAATATTTGGAAAGCTATTGCATTTGAAGCAGCTCTTTGAATAATCGATCGAGGAAATAAAAAAGATTGTTGTATTAAAATAGATTTTTTTGCACAATTTTTAAGTCTTTATTGCCATGTTGCACAAGCTTTTAATTTTGTTTAAAACTTACTTATTGTATAATCAATCGTTTGATTTTTTATCAACGCAAATGCTTTTCTTTGCTTTCATCACAAAATGTACGAAATCGGACTGTAGTGGAGTTGCTTAATGTTGCATTTCTCCTGCGTAGAAAGTGATTGTGAAGGAAATAGACATAGAAAAAAATCACACACTGTTTCACTCTCCCTTGATCGATCTCAATAAATCACTGCAAAAAATGAGGTTTAAATTCGCAAGTTACTTCCCCTCCAAGATGGTTGATTTTTGCCAACAACTTGCTGCAACAACAAAAAAATTGCGCCCAGACACCTCGACGATCATGAAAAAAAAACCCGTACTATAACTGTGTGATGTTTCAGTCAGGTGTAAGGAAGTAGCTAGAAAAAATATAAATCATGCGAACGCTTCTACAAATAGTAAATGATGGCTATAGTGATTTTTTTCTTCTAAACCATGTACGCGTTGAAAATTTAATTAATACCAAGCCAAGCACCATCGATCCGCGTCGCATTGGCTTGTTAGATACGGTACGATGATTGTGCCGTTGGTGGGTGCCGGTGAAACTAAAATACGCACAAAAAAATGTGCGTGCAATCAACCGGTGTTAGGAGAATTCCATCAAAAGGTGTAGATTAAATTAGTGGTGAAGATTTAATTCGTAGGACGCATTGCTTCCGAAGTCACTCGGTAGACTTGCATCGGAAGTAGAAGATGCAAGATTAATCCGAAGAAGATACCGCCCGAAGAAAGATTGAGCAAACTGTGGAGTTGAGTTGATTTGAATTGATATTTGTTGTTGTACGGAAGTTTTATGGGACACCTCCGTTCAGCAGCGCGCACACCATATTCAGTGATGTAATCGAAACCCACTGCATCTTCACCGGGTGGTGGTTGATGCACATTCCAATCTCACTGACGTTACATCGTAAAAGAATGGCTCGAGCTCAGTTGCAGTGCGTGAGTGTGACTGTTGCCGGCGCTTCGCATGCATGTATCGACCACACACTCGCTTGGTGTGGCAGTTTGGACTTGAACTAGCAATAAAATTCGATTGCAACAACATAACATGAAATGGACCACCTCGGTTCCCCGGTTCCAACCCCCCGTCTCGACGACTTCCGAGCAAACACATGACGATCTTTCAATCTTGACCACGCGTCCCGTTCATTCCTCCGGCCTATAGCCGGATGTATAGCGTTCAAAGAAAGGGTGTTATTTTTGGACTTCATTGCTTCTCTTTGTGCTTCAAAACTCGTGTGTACAAATCACTAATGCAACTGCAGTTATGGGACGAAATGGTCGAAATTATTGGCGTGCATGCAAAAGGAAGGTGGGCGCCTTTTGATGCTTTTACCCCCGACGGAATATGTTCTCGATTTCAGTTCGGGTTCCAATGAGGAGGTGCACCTTACTGTTAGAAAAACAGCACTTGAGAGAGTTGTTTTTTTGTACATTTGTATTTCTGTTGTTGTAGTTTGTTTTGCTATGCCATGTAACAATGTCCTGTTGACGGAATGCACCTTGTATCCCGTGTGGGATGCAGCGTTTGGGACATCGGACATCGTACCTGTATATCACCTTGCACATCATCATGCGCCTGGAGATGAGCTGTTCCTTAAAATAACAGGTCTCTTCCTGCCGCACTGCTGATGATGTGTACCCATTGGCTATTTGGTGCGGGTTTCAGATATATCCGGCCTCCGTACTCTTTCTTACCCGTTGTGGTACAACCAAAATAACATAGAGTACTGGAACCTTCAGTCCAACCGTCATTCAGAGCCATTCGAGACATTTCTCGAATTTCATTTTGGGAGGAAAATCCCGCACGGGTAACTCGGAAGCTATCAGCGGCAGTGGTAATTGATGTGAAGAATACATAAAATCATGTCTCCATCTTGGCGAGCGGAACACCCTCGGGAGAAACGAGACACCTTCAAATGTGAAGAAGAAGAAAAAACAACTTCCTCTCCCTGTAGTCTTTTCCGACTCCCGGTGGAGTGTCTGAAATCGGTCGAGATGGTAATTAACAGCAAGTACCTTTTTGGGGACAGGATAAGGTTTACTCCTCTCGTTTCGTCCGTGACCGTTACTAACTGTGGGATTGAAAGCTAACTAGTTAGGTGTAGCACGATAGGTTTCATAAGAGGCCACACAGCAAAACAAAGGGAAGGGTGGGCATTCCTACCAAGGCATCCGACTGTTACATGACACACTGGTAAACGATGGTAAATTTTGGAGTCTCATTCGTTCCCTGGAGATCTCGTTCGCTTACCCAAACGGTGGACAATTAGCAGAGCACTCCATCAGGTCGGAAGGGGGAGAAGCGATAGAAGGAGAAGCCCGGCGACGACACCCCGGTTGTCATTGTTTCATCGCAGCGGAACTACCGCAGTAAAGAAGTCGTGGACCTGCACGGAACTATGGAACGTGAACTGCCGCCCGAAGCCCACTAGGCAGTTGTGTTTGAGTGATGGCCAACTTTCGGTTTTGCTTGGCGTAACCGAAACTAATTGCCATCGTTGTAGTCGTTGTTGACGTCGCTGTCGCGACTTCCTGATACACACTTTTCGACAACGCTACGGCACCGGTTCGGGGCGTTGAGCAGGAAGCAGGCAAATGATTGATTGAAATAAGGTTGCAAAGCAGTGGAAAAGAGTGTTGTTAAGTGTAGTTGAGGTTGATTTTGAACAGGTAACTGTCACGAAACGAGTAAGTTTTTCACATAGCCATTCGTTATTCGACTTCATGAATATCTAGAAGATACTTACCATAACTCAACATTGGAAAGTCAACAATGTTTTCATACTTATCATTTCATTTATTTATTGTTCCAACAAATTATATCTATCCCTAGCAATTCCTGAGTTGCAAGCTTTAATTGCAAATTCCACAGCTCATTACACTTACCATATTTCGATGCTTCTTGCAAATCCATATGCTAATTAACCGGATCTTGAGTTATTCTCCCGCGGATACTGAATAAGATAAAAATATATTACTTCGAAAGGGAAATCTTTAACGTTCTCCAGACCCAAGTTTTCTACGGATGGCGTATATTATTTATTTCGTTCCTTCCTCCAAAAGAGCTTACAAAAAATGATCTACTCTCACGCTAGTGAATTTCGCACCCGTTAATGCTTTTTATCAATCTGTCAGCTCAATCTCATCCTCAGCGCCGTTCGGTTCGTTACCATCTTCATTTATTGGTGCGGGATCAAGTTGATTGACGTCATCTCGGGGGGGGATCCAGCCAGTTAATATATTACATGCCAAAGTATCTGTACTTTTTGTCTGATTTGTTGCTTCCTGTACAAATTCAGGCCATATTTTGCTCTTTTTTTAAATGAACTGAAAATACAGCTGTGGTGGTACTATTTTGGCTTCAGCGTCCATCACCAACGTTTGGTCTTTGGTATACGGTTAGATATTATATCAAATGTAGAATGGAGAAATTTTTTTTGTAAATATGAAAAATAATTTTTATATATAGCCACCAAGGTCATGGTATAGATAAGACAAGTAATTCGTTGGCCTTTACTAACTTATACAAAGCAATACGGCTTAGGCGTTTTTCTTGAATAAAAAATGTCACTTATACACTTTTTGAACTCTGTTGTCTACACAGCTGACCTTAACATCATTAACTAATTATCGGCAGGAATAGAAAGAAAAGCTTGTACTTATGCCTATTCAACAATCCTGCAAAAAAAAAACACCATTCGCAATATGCGTAAAGCAAACATTAATGTTGCGTGATGACGCCATCGTGTTATGAACAACTCCGGTGGCCATTCGTGCGTTCCGTGTTCGTTTCGTTCGCCGCACCGGACTGACTGGTCCCGCACGAAAATATGCTTGAATGCCCCCGGGCTGTTGCTCATATGGTCGCTAGACAGCCAATTTCAACGAAGTATGAAAAGTGTTTGCTTAATGCCCAGCCACAAAGCATACTTTAATCTAACACGTGAAGTCACACACGCATATGTGTCTTCCAAAATTGTGCTGTTGAACATCGTGTGGGTGTGGCGGGCGAAGAGTTCAAGTTTGATGAAGGTACGGAACAAATTTGGTTGTAGACGGTGATGAGAGTCTCCCCTTGCCCAATGCTCGAGATGTTACTAGATGTTGTCGCTAGAGTCTGTATGCAAATATGAGTGTCCACGTTGTCCAAATGACTCTGCTAGTCGAGAAGAACGAGGTTAAGAGAGCATCAAGCGGTGTTAACAAGGATCTTGTTCACACTTTCCATCCGTGGCCCGGTTGTGGCAATGGTTTTAACAACCCCGGTTAAAGTGTGATGAAGAGGAGTTTTTGATGAATAACGACCGAATCACTGCAACCATTGTTACTTGGGGTGCGAATGGTGTCGGAGATGGGTAACGGTTCACTAGCATATCGTAAAGCATAATTGAATGAACAAATTATATCAATTGACCGACGGTGCAACTACTGCACTGATATATGCTATTTGTTTCCCTTAGTCCTACGCGTATCTTGCATTTCAGAGTTGGGTCTTGGCCTATTAATGCTGAATATCGCTTGTTAGATAATAGACATTGAAGCTGAAATTGCACACATTCTGACACTTTTCAAGATGACCAATATTATAGCTGAATTGTAAATGAGTGTAAGCTCTCGCTCAATTGTAAATGTTGTCTCAATTGTCCCTGGAAAGTATTCTACTCATCAGTTGGAAAAACGGGGACAACAAGCGTCACTAAAAAGCCGTTCTTTGGAAAGTTCATTCCTATCATAAGATGCGAGCCAAGACCACTTGCCGCCTACAATCAATTCATAGTCTGCACATCTTTGTCACGTTTCATCAAACCAGTTAAAGATCGCCAAGCTGCAATACGCATGAATGAGCTAGTGGCATAGTTTGGGTCAAGTGGAATCCAATGGCAAATCGTGCTGATCACCAAGATAGACTGACCGATGTTGTCATTAGCATGGACAGCGTATAAGTATCATAAAGCCATATGTGTGCCAGCAGTAACATCGGCCGCGCGTTACCGCAATCAATGGACCGTTTGCGCTGCTAGTGTTGCAAACTTCCTACTCAAACTACCGATGAAAGATGCTATTGAAGAGCTTTGAAGTCAAACAGGAACAGTAGATACCCTACAATAGCACACTTCAAGCTTCACCGATCGATCAAATGCGGACACACTGTACGCAGTACAGCATGAATTTTTAATTCGCATGCTCATATACAATTCCTGCTGCGTCCGCCGCAGCATGGTTGGTTGATTGGTTTGATTTTGGCCAAAGTGGTGGCCACAGACTTGACTCGGTCGTGCACGATTATGGGCTGTGGCACGACATTAGGCGTATCATTTGAATTGTCTCTTTAGTTCCTGTCACGATCGCTTTTCCCTTTTCGTTGGCTCGTTTCACACTTGATTATTACCTGATGATTGGTTATTACTTTGCTATATTACTTCCGGCGTAGCAAAACATTGAATTGAAAAAGTTTGAATGTAGTTACAAATATAGGGGTTAATTTAGTTTATTTTCTATGACACCAAGATAGTGTTTGTTTCAGTTTTATCCCCTTTTCCGTTAATTCCGTAGATAATGTGTTTTTTTTTACAGATTTCCTTTTTCATTATATTATTATATTATTATATAAATGACGTACATCTCATGTGAGTTGTATTATATTTGAACAGTAAAAAATTAATTAATTGATCACATATTAAATTTTGTCTCAGGTTTTAGAATTGGAAACTTACATTATTACATTCTTATTATTATAATTCTTAGTTTTTCTTTAGAGAGATGAATTGGCATTGAAAAATATTTATTACCCATTGAATAAAATTAAATCATGTATTGCGCCTAGCTTAACCGAGAACAAGAGCAAGACAAATGGATATTTGCATTACATGGAAGAGGGCGGGCAACAGTTTGTGTAAACATCGTTCGTCTTAAAAATTTGGTGTAACCTTATCCACGACCGTGTGGAGCATAAAGCCCGGCGGCGTGTTGGGCGGTAAAACTTCGCATCTATTTTTCAAACGAATAAAACGCGTCCAGCCGGAACAAGTTGAATGAACACACATGCTCTCCATCGACGAGGTCTACTGGCCGTAGAAGCCGTACGAAAAAAGACACGATTTTTGTGTTTTCTTTTCTGGGCGCAAAAAAAGCGAAACGAACAAGAGTACTTGAAATATGCAGTTTTCGGTGAGGTGGTAAAATTTAACTGCCCGAACTATAACTGTAAGACGGGACACAGGCTTTCTCCTTCTATAGCACTCTCCTAAATTGAGGCAATTCTAGAACTAGTTTTTGTTTACATCGGAAATGAAAGCGGGCGTTTTCTCAACCATATTCGGCAGCTTGCACTAAAAGAAGAGATGTAATTCATTCTTACATCGATTTTGTTGATATCATAAATATAACTCTTTAATCCTACGTGCCGAAAATATTTCATTAAACTAACCTTGCTTTACGCTCCTTTTGCTTCTCTTCCAGATCATAACCGTCTTGCTGGGGCAACACAGACTACGAAATCATCTGCCGCCGCAACGGTCACTAGCAACTCGCCCAAACCGTTGGTAAAGTCACTGATACGGTCGTCTACCGGCTCCAACGCAGCTGCGACCACGGCGTCTAATCATTACTCAACCCCGCCACACCTGCTAAACCATCATCAGCACGCCGTCAGCAATGGCAACGGGGTGGCTACAGCACCGACCACGGCTACGGCGTCGGTCAAAGCGATCCAGCGCAATGGAACGATTATTCTGGATAAATCCAGCTCGCCGCTGTTGATCTGCGATGCCACCACAGCCGAGCCACCGGTTAAAGGGGCTGTCTCAGAAATGGCGAATATTCGAAACGGTGCGGCCGGTACACCGGAAGACATCGCCCTTCGGTCGGGGCAGTCGAAATTGACGATACCATCCACCTGCTCGTCATCACCGTCGTCGTCCGTATTGGCGACAGGAAAGGAACCGAACTGTGATCAACTACGCCAGCACCAAGGGTCGCGAGAGCCTGCCAAGGCCCTGAACATCGAAGTCGTTGGCAAAAGTGGACCCGAGCTGGTTGACATTAGCTTGCTCAACCATGCCCAAAAGGGTGTGGAGGCATTGGGAGTTTTAGTACAATATCTAGTTTTTAATGTGAGTATTTCACGAAATTCTGTATTAAGTTGGCATAATTGTTTAAATAACGGCGTACAACGAGGACACTTTAAATCAAACTCGTGTTTGGTTTTTGTATTGTTGACACAGCATCTAACGGTAGTTTACAATTTGAGCAAACGACTGAAAAGCGCATAGGATTTGTTGAACAAACACTCGCACAACCTAATTCGTTTTGCGTGCACCAATAAACATCCTACAAAGATACACCGCTGTGCAACTGGCACGACAAACATATTTGAAACACGATTCGACATCGTATCCGCTGGATGTCCGTTTCAAACCATCACGGCAGGATATGGTTGTTATTGTTGCCGTTTTGTTGGTTTCCGCCATAAGTCCCCGATCGGAATCGGTGCCTGGTCGCGGATAGCAAAATTTGTTTACTTTGGCCATCCGACAAATCTGATGATTTATGTGCAGGTAGTGTTTTTTGGGCTTTCTGATGCTCATCAGCACTGGTGCACACTGGTTTTGTGCTGTTAATGCATCGGGACTAGGTGGTCCGTTTGTATGGAAAAGGGGTAGCTAAAGGAGAAACGCGAAGCAACATGATTTGTGCATTTGCAATACGGGCACAGTTTACAGTTTTGCTGTTGAATTTAGTGAATCAGCATCATATCTGATGATGTTTCGCATTGACTCATAACGTAACGGTGATCACAGCGAATCTGCTGTATCTTAGTCATCCGGTTGTGATGTCGCAGTCATTTCACTTTCACTCCTCACAGGATGAGTAAATGTGGTTATTACAACACAATTTGTGTAGGTAAAATTTAAACAATAATTAAACCCACAAAACTGTAGCCTAATTCGTATAACGATCGAACCTTGCGCTCGAACGAAAAGGATACTGTAGCACGCACGGTGGTCAAAAGGCCACAACCCTTGGTCAGTTTGGTCAGTGTGCGTAGAATATACGAGTGTGTGAAATTGCACCAGATTACCCACAAATGGTCGTGACGGATCGTTGTTAGGGAAAAGGTGCGATAAGTGGGCGGGCATTTGCTTAAATATTTTATTTTGCGGAACGCAAAAAGGAGGTATCATAAAAGCTTGTTAGCCGGTTTATGACATAACACGGTCGCGGTCGAAGAAAGGATCGGAAGACAGGTGGTTTCTCTGACGCATCGGGCCGTTACAAAAGAAGTTAGGTAGTGGGAGAGATGATGTACAAGTATGGGAAAATTGTTCGTCGACGGGTAACGAATCGGCAATGGTTCATTTTTACTTTTCAATACTGAACGTACTGTTTGCTAAAGATACCTCGAGAAAACAATTTTTCATACAATATGAGTGTTAGTTTAAACTATGTCTATTCGATGTGTCTCCGCTCAACGCATCCAAAGTCCTTGGTAAGCGGATAGCGAAAGTGAATTACGCTACGAAATCGTTGTAGTTATATGACACGATCCCATTTTCCCACCGTGAGAACCAAACCGATCCCATCTTTCGGTAAAATCCTGTAGGTGCATCCGGCGCACGGGGAAGTTTCCAGCACTGATTGTACTTATCTCATGAATATTCATCAACGACACCAACCTCACGACATCATCACCGGGGTTACTAGATTCCGTCGTAGGTGTACAATTTGTAGTGTTTCGTTACTATCCTTTTGCAATCCATTTCCATTCACCTGAGCAATTATTTGCTCTAAAAATTAGAATAACAATACGTCCCATCATCTCACTGTGCTGGTGCTGGTGTGAAAGTTTTGTAACGAGCGCTAACATGAAACGACGTTGGGGGTTTTCCCCAGACCGGCTAAGAAAATTCAACGCGGAAATGGTTCGAAGGAACGATTCGTTCAAGTGTACACGCCTGTAACGTAACGTACCACCTGGTAATTCTTGCCAGTGCATAACCTGATAATGTGGGTGCCCATGCGATAAAATGCAAATGTGTCATCAGCAGCAGTAGTGTCCGCTCGATGCATGTAACCGAACCGAAGGGAAATGGGTGGTACAAGAATGGTGCATCAAGTGCATCAGTGCCCACCATTTGCAGCGGAAATCCAACAAGCTATATGCAAATGAGAGTGTAAAGTGAACCTATCATAAAATCAATAATTCACAGGTGATGCTGGGTTGCATGCGGTGTGAGAATCTTAGCTGCAACTAAGCGGCAGTGACAGTGGGGAAAATGAATAAAGATCCTGGGCGCAGGCAGGGTTATTAAAAATGTAAATCAAATCGAATGCGGGTGGAATCCGCTTTCACTGTTCACGTTTACGGTTGAACTGAGGCCCACAGGTAGAACCTCCTCGATGTTAGGCCAGAACATTGGCCAGTGTTCAAAGAGGAGGATATCACGATGGTTTTTTTTTTCAGGATCGATCATTTCAGCCCATGGGATAAGTTCACCAATTGTGAATTTTTAGTTCGATGCAAATTTTCCCTCTTTGCCATATGTGCGCGATTGGAATATTTGCAGGAAAGTACCATAATCCGGTAGATTTTGAGTACCGCCAGCAAGCGGAGATAAACGGAGACATAAGCCATTTTTATTGTAACATGTGGGAAAACGGTGTTCCATATGAGCACGGTATATATCTGGGAAATATTTCGGTTTGCTGAAGTGGCCCACAGTTATTTCCATCGGTACTTCAAGCGCATAACAATACGCATATTGTATGGAGGGTGTTTAAGTGGATTTATGCTTCTTCCCGAATTCAAATTCCCAAATAAAGATTAAACTATTTAGGCGGGTACGGTTGGTAACAGTAAGTGTGGATGGATGGTGGGATATTCCTATTTAAGGCGGGATTATTGGTGCTTAATCGCATATAATCTTTGCCTGAGATGATAGGACAGATTCAAATCAAAGGCACATATTAATTAGAATGTTCTGTATTATCTTCACTAGAGTGTATAGAATGAACGTAATTTATGAAGATTCTAGAGACCATATTAAATCACTGTGCCGGCTCCAGCATTAATTTTTTCCCGAAAATACGATTTTGCATTGAAGAAACTTATTAATTATGTAACCAGTACAGTTTATAAAGTCTTGGAAGTGTTTGGAGCGGTTACCTTAGAGATGTGCTCTCTTTTATTGCATGAAGTACAGGCATCATGTTCTATATCTAACAAAATTGTTTGTTCACACACTTATGGAATACGGAAATATTAAATACATTCACGATCCACGATGTTTTTAATTTTTGTTGTGTTAGAAGAGGAAGCTTCGGGAGAAAGGTCATAAATGAACTCTACACCCAATTGGAGAACCCCTGTCCCTCGTTTAACATTTTGTTTCTAACCCATACAACTGGACAAGTTGTAAAAATGAATTTTCAAGTAACCCTTTATGTCCCGAATTGCTGCATATTTGTGTTTGAAGGTGTTGAAGAAATGCGGGAAACCCGGGACGATATGCTATGCGTTGAATTTCGGGGGTGCTGTTCTACTTTTAACCGTTTTCCGTATGCAAGTGTATGGAGATAAGCCGCAAAGCAGGGGTGTGTAGATTTCGTTTGCCTATGTACAATTATTATCTCACGACGTTTGGTTTATCGATAAAGCCAACTTGACCGAAGATAAAAACTATCATCTTATCTCGGATGCATCATGGCTGCGCAGGATTTACGTTCGAATTTCTGCCAACAGCTGATTTTGGAATTTGACATTTAGCACTGTTGTTGTAATGTCAGTGACATTTGATATGTTGTTTGCTGTGGGTCCTGCGATGCGTGTGGTGCGTGTGTGGCTGTCGTGTGTATTTTATAAGATGGCAAATTACTTAACGTTGGATTTAGCTGCAGAGTTAAAGTTACTCGGTGTTATTCTAGTTGTGCTGTGCTGTATCTTACTTTATGGAAGGTGGCTCACGTACCGAAACCGTCTGGATCAACGACCTGAGCAAAAGGTATGAGATGATTCGTCCACAATAGGCAGCGTACCTGTAGTACGGGATAAGAATCTGCATACCCTCGTACCTTTCGAGGTTTAACCATAGTTTATTTTTATTTTGCCCTGCCTGATGTCCTTTTGCAGGCCAATTTTTGGAAGCAAAGAGAAAAAAGAGATCTATGGTGTGTCTAGGCGTACGTTGGTGTAGGGTAATAAACAGGTAGCACGGAGGACCTTACATTCTGGTAGGCAACACCCTCACTGCATGGGGTAGTCATCACCATGCTAACTGTTGAACTGGTACTGTCCTAGGATGTTCGAACTCCGTTAGCACGGTCAGTATTGTTTGAACCATCGCAGAGATCGGACAGATTGTTGTGAATCCAACTCAACGCTCTGTCGTTAGTATTACTCTGTTGGCAACTTGCCAATACTCGATTTGCTGTGAGAATAGAAACAGAACTGGTTAGCAATCATGCAATGTGTCTATGAGGTTGAATAGAGTGATCCGTGCTGGGGGAGACAACAACTTCGGTGTGCTAGTTGTGATTAGATATTAGAAGAATAGGAGTGCCTCCCATCGTTTTGTGAGATTAGTAGTTAAGTAGTGGTGGTTGGTCGTCGGTTGCGTCGATTCGATTGTTTGGGACTCAAAATGATTGAGTACGATTTAATAGTGGTAAGTGTGATGGAACAGAACGGATATATCAATGTCCCTGCCTTGAGGAACTGTCCTTGTAACTGTCCAAGGTATTTTGCTGGCGGTTGCAAAGTGACCGCCATATGGTGCACCCGGTAAACAGGGATGCAAATTTATTCATGTCCTCCAAAAAGGTTATGTTCACGGTAATTTCACGGGCTGTTATGGATCCCGGTAAAGCGAAAGATACCTGTATTGAAAGTAAAAAAACAGAGGAAAAAAGAAATGGTGTTTTGGGACGGATTATCATCATTGGAAATCAAACGCTTATTTCGCACATTTTCATATGGTTTTGGGTAATCCTTTGCAGGTAGCAGACCCACACCACCTGCAAACTTTCCCAATTTCTTCTGGGATCTGTTTGGCTAGAAGAAGTTGGTAACACTGCTTACAGGAACAGATATATATCTGATCTCAACGGTTGTCTATAAGCTGATTCAGACCGTTTCTTACGGGTAACGATGATCGTTTGCCACGAGTACCTTCAACGCATGTAACCAGACCTGCCAGATCAGGCGGAACGGGAGAATAGGCCGTGTCTGAACACAGATGTATTATGCGATTGGCAAAATGAAATACTTTGTTCGAGGGTGATTGTGCGGCCAGCAGACGATTGATCATTGTTGACTTGGTCGTCGACTGTTGATGTAGTTCTCATTTTCATATAGTTCAAGTGAGATGTTTCGAAGGTTTCATTTCTTTTTGGTTCGTCCATTTGTCACACATACAGTAAAGTGTAAAAGTGCAGTAATGTGATTACACAATTTGTTACATAATATCTGTTACTTTTCCTTTTCAGTTGGATGCCTTTTCCTGTCCCACAATCAAGACGGCACACCAGAAGACTACCGCTGATCTGCTGGAAACCAAGTCCATACTCGATGAGGAGCGCACCAATAGTCAGACACTGAAGCAACAGCTGCTGGAAACGACAGAACGTGAAACGGAGCTACAGGAACTGCATCGCTGTGAACTTGGCCGGGGTAAGATATAAGTTGTGGAGCTATTTGAAAAGAAATCTATAACTAATGGCAATTTTTGCAGTTGAAACCTGTCTGAGTGAACAGCAACGCAGTGCAGATGATCGGATTGCCGCGTTAGAGGCTCAACTGCTCGAGAAAGAATCCCACAGCCGCGAGCTGTTGTCGCGCATCGATGGTTACGAAGCGAAATTGACCGAACATGAGATGCAGCTCGAAAACTCCCGAGCACGGGAGGTGGATTTGCTGCAACGAATTAACGCGCTCAGCTGTACCGAAAACGAACTGCGCGATAAGGTTCACTCGAGCGAGTTAGCGTACAGCGAACGTCTACAGGCAGCGGCGATGCGCGAACGTGACCTAACGGAACAGATCAACGGACTGAACCGTGATCTGGAGCGGATTCGTCGGGAAACCGAGCGAAAGGAGCGCGAGCTGGAGGAAAAGCTTACCATCACAAAGGACGAGTGTGTCGTGCTACGACAGAGCCGAAATGGACCGGTGGAAGCAGCTAGCCAAAATGGTACGGCAGCGGGTGCTGGTAGTAACCTGAACCTTTCGGGCAACCCGACAGTACCGCTGCAGCTAAATCGCTCGTCCGGCAATATAAATCACCTTCAAGTGCTGCAGGATGAGGTGGACAGTTTGCGATGCGTGCTTGATCTGAAACAGCGCGAAATTTCTGAACTTCGCAAACAGACGCAGGAGTACGAACGGGACGCTAAAGAGCTGCCAGGTGCTCTGACGAAAATATCAGCAAACGAATCACGCATAGAGGATCTTGAGGTGCAGCTAAAAACCAAAACGGAGGAAGAGAAGTAAGTAACCGAAACGATCATCCTACGCTTTAGCGTTCCTACCTTTACTAACAACGTTTTTTTTTGTTTTTTATTCCATCGTTTCAGGGAGCTGCACCAAAAGTTAAAACATATGCAGGACAACCTGAATCAGGAAATCAAAATCAAGAGCCGGTTGTCGTTGCACAATGAAGAGCTACAATGGCGGCTAAAGCAAAACTCTGAAAAATTTACGCTTGCGTACGCTGAGTTGTCGAAGAGTTACCATGAAAATTCGAGCTTCATGATGAACGCCACGAAATCGAGTCTGGACCAGTCGGCTTCGGCCCATCACCATCATCAGCTGAGCCATAATCAATCACGTTCGAGCTGTTCGGACCGGTTCTTCGACATGGACGACATTTCACCGCCGACCTCGCCAGTCATTAAAGGCATGGTGGAGAAGAGTGATTCCGTCTCGTGGGTGCTAGAGATTGACGACGAACCACCAGAGGTGTCGGCCTCGCGTATGGTACGGCGAGCCGGTTCGTTCCGTTCGAACGCAGCGTACGATTCGGTCGCCAAGCGTCCCAAATGTGCCGGACTCAACCAGACAACGAACGGCGCGATGCTGGGCGAACGTCACGGTGGTATTCAACAGTCCAGCTCTGCGGCGTCTATTTTGAAGCAACACTCGAGCGATCTGTCTTCGGTAAAGCCACCACATTCGGGCAGCTCTGCCAGCAGTCACCGGTTGCGTTCGAAATCGGTCAGCATTAAGGCGGCCGAACCGCCAAAGAAGATTGTGCGATCGAACTCTGGTGCATCGGCATCACCCTGTCCGGGAGTGTCGGGCATCCCGTGCAAACCGTTGCGAATGACGGACATGCCAGGTTCTTGGAAGGAACAGCCTCTTTACAGTAGTTCGCCATACGCTCACAAACGATACCTGAGCGAAGACATGGATCTGGTTGGGTCCGGTTCGGGGAAACCATTTTCCGAACAGCATCAACACCAAATGCATCGAGCGAAAGACTTGTTTCTAGAGGAGACAGAATTTTTAAGCGAACCAGATAGTCCCTTTGCCCGGTGTCCGAAGCTTGCTGGCGAAGACATTGCTAATCCACCGGTCGAAATCTTTCACCGCGACAAAACTCCAAACTTCAAGAAGAGTAAGGAAAACCGGGGACTCATAACCTGCGATACGACAGCACTAACTGGTGGAAGCTCATCCGCCAAAGCGACCGGTTCTGGCTTGACGGCTCGCGAAAAGCGTCGAGAGTTTACACGCAAGGGAAATCTCGCCGGTGGAACCATACCGAAGGAGGCGGCTGGTGAGGCACTCGTGTCCGGTTCAAACTCGGATGATGAAGCATTATCCACATCGTCCGCATCGTCCTCGTCGTGCATTTCGGAAGGTAGTCTGTCGTCCGCCACCGGCAGTAGCAACAGCAGCCACGACAATAGTCCACTGCACAGCGGTAAGCGGAGCAGTGATCGAATGAACAACGAGGATGACACGGTTGAAGGAGCGGCTAATTCTTCGGAAGAACATCCATCCCAGCACCGGCGGCGCCATTCGAACATTTCGCTCGAGGACGCACTGATGAAGAAGATCGTGGCCAGCCTGAACGGTGACAACGGCGGTACGGATGGGAACAACACTCCGATGGAGGTCAGCTGGTCGGAAGATGGTGATCCGGGCTCGGAATCGAACGTATGACATGACGACGACAGTTTCTAAGTGACAACAGAGCTCGTGGGTGATAAAGATGCGGTCAAAGTGGAAGAGGGAGGTGGTTAAGTTTTTGGGGGAAACATAATTCTTTAAGAACAGTCCTACAATTCCCCACCTAACACACACATATAGCTACAGACGATAGTACGGAAATGACCAGTGTGGAACACACTGGAACTTCCCAAATCCCACCCGGGATTCCAAATCTTCCGTATAATGCGACGGGTAATACGCGGGTCATACTGATTCCGCAACGTAATTTGCGTTTCGCGCTTCGAATCCATTGCTGTACAGGCCTGTAGTGGCTTTCGAGAAGGATTCCTGCAATAAAAGAGCATACATTTAAGGCTTCTTAAGATATAGGTACTTCGGTTCTCACACTGACTTCTAGAGTTGCTCCAGTTGCTTATTAGTTGTTTAATTTTAGCGTGTAAGTTTTGTTCTATCCGTGTTTATGTAATACCAGTAGTCTTTAATTTGTCGTTAATAGAATTAGCGCGCCTCCTTTGAATTCCTCTGCAAAAGAGAGCAATAATCAACTCACATCCAACACGACACACAAACCTAGGCAAACACAAACATAACTGACAGAGCAGTGGCGAGAGTATATTTAATCGAGAAAATAAGAGATACAATAATCGCAATGAAATGGTTGTTTTGTTTTTCGTTTTTCCTCGTTGGGATGTAATTTACCTTTTCCTCCGTTGCCACCATGAATTCAACATTGCACTGACCCCGTAGTTCGATGATCGTTGTCGCTGTCTGGATAGAAACTGTCGTTAATGGGAAAAGGAAAGGAAACCCGAAGCCTGTACCATTTGAAAAGTGTATAAAATATGACGCTAACGCTATTTGTCGCTTGGAAAGAAGTGGTAGGAGGAAGCGATTAGTGTTTTCTGGACCATAGCTTAGGTGTATAGTAGCGTGTAAATCAAAAGAAATCATTGTTGGTAACCTTTTTCTTCTTACTATTAACCCGGTTGGATCGAAACTTTACAAGCGATAGTGCGTTTCAACTGATATCGATGGGATCTGTGGGATTTCCCGCTTTATTGTATATGTTTCTATCACTTTCATATAATTCTTGTTATACTGTTATGTTGTTTGTAAAATTTGAGGCAACTTCAACAGCTGTTTGTTCGACGAGATGGGAAACATGTCGAAACACACAGTCGTTGTGAGTTGTATTTGAGCGAACGTGATCAGGAAAGCTGCCCGCCGGCACGGCACTAAGGGGCACGCTACGATCGTTGGGTTCGTGTAGATTTTGGAACGATTTGTCCGATCGGAACACGATCGAGTAAAAAACACAGCACAGCAAATGTTGCTGGTAGTTGTAATAAAATGATTGTAAACATAATTAGTGTGAGGGAGGGAGAGTAGAGCAGAGTAATAGATTGAAACCAATACGAGGAAAACGATGGTCAGTCGAGTGATTGCGGTGGAGTGTTTATTTTCTTTCAAGTAAACTCCAGCCATTTTTTGGAATAGAGCGAGAGGTAGAAAACACACAGAAGCTGTTGGACAATTTGCAGGAAGTAATGTTCTTATAATAGAGTTTCCCTTTAGAAGCGTACGCGAAATGCAGAACTTAAATGGAGAAATGATAACAAAACTAATCTAAACACACAACTACACACACACAAACTCACGAAACACAACATTTGATGAGAGTGTTCTTCAATACTTCAATTACGTGGTGACTGGACGAATCTGGCGACAAATACAAAAAACCATAACGTGTGTGGTACATGTAGAGCATAAAACTCTTTGCGGAAAGAAGTAAAGCTATTGTAAACATTATCTACTACTCAGATTCTATGACAAAACAAAGCGATAATTTAATCCAAAGCTGAGTGTTAATGTGATTGTGTTGAAATGAAATGCGTGGTACAGAAGAGATATAAGAGCAAGCGGTGCGCTTAACGAGCAAGCAAAGCAAATGCTGGTGATCCACTGAGTTAAAAATACAGATTAATGCAAACTGTACTGCATATTGCAATGTACAATGGACTAGTTGTTGCTTTTGTGAGTGTGAAAAAGAATCCGAAAAAGTGTTAAAGTGTATATCTGTATTATTTAACTAATGATTTAACCAAAGAAAGAAATAACACATCAGTTGGTCCGTGCAGTGACGAATGGGAATATTGCATGCAATATTTCATGCTGCCGTGCACGCTTGAGTGAAATATTTCATGAAACTTTTCACGTTCGCAGTTCAAATCGGTTCAGATCGACCATCGCGTCACGTGGAGATGCTGCGCTTTGTACAATTCAATTCAGTTCGTTTCGGCAGTTTATTGTTATCTAAACATTTAGAAAGCGAAAACCTATATTCAATTAAAATATTGCAAAGTAAGTATAATTTTAATTGTGCCTATACCATTGTGGAGCTTTCACCGTTTTCTATGTCCAGAAGGGAAATGTACGAATATTGATAGTCTCGCATGGCATCTTTAAAACACTTGCTTCTTACTTTAATAAACATTCGTAGTACATTAAGAAGTCATATAAGTTTTATAGAGTCTTTCATTACAGTGTGTTTGTTACCGTTCCGAAGCAAACAATTGTGCTAGCTTAAACTTCTGCACCTTGCCAGATGTGGTCTTTGGCAAATCGTTCAAGATCCGCACATACTTTGGTACCTTGTAGTATGCCAACTTTCCGTCACAGTAACGATTTATTTCCGCTCGATCGATCGTATCGGACGAGTCCTTTAGCCGCACGTACGCACACAGCTCCTCGCCCGTACGCTCGTCCGGCACACCGATGCAGTGCGCTTCCAGAATCTTGGGGTAGGTGTTGAGAAAGTCTTCCACCTCCTTCGGGTAGATGTTTTCTCCTCCACGAATAACTACGTCCTTCAGTCGACCCACGATCTTCCCGTAGCCATCCTCGCGCAGTACGAACTGGTCTCCTGTTCGCAACCATCGATCGGCACCGATCGTGTCCTTCGTCTTCTTCTCATCGTCCCAGTAACCGAGCATGGTACCATACCCACGCACACAGAGCTCACCGGCCGTTCCGAACGGTACGATGTGACCCTCCTGATCGATCACCTTCGCCTCGTAGTGATCCGTAATGTGGCCCACAGTTTGCTGGACGTCTTCCGGGCTCTCATCGAACAGAGCTTGGAAGATAACGGCCGTCGTTTCGGTCATTCCAAAGACGGTTTTAACCTTCCGCACGCCCAGTGTGTGTTTAATGTCGGCAAACAGCTTCGGTGAGCATGTGGCTCCTCCAGTGACGGCGATCTCGGGTGTCTCAAGCACAGCTCCACTTTCCACAATGCGTCGTACGAGGTCCACGTACATGGTTGGAGTTCCAAGGATGATGGAGCATCTGAAAAACATGAAGAGAAAAATCAATGCCTGCTATTCGTTGCTGCGAAAACTCCTTTTATACCTCTCACGTACAATGGCCGCTAAGGAATCGGCCGCCTTGAAGCCTGCGGTTGGTAAGACTAGGGTGGAACCGTACGAAAGAGCCGCCATGATTGCAATGACCATACCGAACGCGTGGAACAGTGGTACCTGCACACACAACCGATGTTCGCTCCGGTCCAGCTCGTTCCGGTTGCCAATGTGGATTCCATTGTTTACGAAACCAAAGTGTGACATCAGGGCCGCTTTCGGTGCTCCCGTGGTGCCGGAGGTGAACTGAAGATTGACGCCACTGTCGGGTGTTATCTTGGCCTGTATCCTTTCAATCTTACTGATGCTCTGTTCCGACGGTAGCTCGTACAGTTCACTAAATTTTATTGCTCCCCTGCAATGGAACATCAGGTTGGCATTGAATCTCACCAGGGTTGTTTGCCCAAATATCTCGGTACTCACGGTAAAGTCTTCTGACTATCGATGATAACGGTAGACAGATTCGGTAGAGATTTACTCTTCAGCTCACCCGGCTTCGACGAGGCGAGTTCTGGAGCGATATGAGACACCATGCCGTAGTAGTTCTGTTGGCGATAGCCTTCCGCCGCAACAAGCGCCCTTATGCCAACCTTTTTCAGTGCGAACTCCAACTCTGGCACTTGGTAGGCAGGATTGATACCAACCTGTAGGTAAAAAACACAAAGAAAGTGACACTAAAGTGTTACATCCCACAATAACACTCTCGCTCTCTATCGGAACAGGAACGACGATCAGGATCAACGCTCTAAACGGGATTTCTTTGGGGAGAGATCATCATGTCTGGTTAAGAAGCCGGTTCTTTATCACACCTTCCGACCGTGCATCATCACACCGTTACGCACGACAAACGCGGGGAAATAACCACGCGAAACAGGTTTGTTACGAAGACGACGCATTCTGACGCAAAACATCGCCCAAATTCTTGACCGGCTGGGATGGTCCCACACAGGTCGGGCTGCAAAACGGTGTGTTAGTAGCGACTGATCGTTCCATCCGCTCGGTGTTCCGTTTCCAATGGCGAAGTTGTGGAGTGTTGTGTTGGGTGTGGCATTGTTGACGGTCCGCTCGGTACAGGGTCAAGGATGCGGCGAACGTAAGGTCGATTACGCAAAGCTGATCTTGGGCGGAGAGGATGCCATCTCGGGTCAGTGGCCATGGCACGCGGCCATCTTCCATCGGATCGAGCGTACGTTCACGTACCAGTGTGGTGGTGCCATCATCAATCAGAACACTATTCTAACCGGTAAGCACGCTTGATGCAACGGTGTTGGATGGCTGCGTTTCACGCAACGTTCGTTCCTCTCCCGAACCAGCCGCCCATTGTGTGCGACTTAGTGTTGGTGTCATCCCGGTGGACCGGTTGTCGGTGCAGGTAGGCCGAACGTATCTGTACGCAGCGGAACGTCACACGCAGGAGCATCAGGCCGATCGGATCATCGTGCACGAAGAGTATAGTGCGGCACTGGTGCGGCACGATATTGCACTGATCAAGCTAGCCACCGACATCAAGTTCACGGATTACGTACAGCCTGTCTGCTTGTGGGAACGCTCGAAGGTGGACATTGGGCTGCTGATAGGACGCGTCGGTACGGTGGTTGGTTTCGGTATCACGGAAATAGGTGAGGTAGCCGATCGGTTGCGTGTGGCCTACATGCCCATCGTGGACACCCAGACCTGCCTCGAAAGCAATCGCAATCTGTTCGGTCGTGTCTTGTCGAGAAATATTTTCTGTGCTGGGTTCCGTAATGGTAAGCGGTGACA
Source organism: Anopheles moucheti (assembly GCF_943734755.1). Lineage (NCBI taxonomy): Eukaryota > Metazoa > Arthropoda > Insecta > Diptera > Culicidae > Anopheles > Anopheles moucheti. The sequence goes on along the minus strand of NC_069141.1, from coordinate 37,439,493 downwards.
AGGTTGTGATTGTATGCTTCTAAACGCCAGGTTCTCCCATCGACAGGAACAACGGTCTGTGGTGGTGACAGTGGAGGTGGCATGTACTTCGAGATCGAGAACCGTTGGTACATACGGGGGATCGTTTCGTTCAGTGGCCAGAACTGTCAGTCGGCCGATTTCGCCGGTTTCAGCGATGTCGCAACGTATCTCGACTGGATCAACCGATACACGAGCGGGACGCAGAGCAGCCCGTATTCGAGCACCGTCATCGACAACCAACGCTTGCTGGCGCTGGATGTGTGCGGTGTGAACAGCTACCCATCAACACCTGAAGATGCGAAACCCGTTTTTCAAGGTTATCCCTGGTTGGGTGCGATCGAGTATCAGCAGGTCGGCACTGGGCAGCGGCGCGTACTGTGCCAAGCGACACTCATCACCCTCCGATATGTTCTAACGGCGGCACAGTGCGTTTCCCTGCCAACGAATTCTTATCAAATGTGAGTGTTGTTGACGTTTCCTTCCTTTGTCGTGGTAGTAATTCTGTCTTTTCGACAGTGTTGCCGTGCGTTTGGGTGAGTTTGATACGGTTTCCGATCCGGATTGTGCTATTGTCGAGGGCAGGAGACAGTGTCAGTCACCGGTGCAAACAGTACCAGTAGAGGAAATAATCGTTCATAATGGTTTCAACAATCCAGCGTTTGCAAACGATCTAGCGCTGATACGCCTCCGGCAGCAGGCCAACGTAAACCAAGGTGAGTGAAAGATTGCTACTTCTTCGAAGCAGCTTTTTGAGCGTAACTTGTCTGCTTTCTTCGCTGATTGAACTGTAGAAAATATCAAGCCGATCTGCCTGCCGTTCTCAACCGCACTGAAGTCTCACAAGCCATCGTACTACATTCGCACCGGATGGCTCGCAAAAAGCACCAGCACCTTTCTGTACCGCAGTTTTCCAAGCTCGATCGAATCGGTTGGCTGCCAGGATGCGTACAACGATCAGGATGTACCGCTGGAAAAGACTTACGGCCAGATATGCATCCGACGGGACAATCCATCCTCGGGTGCTTGTACGTTCAACATGGCCGCTACACCACTGCAGTCGGTGCAGTTGGTTGGCCCCAGTGAGCGGTACGTGCTGTACGGGTTGCTCTCCTTCGGGCCCAAGCGTTGTCTCGAAACGTACCCGGACGTGTACACGGCGATCGCACCGTACGTCGATTGGATTGTTTCAAATCTAAGGCCATAAACGATGCATCGAATTCATTCGCTTACCGAAATCATACCGGCACGTGCCGTCGCCAGGTTGGTGAGATAGAACAGCATCCCGTTTGGTGCCCAGATACCAACACGATCGCCCTGCCGCAGACCGAGCTGATGGAAGGAAGCCGCCAGACGATCTACCTGTGCCGGAACAAAACAGACAATGAGGACCGTTTTTCATTCGCTAAGCCGATGCGTCATAAAGTGCGTCGCCGACAATCGTGTCGCGTGTAATTGATCTTAATTGGCTCGGGGCGTAACAGAAGCGACCGCCATTCGGTGGCCCTTCAATTAGGGTGTCTGCAGTCCCGGTAAGCGGCTTACCTTGTCTAGGACGGCGGCATAGGTGAGCCTTGCGCCCGCCTCGTAGCAGGATACGATGGCTTCATTGTTCGGGAATCGGTCCGCTGCCAGGCGAAGATGTTGACCGACGTTCCTGTGCACTAGGGGTTTGCTGCCAATGTGGTGGATGTAGCTTTGACGTTTCTCGTGCGTTCCAGGCGTAACGGTTGATTGTGTGCGTATCGATTGTAGAATCCTGAAGTGAGTAGGAGATAAATGTTTAGAAGAATTAATAATAGCTGGTAAGGTTCAATTTAAACAAGAGGAGAACAGGAGCTTTTTGTAGGTTGTCTCTTATATCCGAGATTATAATTAAGTCATTAGCTGAAATTCACTACGAAAGGAAGAATTCCAGGATCTTCTCTCGAATTCATTGATGTATTGAACGAAAGTTAGAGGAATATTGTATAATATTTGCACTACTTCTTAAACATAAATAGAAATTGATCATTAGAATACTGTGGTGTACTATTTCCAAGTAAACTGTGAGTTATTCTTGATGACAGGTCAAACTCCAAACTTAACCAAATTTATCCTTGGAATCATAAATGTTTATAAAGATCGATTTAATTTAAACTCCATTTTGGGCTTGAGAAGCTTGGAATTGGATTTGTCTCTTGGAATTGTATTTTTGCTTGCTTCCTACCACACGAAACACGAAAGCTGACTTGACTTTTAAAGTTCAGGACATCCTTTAATACACAAAACCAGGTAATAGGGACTAATCGGAGGAAAAATGCTTCGAATCTACTGTCTTCTGCATGTCATTATACTCCATCCCATTGCCTGTGTATTTCATCATACGATCATTCATTTTCTAAAAGTTCTTTTGTCAAATATTGTGCTCTTGTCTTGCGTTTTCTATACTTTCCTGTCGGGTTTTGCTTTTGAACCGACTTTAGCGATCACTTGAATACAATTCGTTGGAGTCACTTCGTTAATTAACGCTTCAACAATGTATGCAAATAAACCTATCACATTAGCGTATCTTTACAATTCGGCACTCGTAATTCCCGGTGTTGTTTAGACAACAGATGCGTTCTGTGTGAAGCAGAGGTAACCATGGAGATGGAGACAAAAACAACCGAGATCTACCACAAACACACAGCAACACAGAGGCAATTGCACCCTTGATAATGACTTTTACAAATCATCTTCCCTCGCGATCGTAAATTCGCTTGCTAACTTAAATGCTTGCCTGGCCCAACCCGCACGCTGGTATTGGTGATGCCAGACCAATCGTAATGCCATGCTTCACTTTCGATGGAAAGGGATGTGCAGTTCGCGGTAGAAGGAGGGTTGCTTTCTGTGATGCACTTTGATGCACCGCTGCACAGCAATTGCGGGTCAACAATAAATAATAAAAAAATATATGGACTCAGTCACCGATCGTACGCTACTCGCAAACTGGAACTGGAAGCACTTCGTGTTCGCGCACTGACGGTCACCGTATTACTAAACCGTACGCAGTTCGTAATCGTTGCATTTACACTATCGCACCGCGTCGTAAATGGCGTGCCCTTTCTTATCACCCCCAGTGGTTCTAAATTCGAGTTGGATGGTCATAAAGTTGAATGGAGCAAAAAAAAAAAACAAACCTGTATCACATTATAAATAGCGCGAACCTCTATGCTGTAACAGCCATGCGACCTCAACGACTGATTTGATAAGATTGTATACAAGCGGTGGTAATCTCTTTTTTGTTTGTTTGTACTGCTGCATTTGTATTTCTTTTTCTGAAACAAAATTACAGATACCTGCTATGTGTTTAAAGACGTCCAAAAAATTACGTGAGAGCAAGCTGTGCTGATAATCTAACAAACGCATTTGAGCATTTGAATGGACCAACGGTTAATAGATTGTTTATTCAGTCCCGTTGGTGATGTGATCGTAAGCTTTGCAAAATGATCGTTTTTTCCTGGTTGAGTGTCAAGGTGAAATCAACCGTACAGAGGTTAAAGAGTGATTGGTACGAACCAGTTTCCGGCAGGTACGATAACGAATGCAGGCAATTTATGGCTTCATCAATTAAGGGGTAGTAAATCAGCAAAACCCTCTTGGAAAAGGGATGCATAACGATGTGTAGAAAACGCACAGGTACAAATCAACCAAGCGCCACCTTCTGCCCAGAACGGAGTGTAGCAAAATTCTTCTCGAAATTCGTTTTTTATCACGTTACCCAAAAAATAACATTACTTCCTAACTGTCTGTACAATATTTTTGAAACGATCGTAAAAAAAAACTTATAAGGACGGGTACGAGACACAAAGAGGTGGGTTCGAAACGGCTGAAGCCAACAAAAAAAAAGCGAAGTTATACTAACAATAAAGGTGCTAAGGATAAATAGTTCGAGAAAACAGTGTAGAAAACTGCTAAAATCAACGCTCCTCTCACAACAAACAAACCAAAGCTGACAGGTTGGGCAAAGATGAGCAAACACAAGCACTAAAAAGGAAAGATAACCACACGGACGAAAGATGTTGTAAACTCGTCTAGACAAGGGAACCAGATTGTTTGGTACCATTTGTCTGCTTGTGTGCATGATGGCTGTCCAACAGGGCACGATTGGGTTGGATAGTTTTGAAAGCTTGAACAGTTTTTATTGCTTTTTTCCTCCAGTTGTCATTGACTGTCATCAGGAGATTGTTTTAAAAACTCGACTCGCGTCCCAAGTGGCGATATTTATTCAATCGAATCTTTTTCTTTTCGCACACGCTGCCGAAACGAAAGTAGGGCAAGTGGCAGAACGCCCGAACAACAGAACCGTTTCAGCAACGATAGTTCCAGGGAGTCCCGATTTTTTTTTTTGCGTTGCGGGAGACACCGACGACACCGAGTATGGTAAATAGTAAACGATCAAACTTCCTTTCCCGCTAATAGAACGATAATCGCGCCCAAATCACAGCGCGTCTGTTCCATGCCACCGGTGGCGGTGAGTATGTCGTCAACTTTCGCCAGCAGAACGGACTGCTCGGAACGGTGCTCTCAAGTTGTGCGCGGTTACGTTGGGCTGGCGGTTCGTAGCTAGCTCATCAATCGATGGTTCGTCTTATCGTCTGCACCAATGAATGGGACACACGCTCCCGATGGTTGGATGATTCGGTCGTTTCATCGACGAGGTTTGCTTCACCCATGACCTCCTTCTTTTTTCACGCGGTACACGTATCCTTTTTGATGCATTTCTTACCAAAGGAAGGGGCTGTGGAGAGAACGTTACATATTCTATGCTCGTGGAACGAATCGCACGCTTTGTGCCTTATGTGTGTGTGGGCAGGTTTGATAGGACGAAATCGTTCGAAATTGGGGTTAACGATGGCTTTGTGGTTGAATACGTCCGCGGGTAGTAATAGTGTTCTGGAAATTCGTGGGATTTTGCTAAATTCTCCTTTAAATTGATTGATTTAAGTAAAACATTTTTGTTTTTTGTTTTGTTTTTTTTTATCCAATTGTTTGCCTCACGGGTTGTACAATGGTATAAATAACTTAAATCTAAAGTGGCCCTAAACGAAAAGAAGAAATTAAGAAAACTGCTGGAGCAAGCGAGTACAACTAAACCGGAAAGACAAAAAGGAAGGAAACAAATAGAAGAGGAAATGGACAATTCATAAAACAGAGTAAATAGAGTGAGAAGAAAAAGAGAAAGAGAAAAGAAAACAGGAAGATAGCTAATTAAAAAAAGAGAGTAACATACGAGAGCGAAATGAAGACAGGGAGATGCCATTGAACTGAAAGAACATTGAAAACACATTATAAGGGGGTCATTAGAACCAAAAAGCGCTCGTTTTCGGAATAGTTTGAGGAAGGAGTATTAAAATGAAATAAAGTAATTGTTAAAAGAAATACCAATTCTTCATGAATTTTATAATAACTTAAATGACTATGAAAGATACCATACCATAGCTAAATTTCTACTTCAACTTCAAAACGACTTAAAAGGTATGACTGAGGGCATTTTTTGTCCAGATCATGATATCAACAACCACCACTATTCGCGAGAGGCAGGATATCCAATCTAGAGCGTTACTTTTGCGTCTTTCTTTGGGACGAGTCACGCAGCTCGTGCTGTCTAGCGAATGGAGCCAACCGAACGTGCTCCTTAGGAACCGCACAGCGAAAGCATGAATCGCCCTTCGCCGCCGTTACAATGTGGTGGTATTTGCATTTTTGGCCGTATGCAATAAGGAAGCGTACGGAGGGAAGTAGTAATAAGCGCCAAAGCGCAGGTATCTCCCGAAACGGTGGGGACGGTACGATACGATTGTAAACATATTTTGACAAACAATTTCCACGCGATACGCATAACAACAAAACACTTTCACCCTCGGTTGAAGGGGGCCACAGGGGTCCACAGGGTAATAGACAAGGGTGAAGCGTGACTGGGTCGATGTGTTTTTTTGCCGTTGTTGTTGTTATTGTTGCGGGAAGAATAGCGACGGGTTTTCCGATTCATCGGGAAGCACAATACAAAACGGCCCCGATTAGAGGGAGTTGACTGTCTACAAATAGTTCGATTAAACAAAATATAAATCCTCTGCGAGTGTCCCTATCGCAGGACGAACGACCGAACGCACGAGTCTTTCGAATGTGAAAGGAATCTTTCCGTTGTGCGTATTCCCGGGAGGGGGTGGTAGTATGGAAGGAAGTCATCCAAACAAAAAGACGAAAGCAGCATAGAAATGTCGATTGTTTTTGGAGCAGCGATTTTGCAGAGCTCGGACCACAAAATTGGTGGATAATTGCTTCATTTGTCCGCAAATGGCAATGCCGGTAGATTACCGAAAATTGATGGTGGTCCCTTTCAGACCCGAACGCATTGACGTTCTCGAGGTCGAGCCAGAGTTCATTGGAAGGTTCACCGTGCATTGGGTCCTCTCCGGGGCTTTAGTGTTTTGAGGGGTTTTTTTTTGTGGAGAACGTTTCAGTTGCTAGCCGCTTATCGAATGTCTGCCCAACCCGTGGACCCGGACCCGGAGCCAAATACATTTTGCAAACACACATTCATCCTTCATGTGCCGTGACAGGGTATACCCGTTACACAAACACTATTAACAAAAAAAAAGTACGGCAAAAAAGTACACTGAATCGATTATGCAAATTATGCTACGGCCGGTTTCGATGGCCGTACGTAACGGCTAAAACGGTTGCACTTTGCCACATACCATGCATGTGTGTGTGTTTGTGTGGTGGAATTCCGGCCAAGCCCTTCGCCGGACAGACTAAAACGATGTGAGAGAACACTAGAGCGTGTGGAAAATGGCACAAAAGGTGCATTGTTGGGATGGCAGTTGCAGTTGCAGTTGAATGTGCTTAGAGCATAGACATCACCATATCAGTTTTGGGGTGGAAATATTTTGATATAAAACCCCAAATTAGTATAACCTCAACTAAAATACTATGTAAAATAAGATCAATTTTAATATGCAAATCTGAAATTTCCTTGAATTATTGTGAATTTTAGAACTTCTGGAAATAAAGAGTTAACCGAACATTTAAACAAGTTGAAGTAATGTACTTGTATTGGGAATAAAATTCTCCAGTTGTTTTGCCCTTTTGTTATGCGTTATCCAGTACATTTAACGCCGGTTAAATTCTAAACCACAAAAAAAACAATCCCCAAACACCCAAACATCAACACTAAACAGAGCGTAGCCGTGGGTTTTGGGCGGAATTTTTTGGTCACGCAGGAATTTCCGCGCGACACTTCCGGTAGTCAACGGCGACGGCACATCCAAGTGCACAAACGGCCCGATCGCAGGTTGTCAACCTAGTAACGGTCGAGCCTTCCGATGGTTTGGTCCCGTACGGGCTGGAAACAATGTTGTTTGGACGCGGAAAACAACTTCGCGACGTAGAGCGAAGGTCCTGTAAGTTGTGGTTTTCCTATGTGGGAAATCCAGCAGTTCCGTGGTAACGGTGACGAAACGGATGCGAAAAAAAAAATACACGCACCCATGTAGCATTGGTGGAAGTGGTGGAACCATTTCCTGGCGGTTTCGGCCACGGTTTTAGTCATACGCGTCAGCGTCACGGTGGTAGTAGTCGCGTCGCGGATTTGTCTGCGTGTTTGTGCGCTTGATTCGTTTGCCCGATATATGGGCCCCGTAGTACATACGGCCGGTTCGTCATGTAGTACCGCCCGAACACATCATCGGAACTTGAAACACACCAAATCCATCCACCCTTTGGGAGCAGGGGGTCTTTGCGCTGGCGGGAGGAACGCGAAATCGCGTTCGCTGAAAGTTTTAGACCACACGGTTCGCACCGGAGTCGAGCAGAATCGTTCGAGACGTTGGACCGAAAGGTTTACCCTGGCAGGGCACCTTGGCGCGCATCGAGACGGGATTTGAAGAGCAGAAAGGCTTGCCTTCCCCATCATCAGCTGGGACTTTTGTTGTAGACCTCTCTCTAGCAATACCGAGTGTTTGTGTGTTCGTGCGCTAATGCGAAGTGCTGGTGAAGTTTGACCGAGTCTGAGTCTTGGAGTTGAGTTTCACGTGGTGGCTTAGCGCTTAAAGTGGGCAATAGTGCAGGGCATTCCTTTACACGCTTACCCACCACCCAGCAACGTGTTTCGGGTAGGCTACTTGGGGAAAAGGCGACGCGGGATGAGTGAGAGAGTGACTGTTACATAAGGGCTCCAGGGAGAGACTCCCCAGTGTAGAATTTTGGACCGCATAGACTCCAACGCTCCGAAATTCACCAACACCTCGGACGGAGATCCTTCGTCTTCGTCAGCTGTCAAAATGCCCGAAAAAATCTCGCCCACTTGAGGAACACAAACAAAGAAACTACCGTCCTGTTCCTTCCGAACAGCGCGTCCAAAGAAAAAAAAAGGAGTCCAAGTGGTGCCAAAAGTGTGTTAATGAGATGATGGGGCGTACGGTGGCCTAGTCGTGGTCGTGCCGCGTGGTTATTTTGGTTGAGATTGTGCTAGGGAAAGGTCGTGTTTTCTGTCGTGGATGCCCGGTGGGTGCCCGCTTGTAGGTGGTCCGGTTTTGGAGCCTTCAAAGTGTGTGAGGGTTAACCGCCGGTGTCCCATGCTCGACGCCTCCCCACCAAACGCGGGCTCAACTGTGCGGGAAGTGGTTCGTGTCGTGGCGTGTAGTTCTTTAATCGTTCGTGGTCACGTTGTAGATAGAGTTTAATTGAGTAGCCTGTGTGTGAAGGAGTTGTTTCGACAGGCGTTCGCCGTGGGGGAGCTGTAAGGTGTAAGATAACGCTGTCCTTTACAAATGTTACACGTAATGGCGTGAAAGCCTTGTAACGTGCAGTTTTGCGTGCCAACCATTTCGCCCGAGTGAGGTCAGAATTGGCGAGAAATAAAGTTGTACAGAGCTGGTAAAACAGCACGATCGGTGAGGTGTATCAGATGTCGTTAGATTCGGTTGGGTACTCCGGTTGGACATTGGTGCTTTCTCGGAGGCTCTAAGATTGTTATAAATGGGTCCACAATTGGCGCACAGTGGAGAAATTAATCATTAATATAAAACACCGCTTGATCGGTGCACACATTTTAGGCATTTTGGTCGACGCTTTCCTCTGAAGCGGACATTAAAGTAGAGCTTGAATGAAACAGGACGAAATATAGCACCCGGAGCTACCGCACCGCGTTCCAAGTATACGAGGCAAAGGAAAATCGATGGAAATTCCATCGTCGGAGGTGAAAAAGGGAGAAAATCCAGCACATGTCAAGGACTTCAACACAAATCTGTTGCACTGCGGTTGCTGAATCAATAAACTATGCTACTGGGACAAATTGTCGGCGAGAGCGTTTGTTTTAGTAAGTTTTGTTGCGGTAGTGAAGTATGTGTTTTAAACGCATTCAACTGACCTGTGAGGATAGTGTAAAAATTTTATTTTGAACGAATTTTGATGTGAAAGAAGTGAGGAATGAAAGGTGTGATTTTACTTTGCAGTGCTCTTTGGTTTTCATGGTGAATAAAACGCTCGGGTCGTGGAAGCGATGAACGTGCCGGTACGGATCGGTTCCGTGTGCAGTTAGATACAATTCGTGGCGATTAGTTACGGTGCCAGTGAAAAGTTTGTGGCTAGCAGCACACCATGGATAAGTCGAAAAAACCGCCAGCCACGGCTGGCGGTGGTTCCGGTGCGGCCGGAACCGGTGGTGGTACGGGCCCGGGCGCACCGGGCGGTGGGCCCGGTAAAGCCGGTGGCGCGGCTGGTGGCGGTGGTGGCAAGGGACCGGGCGGCAAGGGTCCGCCGAAAGGAAAGCCCAGCGATAGTGACGCACCGGGAGCCAGCGGCAAGGCGGAGGGTGAGTCGGGCACTGCCAAGGATGACTCCTCCGCCAACGGTGACAAGAAGTCGGATAAGGCTGACACTGAGCAGCCATCGCAGCCGAAGCCTGGCAGTGCCGGTGCGACGGTCCGCGACGGTGCCCAGAAAGTTCTTAATCTGGCAATGAAAAGCGAATGGGCTCCCGTTGAAGCTGTGCTGAAAGGCTTGGAAAAGGCGGTTGCCGCCGGCGGCGATGACTCCAATCAAACCCCACTCGCCGGGGTGCTTGATCCGGTAAGTGGCGGGGTACTTTAGGAGGTTGAACTTTTCACGGTGGTTTATGACATCTTCGAGTAAGTTGCGGGTTGCGGTGTTAGTTTTCGTTCGAGCAGAATTGGTATTAAAAATATGCAGAGTCTTACTCTCATGCAGAGCAATTTGGGCCAATTTCGCCAGAGACAAATATAATGGAAGATTTAGACGAATCGCAACTCCAGCGTGAACTTTGATTTTGTTAAAATTCTGTCAAATTTACATCGTTTACTTTAGAAGCGTCGTACAATTTGTATAATTCGAATAATTTCGTCCTGTTTGATTGTAGAGATCCTGCGTTATATGCGATGGATGAGAGTTTTAGCAAGAGCTGCTAGACAGATCTGAAAAAGACAAAGAAAAAGTTTGAGAAGCAATAATCGTTAAATACCCCAAACAAAAGTTTACTTCTTTATTTGTCTTGTTCTGTTAATTACTTAAGATTGAATAACTATGATTAACTTTGTTATACCAAGCACCGAACAGCCGACTCAGAAATAGCCGAATAATTGGCCTTTGAGTTTCTTCTTTTTCATTGGTGCTCAGTGCAGTGCTCAGTACAGTTAATTAAAAACAACTTCTAGAACTTGTAACGAGATTGAAAGAGTTTCTAACGGATCACATCATAGAATTCCCTGAAGGTACTTTTGATGAAAAAGGAATTTGTGATGAAAAAGAAAAGGATAGGACCGGGACGATAGAACCAATCCTCAATATCCCGAATACAATCTAAACGTGTCGTTAGGAGAGGTTTGTTTTTTGATATTTTACGGTTACTGTTGGTGATAATTGAAACGGATAAGAGCTTATATTTCTAACTGCTTACAATATATTCATTACTAACTAAACTTACACTAGTAAATCTACTTCGGCTTCGTTGCGTTACGTAACTTTAGGTCTAAGTACCAACTATTGAATTTTGCAAATTGCCTAACTTTAGGCTCCAACAGTCATCTCGACCATCCAATGATTTTAGGCTACATAAATGATCGTTTGTCCATCTCGAAAATTATTATTTACTTACTTTTCCGGTACTGTAATCACTGTACGATCAAGGTCTGTTGGATAACTCCTCTAATCTGCTGACGATCGATTACTTTCGTCTTCCTACGTAATCCATAAAAATTGTCAGTTAATGCAAACGAATAAGATTACTTTTAAAGGAGTGTATCTGGTTGCATCAACCTTATAAAATGAGAAACAAAATTATATGCCCTTTAAACGAATTTTCTTTGGGAATAGTACGGACTATTTAACCTTTCAGGCAAAGTTAAATAAAACTCTCCCATAATGACATTTTTGTATAAAGCATTGGAACGGATTAAATTAAAGTAAACAGAGGTTTGACTGCATTTCAATTTGCAAACTGTGGTTTGAAGTAATTTTCTATCATTCAAAGCTTTTCAAAACAAATATCCTTTACTTTAGACCATTGAGCAGTTGCAAAAAATCAATTTCTCGGTTGGAGCGACTTCAGAAATATTCACATTTTTTAAAGTTATTGACTTTTTGGATATAAAAAATTAATTAAAATGAACTTTATATATGTAGGAAATGAATCACCCTGTCTTTGTGACAGTTGAGGCGATAGCTGGCAACACGGTTGTCAGAAGTAGGATAGCGAGGATCAGAGTCTGTTACGAGAACTCACCGATGTCGGATGCACCTAAAATAAAAGGAACTTGCATTTTCGTTAATACCAGTTCCTACATATATTGTACAAGTAATTATACTGAAATTACAATTTAAAATTCCCAAATAAGCGTTACCTTTTCTTTTCATGTTCCACCGATCTCAGCCTGTCGGCCAACGCTCGAAACCATTTCGGAATAATTTTACTGATCGTTGACCTTTCCTTCTAAGACAGGACGAGGTTTTGTCCTTTATAGCACCGCAGCCTATTTTCAACTGATTGCGCAATCACTTTAAACTGTCGCCGGTACTCCTTCGTTTGCATTCCTACGTTCTTGGCACCAACTGGGAGCGGGTTTCGAAAATAACCGTCCCCATCGTGTTTCTTCGGCAGTGACCCAAGTAGTTAGCGGAGAGGATGTGTCCGCTCCACACGAAGAATTTATTGGTTTCGCAAACATGGCGACACATAACTCAAGCCACGCTCCTTCGAATGACCCGAGTACTGGTCAGTGGCACTGGTCAGTTTCGATTAAAGTTATGGACGCCAGGTACTTCGTTGAAAGGTCCGTTCTTGGGTGCTGAGTTGGTAGCTGCGAGGTAGTTTGCCACTGTACGAGGGGAAATTTATTCCAATGACCGTTGGAAAATGATTCTTTTGCCGTTTTGGGGTTGAAGCTGTAAACCGTACTGCCCCCGGTGGGTCACTGGTGTGAAATTACGGGCGGTCATATCTGGTGGCTGGGAAATGGCGCAAACCTGCATGCAAATGTGGGTCCTTTTTTCCACGCACCTTTGAGTGGGCTAGATGTAGCTGCTGTGTTTTGTCGACGAGTACAATAAGAAACGATTTTCACTCATACTCGTCGCGCTCGACACGCACGTTATTGTTTTCCCCGGTAGGCAGTGATGAAAAGGAACAATTTTCGTTACACTTAACGAGCGGCCGTGTGATACGGACATTCGGCAAGTTGACCAGCATGTATCGTTCAATGGCTTCGTCTCAGCGCAAGACGGACCAGCGACGTTCACGAATTCGTTAATTGGTGGGCTATTTTAATCAACAATCATAAAAGCCCAGACCACCGAAGCTAATTGGCAGGTTGATATGATGGATGCGGAGCAAAAAAAAATATAAGCAGCCCACCAAGTTAAATATGTTGGCAAAATTTAAGCATCGCATGCGTCACTCAAATTGGATCACACGGTACAGTAGTGCGTGTCGCCCATTTTCTAATGTATGTGGTATAATCGTTTATAGATGATAAAAATGTTCCATTACTACTATTGCTCGTGGCACCGCTCAACGGTGCTCCGAGTCGCGTAAGCAACGCCGGAACATCTGATGACCTCAAATTGCTGTGCGAGTTAATTTTAGCTCGCTTGCAAATAGCCGCCACATTTCGAATGTGCAATTAACACAAAAAAGCAAAATGAAGCATCGTTTCCGACCGTATAGGGCCTTCGTTGCGCAATGATGCGGTTTTGCAGTTAAGGTTAGCTGGTGAAGTTGATTGAAATCGTTTTCCATGAACGTGAAGTATTTTCCATTTAGACCTGTGCCCGTTTTACGACCATTTCTTACGCTACCTGCAGTGCGAGAAAAACGACAAACGTACTCAAAAAAAAACGACATTTAAATAAGAACCGGGCATATCTTCAAATCGTGCCAATCTATGAGCGGTGGGGACTTTCCTTGAAGGTTTTTATCGTTATGGCCAACTGGAAAAAAGGAAAGCTAGAATATATTGCCACTCTCGAATCGGATGGTCAGTTTTATCGGCCAAAAGGTCACAACGACTTCAAACAGGGTCAGCATTTTTCATGAAAATGCAGCAAAACTGCAGCATGCGTCACGAGCGGTTCATGAATGTCATGCCCGTTGGAAAGGACCTTGTCAGAATATTATTTTTACCCTTTCCACAGCAATTTTTTTTATCGGACACAGTTGGAGACTTTTTCGAAGAAATCTTTTCGTTTTTTTTATTGTTGGGTGTTTCCACTTTTCTTGGATAACTTCTGATCTCGATCGACTGGTGACCGTGTCGAACAAGCGATTGGGCAAATGGTTGTGACTGGAGGTTGCTGATTATATTTTAATTATGATTACAAGCTGTGTTTAAGCAGAAGCCTAAGCTTATTCTTGCCTGATGTTGTGCCATACGAGCATAGTGCCGGGCTGTAATGGTGATGGATGGAGCAACCCTAGCAGCTGGTCGCCAGTGGTGAGGACGGAGGTTAACCGTGGGATTGTATGATTGAAGAAGCGAAAATTCGAATTGACCGTGCCGGGTTTCTATTTGGCAGTTTGATTAAAATAGAAATGCTAATGAATTCGCACCGGCTGCGTACGATAAGCGAGACGCCCTTGAAAAGACCAAACGGCATGAACGACAAAATTGGCAAAGGGACGGGTATGGGATGGGTGGCAGCATGTGAAACACGAACAAATCGTCCGCCTTTTTTGTTTTACCGAAAATCATTACATGGTATGTTTTTAAACGTTAGTGGCTTTCCACAACGCAAATGAATCGATTTCTAGCGTGTTGAATCATTTAAATCTCCACAGCTTTGATGTTTGTGCTCCCATGCAGGAGGCGTTCCGACGGACACGCATTTGTCACATGCGCTGTGGTTTTGTGCGAGTGTGTTAGTTGTAGATAAGACACATATTGATGTATGCTGTAGCATGACGGCAAATAATGTCGCGAAACCTTCAATGATTGAAACTTTTTTTTAATATACGAAATTTCAAGAGTAAAATATATTGTTATTCAGTAAATGATACAATTTTATAATTTATAATTTTGTTATTAATATGATATACTAAAAATAGAAAAGAAAAACAAAAATACGTTGATAAAAACATTTTGTATTTTAGGGCAAAGCATTTAGCAGCAAACAAACAAACAACCTTGTGTAGAAGAATTTAAAATCACTGTTAACCTTAGATAAGCAGTTATTGTGTCATACGTATACATGCAAGTAAAGAAAACTACCCAGACGTGTAAGGTATGGGCCGATAATAACCACTTCTTCTTTATGAGTTTACCCCCTCGTATGCATGTGTCGCTCTTTTTTTATATTTATATATTTGTAACTTGAAATTAAGTTATATAAATGGGTGAACGTTTTAAAAGGAATTTTATGCAATCTCCGTATCAAATCATAAAGGAACTCTAAACTCAGGAAAATTCTATGAGCAATTTAACATATTTTAATAAATCTTGGCTCGTTTGCCAAGATCAAGTTGAGCTTGGCCTGTGGCAGATTGGCTGCTTTGCAGATAAGAAGCATTGGTCCGAGTTTCTTGGAAACGGATTGGTGATCCGACCATACATATACATTATACAGAATCGACAAGGACTTAAAATTACCATGTTTAAAATAACTTTAAAATTACCTGTAATTTATTTGGAATATAAATTTACCTACCTCATGTTAATAGCGGTTGATCGAATATCCTTAAACTTTCACAATTGAATTGTTAACATAAAAATAACTCCTGAAATATGTGGCATTCGAAATGCATAGTTGTAAGCATCTAGGCCACTTGATTCTGTTACTTTTTCCACGCAATTGGCACGCACTTTACTTGGCGTTGAATAGCAGACACCCTCCTAATAATAATGCAAGGAAAGTATTTGAATTTTTACTTCCGTCGATGCATAACGATGCACGTAAAGTATGCTAAACTGTCTCACCTTTCCAATAGCGTCCACGCGAGTTTCGC
Source organism: Anopheles moucheti (assembly GCF_943734755.1). Lineage (NCBI taxonomy): Eukaryota > Metazoa > Arthropoda > Insecta > Diptera > Culicidae > Anopheles > Anopheles moucheti. The sequence continues at coordinate 37,423,997 of NC_069141.1, read as the reverse complement.
TTTTCCCGATAAATGCACGATGCGTTCCAAAGCGGTGAAACGCGAAGCGCATAAATTAAACCAAAATAGCAACCAGTGTGGATAGTAGACACGTGTGGCGAGAGGGGCTACAAAGGGTGGAATTAGCATATTTTAAAACGCAACGTGAATGGGATAGTCGAACCCATCGTACCACTGTTTGGAAACGTTTGTTTAAAGTGGGTAACGATAGACGGGAAGTCATGCGAATGCCATAAAACATCTTTCAACTATTGTGGGGATTTGGCGCCTTTCTTGAGAATTTCATTACTTCATTCCAACTTTGAAGGTACGATGAAGTTGCGTGGAAGTGTTGCGAGTAAAACAAAGAACTTCTCGTGTCTTACAGTGCGGCCGGAACGTGCGGTCAACTATGTCAACGACACCGCTCTCACCGGTTGACCGTTCTGAGTGATGCTTCGAGGGTGGCTCTGCTGGCCCCAGCGCCGCGTTCATGTTGATGAAATAATAGATTGCACGCTAGTGACGCATGGAATATAGTGTACGGGTTTTTACATGCAAGACACTCAACACACGTAGGCGCGTTGGCACGAGCCACGCAAGAACTGAGAACAATGCTCAAGACATACGGGCAATCGCGGCGCTCGAAGAGATCTAGGACACACGATAAAGAAAATGGCAACGAGTCCGTTTGTCGAGGCAGAACCGAATGTGGGACAGTGGGTAAAAACTGTCGTCCCCTTTCGGGGGCCCAGCGTGGAGTTATATTAACCGCAGGAAGCCATTATTATCGACCAATTTTAAACTCCTTCCCAAATAATTAGAAACGCTTGACCATTGAGTTTGATACTGTTCTGGAGACTTACTGTAGTGTGTCCGATATCTAATTTTTATATTCTTTATTAAAATTATTCTTTCTCTACAGACCACCGGTATGACGCCCCTGATGTACGCCGTCAAGGATAATCGAACACCCATCCTGGACAGGATGATCGAGCTCGGTTCGGATGTCGGCGCCAGGAATAATGTGAGTATTTTATTGGAAAAGTCGTCGTCGGGGGTCTCCGTTGACCTCTAGGGTGAAACGAATTTCGCAATAGTGGGAAAACACTTAAATCGTGCCCTTCAGATATTCAAGCGAATGCATTCCGCAATAGAAATTAACTTCGATAAGGCACGCACCACAGCCGTAGTTGGTGTGGTTAGTGAAGCGATAAAAAGCCATTCTCTATTTGGGCCCGTTTGATGAAGTAAACGCTACGCTACAGGTCATTTAGGCGTCATATTCCACCGGACGGGAGAACAAATTTATGCGAGAACCCGTTGAACTTCACCTGGATCAGGTACGTCCAGCCAGGGTGGAATCGGTGGATAGGATATAAATCTTTATCGCTTACGCTCGTGCTCTTTTCACTGTTACCACGATGGAAGTAACTAGCAGGAAAATCTTGGAACCATTGGCAATGAAAAATAAAAGAATAATCAGATTCGACTTTTTCTTCCACCGCGGTTGGAATTGTTGCTTGGTCTTGAGACATTTTTTATCGGTGAACTTTACCCACTTTTTGGTGGATGATAAATGAAAAAATGAATGAATGAATGGATCACCTGATAATACAAATAAGGGCAAACGATTTCTAAAATAAAACGCCAAAAATGTTGTAATAACGATAAGTTTGATGACTAATATTTTTAAAAGATCAATAAAGTTTACGAAAACTTAGTAAACTACTATTTCAGGACGACGGACCGTGACCTCGTTCGGTATCATTACATGGACGTTGGATCTATTGTTTCCCTCGCTGAGTCTGACGTTAGTTATCGCCATGTAACTTTCGATGTGTCCTTCGCACATAACATATTGACGCTCTGATGCATATTTTTCTTACCGAAGTCAGTACTTCCTGTTCATTTCCGTGTTTTGATGTTTATCTACGTACACTCCGTGAAAGTCAATTGCGTTCGGAGTATTACGATTTGTTTTTATGTTTTCTTCACTTGTCACCTTATTTCCACCATCCAAAAGTAGGCCTTATTTCGAGTAAATTTTGTTACAGATTTAAACATTGTTACACCGTAACATTATGGAGCAGTTGCAAACGTTCCATCAGCAATATTGATTCGTGATGCAGCCGTGGAGAATTGTGCGATTGCATGCGAGCGCAAAATCAATCAACAAGTTGACCACCCGTCTTTGCCTTCCAGTCTGACTGCGTTCAAGGATTTCCTCGCGGTCCTTAGCGAACCACACCCAGCGCTATATCATAGCGGCGGTAGCCGTGAAATGCAAAACCAGAAAATTACTTCTTGACCGGACGCAACCGACATCAATTTCAATTTCGTTAAGCGAGCTAAGGCTGGAGATTTTAAGGTTATCATTAAGGCAGTGGCTTGTGACAGCATACACCTACATTCGCTTCCTTCCACACATTCCTTCGCTATCGGCAGAAGAATGCTACCTTGACATCATTTTTTTTTTGTTCGGTCGTGTCGTGGGTCGTCCAATGTGTACATGAAAAATGCCTTTTGTGCGATGAATCATTCTGGTGTGTGCTGTACGCCTAATGGGCGACAATGTCCTACGCATTGGAAGTGTGTGTGTGTCCTGCTGGCAGATAGCAAATTATGGGAGACATCAATGCCTCACCTTAACCAAACCCAGTGTGCTGCCGGATGATCCATTTAAATTGGACAATGATTTATTGGCGGAATGATTAGGGCATATGGATGTGAAGGTTGTATGGCGTGACTTATTTAAGGCCTTGGTGGATGAACCCGAATAATGATGGGTTTGGATGAAAAAAGATTGATCGTTTGCAATGGTTTATGCCCGGTGTTGGTGGAAATGTCATGCTGTTGCTAATTAGTGCTGACAAATTGCTGTAGAATTAGTAGAACACTTTCATTCCCACATGCTAATTAATTAAAAACACTGATAAACTTCGCTTTTTTGCTTAGTAAAACTGTGGTTATGATTAACTTATTACCTAGATTAATATTCTTGCTTGTTAATATTCCACCCAAAGTTATGCTTCGTTGTGGAATATTTAGAAACTATTGATTTGTGGTTTAGATGGAAACACAAACTTCATTTTTATTGCGAAAGATAAGCCGATAAGCGTCCTTAGAACGATGGAAACTTTCCAATTTGTCACCAATAAAGTTTATGTTTCGTTCTGTTTGCAGCCAAACGGTGGTTACTAATACATTGCAACGATTTTTCGATGGTGTTGGTAACGAAATTTCCCCTCCAAGTTTGTACACCAACACAGGGACAGTTTCCTAGCGACGATGTTAGAGCGAGAAGCTTGAAATGTTTTACAGAAAGCACAAACACACAGCCAGTTGCCACAACGGAATGGCTACACAGACAGTATATAAGCGTTCGCCGACGGACGGTGAGCGTGCCAAAGTTTGGCTTCAGACGCTTTGGGGCTTGGAAGGAAAAAGTTGTCGATTGGTAGCATGCTAAAGCCGCACGAGAAACGACTCATTTGCATGATCGTCATCACAATCATCAGCACGAGAAGTCCGGCCAGGAATGGTGCGAGCGATGGTTATGCTTAAAGCAACAGGTTTAACGTCCTTTTCCAAGCTATCTTTCCCAAAAAAAAAGAAGCTCTACAGAAAACCGGCATTTGCATTGCGAGTCCGTTTAGCTTCCGGTCCGTAGTTTATCTCATGCTGGGGTTTAGTGTTATTTTAGCAGTTTTAAAGCAGGCATTGCAAGCTCTTCAGAGTAAAAAAAAGTCGTTACTGTAACCTTTGTCTCACGGCACGGAAAGCGAATGTTAATCAAATTTCGTTCACTTGTGCCATAAATAACCGTGCTGAAACAGGAAGTTGCGGTTTTGGAAACGCGTGCTGGTAGTCGGCTGGATGCAAAATCAACTCCACGCTGCTATTTGCATATTTAGCCGCAGTGATAAATTCAGCCGACGTGTTTAAATGCCAAATTTCGGCCATTTTTTAATTGAAACTGGAAGTTTTTGTACCGGCGATAAGATAAGCGATACATTTTCAGCAAAGCTTCGAATCTATAGTTGAAACTATTTCAATAGTTCAAGGGTATCTTCTCGCGTGTCGAAACCAACCGAACATTACTGGAGACCGTCAGGCTTTTTCTGTGCAGGCTGGAAACTTTGATCGTGTGTCGAATGTGGTCCCGTTTCTTGGCACTGCACAAGCATTCGGTGAGCTTCGTATGAACTTTGCATGTTTGGCGGTGGTTTCCTGGCGCACCCTTAAGCCACCGGATGATGGGGGAAAATCGGTCGGGTTTCTTATCTAATTAGAGCCATTTACATCATCGAAGCGCGATTTGGAAATGGGTGCATTTTAAGGTTTATAGGTTAATGGAGTTAAATTAAAATCATTGAATGCAGGGTGTGGTGATTTATAAAATTACTTGCGAAATTACTGGCTTTTAGTGGTAAATAATATGAAAAACGATTTATGGGGAGAATTCCATCAATTTACGAAGAATTACCAGAACTTCTTTAAAGTCACGAAATAAGGCAATTTTACTCCATTTGTTGAAAACGGAAATAAACACACAATGAATTGTAAATATCTATCTTAAAAATATAAAATAAATATACAATTAAATATTCTCTAAAATGGTATGTGAATGTTTAATGATGTGGGTGTGTTCATTGTGAAACATTCGTGCTAGCAGGCATATAGCCTTTTCACTGATAAAGCATGTTATTTATACAATGCACATGCCCGCAATAGCACGCTCATTGAGAACGTGATCTTGTACAGTACCTTTGCGTTTTTTTCTAAATTTCTCCAACGAAAAAGTTGTGTTCCATGAAAATTAACATCTCGCGTGAGGTTACAGATTGAACAAGCAATGTTATGTTGTTGATCTTGAGCTGAGGATAAGAAGGTAATAATATGATAGGGAATTGTTCGCAATACCAACATGCGCGCGACTACAATGTACACCTGTAAACACGCTTGAATGGAAATTATAAAACGCAAATATTATGTTTCCTTCAGAAAGTTACCTAAAAAGGCGGTTTAGGTAATTTCTTTTGTTCTCACTGGGTGTAATAGGCCAACAAACAAGTTTCCCAATATTGCGGATAATGTACTTATCCGAAAACACTACTGTCTCTGACTTATTCTCACGTTATACCGTTTCTGGCGGACTGTTCACTTCATTCCAACCATCTTTGCTTTCGATTGAACAGACGTCTAATACATTGTTTTGTTTACATGGTCTCACTTTCTCTTATTTTATGACTTAACTTTCTAAACTTATTTTACCAAGTAGTTGAATAGTCAGTCCTTGCTAAGGAGGATTCCGGATGGGATTTTGATCCGGTCCGTTCATGTGAAGACCGGCGGCGATACAATCATGCCACCGGGCCGCCAATTGAACTAAATTCAATCGAACGCGAAGATTGTTTGAATATCTTACGGTCGCTCAGAAATTATTGACATATTTTTTGAAAAGCATGAAAAGTTATGACCCTGGTGTGTTGTAAAACTCATTTTAATGATTCAACTTCTTCTTTCCACTACAGGACAATTACAATGTGATACATATTGCTTCCATGTACTCTAGAGAGGATGTAGTTAAATTACTTTTACAAAAGCGAGGAGTGGATCCATATTCAACAGGCGGGGTAAGTAAATTGAGAATGTTTTCAAGGTTTATTGTATTTATTCAATAACTCTGGCAACAAATCCTAAGGACAATCCATCGGAAACAATTAATTAGATATTTGTTACTACGTGAAGTACCATGCGTCTCCATCACAAAAGATCGGGCGCCTCCATTCGATCTTCGAATTTCCGATCATGTACGTTTACATTTGCAAAGGATACAAATAAAAACCATTTTATTTCAGCTTTTTCAACGCATATGGCTCAAAAAATGCTTCAAAACCATAAACCATCCCCACACCAGGAAACACATCTAATACACGCACTAAACGTTATGCATAACATACAGAACTCTCTTTTCCGGTGGAAATGCTACTTCCGGTTTCTCGTAACATACGGCACACGTATCATCCAGAACGGAACTTTATCCATATTCGAGGGCGATAAAAACCGAACATACCAACACAAAGGTGCGCATTAGTGAGGGATATGCACGTCGTTCGCGTTGCAATCCAGTTGCTAGGACAGGCGCTAGATGGGAGGGTAGGGACGATATTTCTATCATTTTGATGTCTCAACGTACTGTTCGCTACGCTTTCGGGCGTAACGGTCGGGCTCCAAAAAACTATGCCGAAGGGACATTGATTTGTCGTTGTTTATGCTAGCGTCGGTGGTTGTTTGCTGTTCGGGAATGTTCTCTTTCGCTCCAACATGTCTGTGTTCACGTTCCGTTTGACTCGTTTTGGCTTTGGATCAAACAAATTTTTATTGCGCTCGGGCCGGTGGCGGGAGAGCGGGAAGACAGTACCGACGGGGGTAATATTTTCAATTTCAATGCTGCAAAAAAAGATGGGACTTATTTCAATTTAGTTGAACTTCGACTGTTTGGCATCGTAGTCGCGTCCCATCGGGACCACGATTAGTTGCGAGACGCTGAGGAACCTAATTCAAAGTGACGTAGAGTGGGTAGTGAAAGGTGGTTCATTGTTTTTTGCCCTTGGGTTTGGCTATTCTTAGGAGGGACGGTTCACGATTCGGCACGATAAGCGGTGCAGCATTATGTAAGGTGACAGGAGGATACGGATACCAACCGCGGTACTGATAAGTCCAGTGTCGCGAGTGCAACGATAACGTACAGTGTGTTCGTGACGGCGAAAGCGAAAGTAACGTAGTGACAATCGTATCGCAACCAACTGCCATTTTTCCGGTAGCGTGTGCCTGTGCCGCTAGTGACCGCGGACAGTAATACAAAAATGAAACGTACGTGAACATGGGTTGGCTCGAGTAATGCCCTCTCGCGGCAATTTGCTGTAAACTCCGCCACGCCAGTAGTTCTCACGAATGCTCAAAGATGTCAGGATGTGGTGGGTCGTGAAGTAAATAATAACAAAGCCACGTGTTTAGCCCACTGTTGGGACGCTTTCCTTGGGACACAGCCTCGAGTAAGGCGAAGAGGTAAAAGAACAGCAACCGACATAACAAACACACAGCGGTCGGTTACCGGTTGTGGAGTGCCATACGATTGTCTCGGTGGATTATGGTACATGGTTTTGCCTTCGTTTGCAATCCGTTGGTGCTAGCAAATTATGAGCCCGGGCTGTCCGGGCGGTTCGACAAAGTGGTGGAGCAGCTACGAAGCTATGTTGAAGCAGTTTGTTACAATTTAGCGTTGGGAATATTACGATCCGGCATGTCGGGCACCAAGGGATGGAAGATTAAGGTAAAATGGGTGTTTGTTTTTTGTTTTCTGCATGCAAATTGGCAGCCACCCCTTACATGGATGAAAGTAATAATGGATTCGTGTTGCAGTTTTTAATGAACATATTTATCAAAACAACGGTTCACTGCGTCTGTCTAATTGGTCATGTAATCTTTATTTGACTTTAAGTAGTTTTTACATATACATTCATTCGTAGCCATTAATAACAGCCATTCATATCAGCCAAACAGTAATTAGTACAGATGAGACATAACCTCAATTTGTTTCGGTTTCAGTTTATTTTAGCAATAGCTTGAGATTGTCCTTATTTAAATTATTTTCAAACACTTTTATAGTTTAATTTACTATGCAAGGAGTCAACTCTTGAGTATAGAATTCCTGGAAAGACGCTGGATTGGGCTTAGATAACCCAATAGTGTTCAACCAACTTGACACCTCAGAACTCCTTTCAACATTAATCTTCCCATTGTACATCACACTCATCTCCATAAGTCTTCGCACATTACAAATTATACCAAAACGGCAAATTTTTTTCGGTAACAACGATTTTTGAAAGCATTGCAATCTTTCAATTCTTTTAGTCATGGGTATATTCTTGACTTCAAAATCTCCCACTACACTTTTGTATCCGAAATTCCTTCTCAAGTCAAGCAATATCAAAACTACACACGTTTTCTTACTTAAGTCCTAAGGCTTTAGCCGTTTGATTGTAAAAACCCTAAGAAACTGTAAGGAACAGCAAGGATGTACATAAATAACAAATAATGTCTATGTCTCGTGTAACCTTTTGAATGAGCTTGCCATTATATTTAATAACATTTTTATTCTGTACATATGTTACATTTGGTGTCTCTGATGCATGATAAGTAATAGTCCCTTAAGTATGACATTGTAATGTAGTTTAATTTAAAGTAATTCATGTTTATTTCACTCGAGTTAATCTTTCGTGAGATATCATTTCAACATATTTTTCAATATTTCAATATAGAGTTACAGGCAGTCCCCGTGATACGCGGTTCCTCTTATACGCGGATTCGGAGATACGCGGTTTATGTAAATTTGACAGCTGAGCTAGTTTATAGCACAACATTTAAGCAAAATGGTGGAAAATTGGTCGATAATACCTTTTATGTCACATAAAACATTTGTTTTTACCTTATTTTAATGTAATCTTTCTAAAAATCGCCTGATTCGCTACATAAATTAAATGCAGAGAAGGTAGTCGATTCTGTGACTTAGAGGTATAAACAAAATTGCACCAGGATTCGACTTACGCGGAAATTCGAGATACGCGGAATTTTCCCGGGGTACAGTTGTCCGCTATAGTAGCGCATCTCGGGGACTACCTGTATTTTAATTTTATTTCTAACGGTAACACAGCCCGAGCATTCTTCATAAAGAAATATAATAATAATCCTTGCCATGTTCAAAATTCCATTTGTACAATAGTCGGTGTCAAAACAAGTGTAACACATTATCGGTGTTAATGTGCACTTTCGACAGTTGTAATGTTAATGGAAGTTACACTATTTAGAACTGGTGTGGTGTGAAATACCAGTTTAAACTAGTGTAAATTGATTTTATCTCTTTTTTTAAATAACCCTTACCAAATTGCTCGTGCATACTGAAGTTCCATGTCAGCGCTGAACACACATTCGTAACGTTAAATGTGGGCCAAATCATTCCCGTCTGTGAGCCATATGTACATTACCCTTCCAGCCGCGTGTCATTTCTCAATATCGTGTGTAGCGTTTTCGATAACCCTAGTTCACCGGGTAACCCCCTGGCACTGCAACGAACCAAAGGGAAGGAACGGTTTTCGACTTGTTTTTGCCATAAATGTCGGAAATGGCCGTACACGATTTGTGCCAGGGAAAGAGATTAAAGTCAACGGGCACGTACGCTTTCGCTGTGCTTTCTCTGGTTGCATTTAGCGCCAAAATTGAGTGAAGGTTTTACGTGCATTCCCGCCTCAATTTACCTCAGCGAGAAGCGATCCACCAATTGTGCCAACGTGCCCGGGGTGTATAACTGGCGGTTCTGCTTCACGCTTGCGGCTCCTTGCGACTTCACGGTGCATTCATCCACATAAATAAAGCCCTTTTGTTGCAACAAGAACAAAAAAATGGACAAACCATTCGCCTTTCCGGAGGGAAGCTAGCTTGGGTGGAAGAAACATTTCGGTGTAATTTGCAGCCACAGCACAGGGCAGTAGACAGAGTGTGCGTTGGTAGGCCTGGTTCGCAAAAGGGGCGGAGAAGTTTTGGAAAACTTTTGCACTTCACACCGGGGTCACAGTTGGTCGTGCAGACATTTTGGCGCGACGCTCAGTTCGGATGGAGCTGATCGCGAAGCTACTCGATTTGAATCACTCGGATACCTGGGTAAGTGTGCAGTTTGGTTTCGTTTGCTGGCCATCCATCATCCACCATTCGAAGACGCTCCCGAATCAATGGTGGACGGTGTATCCGTAGTGGGGTTTGGCTTTGAGATAATGTTGCGAAGCTCCATGAAGGTGGAATAAAGTGGGCTGTTCCGTTCAGTGCGTAAAGTCACCATGGGCTTGTGCGAAGCCGTGATTACCGCACAGACAATGGACACGCGTGCAATCGAGTCGAGCTAATAAAAGTCAATCGAAAGCGGAAGTGAAATAAATAAGAATTGTACCGAAATTTACGATCCGGACCGGAGTACCAGCGTTCTACAGGGGCTCGCATTCGGTGGCCTAGTTTTTCGAGAGCTTGGGTCTGGCAGCCGTTTGCTAAAAGGGCCAAATGCTAAACGACCAGGCGCCTCCATCGTTACAAATAGATAATCGGAACCGGTTTGACGCTAGTGGAAAGTTTGTATTTGTGCCGAAGTAAATACTAAAAACAAAAAATGCGAACACAACGCCCAATAGATCGATGACGACGACGGGATGTAAATGGTTTGAAGTTAGCCTTTTTGTGTTTTGCCTCACGGTACGAAGCATCGATCGAGTTTAAATGGCAGCCAACTTTCCCCAAATAATGAAGGTGGCGGGTGCTTTGGGGCGAAATTTCATCCTCCATTCCTCGAACTCTCTCCATTCCGAGTGTGGTAGCTTGTGAGATGTATCAGTTGCACGGTGGCAATGTTTCAGAACGTTTCGATCTGTAACGTGGTGCGGTTGGAATGCGTCTGCTTACGTTTAACGGTGCTGGTGCAATCGTCTACTGATCGGGGCGCGATGGATAAGCTAAAAGGCAAAATGAAGATGAAGTCGGTGGTGCAGAAAGTGATGGACACCGGTGACGATCGTGAGCTTACGTTCGGGGATGTAGCTGTAGGTGGAATTTTTGTGTGTTTTGTTTTGTAATTGTACGAAATTTGGTAGCTGTGTGTAGTTGAGTTTTTTTGCTTTCGGTTCGAGAGATAATCCTTGATGGCACCTCAATTGGTTGGCATTTCATTTTGTTCGAGAGAGAGAGAAATAAAACACGAAACACGAATCCATTCCTTTTATCCGCTTTGGTGCATTGAACTTCAATGCAATACAATACAAATACACGTATACGCCTTCACACCCTCCTCACGATGTGTTCTTCCAGAGACTGATTCTAAATGCCTACGAAGAGGAAGCACATGCCAAAGAAGAAGCATTCTTCAAATTCTTCCAAAAGCTCCTGCTCGAGGATGAGAACTTCGTAGGTCAGCTGCAGCCACAGGAGCAGCCAGGGGTAAGTTTACAGGCACGACGATGTAGCCAATCCAAGCAGCCAATCTGAACAAGCCGCCGCCGCAATTGAGCTGCCGTCGAATGGATCTTTCGTTTCCGGATGGATTGTCCTTGGTTGTTTTGCAGCGAGTTGTAAACAATATTTTTGGTGCCTTAATTTCGCTTTGATGCTAATTTTTGTACCGCTTTGCAAATCAACAGAACGGTAACACCCTTTTACTAATTGTACTGTAACTTTATCTTCCCATCATCCGCCAATCGCGGCAGTCACGGCAACAAACGGCCGTACATTTGGTAGCCAGCAGACAGACGGGCACAGCGACCGCAATTTTACGAGCGCTGCTAACAGCGGCTGGTAAGGACATACGAACAAAGACTGATGGTGTAAGTATGAACAAAAAAAAAAGAAGCGATAAAACTTCAGTGGAGGCAACCATATGGTAGTAAGTGACTCGCGTCTTTGGTTTTGATTGGAATTTCGGGGTGCCGCGCTGTGTCGGTGTGTTCTTTCACACAAAGTTGTGGGGCGGAAATTGGGACACGATTGACAGGTGTTTTCTATGTGTGGACGATTTGTTTTCGCGCACTCAACGGGTCACGGGTTGGGTGTATTGGGGGGGGGGGGGGGGGGGGGGGGGGGGGAATTCAATTCCCACCGCACGGGTATGGTACAAGTGAAAAGTAACTAGTCTTTCGACCTAAATTCATGCAAAACGGGGAAAATTACTTTGTTGCCTATGAGTGTATGAAGAGTAGTGCTGTACGGGTATCGAATAAACAGAAGACCAGGTTTGACGATGTCTTTACGATTTGTAGACGTTTACTGTTTTGCGATTGTTGAACATATGAATCGATTCTCTGCATAAATCAATCGGAAAGACTTATAGCAAAAGGATAGAATTATGTAAAGTAATCGAAATAACGCGCGCGTCGCTTCTCCTCCGATTAGCGCTCACGCCCCTTCTCTCGAATACATTAACACTCTCTCCACAATTATGTTCATCATTATTAGTTTTTAGGAATAACAAATAATAAGTAACATAACGTGCAATCGACGAAGGTTTGTTACTGAACCAAGCATTGAAGTTCTTGTCCAAAAAGCCACTAAATCCACACTGTCCAGTGATGCTTTTGCGTAGTAAATCACGCAATTCCCATTGGTCAGTACGAAGCCCCGGACACAGACAGACAATCGACGCAGGAAATAGATAAGCAGGGAACCATCCATCTGCGTGTCAAGTGTTTTCCGTTACGAATGTGGAAAAGGCTTTTGAGAACATTCACCACTACACGCGGAGAAAGAATGTTGACAATGCTTCGTACTACCACCACCACTACCAAACACTCAAACCGAGCAAAACCGAACGGAAACCCGAAGCGATTGCCGGAACCGTTTCCGATCAATACTTCACGATTCGACACGTTGCTGGATGTTTATTTATTTGGGTTTTGTTTATTTCGTTTTCGTCCTGTGCCCCACAATCGGTTCAACCTTAGATTGGTTGTTATGGAAATTGTCCTTCGGAATGCGAATCCGCTGTGTTGGCTTGCCTTGCCCCGTTGGAAGTGTTTTTTTTTTTTGTTGGTTTTTGGTGGAAGCGCGCCCACCCTATAATGAGCTGATAGTGTGTGAACCTTCGTTTTGGCCGGTTGGGGGATTGGTTTGTTGTAGTCGCACAGCTCTACACACCTTGGGCGGGGGGGCATAAGCATTTTCGCGAAATGTATCGCAATGCAATGCCAAATGATTGATGATGAAGCGTAAAATCGATATTCTGCACCGTAAGGAGCTGATATCAATCAAGGTTCAGGGTAGTGAATGGTGCCTTGTACAATGGAGCAAAGGGATAACATGGGAAAGCATGTAAAGCGATTTATTGAATATTGAATGATGGGCTTTCGGATGCAACCCCACTCGTGAAGCATTGTATATTGCCCAACTTGATTAACTTTGAAATTTCGGTGGTAGAATTGAGAAAATACAATAAAAGATACTTTCTTCAAGGTGCTTTTTGGAACAGTGTATATACAGCTAATCCGTTTATCATCTTAACTAGGTTCCATTTGCTGTTAAAAGCTACTCACATCCGACTCTAAACCTAAACAACCGCCTAATGCTACGGACAGAGCGGGAACGCTTAGACACGCTTTGTGCGATTACCGTTCGGTTGGATCAATAGCAATAAATAGTGGGAAAAACAATTTATGACATTCGCCACGTATGCCAGTGGAATGCCAATAATGGCATGGGAGTAGCGTCTCTGGCAATCGCACATGGAAACACCGTGCGACGGCGTGTAGCGAATCGGTTTCCGTTGGGTTAGACTAGCTCCGTGGAACCCATTGAAGAACCCAACCTCAACACGCTCAACAACACCCCAACCAAGCTTTGGCGTTTTGTGTGTTCCAACTCGCTGCCTGGAAGGTTTTACTTACAGAAGGTCTCACCTACAGGTTGGCCATAAGTTAGTGAGGTCACTGTGTCTGCCCTGTAATTAAGATCTGCTGGAAGTTGGCTGGACTTTGGTCCTGCACGAAACCGGAAGAAGGCTGGAGCGTGCCTGTTGCACATTTCTGAAACATGAGCGGTTAGTTCGTGTTTCTTCCCCGGGGTGGTGGTTTATTTCTTTACGCCCTACTCCGCCCTATTGCACTGTGCGAGGGTGGCACTCACCTGGAACATGGGTTGAATGTCGGTGTGGAAGGATTGTAAAAGGAAAGGATTTTCATAAAAATTGCAATTTATAATTTTATTGCACTCACCTCGCCGGGGAGTTCGGGTGTTTTTTTTGTCTATTTTGCCCAAATCGCACAGTGAAGGTGCATAAAGCGTCGCATAAGAGTAGGCAGCTGTGCTGGGAGGTTCGTTTGTGTGGAACACTTTCGGCGGCACAGAGCGAGACGGTCGAAGCCAAATCCCAGAAACACAGCCGGAAAGGTGTTTGCATATGGCGTGCGCGGTTGCGGACCATCAGACGGAGTTACCTGTTACCTATTCATCCGCACATGGGCCGTGTGACAATTCGATCACACCACCAGTAGCGAGGTGACAGTCTAGGAGCGCGCGCGATGAAACCGCGTCCATTGCGATCTTCCTATCGTAGTACGGCCAGACCCAACGCGGAGCTGCTCTACCGGGACCAGGTACGGGCTCGTTTGCCACAAGTAAAAACGGTTCACTGGCCGCATTGCTATCTGTGCTGTGCGTTGAAGGTCTCCGCTCCGGTTCCCCGTCTCGGTCGCGGTCTTCGGGGTCTTCCTTTACCCACGGCAAACGGTCGGTGAATTGGTTATTGTGGAGGAGTTGAGGGACATGTGCGTGTGTGTCTGTGTGTGGGCTGTGATATCTCTTACTTTCCCTAAGAACTGACGCTTTCGTGCGGGACCATTGCGTGAAGGTTTGCAATCTATTCGCCAGGCCACGGCAGAAGCGCCCCGGGTATGGGAGATCGTCATATACATATCCGAGAGGTATTTTGGAACGACCCACATCCCGGTGGGGCTGCAATAAACATTTCAGCTGATAGCTTCTGCAGCGGAGGCGCAATGCCTCGGTAGGGAAAAGGTGAACACTATCAACGGACAAGGGTCGCGAAACTTTCCGAACATGCACGTTGCCCAAAAAAAGCCGAAGCCGTGTATTGGGCTTATGTGGGGGCAGCGCAAGCATTGAGTGTTTATGGCGCTTGGTTAGCTTTTTTTTGTGTGTGTGTGTCTCGGCTACTACAAGAAGAGCACCGAGTCAGCACCTTCGGCATATCCGCACAAGTAGTGAATTGTGTCAAAAATTTGTATTTCCTTTCCTTTTCCCACACACGTGTGCCGTCAATTTGGGAAAGGTGTTGCTGGGAGCATTTATGCTGTTGGGGCATTTCGTGTGGAATTTCATGTAGATTCAAAGAGTTCGGACGTGGACGTAGTATTGCTTGGAACCACACGCGAGTGTTTGTGTGTGTGCCTAAGAAATGTTGAGATAGTCGGTGAGCCAATGGTTTTATCATTCGAGCGGGCCCTTTCTGCACGAAAACGCGCCTGAATGTATGCTAACCTGGTGCACGGTTAGCCGTTTAGTCCTTCGCGCTGGAAACTATTCTGCGGAATTGTGTGCTAAATTGCAGCTATTTTAATGCAAAACGTGTAGTTTTTTCTTTTTTTTTGGTTCACTGTGCTCGGTACGGAAGCAAGGTGTTGGCAGTATTGGAACGTCCGCTTGAATCGTTCGTGGGTGTCTGATTCTCCAGCACCAGAGGGGTCGATAAGGGGTTGGCAGCAAATAGGGGTCGACCCGTCCGGGGGGTTTGGGGAGTGAAAATTAAATATCCTTATAATAACCGCCGACGGGTACCTTGGAGCTATCATCGGTATGCTTACCACGGGTACGGAATATCATTATTCCGCGAGTTGGTTTTGTAGACCGTCCGGGCCGTGACGATATGGGGCGCAGTGGGCGCAGTCCTCGGAATGCTCCACGAACACTATCATACCGGTATCGCGGTAGTGAAACACTATCCAAACGGGAAAGCAATATTGGTACCGTCATTTCGCAGCCGGGCGCGATTACGAATTGGAAACGAATTCTCTATTTTGCTTGGGTTGAGTTCGAAGCTCGCACACACCGAATCAGTTCGAACGATTGGAACGTTATAGCGTGTGCCATCGTTTCCTTCCGTCTCGGTCGGAATCCTTATCTCTCGCTCGCGCCTCCCTGCATCCCTTCTGAACCTTCCCCACCCCCATTGTGTGTCCCTTTTGGAAGACTCGCGTGAATCGCGTTTCGAAGGACTGTTCGGGTGAGGGTTTTTTTTGCTGCTGTTGCTGTTGTTGTAGTTTTATTGTATCCCTTGGTGCGGGTGTATATGATTGCAAGAGAGAAGGGCACGGGGCACGAGTGCGGTTGTGCAGAGGTAACGCCGAAAGCACCGAAAGCCAAGGCACATCGGTACGAAATTGCGCGCATCAGTAGTTTAAATATGACAGTGGGTACGGTAGGACCATGTCCAACTTTGGCAAGCGCTTCCAGAATGTGCAGTCGAAGTACGCCAAGTTCAACCCGATCAAGGCGGCCGTCATCAGCCAGGCGGAGCAGGCCGACCGTGCCTCGACGGACGGTAGCTCGCCCCGCACACCAACCAAATCGCCGACCGAACTGACCGCGGCCTCCTTTTCCGCCGCCTTCGCCAGCAGCGCAACCGAGGTAAATGGGGGAACAGTGTCGACCGGGCCGCGGGTCGGGCCCGGTGCCGGGACCGGGGACCGCAGCTGGCTGACCGTGGCGCCGGCCACCGAACAGGGCACCGGACGGAGCAGCAGCATCAGTAGCAATGGGCGCAAGAACAGCAGCACCAGCGGCAGCAGGCGTCGGTCGTCCCAGCAGCCGCCCTCGCAGCGCCGTCGGCCGGACCCCGTACGTCCCGGCGGCCGGGAGCGGGAACGGGAGCGGGAGCGGGCCGGGATGCATAAGCTTACTACCATGTTTGCCTCGCTGACCTACCGCCGGAAGCAGCGCCGGCGGGCCGCTACGTGGAAAGAGATTGTAAGGCATAATTTTTTACAGAAAGGAAAGATCCCGCTACTGCTGGCCGTCGAGGCTGGCAACCAGTCGATGTGCAGGGAGTTGCTCTCATCCCAGACGGCGGATCAGCTGAAGGTGAGTAATGACGGGTGGCTGCGGTGATGCGGATGAACGGAGTTCTGGGTTTTTGGAGCGCGATCCAGCTGGAAAGTAGTGCTCAGCAGCCTCCCACGAGCTGCGAGTGTGATTGAAGAAGTTTATAGCGCTTTACTTCGCAATTTCGCTGTGTGCATGTGTGTGGGTGTGTGTGTGTGCGTGTGTGCGTGAGCTGAAAAATTGTGTGCGTGTGTCGCTTTTTTCTCACCATCAGCAAAATTCCGAGTTGTGTGTGTGTGGTTTAGTGCACTGATAGAATTCATTAGTTCAAACGCTGCTTGCATCTTACATTGCTCCCCCGAAAAATTGGAAATTAACCTCCGAGTGAACGTGGATAACTCCCAGCACACATGTCTCCCTCGGACGGAGTCAAAGGCATTGCGGAAATTAAGCAACGCGCGCAAAATGCATTCAGCACGATTACGTAACAAGTTTGTGCATCGAAGCGTCTTAGGTGTTGGAAGGGCGTAAGGAAGGTGGAGTCGAGTGGTGGACAGGGTGCAGCGGCCTGTCAATCAATGGCTGAAATGTGTGCATTGTCTGGTAAATGCGTGAGTGAGTGTTACGGCCCAGTAACGTATACCACTAGAGCAGGACGAGTGTTTGTGATTAAATGTGCGCGGTGCTCACGAAGGAATAAAATGCATCTTCTTGTGCAGTTTGATTGGTGCAACCCCGCGGGCATTTGGGGGTGAACTTCGCGAAGTAGCTTGTGACCCACTTTGAACCTCCAAACCGATGTGCGGAGTCATATCCAACCTCTGCATGTGCAGAGTGATCTTTGTCCGTGACAAAAGCCTTTCAGGTGTGGTGTTGTTCGTTATTTCTGTGTGTCTCCCTGTCTCTCTGTGTGTGTGTGTTTGCTGTTATTGCACTTCGTGTGGCGTTTGCAGAAGTCAAAATCACACGAATCGTGTCGTAGCTTGGGCCCCAGATTTGGCCCTGGAATGATTGATTTTTTTGTGCCCACCCGTCCAGGGACTTCCAAACCTCCAAGCCACCGTTGCCGCGCGTCACAGGCTGCGAACAGGGCTGCTCCGTCCATCACAACCGTGAATGTGAATTTTTGCGAAACAAAACAAAGAAATAATAAAAAAACAGCACACACACACACAAACGGTTGTTCAATGTTGCTGCCACGGTTCTGTCGTTCCAGCGAAGTTGTGTTTGTTTCACCAACCCCATTTCGGACTCGTCACAACCAGTGCCTCAATCGGTTACCTTCAAGGCGGGTAGCCGTGCAAATATTATGCCTGACAAAAAGCGAAAGCAACGCCACGAATTCGCTGTCCACACCACACCGACTTGAAGGAATTTTAAAACTAGCGCCTATCGGAAAATCGGTTCCGCGCAAACAATACTTTTTTTTCTGCTGCCACAACCTCCTGTTCCGCTGGAGGGTCGTTGAGGGTCCTCCCTTAGCGCTAGTAAACTGCATTGGAAGTGTCTAGGAAGCCGTTCGGTAATCGAGCGAAGCAAACAGCATGGAGCATGGGGAGCCGATTAATTTGTGAGTGTGTTTTTAACATTTGGGATTTTATTTTGCGCCAGGAGCTCTGGCGGCTCCACCAACATTGTAGGCCACCGGGAAAGGTGCTAAAAACGAGTCGTGATTATATCAATACGAAAACCTAACCAAAGTTGTTAGGGGAAAGTGCTGTGAAGGATTGTTTAAGCTTCGGCGGGGCTTTCTAGTGGCAGAGCAGGGAGTACAATAATTATAAACATCACTTCCGGTGCCATAAATGATTGGTATCATCAAAGGAAAGTCGGGCCGTTGTTTGAAGTATTTTATTTTGAGGTTGCTGATTTGCTGCTCATCGCTTGTTTTTCTAATTATAACGATATAATAACCCGTTGGGCGGTTCAATGAACCATTGCCCGACTGATTGCACATCCTCCTGAGGAGTTGGATGAGTTGAAATTGACATTTCGCGCACGAGTAGAATATTTGAGCGTGTTTACTACTACACTTTAGTGCTAGCTAGCTAAGCTAACAATTTTATATTTAATTTTGTACTAAAATTTAACCACGAATAAGCTATCGCAACTTCAGCATCAACTATTTGCAGCAGACGTTTTAAGTTCCGCTCGGATACACTTTCCACAGCAAGGACATCATCAGCTGAAAATCATTGTTGCGCCTACACCAATCACGTTGGTGTGCTAATTTGTCCTGCTCCATACTCGCTTGAACTTCCTCCCCGTATGACGTGTGACTTGAACTTCAACTTCTTAATTTTATGCCGTTGGCGTATTTGGTTTGAGTTTTCCAAACACAGCACCGTTGAGTTGTTCCTTCCACCTGCGTCTGCTTGAACCGCGTGGCACCATCGCTTTAGTGTCCTCCTTTTTTTTGCCGCCACCTTTCGACGACAAGGGGAGTGTGTCCTCGTATCACCTTGATCAGTTGTTTTTTTTTGCAGTTTTTCAGTTTCGTTTGTGTATTTGCACTATAATGACACTCTAGGAAGCGGTCGCGACATAAGTCACGGCAAATGCAGTGAAGCAGCGCACGGTGCACCAGTGCGAAGATCACGACAGTGGAACGACATCGAAAGGAATGCTGACGCTACATGCAAGCTACGCTCGTATACGTGGGAACGGATGGACCAGTTCCCGAAACCTTCACCTTATAAATCAACTCCATGTCAGCTGATACTGGTAGCCGCCGCTTGCCGCTTCTTCGAGGTGTTCGAGTATGAAGGAAATCCTCAAAAAAAAATATCCCATTCGTCATCGTACTCTAACTGCTGGAGTTCCTCGTCGTCCTTCTTTCCAAAACTCCCACTCCATTATGGCAGAGTAGGACACATGTTATGAGATTTGAAGCCCAATCAACGGACAACAGGAACAATTACTTTGCAAAGTGTTCCTTGGATTGTTTGTTTCTGAGGATGAGATATTCCAGTAAGAAGTCAACAGTATCAGGGGAAAAACCGTACGAATTGCATTACCATGCCATAAACAGGGGTAGCAAAAACAAAACCTGGAACCAGGAGTGACATGTCAACGAAGTTCCGTTAGCCATTCCTTAGTCAAGTCAAGTGCATTTGGGGGTATTTGTGGGTTTTTTTTTGTGTGGGCTCTGCCTGCATCACAACGGCACTCAAACAGCAGCAAAAACTGAAGATCCCAGCACTGCATACTGCCAAGAAAGACGGATGACCGAATAGAAAGCGGAAAAGCCTGCGCCGGTCAACGACGGTGATAAAACACATATACCACCTGCAATGGATCGTCAGTCATTCCGCTCCAATCATATGGACCAGGGGGCACAGCGAGCAAACAAAAAAACGCACAGCACTGCGAGACTCCCACGAGTTCTCGAAGACTAACTCGACGAGCTCTTTAAATATAAACAATCACGCTGGTACACAAAACATATACGGTTAGCTGCGAGGAGCATCAGCGAGTATGTCCACTGGAACACAGGGGTTGGATTTAGGACGCACGAAGCACGATGACGACAGTTCCTGGACTGGACAACGACTCCGCTGGAATAGGTATTGTGCAGTTGCACAATGCATTCGTCGCGAGTAGGTTCGTGCGTCCAGTACGCGAGACGTCCCGCTAGCTAGCAAGTTGCCAGATGTTGCATAATTTTGCTGAATAGTGTTACGGCCGAATTGGATCGTCTAAAAGCAAAGCTACGTCCGGGAGAGTTATCAGTAGTGTTGCGATTCATTGAGTGATCTTGTCACCACGTCACAACCACCATCGATCATCATCATTGGCTTTTATCCATTCGGACCAGGAAGTATGCGGCGACGCTGGGGCTTCATATTGGATGTGGTGGATGAAGTAATGTGGTGCCAAACTGTTCCGTGATGTCGTCTAATTCTCCTCATGTTGCTATTTTTGTGAAATGATGTCCACTGCGTGTGATACTAATTTTGCTTCTCTGCTATCTTCCCGTTCTTGTGTGTTGTATTCCTTCCTTTCTTTGGTTCCGGCAAAACCTCGGATGCGCAACAGGCCACAACTACCAATGGCGACACGGCGCTACATTTGGCCGCCCGGCGGAAGGACGTCGAGATGGCTCGAATACTCATCGACTACGGTGCCAACGTGGATGTGCAGAATGGCGAAGGTCAAACTGCGCTCCACATTGCGGCGGCCGAGGGTGATGAAGCGATGGTGAAGTATTTTTACACCGTGAGAGCTTCGGCAGGAATCACTGATTTTCAAGGTATTCCTATCGCGTGATGGTGTAGGGTGAGCTTTCTTTAATTTAATCTCCCATCCAACACAGATCGTACACCGATGCATCTGGCAGCTGAAAATGGACATGCGTCAATCATTGAAATTCTGGCGGATAAGTATCGTGCCAGTATCTACGAACGAACCAAAGATGGTAGTACACTGATGCATATCGCCTCACTGAACGGTCATGCCGAGTGTGCAACGACGTTGTTTCGCAAGGGTGTCTATCTTCATATGCCAAACAAGGGAGGTGCACGAAGTATCCACACCGCGGCCAAGTACGGCCACGTGGGTATTATCAGTACGCTGCTGAACAAGGGTGAAAAAGTGGACGTCCCAACGAATGTAAGTATCAAGTACCAAGTATCTTCAGGACCACCAAACTTGTCTAACAGCTCTCTTCTATCTGCCGCTCCCACAGGATCACTACACTGCCTTACACATTGCTGTTCAATCGGCCAAACCTGCCGTGGTGGAAACACTGCTCGGTTTCGGCGCCGAGGTACACGTCCGTGGCGGACGGCTACGGGAGACACCGCTCCATATCGCGGCGCGCGTCCGCGACGGAGACCGGTGCGCGTTGATGTTGCTAAAGTCCGGAGCAGGAGCCAACAAAACTACCGACGACGGTCAAACGCCTGTCCACGTGGCCGCAAAAAACGGAAATACACAGACGCTCGACTTGCTGCTCGAAGACAACGGAGATCCACTGATCAAGTCCAACGTAAGTGGAACCTTTCGTGAGGTTGAAAGAGTAACCAATAACTATATGGTTTTTATTTGATTTTGTCCAGGTTGGTGAAACGCCTCTCCATTTGGGAGCAAGAAACTGCCATCCGCAGATC